>NC_063335.1:89734360-89867393 GCF_021869965.1 Rhincodon typus
AGGCCTGGATTCAAGACCCACCTGTTCTGGAGGTGGGTCATAACTTCTAATCAAACTGCACAGAGATGTTAAGTTTAAAAAAAAAGGCCAAGGTGTGTTCTTGCTGCACATTATTCTGGTGGCCCTGCTACAGGATGGGTATTATTAAATTGGACAGGGTGCAGATAAGATTAACAGGGATGTTACCAGGACTGGAGGGTTTGAGTTAGAAAGATAGGCTCAATAAGCTGGGACACTTTTTTCACTGGAGCATAGGATGTTGAGGGGTGATTTTATCAAGGTTTATAAAAATCATGAAGGGCATCAATAACATGAATAGCAAAGGTCTTTTCCCTGGGGTCGGGGAGTTCAAATCGAGAGGGCATAATTTTAAGGTGAAAGGAGAAAGACTTGAAAGCGACCACAGGGGTGGCCTATAAGAGGAATGAACTGCCAAAGGAAGTGGTTGAAGCAGAAGCAACATTTAAAAGACATTAGGACAGGTCCAAGATTAGGAAAGATTTAGAGGGAAATGGGTCAAGTGCAGGCAAGTGGGACGAGTTTAGTTTGGGAAATCTGGTCAACATGGATGAGTTGGACTGAAGAGTCTGCTTCTGTGCTGCATGGCTCTATGGCTCTATGATTCCTGCTGTGAAGCACCTGTACTTGGATATGATTAGTGTGGTGGCTAAGTTTTTGGACTACTTACCGTGAGGCCAAGATTACTTTAGAAGTGTGAGAGAAAGGTATGAGGAATCTGGTGATATCTCATCATCTACTGATTAGAATTTCAACACCACTGTGATGCAGTACTAGAATGCTAGAACTCCAATTTATGTGTATCAGAAAAGCACTGAAGATGAAGCATCATGTGATGAACTGTTACCTAATAATAACAATAATGGTATTTGGCCTATGATAGCAACAAGTTGATATTGATCATTTTCAAACCATTTTTTGGTACCATACTTCTGAGAGTCAAGGTCAAGGCCTCTTTGTGCTATGCAAATGCCAGTTGTGGCCACTAGTAGTAAGCTTGCGTGAATGAATAGGATTGTGGAATCAATTCCTCCTCCAGAGACTTGAGCATTTTAACTCAACGCAGCCCTTTTAGGTGAGACATTAAACCAAGGTCCTGTCTGCCCTTTTTGATGATGTAATAGATTACACGGCATTATCTGCAGAGGAGCTGAGGAGCTCTCCTGGTGTCTTGGCCAATATTTATTCTTCAACAAACACTGTTCAAATAGGCAGTTTGTTCATTATCACATTTTTGTTCTTTGTGGGGCCTTCTGTGTATAAATTAGCAAATGCATCTCCCAAATTATGAGAGTAATTACACTTCAAAACTATTTATTTGTCTATAAGGCACTTTGAGACATTGAAGTCATGAAAAATACCGCAAAACTGCAAGTTTTTCCTTTGTACTTTCTAAATGTTAACAGGAAGTAGCAATAATTATAGTTTTGATAAGTTGAGTGTGTATATAACCATAGAAACAAAGTTCATATCTTTCATCCAGTAACACTCTGGTAACCCTCTTCGTTCTAGAAGGTTGCATACTTGCATCGCATGCAAGGGCCTAAACACTTTAGTGCAATATTAAAGAGTGCTGCTGCATTGTTGGAGGTGCTGTCTTTCTGAGGAGCTTAATAGAATCATAGAGTCATAGAGATACACAGAAAGGAAACAGACCCTTGGGTTCAACTTGTCCACACCAACCAGATATCCTTAATTAATCTAGTCCCATTTGCCAGCATTTGGCCCATTTCCCTCTCAACCATTCCTAAACCCATCCAGATGCCTTTTAAATGTTGTAATTGTAGCAGCCTCAACCACTTCCTCTGCCAGCTCATTGCTTAACGCACGACCTTCTGCTTGAAGAAGTTGCCCCTTAGGTCCCTTTTAAATCTTTCCTCTCTCACCTTAAACCTAAGCCCTCTCACTTTGGCCTCCCCCACCCCCAGTAAAAGACCTTATCTATTTACTCTGTCCATGCCCTTCATGATTTTATAAACCTCTGTAAAGTCACCCTCAGCCTTCGACACTCCAGGGAAAATAGCCCCAGTCTATTCAGCCTCTCTCTATAGCTCCAACCTTCTAACCTGGCGACATTCTTGTAAATCTTTTCTGAACCCTTTCAAGTTTCACAACATCCTTTCTATAGCAGGGAGACCAGAACTGCAAGCAGTATTCCAAAAGTGGCCTAACCGATGTCATGTACAGCTGCAACGTGACCTCCCAATTCCTATACTCAATGCACCGACCAATAAAAGCAAAAATCCCTGTGCTTTTAGAAAAGGCCATAGAAGGAGAGTAGTGTAATGGTTACATCATTAGGCAGGTCATCAAACATGTTTAATAAAACAAACCAAAGAAGACAAATTAAAACTCCAACATAGTACTTCAATAATTAGAGTTCAGTTTTCAAAGTCTGCAAATAAAAAAAAGGCTTGGTGAAAAAAAGTGACCAAAGAACAATAGAGTTTTTGCAAATACTGGTTCGCTAATGCCCATTTAGAATGGAGCCTGTTGTTTTTCTTACTTGGTCTAGCCCATATGTTGGCCCTGAACTTCCTTCAGAAGTGGCAAACCACAACATCAGTTGAGAAGGCCACCTTCTCAGAGGAAGTAAAGATAAGCAATAAATGCTTACATCCTGGAGAATAATTTATTTTAAAACCATGGATTTCTGGTCCTGATTTCCCCACAATCCCAAACAATTGCCGTCCTGCCCCATAGACTTATCAACAGTTAATTCATCGGTTGAAATGCATTGAGATACGAACGATAAGATCTCAGACAGATGCAAATATAGTCACAATTATCAACGTGTGCCATCTACAATCAGAATATCACATATTTACCAAGTTATTGTATAAAACAGGTTAAGAAAGGCAGCTGACTCTCAAACTAGCGTTTCCAGATTCAGAAGAAAAGTTGATCACCTGTTAACAAGTATTTTAATGGTCTGGATGTTCCAGGGGACTAGTGGTGAAAGTAGTTACCAAATGTCTGCTTTTAAAACCCAGCTCAAATACTTCCTGAAAGGCTTCAAAATAAAACTGAATAAAATAACTATTTCATTACCTCAGATGCTAGTGGTGGAGATCGGGAAATGGGTAGGTCCATTATCAGCCAGACTACTGTGGCTCTCCCAAGGAGTTCGAGAGCTGAGCACTGTTTGACAATGCTGAGGAGTGATGGACGATTGGACTCTGAGCTTTTAAGAGCCTTCCTGCAGAGCGGGACTCCATCACACACTGAACTCCGAACAGATCAGACAGGCCAGGAAGTGGCAAGGCACAGAGACGAGTCAACGACTCGCTTCCTCTCTCGCTCTTCTTGCTAAACCCAACCTCGTTAAATCAACAAGCCTCTTCAAAAGAAAGGTGTGGCAAAGGTTTATTGCACCCCTTCTTCCATGATTTCTTTCATTCTCTTCCAATTTTTTTTTTTTTTTTAAATGCCACTTTTGTTCCTCTTAGCTTCCTGAAGCTTTCATTACATTCTTCACGAGTTGGAAAGATACAGCTGGCACAGTATTCTGCCACAGGGAGCATCGTATTCATCCCAATCTTGCCCACCCTTGCCATGGATGCTGAGCCATGTTCTCACACTTTAATCATGACCTTAGTTGAGATTTGGTATTTCTGTTCAATCATCAGCATTACCACCATCTATCCCACTGCAGCACACTGTGGCCACAGTCTGCAGGATCTACAGCAGGCTTGTCCAACAGGCGATTTGGAAGCTGTAATGCTGAGGGGTCCTATCCAACCTGCAACCCATATTCCAAATCCAGGAAAGGACATGGTAGGGCACAGTGGCTCAGTGGTTAGTACTGCTGCCTCGCAGCTCCAGGGACCCAGGTTCGATTCCACCCTCGCGTGGCCGTCTATGCGAAGCTTGCACATTCTCCCCATATCTGTGTGGGTTTCCTCCAGGTGCTCCGGTTTCCTCCTACAGTCCAAAGATGTGCAGGCTAAGTGGTTTGGCCATGCTAAATTACCCACAGTGTCCAGATAGTTAGCAATGGGAAGTGCAAGGTTACAGGGAAAGGATGGGATGCTCTTCGGAGGATTGGTGTGGACTCAATGGGCTGAATGGCCTGCTTCCCCAATGTAGACTTCTTGTGATTCTATGACATGTGGAAGATTGTGATATTCTGATTGTAGATGGCACAGGTTGATAACTGTGACGATATTTGCATCTGTTTGAGATCTTATCGCTCATATCTCAATGCATTTCAACCGATGAATTAACTGCTGTTTCGTATATGGGGCAGTACAGGAATTGTGGGGAAATCAGAACCAGAAGTCCATGGTTTTAAAATAAATCATTCTCAGGATGTAAGCATTGTTAATAAGGCTGGCATTTAGAGATCAGATAAGAGGTAAAGCTGGCAATTAGAGACCATTTCTCTCCCGCCTTTGCTCACAAATCCGCAGGAGCTTGGGGAGGCTGCAATGGAACGATGCCTGCTGATTGGGCTAAGGAAGAGGCTGGGAGTCGGCAACTGAGTTGATGTGTGGATTGATGGCCCAGTTGCTGAATGGGTAACGACAAATTACTGAACTGGTTGGACGAAGAGGCTCCAAACTGAGCAGCAGGACGGGGCAGGAGGAACACAAGACTTCCCTCCTTGTCATACAGGCACAAGCCCCTGATGATCTGCATCAGAATGGTGGAGCAAGTGATCAAAACCCATGTGGCATGGTTGTGAGCCAGAGGTGGCTGTGAATATGGTTTGGGTAATTTATTGTTATGTAGGTTGACAGCAACCATCCAATAATAAGTTTCAACTTCTCAAGCTCACCTCTGATTTAAAAAAAGTACATGTGCAATATAAAACTGATTTTTAAAACTCAAAAGACTCTATTTACCAGTTTTGGATGAAACAGTGCCGCAGAAATAAAGAGTAGGTATTAACATTCCAATCCTTCTTAGATTTGGAACAGTACCAGAGAACTGGAGAGTTAAAACATAACAGACTAGATTGTTTAACCCCTCAAACTGTTCCACCATTTAATTACATCATGCGTGATTCGTTATTTAACTCAAGTACCTTCTTTGACCTTATTTTTTCTTTATTACCTCTACCTCTGGATAACAAAATCTGTCAATATGAAATTTACAATTAATCTAGTATCAATTTCTGTTTACAGAAGAGGGTTCCAAATTTCTAACATCCTAAATTTTACTGCTGAAAGATTCTGGCTCTAATTAGAGTGTGCTCCTAGTCTAGACTCCCCAACCAGCAAACATTGATTTATCTTGATCTCTTCTTTCAGTGTTAATATCTTGAAAACATCAATCATACCATATTCTTTCAACTTTCAGAATATACAATCCAGTTGATGTATTATACCTTCATATTTTGACCAGAGGAATCCAGGAATAATTCTGGTATATTTACACTGCTCTCTTCAATATTATTATATATCTTTCCTAAGGTGTGGTCTAATCGAGCCTCTGAGTGGCTAATGTATGACATCTGCACCTAGGATTCAGAAATTTAAAGGCTATCATTCTATTTACTGATTATTCTCTGCATCTGTTCTTGAGATTTTAATGATTATGTACTTAAATCCCCAAGCCTTCTCTGACTCCTATTGTTTCCACTGGTATACCATTTATATGGTAGCTTGTTCTATCATTTACAACAATTGTGCCCAATCACTTAAACGACTAATATCTCTTTGTAATGTTATATTTCCATACACAGTGCTTATCTTTGGGTCATTGACAAAAGTGTGCGTATGTGACTTTCTACCCCACATCCAAGTCATCAAGAAATACAGTGATGAGTTGAAGCTTCAACTTTACAGAAACTCATTTTAAGTCATGTTTACACTGCTGTTTTGATCAAGCAGTGGTATGGGCTGTTTGTAAATGAGCTGACACTAGAGGGCGTGTTCAAAGTTATGAGGAACATGTACGAGGACTGCCTTCAGCTTTTCAAAGGCTGCCTGGCATTCTGCTGACCATTCCACATTTGCTTGTTTCCTTAACATATTCGTTCAAAGGTACAACTAATTTGCTGAAATTACTCTCAAATTTCAAGTAAAACACACATTCCTCAAAATCTCAAAACCACTACGATTTAGGAATCACACTAACAGTAAACTCCAACTGCTTTGAATAACTACAATCAAGTATTTTCCAAGCATTTATTGAATCTGTTTCCACCTGAGCTTTTTGTTTTTCTCCTTGTTTTTCTGGGCTCAACTGATAAGGATGCTGTTTTATCAATGCTGACTCCTTTATGTCCACATCATGCCAAACTAATCTAGTATATCCAGGTTTATCTCTGCAGATTACCTTATACTTCCTAAGTAGTCTTACAAAATCCTCTCATTGTCCTCTCTTTAAATGAGAACAGTGTTTAATTATCCCAGTATTTTTGTGTGGCCAATTGAATTGTAGGAGACTCACATTGAGAACTGTCTACCTCTCCGTCCAACTGACTTTCATTGTCTCAGTCAACTTCCACTGCTCCTACCACGTGTTCCTCCTTATCCTCCTCCCTGCAATGATACCTACTCAACATGTCTGTGACAAGACTGATTTTTCTTCCCATAATCAAGAGTGATCAGAGAAGTCGCCTTATAGACCCTTCTACCCCCCCCCTTGTATAAATCACTGAATTTCACTTTTAGAGGTTCACCTTACAGAGGCAACAAGACCAATAATTCATCTCCTACCTGAAACATTCTAGTTGTTGAATATCTTTCTGTCCACTATTTCACATTTGCTTATGAAACTTTAAAATGTTCTTCTGCTATTACATGTTCCTGGAGTCTTTCAAGAAAGATGGACATGTAATCCAACATTGAGGATTATTTTAAGAACTAGTCCCCAAACAATTTTAATGAACCTCTAATCTTATGACCATAAAGCAATTCAATGGACTAAAGACAATAGATTAATTTGGGGGGTCTCCAGTAGCAAAGAAAGAAATCTAATCCCTTGTCCCAATCCTGTGGGTCTGTGTGATGGTATGCCTTAATCATGGTTTTGACAGTCTGATGGTATTTTTCCAAAGCTGTCCATGTTTGCAGATGATATGCAGTTGACTTCAACTGTCTTATACCCAAAATGCTAATGATGTCCTGGAAATCTTTAGACAAAGTTAGCCCCCAAACAGTTTGCATCTCAATTGGTAGTCCATAATGAAACGAGTTAACTTTTCCAGTACTACCTTAGCTGTAAAGCTGTCCTTTAGGGAATAGGTTCTGGGAATCAGGTTGTCATAGTCCTCATTGTGAAGATATACTGATGCCCTGCCTTGATTTTGATAACAGCACTACACAATCTACTAGCACTTGGGTGAACTGCTCTCAAAAATTGTTATGGATAACAAAGGTACTGATTTAATTACATGTTGTGATTTTTCTACTACCTGACATGTTTTACAGAACTACACTTCATCATTATGAAGTCTTTGTCGTGTAAAATACCTGTTTATCGATGCTCGCATTTGACATATTCCTACATGTCCGGCTGTAGGAATTTGATGTGTTACTTGCAACATCTCCGTATGATATCTGGGTGGTACCACTATTTGATAAACAGTAGCCCATTGTTTATCTGCAGGTCTGTGAGGATGTCTCTACTTCCTCATGAGAATTGTGTGCCGAAGGTAATAGCACACTGAACCTCCTTCAGTATTGGCCTCATTCTGAGTTGCCTGTGCTAATTTAACTCTGTGCTAACTTATTACACTCTGGATCTGGATCGTGAGCCTCATTTAACGAAGATCTAACAAATACTATTTATGAGTAAGGATAATTCAAACATGAGTTTCAGCCACCCTAACATCTATTTGTGGTAATATTGTGACTTGTGGCGATGGACTTTGTTTAGCATTTGCTCTGGTCACCAAACACGATGGAAAAATACCTGGAACCTATTCTTGCAACCGCTTCTTTCTCTTTAGCCTCAATCCTATTTTTCGTGATTGTAGGCAAAGCTATAACTCATGCTAAATTGTTCCCCAGGAGTACATCATCTCCATCCACAGGTAATTTCTTAACTACCCTGATTACTACTTGTCCAGATAACAATTCATATTCCAATTGCATTTTCTAGATTGGAACCAGGATATAGCAAATGGTACAGCTGGAAATTGACACTTGAGATTTCACTGAACTCTCTGAAGAGGAAACAAAATACTTCTGCAAGACAGTGAGAGTAGCCTCTGTATCCCTTAATGTAGTATTGGGCTTGGACACTTCATTTGAAGGACAAAGAGGTAGCTTCCCTTTAGGCAAAATCCTTCATATCTCTCAACTACCCTATGTACTCTTTCTCCACTCCCAGCTAGGTTTACCTCTAATTTCTTAGTTGTAGTTAAAGTGACAATTTGATCCAAGGCATTTTCCTTCTAAGTTTTCTTTTCAGACTTGTGCTTATCAGCTCCAATAAGTCCAATTGGTTTCCCACACAACTTCCAGCATTGTTAATCAATGTGTAATATCTTATTACAATAGAAACTTTTCCTGTGGAAAATCAATGAAACCTTCCTCTGCATTTCCCCACCAAACTCTGCTATGTCAGGTATGCTAACATTAGTTGAATTTTGCATTGACTTTGTAGGGTTAAGGTTTGAATCCTTTCCCACAAATATAATACTGTCAGATACTTATCAAAGATAGTAGGAACTGCAGATGCTGGTGAATCCGAGACAACACGGTGCAGGGCTGGATGAACACAGCAGGCCAAGCAGCATCATAGGAGCAGAGAGGCTGACGTTTCAGGCCTAGACCCTTCATCAGAAAAGGGGGAGGGGAAGGGGGTTCTGAAATAAATAGGGAGAGAGTGGGAGGCGGAAAGAAGATGGATAGAGGAGAGGATAGGTGGAGAGGAAACAAACAGGTCGAAGAGGCGGGGATGGGGCCAGTAAAGGTGAGTGTAGGTGGGGAGTTTCAAAATCTCCCCTCCCCCTACCACATCCCAAAACCAGTCCAGCTCATCCCTGCCTCCCTAACCTGTTCTTCCTCCCACCTATCCCCTCCTCCCACCTCAAGCCGCACCTCCCATCTCCTACCGACTAACCTCATCCCACCCCCTTGACCTGTCCGTCCTCCCTGGACTGACCAATCCCCTCCCTAACTCCCCACCTACACTCACCTTTACTGGCCCCATCCCCGCCCCTTCGACCCGTTTGTTTCCTCTCCACCTATCCTCTCCTCTATCCGCCTCCCACTCCCTCCCTATTTATTTCAGAACCTCCTTCCCCTCCCCCTTTTCTGATGAAGGGTCTAGGCCTGAAACGTCAGCCTCTCTGCTCCTATGATGCTGCTTGGCCTGCTGTGTTCATCCAGCCCTGCACCTTGATACTTATCAAATATTGGACATCAGTTCATTCAGAGATTTTATCTTAAAAGTCATGTCACTGGTGACCCTAGACATGAAAAGCAAGTGCTAACCAACTATACTGTCATGTAAGCTCTTACCTAGTTCAGATAAAGGGTTATACCCAGTATCTTCCTAGTCTTGTGGTGCAATACCTCAATATACAGTGCCTTCATTCACTGAAATCAAAAGAGCTTACCCACATATAACTTAAAGTAAAAGGAGCTTCTACTATCGCAGCTATGAATTGAGAAACCAAATTAATGGTCAAGGAACATAGAACAGTACAGCACAGTACAGGCCCTTCAGCCCACGATGTTGTGCCGACCTATTATCCGATGAAGATCAATCTACCCTGCACACCCTACATTTTACTATTCTCCATGTGCCTATCCAAGAGTCGTTTAAAAGTCTCTAAAGTATCTGACTCCACTATCACTGCCGGCAGCGCATTCCACACGCCCACCACTCTGTGAAAAACCTACCTCTGACATCTCCCCTATATCTTCCTCCCAACACCTTAAAATTACGTCCCCTCGTAATAGCCATTTCCACCCTAGGAAAAAGTCTCCAACTATCCACTCTCTGTGCCTCTCATCATCTTGTACACCTCTATCAAGTCACCTCTCATCCTTCTGCGCTCCAATGAAAAAAGCCCTAGCTCCCTCAACCTTTCCTCATAAGATGTGCCCTCCAGTCCAGGCAGAATCCTGATAAATCTCCTCTGCACCCTCTCTAAAGCTTCCACATCCTTCCTATAATGAGGTGACCAGAACTGAACACAATATTCCAAGTGTGGTCGAACCAGAGTTTTATAGAGCTGCAGCATAACCTCGCGGCTCAAACTCAATTCCCCCTGCCAATGAAAGCCAACACACCATATGCCTTCTTTACAACCCTATCAACTCAGATCACAACTTTGAGGGATCTATGGACATGGATCTATGGACACAAGATCCCTCTGTTCCTCCACACTGCCGAGAATCCTGCCATTAACCCTGTATTCTACATTCAAATTTGACCTTCCAAAATGAATCACTTCACACTTTTCTGGGTTGAATTCCATCTGCCACTTCTTTGCCCAGCTCTGCATCCTGTCAATGCCCCGTTGCAACCCTACAACAGCCCTCCACGCTGTCCACAACTCCACCAACCTTCGTGTCACTGGCAAACTTACTAGCCCACCCTTCCACTTCCTCATCCAAGTCATTTATAAAGATCTCAAAGTGCAGAGATCCCAGAACAGATCCCTGCGGCACACCACTGGTCACCGAGCTCCAGGCTGAATACTTTCCATCTACTAGCACCCTCTGTCTTCTATTGGACAGCCAGTTTTGTATCCAGACAGCCAAATTTCCCTGAATCCCATGCCTCTTTACTTTCTGAATGAGCCTACCATGTGGAACCTTATCAAATGCCTTGCTAAAAGCCATATACACAGCATCCACTGCTCTGCCTTCATCAATGTGTTTTGTCACATCCTCAAAGAATTCAATAAGGCTTGCGAGGCATGACCTGCCCCTCAGAAAGCCATGCTGACCATTTCTAATCAAACTGTGCTTTTCCAAATAATCATAAATACTATCTCTCAGAATCCTTTCCAATAATTTGCCCACCACAGAAGAAAGACTGACTGGTCTGTAATTTCCAGGATTATCCCGATTCCCTTTCTTGAACAAGGAAGTGACATTTGCCACCCTCTAATCATCTGGCACTACTCCAGTGGACAGTGAGGACGCAAAGATCATTGCTGCCCCTTTGGCAATCTCTTCCCTCGCTTCCCGTAAAAAACCCTGTGTATATCCCATCTGGCCCGGGGACTTGTCTATCTTCATGTTTTTCAAAATTTCTAACACATCCTCCTTCCTAATAACAACCTGTTCAAGCATATCTGCCTGTTTCATGCTGTCCTCACAAACATCAAGGTCCCTCTCACTGGTGAATACTGAAGCAAACTATTCATTAAGGACCTCCCCTACCTCCTCTGACTCTGCACACAAGCTTCCTCCACTGTCCCTGATTGGCCCTATCCTCACTCTGGCCATCCTCTTGTTCCTCATAAGTATAGAAAGCCTTGGGGTTTTCCTTGATCCTACCCACCAAGGTTTTCTCTTACCCCCTTCTAGCTCTCCTAAGTCCATTCTTCAGTTCCTTCCTGGCTATCTTGCAGACCTCTAGAGCCGTGTCCGATCCTTGCTTCCGTAACCTTAACTAAGCTTCCTTCTTCCTCTTGACTAGGTGTTCAACATGCCTTGTCATCCAAGGTTCCTTCACGTTACCATCTTTCCTTGCTTCAGTGGGACAAACCTATTCAGTACCTGTAGCAGCTGCTCCCTAAACAACCTCCACATTTCTATCATGCACTTGCCTGAAAACATCTGATCCCAACTGGTGCTCCTTAGTTCTTGCCTAATAGCATTGTAATTCCCTCTCCCCCAATTAAATACTTTCCCATACCGTCTGCTCCTATCCCTCTCAATGACTATAATAAAGGTCAGGGAGTTGTGATCACTATCACCGAAATGCACTCCCACCAAGAGATCCGACACCTGGCCTGGATCGTTGCCAAGCACTAAATCCAATATGGTCTCCCCTCTAGTCAGCCTATCTACATATTGAGTCAGAAATCCTTCCTGGACACACCTGACAAATCTGCTCCATCCAAACTATTTGCATTTAGGAGGCTCCAGTCGATATTAGGGAAGTTGAAGTCGCCCATGACAACAACCCTATTACTTCTGCACCTTTCCAAAATCTGCCTCCCAATCTGTTCCTCAGTCTCTGTTGCTATTGGAGGGTCTATAGAAAACTCCCAATAAAGTGACTGCTCCTTTCCTGTTTTTTCCACCCATACTGACTCAGTAGAGAAACCCTCCTCCACGACCTCTCTTTCTGCAGCTGTGATTGCATCCCTGATTAGCAATGCCACTCCCCCACCTCTTACCTCCCTCCCTATTTCTTTTGAAACATCTATACCCCGGAACATCCAACAACCATTCCTGCCGATGTGTTATCCAAGTCTCCGTAATGGCCACATCATAGCTCCAAGTACTGATCCACGCTCTAAGTTCATCACCCTTATTCCTGACACTTCTTGCACTCAAGTAGATACACCTCAACCGGTCGCATTGACTGCCACTTTGCCCTATTAAACTCTCTGCTTGCTCTATCTGTCTGTACACTGGCTACTCCATCCTCTGATCTGTAGCTCTGGTTCCCATTCCCCTGCCAAACTAGTTTAAACCCTCCCGAAGAGCTCTAGCAAACCTCCCGCGCAGGATATTGGTGCCCCACCAGTTCAGGTGCAACCCGTCCTTCCTGTACAGGTCCCATCTTCACCAGAAGGTATCCCAATGATCCGCAAACCTGAAGCCCTCCCTCCTACACCACCTCTGTAGCCACGTGTTCAGCTGTGCTCTCTCTCTGTTTCTAGCCTCACTAGCCCGCGGCACCGGTAGTAATCCCGAGATTACTACTCTACTGAAGATAATGTAAGGTCTGACAGAAAAACAGGATAGTCATCAACCAGGTTGCACAATCTTACAGCATAGAAAGGGGCTTTTTTTTTCTTCCTACAGTGCATACATAGGCTCTTTGAAAGAGTGATCCATCTGATCACTTCCCTATTCTTCTTCATTGCACTGGAAATTTTTCTTTGTAGTACAGATCCAATTCCCCCTTGAAAACTACTACTGAATCTACGTTCACCAGGCAGTGTATTATACATCATGACTTGCAGCATGAAAAGTTCTACTCATTATTTCACCAAATAGGTTTATAACTTCATTCAAAAGCTGAAGACCATATGACAAAGGGAATAGCCCTGGAGGAGAATAGTTTCACAGGTTGGACTAAAGAACAAAGCACAAGAGGTTTCATTTACGACATAGTAATGCAGAACGGAGGAATGAGTGTGTAGGAGGCTTGAAAGAAGCAAGCAAGATTCAGTTATAATACAAGAAAGAAACATAGGTTTGCACTGAAAACAAGAACAAAAACAACCTTTACTGTGCTGTGATAAGATCTCTCCGAGATCATTATCAGTATCAACAAGGTGTCAACAAACCTAGGTCAGAGCCATTCACAACTCTGCAATTTGCACATTTGTTCCTTTCTGCATTGAATTTTCAAAACTCATGTTAGAGATTATATTAATAATACAAGTCACAAAGAAAAATTAATATGACTCAAGGGCAAGAATGAGTTGCAATCTCAGGCTGCAGTATTTGAACAAGTGTACAAATTACAACATGCCTTGCATGTCTTTCACTGACCAAGCAATGGCCTTAGTTTAATGTCTCATCCAAAATTCATCAAGACAAATGTTTTTATAGAATATGTAACCTTATTTATAATAATAACATATTATACTTGTATATTTGTAACATATCTGAAGAGGGGGAGGCACTGACATTAGTAATAATGTTACTGGCTAACATCAGGATCTCAGGTCAATGTTCTGGATATAGTTTTGAATCTCACCATGCAGATGGTGCAAATGAAGTTCAACGAAATAGCAAAATAGCAAAATAGCAAAGCTCATTTCAAAAGACACAATTTAGACATGATGGGCCAAATGGCCTTCTGCACCATTACAATTCTAAATCTTTTTTGGTAGTTGCTGAGTGATGAGTAGCAAACAGAGATGGTGGCCTCATGATCAAATCAACAAGGAGCAGCCATGGTAGTCCTCAACTCTAACACTAGATTCCATGAAGTATCATGGCATCAGGTCAAATGTGGACAAAGGAACAAACTATAGACTGCTGTCAAATGCTATCCCTTGGTTGCTGAATCAGTATTCGGCTGTTCCGCTAAGAAGAAACCAAAGAGTCACCAAGAACAACTTGGTAGCACTATTACTGATCAGGTTTGCTGAATACTCAAGTACATAATTGTTTTCAGTAGGTGCCAAAACATCTAAAGTAATCATCTGCACTGGACCACTGTTGTGGCTCATCTGCCAATATCAGGACAGGCGAGAGTGAATGCCATATTAGGTAGCATGCACGGCAAAAGGTTCTCATTCAATTCTTAAATCGGTGTTAAATTAGGAAATTAACTGACATCAGGAATCTTGAGCTAGGGTGTGTAAAAAAAAAAACACTAATTTTGCATCTGATTGCTATCCAGTGGTCCATTGTGAGGATTCTGCATACATTAATATTAGAATGCATGGTTGCAACACACCCTGTTTAGCTACTGTCAAAAGTATGCATTGAAATGAGGTACCAGTGGGAGCTCTGAAAATGCATCCTGCTGTGAATCAGTACCCAGGACAAAGGGTGAGGAAAAAAAAAACCAGGCTAAACCCTGCGTAAAATGGGAGGGAGCGAAAGTTTGCAGAGCGTTAGAAATTGCAGGCAGTCTCAATCAGAACCAATAACTTATACTCATTTAATATCCTAAAGCACTTCACATGTGTATAATCCAAAAACAAACTAACTATCTCAGAGCCAAAACCAGGAGATATTGGAAGAACTAACTCAAAGGCTTGGTAAAAATAGGGTTTAAGGAGAATGTTATAGGAGCAAAGAGAGGTAAGGAGGCAAAATAGTTAGGAAGATATATACAGAGCTTGAAGCCTAAATGACTTGAGTCATGGCAGTTTGTAATCCTCAAGGCCTACAACTCTTATCTGGAAGTCAAATTAAGATTGGACCGAGAGCATGCACTGGAAATTTAAAAAAGTCAAACCATGGGAAACGTTTACTGGTTGGTAAGAAACTGCTGTTAGGGATTGTCTACAAATTACTGTAAATTAGAGAAGAGTATGCTTTTTTTGAAAGAGTAGCTGTATTTGGATTTAACTGAGAAAGTTAGGGCCAACACAAGGTCATAAAAGTAACACAAAGAAAGTAAAGTTAAAATTTAAAGTAGGGTCTGCAAAGACTTAACACTAGGACTTTGCATTGCAGTGGGAGTGTTTGGAATAAAATAAGAACCCTAGCCTAATTAGTATTTTTTAAAAGGAATAACTACGAAGTTTAATCTAAAGGGAAGTCATGGCAGGGGAGCTTGCACCGGTGACATTCCCCTCCAGTGCTACGTGGGAAGTCATGGACACTTACAGAATTCCTGGTGAACATGTGTGTGCTATGTGTCCCCAGCTGCAGCTCCTAACTCACTGCATTTCAGAGCTGGAGCAACAGGTGGACTCACTGTGGAGCGTGTCCGATGATATTGTTGTGGACAGCACATTCAGTGAGGTGGTCACACCACAGGTAAATACTGAACAGGCAGAAGGGGAAATCAGTGACCCGGAGGCAGAGCAGCAGAAGGCAGGTAGTGCAAGTTGTCCCCTGTGGTTGTCCCTGTCTCTAATAGATATATCAACTTTGAATGAAATGAAAGTAGACAGCTGGGTGCAGCAAGCAATTAGGAAGCCAAATAATTTTGTCTTCATTGCAAGAGTGTTTGAGTTCAAAAGTAAGGATATCTAACTGCAGCTATACAGGGTCTTGGTGAAACCACACCTGGAATACTGCATGCCGTTTTGGCCTCCCGACTTAAAGGATATTCTTGCCATAGAGGGAGTACAGCAGAGATTCACTGAACTTGTACCAGGGAATAGCGGGACTGTCCTACAAGGAAAGATTGGCTCAACTGGGACTGAATTCACCGCGTTTAGAAGAATGAAAGGAATCTGATTGTTAGAGTTTTATACATTTCAGACTGGACAGACTAGTTGCAGGGAGGATGTTTTCCCTCGTTAATGAGTCTACACCAAGAAGGCGCAGCCCTAGGATACTGGGTAGGCATTTAGGACGGAGATGAGAAAACATTTCTTCACTCAGAGGGTAGCAAATGTGTGGAATCTTCTGCTACAGAAGGCTGTGAAGGGCAAGTCATTGAGTACATTCAAGACAGAGTTAGATAAATTTACAGATGTTAATAGCATAAAGAGGTATACAGAGAAATGGAAATATGAGATTGACGTTCGAGGATCAACCCATAATGCTATTGAATAGTGGAGCGAGCTTGAAGGGCTGAATGGTTTACTCCTAGTTTCTCTGTTAATGTGTTGAGGGAGTGGGTGTGTGCTGCAGTGCAGATCTGAAAAGAATGCAGAGTTCTCAAAATGCTGTACAGTTTGAGGAGATGACACGGAGAATGATGTAATTAAACATGAATAGAAGACTGTTAAATTTGAGATATTACTGAACGCAAAACCAATGCAGGGCAGATGAAAGTGAGAATTCGGACAAGTTAAGGAACAGGCAGCATTCGAGAGAAGTTAAAGTTTCTGCAGGATGAAGGATTGTTCAGTATTTTTGTCCCCTTTTTCTCTTTCACTACGGATGTGGCTAGCAGCATCGAAATGATAAGACCAATTGCAAGAAGAAGCAGTAATTAAAGTGTTTAGTCATTCTCTAGCTGCCAAAGAAAAACATGCAGTAACCCTTTCTTAGTCAAAACAAAGTTCCAAAATCATTTGCAGCACACTCGGTGTTTTGGACAAGAATGCCATAAAGAATACCCACTTTAGATCACATGCCCCTGGGGTGTGCTCATGTTCGAATGAATAAGTGGGTGACAGTGGTCATGGGACAAAGTTGGGAAAGTTCAAAGAGGAAATACAAAAGGTTAGGAAGTTATACTTCAACTGCACATTGCCTCGATCAGATTCTATTTTTAAGTTTTGGAAACAATTGCTAAGTAAGGGTATATTGGCCCTACACCTGGTATGTTGCAGATTTACCCAAACGATGTGGGGGAAAAGGCGGCTGCTGCTTCATGAAGCAGACTTGGCTATTTGTTCTTTGGTACCAGAATTGGGAGTTGGGGGCTACTGGCTTAGGTGGAAGTTGTGGTGGTGGGATGGAAGGTGGGTGTAGCGGCAGAAGGTTGGGGGGGCGGGGCACAGTATCTGCAAGGGAGTGATACAGTAAAGCACGGACAGAAAAGGGGTCATGAATGATTCGGTTTTCTCACAGTCAGGAGCTCCCGGGCTTCAAGGAAGGGGAACGAATGATATATGAGCACACTTAGCATACTCATCTCATATGCCAGGAGCTGGGAGATGGAAGATGGGCAAGTGCAGGCTCATCTAGAAGGCTTGGGTGGAAACCTGGGGAGATATAAAACGTGTTGGGTTTACATGAAGGGGATTTAGATGTTTACGGCCTCCCTGGCATAGAGGCGCAAGCTGAAAGCTAGTGATTGAGGAGCATTCACAGTCACCTTGCCGAATGCTGGAACTGAGAAGTATGCCATGGTAAAGAAAATGGTTGCAACCACATAGGGAGTGGGCAGGACAAGTGTCTGAACCTGTGAAAGAGGAGGGCTGCAAGCCTCCACAATGTGGGAGCTCAAAGGGAAAGAAATTACTTTATGCACTGTGCACAAACCTATGGGGTCCCTAAAGCCTGGCCAACCTAATGCTTTGTCCCCCTGCTTGCTGTGTACAGCCTTGCCCCAGACATGACCAACTCATTCATAACACCACTTTTGGACACGGAGGCCAGAAAACAAATTTGAGATGTTGCTGGATAAAGGCCAATGGTGTCAACAGGGGCCATTACTCCCCTGCACCTTGTTCCTTTTGCTTCCAAATGCCACAGCAGGCTCTCACCACAGACAACAAACCATGATACATCCTGTGTGGCCATTTGGAGCTAAACAGAGAGAAAACTACCAGAGGTCAAGCTAAAGCAATGCCACTTATCAGTAAGTGCCTAATAACGTATAGTACATTGTCACCTGTGCAACCAAACTGCCTTTCTTCTTTCTCTCTCTTCCACCTCATCCCAGGGTACCCCCTCATTCCCCAGCTCAGGTAGAGGCAGGCTGTCTCCTTGGGAGGAAGGGGCAACTGAAGAGATCACCAGGTTCCCCATTCCTCTGTCACTATCATGAGGACAATTGGCTCATGCACTGGAGTGCATGTGGTGCACCTCTCCAGCCAATGTCCTTGACTGTGGAGGGCGAGTGCTTGTCCAGGTTCTCAGCAGCCTTTTAAGGAAGGGCATGCTGGTTTCTTGTCCGATATCTGCTGACTGGCGAGTTGTTCTGGGAAATGCGCATCGTGAGATGGGCTAGAATTGTACATGAAGAACACCATGGGGCAGAGTCGGTGGTTAATGAGGTGAGTTTTCTCACAGTGAAAAATCTTGTTAAGCCTCATGGCAAAATATCCTGAGAAACTCAACACAACTCAGGCCTAGCCGTAAAAAGGAAGACTCAGCCCATAACATCAGACTAAGGGTTGACCATTCTAGACTGAGAGAAGGGCCTTGACTCAAAGGTGTAAGGTTATGGAATCCTCTACACAAGGGGGCTGAATAGGTTGGATTAATGAGTATATTCAAAACAAAGATCAATGTATTTTTGAATTTCAACGGTGTTAAGGAATATCAACATAGGGCAAATAATTGAAGTTGACATGGGAGATCAGCAACAATCTTTTCAAATGGTAGTGCAGACTTGTAGGGCTAAATTCCTACCTCTGCTTTGATTTCTTAAATTATTATGTACTTTCTATTTTTTAGGAACAAGATTGATAAAACATTATTCTGTGTGGGTATCAAGTGACAAAAAGCGATGGCAAGTAAACCGAGTTGAGGTATGATCTAATTAACAGGTTTAAGATGTTGAATGACCTTTCATTTTTCTTATGAATAAAGTATATACACCAATACAAACTAACCAGGGAAAATGGCTATTCCTTTGCTGTAAATTTCATAGACTTCGAAGTGAAGCATAAACGCATCCTGAGCTCATCGAATGGTTGCATATGGAGAAGTGGTGGTTTCAAAACTGTATACCTCGAAATGTACCTGTTCTGTTTTGTAACTGTTCCATTGTGACCCGTGAATAGCTAGTTGACCAATCATAGAACAAAACATTTGGGGTACTTTTGAAGAGGTGGAGGGTGGGAAATTGAGTTCTCTATTGGTGGTTTATAAAGAATCAGCAGCTGGTTTCGCACCATGCCTGGTTTTCCTTCATGTAAAACTGCCTGCTCATTTAGACTACTTTTATCCTCCCATTTCTTAAATGGTAACCAATTCAAGAAATGTATTTGGCAAGTTCTTGTCCCCCTCCGCCCCTGTCATTTCCCTCCAAAATAATAGTGTCATTTGCCAAATGTAGCTCAGTGTTAGGACTTCTGTTCCACAGTCAGGAGTTTGTAAGTTCAAACTCCAGTCTAGATAATCCAGGCTGACACTCCATTGCAGTACTGATGGGCCATAGCACTGTTCAAGATGCCATCTTTGAGAATGAGATTTTAAACCAAGGCTCCACCTGGCCTCTGACATAAAAGATCCACAACACTATTCAAAGGATGGCAGGAAATTGTTCTGGTGTGCTGGTCAATATTTAGTCTTCATCCAACATGATCGCTTTTTGATATTTTTGATGTATTCAAAAATGAGCTTCCTACTACTACATATCCACATCATCCAGAAGATGATCTTATTTTATTTCCATAACTTGAGCTGATCTTCTGCTGAAATGCACAACCATGCATTTGTAAACTGTTGACTTGACTATTCCAATGTACATCTGATCATCCTCACTAATTGTACTCTGAAAATGTGAGAAAAGGCATGCAAAATTCTACTGTTTATGTCCTGATTTGCACCAAGTCACACTCACCCACCTTCTGTGCCTGTTTATCTGTACTGGCTCCAGGTTAAGCAGTACCCTGGACTTTAAAGTTTCATTCCTCTCTATGATTTCACTATTCCATATCTCAATTGTCCTCCAGCTGTACAACCCTCTCCATCCCAATCACCTACAGACCAGGATTTTTGTGTTTCATCAATTCAGGTCTTTTGAACATTGTAGTTTTAAAAACACTCTACCACTGAGAGCTATGCCTTCAGTCACAAAGCCCCTGAGCTCTGAATGACCTCCTTAAAGCTCTTCTCCCTGCCCCAATTAACCTCTCTTTCTTCTTTTACGATAATCCTTTGAATCTACTGCTTTGGAAAAGCTTTGCATCATGAGGCGCAATATCTTTATATACGGCCTACTGCCAATTATTATTTCATAACGGACTTATGACATGCCTTGACACAAAAGAGTTGCAACCAAGACAGCTGCAACGAGCTCACTGAAAGACAAAGTAGCAGACAAGTACTGTTGTTGAGGACTTAGATAAGGATCTCAAAGGGACAGCATGTAGGAGAGTGCTAAGTTAGCTTGAACATCAAGTTCTTGGTGCAGCAGCTGAATTGCTAAATAGCCCCTTGTCACTGACAGATTTTAGTTCTTAAGGCTAAAGGGATCAAAGGGTAGGGGGAGTAAGTGGGAACAGAGTACTGTTAATGTTGGTACATCAAAATGCTGTTGAGAAGGTCGGTCCAGAATTTTTGATCCAGCAAAGGCGTTATTAGAGCCACCTGTCAAAGCAAATAGAGATACATAGAAACACTAAATAGAAATTAGGAGCAGGAATAAACGTATTCAGCTCTTCAGGCCTGCCCCACCATTCAACGGGATCATAATTGATCCCGTATGTCCCCAAATTCCCACTTTTCCCCATACTCTTGCCCGATGCTTTCAAAAACTACATACTTATCTATTTCTTGAATATATTCAGTGACTTGGCCTCCACAGCCTTCTTTGGTAAAGAATTCCACAAGTTCACTCCTCCTTAAATGAATACGTTTTTCCTCATCTCAGTCCTAAGTGGTTTACCCCATATCCTGAGACTGTGTCCCTGCGTTCCAGACTCCCAATCATGAAAAACACCCTTCCTGCTTTTAGTCAGTGCAACCCTGTTAGATTTTCATACATTTAAATCAGATCCCCTCTCGTCCTCCAAATCTCAATGAATACAGGCCCACTTGAATCAATCTCTCCTGAGAGGACAGCCCTGTCATCCTTGGTATTAGCCTAGTGAAATTTTGCTGCACTCCTTCTATGGCAAATACATCTTTCCTTTGGTAGAGAGAACAAAACTGCACAGAACAGTCCAGGTGTGATCTCACCAAGGAATCACACCATCACACTCCTGACTTATATGTTTTGTAGATTGTGGAAAGGCTCGAGATTCAGAAGGTGAATTACTCATTGCAGACCCTCTAAACTGTTCTTGCACCTGTAGTATTTATAGGCTAATCCAATTAATTTTCTGCCTCAGGATGTTGACAGACCTGGTGCCAGCGTAGATAATGTGCTCAAATTCCTGGAGTGGAGCTTGAATCTTTGGCATAGAGAAAAGCATGTTACTTAAGACTGACAGGTGGGATGTAATGGCCAAATAGCCTGTTGGAACTCAATATCTTTGGGCATAAGTAGAGATTGGCCACTTGTGAGAGGTCCAAGATTAATTCGAGCAGTCACTGGAACCCTATTTCTGTATAACCCAGTATCACGGATACAGAAGGAAACATAGTCAAAATAAGAAATGCTGATAGCACTCTGCTGAGGGTGATGTTGATGAGGATCAGTGGGCCTACTGCGAAGATCTGACTGAAGGCATTGTCTCTGTAGGCAGTAAATCTCTTAACTTTGGCTGACACCTCTTCTCTTCTACCCCAAAACCACATATTACTGGTTGCAACACTTCCATTTCTGTTTGCAAAAAAGGTTTCACAACTTCCGTGTTCAATTCTCTGTTACACAACTCAGATACAGTGGACATCATCCACAAAGTAACAAGGGCAATATACACTGTAGGTTCATGACAGTGACCTTGAGTGTCCAAAATAATAGCCGATTTGGTTCAATAATTGTAAGACTACCATAGCCCACTAAGGGTTCCATTTTTAAAGTAAGTAATCTCTCTCCGAGGTATGGAACCTTGCAACAGTTCCACAGGCACCAACTGGAATCACATTCATTTTTGACAGACCAGAGGTATTGCAGACAAATCCAAACCTATCCTCATTTAACACCAATTTTTTATGCAGGAATCAGCATGTGGAAAACAAGAGAAAGTTTACCTCTTTCCATCTCTGTGGCATGGCTGTCAATCACAACATCCCAACAGCCAGTCACCTGATATTAAATAATCTGGCAAACTGTTAGATCACCTGATCAAAGTGACACAGTACCACATGAAGAAATGCATTTCTGTTCCTCATAATAGATGTCAGGACGAACAATACCTTGCATTTATGAAGGACCTTTATTTGCATTTCAAAGGAAGAGTGTTATATCAGTAAAAATCAGTTTGATAACAATGCCAAATTAAAATCATCCTTACCCAAGACAAATTTGCTTTTATTCATACTAAGATACAAAAGGGGTACCGTGGAATTTAAAACTAAAGCTTGTCAACATTGCAGAGCAGGATTAACAAAACAAATTGCACATTGTGTTTATCTAGTTGTACAACTCCAAAGTAATTGTGGTAATACTCTCCACAATGGGGAAATTTCAAAGTGTTGTAACTTTGCTGGAGAATAACTGTGCTCGGAGAGGACTCAAACTGAGTTGGGTGAAGGTTTGAGAGTTAACTGAGGGCCCTATTCACTGCTCTGAATGACAGTGTCCATCCAACAAAGGCTACACTCCCTACACTGGATGGCAACCACCAATAAATGTGATAACAACTACAAATGAAATATTTCCTGGTTGAAGGGGCTAATTAACAAATAGATCCTGCCAATACTCAATAATGCATAAATTGTCATTTAAGCAAGAATCTATGACAGATTCAACATTCAAGCCTTTTAGCAGCATAACTATTCTCCATCAACGTCTCAATTCTCTGAAATGGGGCTACACCATTGCACACAGTGTCAGTGCAATTCCCTTTGAGTCCATTTAGTGACTGACCACAATGGGCAATTTATTTTGGCAATCATTGCCCGGAAATATAACGAGATCGCATGTTAAGTCTAATAGCACTCCTACTGCACCTTAGTTTCAATATCCGCCACTCCTTATGCAATCACACCTGTTATTTTACTGGTGTGCATTGCCTTGCATTTCTCATTAGCAATCAGTAGGGTAAACAGCAGTCTGTAAACTTGCCTGGAAGCATTTGACCTCTGTAGGGGTTCTTATGGTGTAGTGTTAATGTTCCTATCTTTGAGCCAGGTGGCCTGAGTTTGAGGTCCACCTGCTCCAGAGGTTGTGTAATAACATTTATGAATAGGTGGATTTCAAATATTTCTGACATGTTTTGCTTCTCATCTGAATGCTTACTCAGAATACCTTGGTCAAGGTTATTAGCAAAAATTGTCAATAATGGTACAATTGAAAAATGTTCTTCAGAAGAAAGAGTTTCCAACTTCCCAACTAGAACTGTTCCCTATTTGACTGAAGGATAGATATATGTCAGGATGCTCTGCTCTTCGGAGAATAGTGCATTGGGATCAATTATACTCCATCAGGATCTTGGTTTAACATTTCACTACAAGGATAGCAACTCCTATAGGGTGATACTCCAGGACAGCTCTGCAGGAGTATCAGCCTGGGAAGTCTGCTCAAGCCTCTGAAGTTTCAACTTGAACCCATAATCTTCTGAATAAAAAGTGACAGGACTAATCAATGAGTGACAGCAGTCACCCAAGTAAGGAAAAAGAGATGACCAAGGTTATAGAGGTGATCAAATCAAGCAGTTTGGATAAGCTCATAAGTTCCATATGAAAAATGCAGACACTTGCTATCTCCCTTTCTACACAGCACAACCAGAACCTCTCCTTACCCCAACACATAGTTCTCTTACTCTGACGTTCTTCATTCTGCTTGTTAGCTGTGTTGATACTAACTAATGGTACTACTAACCCTTCGATCATGACAAAGAAACCGGCATCATGTTCGACCAAGACTTTCACTGTCCTGTTTGCATAACGCACAGAAAAGATGCAATCACTTACAAAGGTGTAAATGTATTGAGACAGATCAGAAGAAGTCACAAATGAAAATTAACCCAAACTCACCCACAGCATAATCACAGAAAAGCTGTTGAAATCAAACTTGAGAGAAAACGTAATCATCTGAATATCTGGAGGTGATCCTCTAGATGGAAAATGGAAACTGGCCCATAATTTTTTTTCATCATGTATGGTACAGCAATCTTCCATTTATAACTTATCATGTAAATACTGAGTTTAATATGGATTGGCTGTGAGATTGATTTAAATGATAGCAGGAAATTAATGTCAGCAATGGTACAAGTAATTTACATCTTGTAAAAGCTGATAACAAGTGAAAAGTGCAGTAGATAAAAGAAGTTACTTTGTCTCATCAAGCCCATTTCTCCCATAAACCCTGTACAATGTACTATATTCCGACCATTTAATCTCTTCTCACTTCCTCTGTACACTCTATTATAGACTCTGCCCAATCATTAAATCTTCCACTACTGTCCCTGCAGTTTACTAGATTCAGAACCCGATCCATCATTTTAAGATCCTCCAAAAATCATTTTGCAAATTCCCTATCATGGACTCTATTCTACACATTTTATCTCCTCCCAAGCCCAATATTATCTCCCTAAAATGGATTCTATCCTGTTCATTTCATCTGCTCGAACACGCATCTCACCATTGTTAAACACCAACATCACAAGCTAAAAGCTCAGAGGAGTTGCAGTTATAAGAACCTATGAAACAGGAGCACAGTAGACAATATGGATTGTCAAGCCTGTTCCACCATTCAATAAGATCATGGCTAATTTGTTTGTGTTTAAAATTTCACATTCCCATCTATCCCCAAAAACTTCCAATTCCTCTCCCTAACAAGATCAACCTGCCTCCATCTTGAAAATATTGAATAACTCTACCTCAGAAGCTGGTGGAGGCAGAGTTCCAAAGTCTCACAACCCTCAAAGAAAAAAATTCTCTCTGTCATGAAGTGTCATTCTTTAATTTTTATACAGTGCAACTTAGTTCAGGACAGACTCAAGGCAAAACATCTTCTCCACATCCACCTTGTTAAGACTATTCAGGACTTTGTACACTTCGATTAAATTATCTCCTCTCTTTTAAACTGCAGTGGAAACATGCCTAGTCTGTCCAACCTATCTTTGTAATATAACCCACTCATTCTCGGTATCAATCTAGTAAACCTCCTCTGAACTGCCTCCAATGTATTTAAATCCTTGCTTAAATAAGGAGACAAACTGCGCACAATATTCAAGATGTGACCTCACCAATGCCCTGTATAACTGAAGCATAAATCCTTACTTGTTCTTTTTTTCTTGTAATATAGGATAGCATGCCTTCAATCTTGAATATTTGCTAGATCTGGAAACTTACCGTGACTCATGCACCAGAAAACCTGAATACCTCTGCACTTTGGAATTCTGCAGTCATTCTCCATCTAACTAATACCCTGTATTTTTCTAGTTTCTGCTAGTGAGTAATGTCACATTTTCTTACACCATACTCCATGTGCCAAATTTTTACCCCTGACTTGGCATATCGATACCCGTCTGAAACTTCCTTTTGTCGTCTTCACATGAAAAACTTTCCAGCTATCCTGGGGTCAGCTGTGAATTTAGTTCCTGTACCTTCACTCCCCTTCTTCTTCATGACTTCATATAGTTTCCATTTCTAGGACAGGCTATCAACGAACAGCACCTACAAACTGACTCCCTCAGTTGTTACCTAGAATACAATTCGTCAAACTCTGCTACTTGTAAGGATTTCATTCCATTTTACAACTTTCTCCATCTCTATCACATCCTCACTTTCCATCCCAACAGTCTCTGCATTCAAAGGATCATTTTCCACCATTTCCAGGAGGATTCACCAAATACAGCCTTATTTCCCTCCACTGTCAGCATTCCACAGGACTATTCCTTCCATGAAACCCTCGTCCATTGTTCCATCATTCCTAACACTTCTCCAATAAATCGCACAAGGTATAACACTTGCCCATTCACCTCCCCCTTCTCACTGTCCAAGGTCACAAACACACCTTCCAGATGAAGCATTTTATTTGTACTTTTTTCCAAATCAATCCACTGGTTTTGCTGCTCACAATGTGCTCTCCTTTACATTAGAACTACCAAACATAGACTGGGTGACCACTTGGCAGAATGCCTCTATTCTATCTGTAGGAATGGGCCCAACCTTCCAGTTCATTGCCATTTCCATAAACCACATATTAACATTTCCATCCTGGGCCTATAGCAGTGTTTCGATGAAATACAATGTAAACTGGAGGAATAATACCTCATTTTCTGCTGAGGCAATTTACATTTTCTAGGACTCAATACTCAGTTAAACAACTTCAGAGCATGATCTCTGTAATTCATTTTACATCTGGTAATCTGCCATGTCTCATTTGTGTTGAGAACAAAGCCAAGAAAACAGAGTGGACCCACTTTCTCCTTTTCACAACTAACATTTACACCTATTTTACACACCCATCTTCACTGCCTTTGTATTTTGCTCTGCACATTCTCAATCTGTGCCACTTATTCCTCCTCTCCCTTCATTTGTAACACAAAAAAATAACAGCATTTCCAGCTCCTTTCAATTCTGAAGAGTCATTCTGGACTTGAAACATTAACTCTGTTTCTGTCTCCACAGATGTTGTCAGTCCTGCTGAGTTTCTCCATCATTTAGTTTTTACCCCCACTTCCGGGTCATCTCACCAGCCTCCCTCACAGTCACACCATCCTATTCCTGACCATTGACTAAATCAGGAGACCTAATCCTCAGGAGGTTTGATTATCTCCTGGTAAAATGAATCCAGGTAACTCTCTGCCTCCCTGATATGTCACAGAGTCTGTAATTGAGCCTCCAGCTCATAAACTCTGAGCTGAAAACGTCTGAATTCAAACATTCACTGCAGCCACGTTTATAACCGTAGCTCAGCAACATGTTGTAACTAACAAACACTCTTCAATTAACACATATAACATAATACTATATTTACTTCTCAAACCAATGAGGTTAAAAGTTAATAGTTAGTTAGAATCTGTATTGATAAAGTCCCTTATCATGCTTCGCATAAAAGTCCCCCAGCATTTTACATTCACTTGAACTTCACTGAAGGACAATCACGGGTGTTCTGTACACAAACGCAAAAGAACAATTCTATGATGTCATCAAAGCATTTCTCAAGAGATGAAACATCCCAGCCAATTCATGGGAGGCCCTGGCTTCTGACCGATCAAAATGGAGATTTATTTGGGAAGATAGCCAACACTGAAAGATTTGGGCAGAAGTACATAGAAGTGAAGTCAAGACATCGGAGAATGTACATAGATGTTGAAAGACCTCATCTGCCATGCCCTTCAAGCATCAACTACACTGAATATGGCAAATTCTGTAGATTGTGCGCTGAATTTATCAACCATTTCAAAACCTGAGTGGAAGCAAGTCATCCTTGATCCCCAGGGACCACCTGAGAAGTACATGTGGTATGCAATTAGCTGTCCAATTAGCACACAAGATTTTACAAGCAACAATGCTGTCATTGATCTTTGTTGAGGGAGGAAAGTTTATCTGAAATCTCAGAACTTTCATTTCAAGAATCAAGGAAATAGTACAGAGGGAGGCTCTCCAGGATTGTTATCATGTTGTGTCCATATAAACACAGTCAAATGGGCTCTAGTTTTAATGTCTCATTTGCAGAACCTCTGCCAGAACAGTATTCTCTCAGTGTTGCACTGGGCATTGTGACTTGGATTTTGTGTCCTTGTCTTAGAACGTGAGACTGAAACATGCTTTTTCTCTTTGAAAGAAGAGAATGCTACCAAATAAGTTGAACTGATGCAAATGAGGGTGCTAGTGAATCTTAAATAAAGGGTTTCTATCCCTGATATTAAAACTTGCCTTTCTGCATTTGAACATTTCTCAAATGAGATCCTCCAATCACTGAAATCACTATTTTTTTTTCAAAGTTCTAAATTCAGAAAACAAAAACAATCTGTTTTCGACTCGTAGCATGAGATCATAACCATTTTAGAGCTGCACTCACATTTCAGCAGACATTTTGTCCGAAGACTATATTTTTCTTTTCCTTTTCATCTCTTTAGATGGGCTGACTGTTCCTGAAATACAATTTCACTAACTCCAGCTCCCCTCTGACACTTTGTATTTTCAGGGATACACACAGACATGGAGTGATGGCTGGCTATTCAATAATAGAATTGAATTTATAGAATTTATAGAATTGAGGAGGATATCTGTTCCACTAGGCTTGTGTCAGTACTAATTCTTTATCTGCAACTATCTATTCCAATCCCATTACTGTACCTTCTGTACTGTATCTTCTTCCTTTTCAGATACTCATCCAATTCCATTTCATGTACTGTTACAGTCTCTGCCTCTATAATCAACGGTGTCAAAATCCATAGGCTAATGATCCTCTTGGAGTAAAAATAGTATATTTTACCCCTTTTATTAGGCCAATGATAACTCTGAAGATCCATTCACTAGTCATTGGAAACTACTACAATATTTATACTTAAAGGCTATCAAATTTATGAAAAACATTGTCAGGCACCACAGCAAATCATGGTCTTGCCCATACTCAATAATGAAACATACACCTGTAAGCATCATCTAGTATTAATCAGGAGTTGATTTTCCCACTCCTCTCACATCCCTCCCCACTGCTGATAAGTAAAAGGGGAACTGAGGCCAACTGCAATGCTGTTGCCAACCTGTCAACTAACCTCTGAAGTCTGAACTTTGGTTCATTTCCTGTTGGCTCTTACTTTTATGTCAAATTTCCTATTGTAAATTGCCATGGTAATGTTCCCCGTTCTGTCTTCTGTCCATGTAATTACAGGTTCTAGCCACTAGGCTGTTCTGTGGAGCAAGTAACAAACTGTTCCCAATTTGTGTACGCTTTTGTTTGAAATAAGACTTACATTTATCAACCAGAAAACTTAAAAGGATACCAATCTTAAAATGTATAAGATTCAGGCAGAAACAATAGTGGAATCCCTGCAGTAACAGAAGTGTGGAAGTGTTATTAGATTCAACAGAAATCAATGAATCTAAATTTATATTTTAGAAAGTCAATTTGAGGTTTAAAGTTGATGAAGACTGTAGTTGAAGGAAATCACAGCCTATCTTATGCGATGCATATCACTCTTCTTTCTTACCAAGTTCCACATGCTGACTGTGCACTAGAACACCAGCCCCAAACTCATCGGGGTAGATTTTAACTGCATGACAACACCAGACAAAACAGCAGCACATTTTACAGCTCTCTTGATTTTTATTTCTGCTATGGCCAATTTTACACTACGGTCAAAGATTTAGACCTTGCTCTTCAAGCCAGCTAGAGTTTTGTAACACTTCCGAGAACAGCATCTGCACTTCCATGAATGGGTTACTGCTCATATCCTTCTTCCTTTCTCCACAGATTGCTTATCTTTCCATCACTGCATCTCTGCTCTGTGGCTTTTTCTTCCCAGAATGATTTACAAATCAGCTATGGCTCGGTTTTAGCACACTGGGTTCAGTGCGAAAAGCCTGTTGGTTCAAATTCCACAAAGAATCGAATGCAAACTTCAGGCTGATAGCTCAGTGTAGTACAGGCAGGAATTCAGGGAGGTGCGGCCTTTCTGGTGAGATGCTAAACCGAGACCCGGAAAGGATTCCACAAGACAACCTGAAGAACACTGTAGTTCTTCCAATGTTGTTTATCCCTCAAACAACAGCTCCAAAGCAGCTCATTTGGTTATGAAGTCAGTGTGGTTTATATGACCAGACACAGTTTCTCATCCCTGGAATCATTCTCATTAATCTATTTTGCATTCTCTCCAATGCATTCACATCGTTCCCAAAGTATATGGCATCCTGAACGGGACATAATAATCCAACTGAAGCCAAATTAGTGTCTTATATATGTTCATCTTAGCTTCTGTATTCTTGTACTCTATGTCCCTTTAATAATGTCTAGGATACTGTACACTTTATGAAACTCTCAAATGAATCTTTATGAATGTCTCAACCTCTCCTGCTACCTTCAATGAATTATGCACGTATGTACCCAGATCACTCTGTTCCGACACCTCTTTAAAGTTGTACGCTTAGTCTACATTGGTCAGAAGAACATGAAAAGGCAATCAAATTGAATCACCTCACGTTTCAAATTGTTATGATGCAGGAAAATATTGTAAATTACTACACCTAAAAATTCATTGTTGGTTGTGAAGCTTAAGAAATAATAAGGAAACGAAAGGCACCAAGTCATGTCTTTCCCTTTTGAAAGATATCCCCTGAATATATCTGCTTGACCTTTCTATAACCCTCCTCATTTCTTTCTGTTTTTATTTCCACTTTTATTTTTTGTTGAAACACAGAGCTGATGCTACCAGAACTGACTTGCACATGTCACTGATCACAACACAGAGCACCAACATCAGCAGATACATGTTTTGTTTTCGAACGCAAGCTTATTTCCATGACAAGTTTGCATGTGTTTCTTTTTCCCTATCTTGGCCACCAGTTTCCTCTGACCTGATTCTTGACAAGGTACAGTTCTCTGAACGTTGACCAATCTCTAGTGACTGTACAAAGTAGCTGTTTTTTGTAAGTGGATCGGGAGGGAGAATGGGGGGGGGGGGGGGGGGAGGTTATTCAATTGTTAGTTAGTAACATACCCATCCCCAATCCCATCTTTCACCAGTGTCCTTCCAACAGTGATTGCTTGACAATGATTAGGAATGACTATGGCATTAAACCAACAACCGAGAGATTGTGCGTTCAAATTCCAAAGCACATTGAGAAAGTGAATTCAAAAAAAATCTGTTAATTTGGAGGGTGGGTAGTGGAAAAATCATGAACGTTATTGGATTATCAAAAATCTAAATTTGTCCACTAAAGCACTTCACGGAAAGCATCTACCTGCAGGTTTGCTCTACAAGATTCCGGCTTGTTGTTGACTCTTAATAGTCTCTGAAGTGACCACATTCGCAGGTCAAAATGAGACAGGCAAAACATATGATTCCTACATCCAGCAACCAAACTTTTAAACACCCTGACAGTTTCCTTGATCATGAGTGGACGTGGGTGTACTTGTTCGTGAGTCACTAACAGCTCATACACACATGCAGCAAGCAATTAGGAAGGCAAACTGTATGTTGGCTTTCATTGCAAGGTGTTTTGAGTACAGGACTAAAGATGTCTTGCTGCAATTGTACAGAGTCTCAGCGAGACTGCTCCTGGAGTACTGTGTATAATCTTATTTAAGGGAGGCTTTAGAGGGTGTGCAATGGAGGTTACTTAAATTGGAATGGAGGGATTGTTTTATGTGGAGAGATCTGCAACACTGGGCCTGTATTTTCTCGAGGTTGATAATAATAAGAGACAATATTATTGTCAAAGAGGGAAGGCAACAAAGCTTCACCAGACTTGTTCCAGAGCTGGGAGGACTGTCCAATTTTGAGACAGTGAGAAAACTGGGCTTATATGGTCTAATGTTTTGAAGAATGAAAGGTGACCTCATTGAAACCTACAAAACATTTAAAAGGATAGATAGGCTAACGCAGGCAAGTTATTTCCCCTGGTTGGTGAGTCTAGATCCAGACGCACAGTTTTAAAAAAGAGGGGATGCCATTTTTGACTGACATGAGAAATATTTTTACTCAGAGGGTGGTGAATTTTTTAAATTTCCTGCGTCAGAAGGCTGTGGAAGCTCAGCCTTTGGGTATACCAAAGGTAGAAGTTGATGATTTTTTTGATTATCAATGGTGTCAAAGGATACAGGTATAATATGGATAAAAGACCTTGAAATGTTGCTTAAATAGCAGAGCAGGGTCAAAGTGCTACTGCTGTTCCTTTAGTTCTTCGCTCAGCATGCTGAAACTATGAATTCTCTTTGCCAGAAGGCGAAGGAAGCACAATCGTCAAGCATGTTCAATATAGAAACTGATAGTGTTCTGGATGCTAATGACATCAAAAGGATATGGAGATAGTGTAGGAACATGTTGTTGAATTAGATGATATGCTATAATCCAACTGAATGGTGGAGCAGGCTCAACAGGATGAATGACAATAAAATCATAAGATATAGGAGCACAATTAGGCCATTCAGCCCATCGAGTCTGCTCCACCAGCTGATCATAATTCTATGTTCCAATTTCCAACTTTTGAAACTCTTGGTTTCTTCAGTAAATCGTAACATCTCAACCCGTTCCTCAAACTCCACAAGCTCCCATTCTACCAATAACCTTGCTGAGATCTGTTTATTTTCCAGAACTCAAACTTACAATGTTGTGGTACATATAGCTTAAAAGGTACTCCATTTACTTCTTAGAATCAGGGAGTTCAACCACTTGTACCAGTGAAGTCTGCAAGGGTTTCTCTTACACAGTTTGGATAGGGATAGAATAGAATATTGTCTTGTCACTGTTTGTGTTGTGTTACTGACAAGAAGTTAATGCCCAGACTGATCCATCTTGTTCAGATTTCACACTGCTCTATGTGTTGCAACCTAAACTCCACTCAGTGATCTCCCACCAGCTACTTGCAAGAGAATGTTCCAGCTTCTCCAGTGGTATTTGTTGTCATCTCCTTGGTCTTTAAGATACAAGTTTAATTCAACTCATCCATGGTGACTATAATTTCCAGTGAGGTACCAATCATATTGAACTTCCTAACTTATGTTCAGTTTGGTTAGTTGATATTAACCAGTGCGGTCATTGGAAAATTATAATTGGTCTCTGTACCCTTAGCATGGGCGATGAAATTCAGTCTGTGTCTCCATGAACATTAGGTGAAGGTAGGATGAGCTATGGCACCTTCCATAGAAGAGGAGCCTTGTGACATTCAACCACCAGGATCACACATGAAAAAAATGGGTATAGAACAAGGAGTTAACTGGAACACATGGAGTGTATTTCAGCAAAATTAGTGCTTTGGGAAAGAACAAAGGAAAGTTAGAGACGGCTAGTTATGTTTCAAGTTCTAAAAACAATTTATTGAGCTATTACATAGATCTGTGTTTAAGCCTGAAGCTTACACCATAGATAATTAACAGATCTAATAAAAGTATAATGTTCCTGAACTATACTCTCTGTTCTTCAGATGCCAACCAGTAAAGATCCAACAGAAGTGTTAGTACATGAACTGCAGTAAAGCAAGCAACGCCACAGTTGAAGGTAGCACATACACCACCCTCACTAATAATTGCTAGGACTACACAAAAGGACACACAAGCAGCCCACATTGATTCATGCATTGAATGGGATGCTCTTTCACTTTAAAAGGAAATGCACACATAACTGGAGAAGAGCCTGACAAAATTAGGAAGTGTTAGACTGGAGGGTGGCAACCTTCAGGTGAAGCATGAAACCAAGGTCTTGTCTGCCTTCTTGGGTCCATGTAAAACTTTGTATGGCAATTTCAAGATGTTTCGGGGATGTCAGCTATTCCGTTCAATATTCACTCCTTAAATCAATAATTAGACAAAATGTTCTTAATTTCATTGCTGTTTGCAATACCCTGCTGTGTACAAATTCCCAGCCAATACAACATTTCCTACATTAAAACAGCAACTGTTCTTCAAATTTATTTCACCGATTGCAAAGAGGTTTACTGAGGTTCTGAAAGATGTTACTTAAATACAAGTCATTCTTCTTATTGCAACACTATTTGGTTTCCAGTTTCCTTACAAAGTACATGAGAATCTGTGTTTGCTTTAAGTCACATGAGTTTGCTAAGCACAATACTTGTAAGCACATGCTCCACTTGGCCTCTCCTCAGAAATGCTCTGATCTGCTCATTGTTTACCATTTACTTAATTTTCACAGCAGCTGAGTGCAAAAATCTAGAAAGCTTCATTTAACTATTTCACCAATGCATTCGCTTTAAATACACTATGACCACACAGCAGTAAGAACTAGGCTTATGCCTATGCGGTCCCTCGCTCTGCAATACCGTACTCTCAGTTTATAATCTTATTGCTAATGGGTGGAGTGACACCAAATGGAGTTTATTTAGCACTTTCTGACATCAACAGAATTGGTTTTGGTCATGGCTTCTCATGGCATTGCTGCTAATCAGAGCCTGAAGTCGGAGCAAGGAGAAGGAATGCTTAAGGTGTTATGCAATAATTGAGTTGTTGAGCCACTGGAGGTTGGGAATACAGCCAGTGGAACAAGAAATGTCCATGTACAAGCAGAGCCACTTCTGTCAGGCAACTAGTTACAGATCCTGGTGCTGCTGAAATGTCACAAAGATATTCATTACTTGCATAGATTGCCATTTCATCTTCCCACATCAAACAGAATGCTGAATTATCATCATGTTAGTGGACCTCCAGTAAGTGGCAGTCCTATGATAAGAACTCTACCAGCTCTCCAGCCCCCACCCCAAATATCTTGAAATGAACATCTCAAATTTATTTTGGGTTGGACTCTGACACCGCGCAGGGATTAACATCTCCCATCTTACACTTAAATCCAAACCTCGAATTGAAAACAATTGTACATTTCACTAATATATTTGGTTATCTCCAGAAGCACCTGAACGAGTCCTGAAATGCTCTGAGGAAACACAGCCAACGGTGTCTTCATTTGTGTGTATAATTAATCTCTAGAAATCATAGAATACTGTCAAAGCTGTCAGTGCACGCAATTTCTTTCTCCAAATCTGGTCACTGAGCTGGAATTCGTCAAAGATTCTTGATTCCAGGAAGTAGAAAACTATATACCACAGTTCCCACACCTAATTTTTTGCAAGTGCAGACTCATCTGAGCTGCAGGTGATGCCTTTCACCAGCTGATTATAACAACTGTCTGGTACATCAGTGAAGACTGCAGAATAATCACTAGGGTTAGGTAGCAAGTGTCCTTTCAGAACAAGAACAGAAATTGCTAGTGAAACTCAGCAGATCTGGCAGCATCTGTTGGAAGAAAGCAGAGTCAACATTTCGAATCGGGTGACAACAAGTCCGTGCCTGCAGCGGGGGGGGCGATGTATGGAGAAAAGCTTTGAGGTCATACTGGGACTTATGGGCAGACCTTCACCATACCACAGTCTCACCCAAATCTCACGAGGGAGATGTGGAGCCGCGAGCAAGATAAATAGCAGCGAGAGGCAATAAATCCCTCGATTACTAAAAAAATTCACGTTTGAGGTGTGATTTCCGTAAAGAGTTTGGGTTTTGCAAGTTGCTTCCACGCAGACATATACAGCCAGCTCCAGTTGAAGAGGTGGCTCCGCCTGCGGACCCAGTAGAGTTACCGTACCCCAGCTCCTGGAGCAAAAGTCGATACGGACCAATCAGACAAACTCTCCTTTAGGGACGGTCAATTCTAACACAATGTACACACTGTTATATGTACGTACAAACCGTCATATGTGTTAACTAATACGCAGGTAAATAAATAATCAATTCAACAAAAATAAACGCACCTTCAGGAAATGATAAATCAAAAATACAGCTCATTTTCTCCAAGTACAAGGGATGCAATTTGGAAATAGCTGCCAAATTTGCAAAAAGATTACCATGTTATTGAAACGGAACCAGTTATAACTCCGAAGGTGAGCAATCCCAAATATATTGCAACTGGGCACCTCACTCAGACACAAACAGAAGTATCGAGAACTTTTTTCTTGTTTGCTACCTCATTCCCACAACATCAAGATGAAACCATTTTAGCACTTGCAATGAAAATCGGTCAGCAATATACACCCTACCACTTTCTCGATTTAAATGAACACCACTCCAACTTATTTTCAAACAACATTTTTTTTAAACCCAAAGAAAATGAACAACTGAACTGTCCACAAATAAACCGCAACGTGCCTCAGAGACATTGCAATTGTTGGCTGCAACAAGTCCTGGATTGCCTTTATAAACGGGTTAATTCAACATCACCGTCAGACATAGCAGCCTGGCTTATCCATAAACATTTTACAAATCAACACAAAGACTGGCACCTTTCAACTATCCTGCAAATTATATTTCCTCAAATGAGGAATCGCGATAACTTTTTTTTACGTGAAATAAAAAGTGGAATTAAAAGATTATTCTCAAAGGCAACACGCGAGAAATTGCTTTGCAGTCACGGTGCACTGACAACAGGTTTCTACTTTTGCTTTCCTTTGCAAGCGAAGCTAATCAGTGAGAGTGATGCCGGGGGGGGGGGGGGGGACAGCATGTTGAAGCTGGCGGCCCTGGCCCCGCGTTTCCAGGTGTGGGACTCACCTTGGCGAAGTACAACATCCAGAGCTCGTACAGCCGCTCCTTCGAAGCCATTCTTCGGCCACCGGGAGCCGCGCTTTCTTCCTTTTTCTTCTTTTTTTTAAAAAAAAATGTATTATTTCCTCTTTATCCTCTCACACGCGCAGCTTTTTCTTGCAACTCTTCATCCCGACTTTTCCACTTCTCCCCACCGATGTTGTGAAGAAAAAAAAACCCGTAAAATTATTCCCTCGTTGCCAATCAGAATGGTCGCACGGGGAATACAGCATCAGCGAAGATCCTCTCTCCTCATTTATTTATCCCGAAAGCTGGGGTTTCTCAGCTTTATATTTAAAAATTCTTTGGTTAAGTTGCTCCGAGTGGATTTCTGTTTATCTCTCTCCTTGTTTTCACACAATGGGCGCTTCCGCCATCTCGGTTCCGGGGTTTCTTCTTTTTTCTCTCATTTATGTTGTTGCTCCTGTTGTGTCTGGTGTTTTTTTTTTGGCTGAATCTGTTTGCGCTTCTCCTTGGAGGCGCGCGCACGCGATGGAGGGCCGCCCCCTTTCGCCGGAGCGCGCTTCCACTCAGGCCCTTCTGCTGGAAGCGGGTGTGTTGGGGGGGAAAAGAGCGAAGACAGTTCCAAAGGTTCACGCGCGTGCTTCCGGCAACCGGGTCAGGTGACAGGGCGCGTGCGGCCAGGTGACAGGGCGGGAGGGCGCGCGCCACCGAGGGAGAGGGCTCGCGCGCGAGAGGGGAGCGCGCCACCAGGTGAACGGGATCGCGCGCGTCCAGGTGAGAGGGAGCGCGCGCAGTCAGGTGCAAGAAAGCGCGCGCGGCTAGGTGAGGGGGAGTGCGCGGCCCCTTTGCGCTGGCAAGGCCAACCCTTCCCCCCAGTCTATTTCAACCTTATAATTACCTTATTTTTGTCCTGTGCAACAGTCAGATTTCAGTCATTCTTTGTATGCTCATCACTCTGAGACATCTGATGAGCTACTTTATAAATGTTACCACTTAGCATTAATCTAAATTATTGATCTAATTCTAATGCTTTATTTTTTTTTAAACAGGTACTGTCACTTCTTAGAAACCTCCAGGGGATTAGATGATTCTGGAAAGAAAAACTTCAGACCAAAGAGATTGGACCAAGGGGGAGAGCACAGTGGATCAAGGGAACATCTGTAGACCATTCAGCTCCTCTATCCTCAATCTGTAACTCCATGCTCATTGCAGTGTGAAATGAAATACCGTCCATCTCAGTCTTGAAAACTTCAATTAACTTCAATCATCTACAGCCTTGTGGAAGGATGCACAACATTTCTCACATATTTGACATGAGAAAAGTGCTTCCTGATTTCACTTTTATATGGGAGCATGGGACTAAAAGAAAAAAACTTTTTCACTACCAGACCATAAGACCATAGGTATAAGAGCAAAATTAGGCAGTTTGGCCCATCAAATCTGCTTTGTCATTCGACCATGACTGATATGCTTTTTATCCCTAATCTCCTGCTTTCTCCCCATAACCTTTGATCTCCTTACTGAGCAAGAACCTATCCATTTCAGTCTTAAATACACTCAATGAGTTTGCCTCCACAGCCTTCTGTGGCAATGAGTTCCACAGATTCTTCGCTGGCTGAAGAAATTCCTCCTCATCTCGGTTCTAAAGAGTCATGCCTTTACTCTCAGGCTGTGCCCTCGGGTCCTAATCTCTCTTACTGGTGGAAACATCTTCTGCACATCCACTCCATCCAGGCCTCTCACTATTCTGTAAGCTTCAATGAGATTCCACCCCCCCACCCCTCATCTTTCAGAACTCCATCAAGTACAGACCTAGAGTTCTGAAGTGCTCCTCATATGACAAAACTTTGTCCTCAGGATTATTCTGAGAAGCTCCCTCTGGACCCTGTCCAAGGCCAACACATCCTTCCTGAGATACAGGGCCTAAATGCAGTCTGACTAGAGCCTTATATAGCTTTAACAGTTCATCCCTTTCTCTTGGAATCTAGCCCTCCCGAAATGAATGCTAATATTGCAGTTGTTCTCAACTGCCAACCGAACCTACATGTTGACTTTAAAGAATCCTGAACTTGGACTGCTAATTCCCTAAATGCTTCAGATTTCACAAGCTTCTCCCCATTTAGAAATAGTCTATGCCTCTATTTTTTTGACCAAAATGCATAACCTCACACTTTCCCACATCATATTCCGTCTGCCGCTTCTTTGCCTACTCTCTTAGCCTGTCCAAGTCCTTCTGCAGCCTCTCTGCCTCCTCAACACGGTCTGTCCTCCACCTATCTTTGTGACATCTGCAAAGTTAGCGACAATGCCCTCAGTTCCTTCATCTAGATGTATAATGTATAATGTGAATAGTTGTGGTCCCCGAGACTGCCACCCTATGGAGTTCTGCCACTCAAGACTGCCATCCTGAAAAAGACACCTTTATCCCCACTCCTTGCCTTCTGCTCGTTAACCAATCCTCTGCCCCTACCGTCATGGGCTGTTATCTTATTTAGCAGCATCCTGTGCGGCACCTTGTCAGAAGCCTTCTGGAAATCCAAAAAGATCACATCCACTGGCTATCTTTTGTCTAACTTACTTATTATCTCCTCAGAGAATTCTAAAAGATTTGTCAGGCATGACCACCCCTTGACAAAGCCGTGCTGACTTGGTCCTATTTTACCATGCACTTACAAGTACTCTGAAATATCGTCCTTTAAACTCTCACCAACAACCAAGGTCAGGCTAACCAGCCTATAATTTTCCATCATCAGTCTCCCTCCTGTCTTAAATAGGGGTGTTACATTAGCGCAGAACAATGTACCAAATTACAAAGGGATAGTAAGATGTGACCAAAAGGTTGGTTCTTTCAAACAGTAAATGGCGAAAATAAAACAGAATTTGTATAGTTCTATCTGAGAATGATTATGGAAGCAAATGGCTTAAATTCATTTCCCTGTGAATTTGCACTCAATAAATCCTACAAGTATCGTTAATCAAACTACTAAATTACTAAGGGTTTTGCTAGCATCAGTTGTACTCCAATCAAGTCACAAACCTGTGGGTTGTAGTCAGATGCTTCCGTTCAGTTCCAAAGGGGTACAGCTATCAGTGCTTGTCATTTACATTAGATTTTAACTGACAGCCCAACTATTCAGGCAATTTAGAGGGTGATTAGAGGACCCTTAGCACTCAGGTACTGTGTTTGCTTTGTGAATATCCTGTGCAATGATTTGATTTGAAGTCTTTACATCGATCAAATTGAGATTATTAAAAATAACACAGGATCTATTGGGGGCTCTGAAATGTTGCTTGGCTCTGATGTCTCTGATATCAATATTTGAAAAGCAACAGGAAGCTTCCTTAGGTTACTGGGCAATATTCAATTTACAACTAGTGTTACCAGCAACAGATTAATTGTTTTTGTTAGTTTGGCTTTCTCCCCTAGAATCCTTTATTTAATATTTTATTATCACCATCAAAGACTTTGCTTGGGTTGTTTGTTTTTGACAGGTTTGTTTTGCAGTTTTTTTCTACAACTACTTATGCTCTGCCAAAGCAACCTGTATATTGAAAACAATTGAACTCTGAAAACCTAGCCCTGTCAGGCAGTTAAGTCTGACACAGAGCAGCTGATTCCTTGAGGACAAACAAGATGTGATACCATCATCATATATTTGTCCACCGGGATAACCCCTGACTGTTTGACCAGTACATTTTATTTCAGAGATACATCAAAAAACATTAATACTTTTTAAATATCCTGTGTGTGTGGAAATGACAGCTGAGGAGGTGGTGGCATAATGATAATGTCACTGGACTAGTAACCCAGAGATGTGGGCTACTGTTGCGGAGGGGCGGACAGATCGGAGGGCCCCCTCATATGTCTGGTCCTGGGCCTGGCCAAAATGGTTATTAACATATTCAAGCAGCAGGCTGTGGAGGGGGTCGTTGTGCTTGACTGTCTACCCCTCTTTCACATTCTCATCTGTGTTTGTGTGTCCAAGTAGAGGGAGCATGTGTTGCTCACCAGCAAAGTAGAAGCCTTTAGAGTCCAGTGGGCACCACATGGTTTGGGGTGCATGAGGTAAGTTTCCATTTCCTTCTTTAAGTTTCTTTTAATCGTTAGTTTTTATTTTTCTTACAATGATCCATCAGGGCTGTTAACCTGATTTTGATTGTTTAAAAAGAGTAGGAACCAAAAGCTGCATGGTATATTATGGAAATGGTCTTGAAACTAGAGCAATTGAATTTTACATAAAAACAGAATTGCTAGCCAAAAAAAAAACCTAGGGTCAATCTAGTTTGTCTTGCACCATCTCAGTATTCACATGATTCAACAGGAATGCAAACTTATGATGACAATCAATCTCTATCAATTGCTTTACAACAGACATGATATGAAGCTAACCCCCAAATATGGAGAGAGTTGGAAACCATAGGTCTAATGTCACTGTTCTTTGCAGATGTGTTACACATACCACTTGTCATGTCTCAAATTATTTGTGCATTGGATACCCAGGAAGTGTTACTACTGACACAATCAGTTTGGTAAAACAATGGGTATTTTTTTTCCTCATCTAACCTTTGGGGAAATTCCAATTGCATTTTAAAATGTTATGTCTCCAGACAATTTTGCTTTTCTTCCAACAAAACAAAGAAAATTTCAGAATGCAGCTGCTAAAAATAGTAGAATCTTGGCTTAGAAACAAATCAATCTAAAAATATCCAAAACTAATCAAAAACAATAACAATTTTATTGATATAGCACTTTTAATATAATAAAACATCCCAAAGTGCTTCAAAAGAGCATAATAAAACAGTTCATGACACTGAGCCGCATAAGCAAATATTGTGTCAGATGATCAAGAGCTTGGAGAAAGATGTGTATTTTAGGTAGTGTCTTATATGGAAGACAGTGAGATGAAGAGGGGTAGGCAGAATCTTTTAGAACATAGCACCTACATAGCTGAAGGCACAGCATGATCAAAGTTGAGGATGCACAAAAGGTCAGAATTAGAAGAGCACAGACATCTCAAAGCTTGGTAAGGCTTAAGACTAAACAGATAGAAATGGGAGACAGTATGTGGAGATATGAAAACAAGGAAAGTGAATTTTAAAATTGAAATGTTGCTTCACTATGTTGATCAGCAAGCACAGGAGTGATAGGTGAAAGGGATTTTTACAAGACAGATAACAGGCTGAAACATTTGAGATGAACTTGACTTTATGGAGGATAGAATGTGGAACACCAGCCTGGAGGGAATTGGAATATTCACATCTAGATGTAACAAAGACATCAATGGGGGTCCAACTGGGAGATGAACTGAAAGAAGCCCAGGTTATATTCAGGTGACTTGGTTCAAATCTCACTGTGAGTTATATCTAAAAATGAGGTGTCAACCTGGTGAAGCTACAACATAGAACTACTCGCATTATCAAACAGCACTAGTACAAAAACCTGAAAAAGTGATATGCAGGGCTAAGGGATGCCACAACTAATGGATCAGACCCATGGATGATCCATTTGGGCCTCCTCCAGAGGGTCCCAGCATCACAGATGCCAATCTTCAGCCAATTCAATACACTTCACATGGTAGCAAGAAATAGCTGAGGGCACTGGCTATTTAAAAGACTATGGATTCTGACAATATTCCAACATTATTACTGAAGAAATGTGCTCCAGAATTGCATGTGCCTAACCCAATTATTCAAGCATGGTTACAACGACATCTACCAAACAATGTGGAAAAAAGGCCCACATTTATCCTGTACACAAAAAAAACAAGACAAATCCAACACAGTCAATTATCGCCCCATCAGTCTATTCTCGATCAGCAATATCGTGATTGAAGGGGTCATCAACAGGGCAATCAGGTAGTGCCTGCTTAACAATAACCTGCTCATTGATGCCCAGTTTGGGATCTGCCAGGGCAACTCAGCTCCTGATCTCATTACAGCCTTAGTTCAAACATGAACAAAAAAGCTAAACTCCAGACGAGAAATGAGAATGACTCCCCCTGACATCAAGGCTGCATTTAACTGAGTGTTTCATCAAGGAGCCCTAGCATAACTGAAGTCTATGGGAATTGGGGGGAGGGGAAATCTCCACTGCTTTGAGTCCTACCTGGCACAAAGCAAGATGGCAGCTCAGTCACTTCAACTCCAGGACATCCTACAGGAGTTCCTCAGGATCATGCTTTAGACCACTTTCAGGTGCTCCACCAATGACTTTCTCTCCATCAAAAGGTCAGATGTGGATGTTCGCTGATGACAACACAATATTCAGTAACATTTGAATTCCTCAGATTCTGAAGCATGCCATGTTCAAGTACAGCAAGATATGAACAATATCTAGGCTTGGGCTGACAAGTAGCAAGTACAGCAAGTAATGTTCATATGAAACAAATGCCAGACAATAGCCATCTCCAACAACAGATGATCTAACCATTGTCCATTGACATTTAGTGGCATTATCATTACTGAATTATCAAGTATCAACATCCCGAGGGTTGACAAGAAACTGAACTGGACTAGCCGTATAAATAGCGTAGCTACAAGAAAAGGTGAGCAACTCACCTTCTGAATCTCCAAAATATGTCAACCATCCAGCAGGCACAAGTCAGGAGTATGATTGGATGTTCCCTACATACTTGGATGAGTGCAGATCCTATAACACTCAAGAAGATTGACAACCTTTCAGGACAAAGCAGCGTGCTTGATTGACACCACAAACATTCACTCCTTCCATCATTGATGCATAGTAACAGCAATATGTACTATCTACATGATGCACCAGAGAAATTCACCAAAGTGTCTTAGGTTGCGCCTTCCATGACCAATACCATTGAGAAGGAAATGGAAACAGAACCACCTGCAAATTCCCCTCTAAGCTACTCGCTTGGAAATATGTCACCATTTCTTCACTGTTACTGGGTCAAAATCCTGGAACTCCATCCCTGACAGCAGTGTGGATGTGCCTACACCATATAGACTGCAATAGTTCTAGAATTCATGAATGTAGGATACATAATAAGTTTGCTTATGACACAAAGAATGATGTGTTACATAGCAAGGAGGAAAGCCCTAAATTACTGAATGATATAGATGGAATATAGATGTAAATGGAATTTAATTCTGAAAAGTGTGAGCTGATGTATTGTGGAAGAATGATCAAGATCAGGAAGTACACCTTGAATGGTCGGATTCTGGGAAGTACATGTCCATAGATCCTTGAAGGCAGCAAAATGATAAAGTGGTTAAAAAGGTAGACGAAATACTTGTCTTTATTAGTCAAGACATTGAATACAAGAGCAAGAAGGTTATGGTGGAACTGTAAACAACATTAGGCCACAGTTGGAGTATTGTCTGCACTTCTGGTCAATACACTGTAGAAGAGATGTGATTGCACTTGAGAGGGTGTAGAGGATGTTGCCTGGGCTGGAGTGTTTCAGAGAGATGACATAGGCTGGGGTTGTTTCCCTTAGAGTGGAGAAGGCTGAGGTGGGATCTGATTGAGGTGTACAAAGTTATAATAGGCAGAGGTAGGGTAGATTGGGAGAAACCGTTCCTCTTCGCAAAGAAGTCAACAATCAAAGGGCTCAGTTTTAAGATAAGGAGCAAGGGGTTAGAACTCACTGCCTAAAAGGGTGGTAGAGGCAGGAACCAGCAAGACATTTGAGACGTACTTAGATGAGTACTTGATATGCCATAGCATACGAGGCTTCGAACCAAGTGCTGGAAGATATTAGAGGATTAGAGTAGATATATGCTTGATGATTGCAGTGGATGCAATGAGCCACAGGGCCTTTATCTGTGCTGTAAAAACTCCCACTGTCAGGCAACTATCGCCACCTTCTTGAAAGCAATTTTGGATGGGCAATAAATGCTGGCCCAGTCAGCAAGGCCCTCCCCCCATGAAATGATTTTTAAAAAAGTCAAGTGGATAGAATGAGAAACCAAGTAATAAATCTGGAATATAGAACTAATCCAATGATGGTGGCAAAGATAATTATCATTGATTGTTGTAAAAATCCAATTGGTTCATTACTGTCCCTATAGAAGGGAATCTGCTACCCTTACCTGGTCTGGCCTACATGTGGCTCCAGATTCAAGGAAATGTGGTTGACTCTTAACTAAAAACTGAAAGAACTGCAGCTGCTGTAAATCAGAAACAAAAATAGAAATTGCTAGAAAAGCTCAGCAGGTCTGGCAGCATCATCGAGAAATCAGAGTTACTGTTTCAGGTCGAGTGATCCTTCCTCAGAATCCAGATGGTGGTTTCTATTTTTGTTTGTGATTTTTGACTCTTAACTGCCCTCTGACGTGGTCCAACAATCTGTTTAGTACAAGGGCGATTGGATAGAAGCAACAAATTCTGACCTTGACAACAACATGAAAGAATTTTTAAAAAGTCAATTCAGCAGTGACCGGAATACAAGATTAGAATTTAGTTTTACAGTCAAATATGACAACCATATTTGTGAATGAACTGAATTAATTTGAATTATTGCCTGGAGGGGAAGGGAGTCCACAGCTCAGGAATGAGATTTGGAGCAGTAACTGAAAGCCTTCAATTTTCCCACTATTTAATTGAAGAACTCTCTGCTCATCCAATACGAGATGTTGGATAAGCAGTCTCATAATTTAGCAATATTGACAATCAAGAGCTGTGGTGAGGTAGAACTGGGTATCCTCAGTAAATGTGTGAACACTAATGCTATGCTTTTGAATGATGACACCAAGTATAAGACTGCAGATAAGAAATGGGAGTAGGCCAAGATTTGATCTTTGGGGAGCACCAAATCTAATAGTGCAGAAGCAGGAAGAAAGATCATTGCAAGTGATCATCTGTCTGCAATTATACAGACCAAGACTGGAACCAGATGACAGCAGTTCTACCCAGCTGTGGACTTCATCGAACAGTGGAACGGCATTGTAGGAGAATGATATGGTTGACCATTGCAGGGAGATTGAGAGCAGGAGAGATACTTTATTTTTGTCATGTGGAATGTTGTTTATGAGAATGAGAAGAGTTATTGTCATCCTGTGGCTGGGCAGAAAGATGATTGGAAGGATTCAAGTAAGGATTTCCGGGAAACTTGAAAATGGATTTGGGAAGTGATGGCAGGGCTTTGGAGAGAAAATGGAGGCTGAAGCATGAGAATAGTTTCCAAGGAAGGTGGTTTCAAGGAATAAAAACAGAAAATGTTGGAAATACTTAGCAGGTCAGACAAAATCTATATAGAGAAACAGAGTTAACATCTCAGGTCTGTGACTCATCCATTTTTATCCTGATTTATTTGAGAATAGGACTGATGTCGGCAGATGAAATGAAAGAAGGACAATACATGGAGAATTTAAACCATGAATATGGGGACCAATTGGGAAAATTGCGTGGTCAATAGTTGAATGGAACTAGGGGTGAGGAAGCATGAGGTGGATTTTATGTAGAAGATGCATTCAGAAAGGGTATGAGCAAAGAGAGGACAGAAGCGAGATAGGTATACAAGTTCAGGCACTTGTGGCCTTGCACTTGGCAATCCAAGTCTATGTGGTACATTCAGGTGAAACAGAGTGACCGGGCAAAGAGATGAGTGGATCAGACCTCACTCTTGATTCAACTTCAATTTTAAAACCATATACTTTATCCTTATTTTGATTTGGCCTTTAGCATTTATATTATGTTAACAGTTTAAAAAGGCAATAATTTAATAAACTGGGCTGTTGGGTTGATTGGAAAAGTTTTTTCAGGGCTACTTAGATTGAGCAGTAAACATAACCTTGGCAGCATTGACTATAATCTGAAAAAAATCACAAGTCTGAAATCCTCCAAGTTTTATATCAGATAAAATTCTGCTAAACATACAGAAGCTCCATTTTTGCAAATCCACTAAAGTCAGGGGTGCACATGCTTGCAGTGTTGTAGAATTTTTCAAATCTACACCATTATATTCCCTATACAGGAGAAACATACGTGGGTTGTCTGGCCAATAGTACCATACAGCAGATGGTAGAGTTGACCATTCTGTAACTCTTAAAGTACAACTGCTGCCCTGTAAAGGAGAGATAATATTTAGTGGGTCAAAAGAAAACTTTCCTTCTCTGAGAAATATAGATAAAGAGCAATGTACAGAAAACTGGCCCATTTGGAGATAACAGCTTGGTGATCTTGCTGAAGCAATACAGCAAAGGAAGGTGTCTTTTTTTGGCATCAAAACCCCTCCTGTGAATCTTAGGTGTAAGCTGCTAGAATGAAAATGATTTAATTTATGAATGTAATCATTGCACCTTTCGTGCAAATTAGAAAACAATATGTTGCTGTCAGAAAGTATGTTGTACCATTCTATACATGTTAGATCTGGTGGTGAGCAGTCCTCCCAACTTGCAAGTTTCACATTTGAACCTACTTATCAAAACTACTGTTGAGAATACACATTTTTTATTTAAGATTTGAGGAAGTGGAATATGGGAAATACTTGGACATTCTGGATTGAAAGGGTTTTGAAAGGACGTGGTTTCTAAGAGTTGTGTTTGACATAATTACTGGAGTCAAGAATTTAACATGGGCTGTTAGCCATCTGTTCTTTTGGTTGGAAGTCAAATGACTTATGGGATAGCAGATAAGAAAAGCTTTTAAGAGATAAAAGATGGGTTTATGGGCTATAATTGCTGAACAGATTGATTTGGAAGTGGTGTTGTGCTGAAGGTTTCCTAGCAACAGCCTCTGAACTGAAGTTTCTGTTTTCCAGTGGATGTCTAAGTGTATCAGTTGAAGGATCGAACCTCCAAGAAGCTGACATCAAAAAGCTAGATCTCCCTCTGTATGTTTGAAAATGAAACCTTACAGCAGGACAAATTGCACAGACCTCTCTCTCTCAGGAAAATATCTTCTGGGAACCTAGATATGTTCCAGAATTCAATATCTTTAACTTCTTCGTAAACTTTGAAAGCTGAATTGTCACTTCTCATTGACTCTCATCTAAACTGAAGTCTGAGCAAACAATCTCATTGAATCTATAGCTATCAACATTGAAGTCTCAACTGTGGAATATTGATTGGACTGTGACAATCTTCCTATTTTCATCCTTTGAGAACGGACATTTGGCTCAACGGGTTGTCTTAGCTATGTGCCTTTGTTCTTAAAATATTTATCATCTCTGAAAATTTGTATTGTCTGTCATGTGACTGTGTGTGTTGATATTAAGGGAATTTAGTTTGATTCCAAATAGTCGCCGTTTTGCCACTTATTGCTGGAATGTTTGTTTTTAACAATTGAAATTTCTGAGTTCTTTGAAAGAACCTGGTGAAAATCTCTTCTGTTCTGGATAACAGTAAGAAAGAGGAACAAATTAACTATTTTGATGACAAAATAAAACATTTACACTTTTGGTATGTTTCATGAAGTAATGGGGCTTGATTACCAAAGCACCCTCCTGTTAAGAGTCATAACACCACTCTAAATTACTATGATTCCCTTTTCACATAAATAACAGTCTGGAAGAAGGGAGTAGTTATCTGCAATACTTGACATTTTACATTCCTGACAGCAGTGCAATGCACAAGTTAGGCTTGTTTAATTCATAATGAAGTTAAATGCAAGTGTTGAATGTGGATACACTTTGACGCACTCAATTTTGCCCTCTCATTCACAGGGTAGCAGTTATGTCTTAAAAAGATGCAGGATGGTCATCTCTCACACCCTCCGTTCAGTGGGGTTTCTGGCTAGACACCTGACGCATGTTTCTCTGGTGCAGGGAAAGTAAAGTGGTCGGCTTAAAATTCAATGAAGCCAATGCACCAGTCTCCCACACATGGAAAATTGAAGTTTGCATGTGTTTAATATCTGGGAATTGATTGACCCACAGGCATATCTTAAATTGAAAATGTTTTTCTTACTTTTTGAAAGGTTTATCGGGTTCCCTGACCAGATGAAATAGAGATGTACGGAGATGACAAGGACTGTAGTCACCTCTGAGAAGTTAGATTTTCTTGAGAAAGTAACACTGGCAGCACCATTAAATGTGCTGGTCAAGACAAATATGGTTCAAAGTTTGTACATATCTAGAAAATAACACTCATAGTTTGGATCTGTACCTATGATGTAAGGTTTAAATGTGGAAACGGAAACATCTGGAAAAATGTAACAGTTTTATATTGAAGGAAACGGGTGAAAATACAAGAAACATATGAAAACATTAAACATGACATTTAAAGTTTATATGAACAGATACACAGTTGGCTCCCCAAGCTGACTCCACTATTCAATCGGATTGTGCACATTGTGGCTGATCCAATCATGGTCTTTCTTCCACTTTCTTGTACCCCCTCCAACTACCACCACCACCACCGCATGTGCCCCCCCCAAAAAAACCTGACTTTCTGGGAAATAGAATTCCACAGACTAATAACACATTGCAAGAAAAACTTTTTTTCTCATCCCTGTCCTAAATGGGAGGGATCTAATTTTTAAATGGTATCTTTGAGGTTGAGACTGCCTCAAAGGGAATACATCTTTTTAGCATCTGCCTCGTCATGTCCCCTCAGGATCTTATGCGGTTCAATAAAATCACATTCCTGTGAATTCTGAGGGTTTAGGCTGAACCTACTCAATCATTCCTTGTATGACAACCTTTTCACCCCAAAAACCAGTTAGAATCAGTTCAGTGAACTTTCTCTAAACTGCTTTACGTACCATCATATGAACAAATAAATTAGCGGCAAGAGTAGACACTCGGCCTCTTGAGCCTCCTCCACAATTCCATAAGATCATGGCTGATCTGATGACTGAACATTCTTGCCTAGACCTTAATTTATTAATAATTTGTCTACTGTCTTAAAAGTATTCAAAGATTTTATATCCACTATCTTTTCGGGAAAAGAGTTCCAAAGCTTCATGGCACTCCCCTTGACACCCCTTTCTCTACTCCCCTCACCATTACCCCTGCTCCCATTTACAAGTCATGCTTATATTATTAAATTAGAATAATTTGCACTTATTGTTGAATTTTTTTTGAATAGCATAGTGTTAAGGGAGCTGATAATATATTGCATTATAAATCTGTTTATACTTACTTAAACCTTACAACTGTATTCATTGATCGACACCTTTGCAAGAGTGAAGTATGTGGATGAATTGGTTACCTCTTTACGAATCATTGAATTCTTACAATGCAGATTAAGGGCATTTGGCCCATTGAGTCTGCACTGACCTTCTGAAAAGCAACCTACCCAGACCCACGCACCCCCATCCTGTAATCCCACATTTCCCATGGCCAGCCCACCTAACCTGCACATCTTTGAACTGCTTCAGCAAACTCTAATAAATTAGTGAAGCGCAATTTCCTTTTCACAAAAGCCTGTTGACTCTGCCTGATTGTAATTTGATTTTCTAAGTCATCAGCTATAAAGTGCTTAATAATGGATTCTGGCATTTTCCATATCATAGATGTTAAGCTAATTGGAAACAAAAAGGCTTCCTGCTTAATGTCTTACCTTTTCTTGAATAGAGCAGCTACATTGTGACTTTCCAATCCACTGAGACCTTTATAGAATCCAGTAGATCAAATATCTATGTCTACACAAATGTAAACATTTAGTATGAAGTTACACACAATGGCAGGAGGAATAGAGGAGTTGAATATTTAAGTAAAAAGCAGCAACACCTGTTCACTGGCACCCAATTCAGGTTCCATCAGGGCCACTCAGCTCCTGACTTCATTACAGCCATGGTTCAAACACGGACAAAAGAATTGAATTCCAGTAGTGCATTGGGAGTGACTGCCCTTGATATCAAGACCACATTTGACTAAGTGTGGCATTAACCTTCTCTGGACTGCCTCTAATGATAGATCTTTCCTTAGATAAAGAGCCCAAAACTCTTCACAGTATTCCAGTTGAAGTCTGACAAGTGCCTTGTGTAATCATAAATAAACTCTTAATTTTATACTCCACTCCCTTTGAGATATAAACCAAAATTCCATTTGCCTTCGCTACTCCCCACTGATCTTGGATGCTAGTTTTTGAGATTCACTCCCAAATCCCTTTTTTCTGTAACTTTTTGCAGTCTCTCTCCTTTTAAATCATATTAAGCTCCTCTATTCTCCATGCCAATGTACATAACCTCACATTTCCCCACATTTTGTTTCATCTGTCAAGTTTTTTGCCCATTCACTTAACCTGTCAATATCACTCTGCACACTTCAGGGCAAAGTGGCCTGCTTGATTGGCACCACGTCCACGTCCTTTACCACTGAATTTCTGTAGTAGCATTGTGTATTATGTACTGAAGATGCATTTCACAAATTCATTAAATCTTCTTAGTCAGCACCTTCCAAAATCACAACCACTTCCATCTAGAAGGACAAGGTGAACATCACTACCAAGTTTCCCTCTAAGTCATTTACCATCCTGACTTGGAAACATATCACTGGGTCAAAATTCTGGAATTCCCTTCTTATTTGCATTGTGGGTCTACCTATAGTGGTTTGCAGTGGTTCAAAAGGCAGCTCACTTTCTCAAGGGCAACTAGGGATGGGCAATAAATGCTGGCACAGCTAGTTACTCTCACATCCCACAAGTGAATTAAAAGAATGGAGAAACAATGCATAAAGTTACAGCACAGATTTGGGAATAGGGGCAGCACGGTGGCACGGTGGCACAGTGGTTAGCACTGCTGCCTCACAGTGCTAGGGACCCAGGCTCAATTCCAGTCTCGGGCGACTGTCTGTGTGGAGTTTGCACGTTCTCCCCCATGTCTGTGTGGGTTTCCTCCAGGTGCTCTGGTTTCCTCCCACAGTCCAAAGATGTGCAGGTTAGGTGGATTGGCCATGCTAAATTGCCTGTAGTGTTCAGCGAGGTGTAGATTAGGTGGGCTATAGGGGGATGGGTCTGGGTGGGATGCTCTGAGGTGCCGTGTGGACTTGTTGGGCCGAAGGGCCTGTTTCCACACTGTAGGGATTCTATGATTCTTTACACAGATATAATGAAAGGATAGCAAACAAGTTCAGCAGGTAGTAGGGGAGGCAAATGGAATGTTAGCCTTCATTTCCAAGGGAATGGAGTACAAAAATGTTGAAGTTTCACTGAAATTATACAAGTTAGAAAACACCTGACATGCAGTGAACTGGTTTTGTTCTCTTGTCTAAGAAAAGGTATATTAAAATTGGAGGTAGTCCAGAATTGACACATATAAGATTCATAAGGGATTTAACAGGGTAGATGTGGAAAGATTGTTTCCCATCGTGGAAGAATCTAGGCCCAGGCGGCATAATCTCAGAGCAAGGGGGAGCACAGTTTAGAGACAGATAAAGAGGCAGTTCTTTTCGTGAACGTGAGGAACGTGAAGCTGTGGAATTTTTTGCTGCAGAGAGCATTAAATGTCTTCAAGGCTGATACTGACAGAATTTTAATCAGTAAAAGAATCAAGGGCAATTGAGTAAAGACAGGAAAATGGAGTTCAGGATTATCAGATCAACCATGATCTCATTGAATTGTGGAGCAGTCTTGATGGGTTGATTGGCGTACCTTGGGTCCTACGTTTTATAGTCATATTTTTATATGAAACATGTACATTTCTACGACCAAGTGGTGATCATTGAACTTAGGAGAGATTTAATATGTAACTGCTTTATTCCATCCCTTTCTGGTATTGGGCTCGGAATAATGTGCTTGGTATTAATTTATTAACATTCATATTGTGTTTAATGGAGTATATATTCAGAAGAAAAATGCGACAAAAGAAACAGAATACTTGGAAATGAACTGTGACTCCATTTTAAAGTACACAAGATGAGTCAGACTGGTATGTATGAGTAAGTTTTACTGTTGATTTCCTGAAAAGCTTACAAGAAAAAACACAACCACGTTAGAATGTGAAGTTTCTTGCTAGATAAGTATATGATTAAATTATTTCAAGGATGTCCTATATTTATCCATTATCTTGTGTTCCTAACTTATTTTAATGATAAGGAGTTTGAAAAAGCTGGTAAAGAATCCAGCTTAGTGTCCAGCATGCGAATCGATACACTCGATGTTCCATTTTCTGGTGTCGGCTCTGGCCGGTCGTCTTTTGATCGGCTGTTTACGTCTGTCGTGAGGGCTGCTGGGAATTGTAGGCGCTGTGCAGCCGGAAGATGGCGGATGGAGCTGGGAAGTTGCAGGAGGAGGCGCTCAGGCGGAAGGAGCGGCTGAGGGCTTTGAGGGAACGGCAGCTACAGGTAAACGAGGCCGAGGCAAATGGACTGGGCCTTCATTCACCAGCTCTCATCATTACTCCCCGGCATCTAACTCTAGGTCTCAGTTTATGACTTGATAAAATAGGGGAATAGCATAACAATCCAATATAATGTTTACAGCCTCCCTTACTTTTAAGATACCACTGCTGCTTGTAAAGGAGAAGATAATACTGATGGGTCAAAGTGCACCCACCAATTAACAGTTCCATTGATTCGCAATATGCGAGAAAAAAAACCCCAACTTGCTTATTCTCAGTGATATAAAATACGAAATACTACAGATAGTTCTTCCTGTCTTCTGGATGATGGTTCAAAACGAGAGAGGTTCAAGCTAAAATTAAAATGGTAAACGCAAAGAAGATAAAACTCCAGATCCAGATGTTGTACATCCAGAAGTATGTATCGAAGAGACAGCAAGGACATTACTACTACTCTTGTTATTGTGAGAAAAGGTTTTGCTGCTGGATTGTTGGTTGTAATTCCTATATTTAAGGATAGAGGCAGAACATATCCAGGAATTTATAAATCAGTCAGTATAATATTTGCGACACAACAAGGTGCAGGACTGGATGAACACAGCAGGCCAAGTAGCATCATAGGAGCAGATGCTGCTTGGCCTGCTGTGTTCTTCCAGTCCTGCACCTTGTTGTCTCGGATTCTCCAGCATCTGCAGTTCCTACTATCTCTGATTCGAGTATAATATTTGCGAAAGTTTATATAAAAAACCCTTATTGAAGGAAGGAATCAGAACACTTGGAAATGAGAAATACAATAAGGAACAATCAGCATGGATTTCAAAAGGGAAAAATGTACCTGACAAATCTTATTGAATTTTTTGAGAAGGTAACAGAGGATTTGCAGTGGCAGTGTAGTAGATGTAACTTATTTGGATTTTCTGAAGGCCTTTGATATGATGCCCATAATAGGACAGTGATTAAGATCAGTGAATGTAGAGTCAAGGACAAGTGGCAAATGGATGGCCAGCATGTTTCAAAATGGAAAGCAGAGTGTGAGAGTTATGGGTAGTTATTCCATTTGGGCAGTATGGCAGAATTGATTCTGTACAACAATCACTGATGTTCACAACATAGATCAACAATTTAGACTTTGGAAACAAAAATGCAATGTCTAGTCTTCTGGGTGATTGTAAATTAGTGTGGTTAATATTCAATGCTGAGGAGCTCTGCAACAAAGTAGAAATGCAATATATAAATTTGCAGTAATATAAAAGTAAAATATCATGGATGCTGACAATCTGAAATTTAACTCAGTCTGGCAGCATCTTTGGAGAGAGAAGCGGAATTGATGTTTCAAGTCAAATGACTATTCTTCAGAACTGAAGAGAAGTGGAAGAGATGTGTGTTTTTTGCTGCTGAAAAAAGAGAGAGGGACAAGTGGAACAAAAGGACAGGCCTTTAGGTTCTAGATAGTCGGGGAAAGTTTTGGGGAGATTGGAGATCCCTGGATCTCCAGTGGATCACTAATGACCAAAAGACAAAGGGAGTGTTATTGGTTGTGGAGAAGACAAGGCAATTGATCAAGATTACATACCCAGTAAGGGATGGAAACAAAGTTTGAATTCAAATAAAAGCAAAGCTGACTGAATGTAAAACTGTAAATAAAAACAATACAGATACTGAGGGATAGCGGAAGAATGGGGACATTGGAATGAGGAAATAATATTAAAATACAGTTACCTGGTCTGAAGTTGTTCTACTCAATGTTGGGTCCAGAAGGCTTTAAAGGGCCTAAACATAAAATGAGGTGCTGCTGTTCCTCCCAGATAGTGTTGGACTCCACTCGAACACAGCAGGCCAAAAACGGAAATTTGAGCGTGAGGCCATAGTGGTGTAATGAAATGGCAAGCAATTGGAAAGTCGGGGATCATTCATGTAGACTGAGCAGAGGTATTTTGCAAAGTGGTGACCCATTCTGCATTTGTGGTCCCCAGTGTTGAGACAACTACATTGTCAGCAGTGGATGCAACTTGACTACATTGAAAGAGGTCCAAGTAAATCATTGTTCCACTTGGAATGAGTATGTGGGCCTTGGACAAGGGAAGGGTTAAAGGGACAAGTGTCACACATTCTGTGATTATATAGGAAGGTGTTATTGGGGGAGGGGAGAGAATGAGATGTTGGGATGATGGAGGCGGACTAAGGTGTTGTGGAAGGAACGTGCCCTTTGGAGTGTTGAAATGAGATGGGAAGGGAATAATTGGTGGAGGTATCCAGCTAGAAGTGGCAGTAAAGGTGGAGAATGATCCTTTTCAATGTGGAAACTAGAGCGGGGTGGAAAGGGAGGACAAAGGGAATCATGTTGTAGTCTTGGGATTGAGGGGAAAGATGAGGGCAGAAATGCAAGAAATGTGTTGGATGCTGAGGGTCATACAAATCATACACATAATAAATAATCTCAAAATAAACTTGCAGAATGAACATGTAATTGATGAATGAAAATAATTGCATATACATGTTAAGAAATACATTTTGGTTGGAGAAATAGAAAAGCAACAATTACTTGGAATTTGAGTCTTGTTGAGATGCAAGAACAAAGGAATGTCGAAGTACGAATATATCAATTACTCAATCTGCAGAGGGTTAGCAAAACCACTAAAAATGCCCTGTTTCTAGAGGGATGGATTTGAAAAATAGAGAAGCTATGTATTAAATTTTGACTGCATCACATTTATATTACTGCCTTTGGTTCTGCTTCCCATGTTATAAAAAAGATATTGAAGCAATGCTGAGGGTACTGAAAATATTTAGAAAGATGGTACCAGAAATCCCATAGGTATTGAGAAAGGATTGATGGGCTTGGTCCTTTTTTATTAAGATGCCTAGGGGGTGAATTAATGGAGATCTTATGAAAGGTTTTAAGCAAGTGATTACCGAGAACATGTTTCCTCTTGTGCGAAGAGACAATATAAGAGTGACCAAGAAATTCAGGTGAAACTTCAGTGGAAACTTCATGGTGCAAAAACTGATGAAAATGTGGAAATTGCTGTCAGATGGAGTGATCAAAGTAAATAGTATAGATGTGTTTAACTGGGCAAGCGTATGAGAGAGAAGAGAATAGAGGATTATAATACAGATTTAGATGAGAAAAGATGGAAAGAGACTCAAAAAGCATGGCCTAATTGGCTGAGCATTCTGTTTCTGTTTGTGCATTGTATGTATGGTGGGTTCTCTTCTCCTTCACTTGACCACTAGCTCTGACATATAATGAGGCCAAAAAAAACTTGAACTAAGAGTCTAATGATAGAATTATAGAATCGTACAGTACAGCCCATCGAGCCTGCACTGACAAAAATTACTCTAAATCCACACTAGTTCCACTTTCACGCACTTGGCCCATAGAATTGAATGTTAATTAAATGGCACATCAGGCTTAAGGGGCTGAATTGCCTTCCTCCTGCTCCTAGATTTATGTTCTTATGTGAGGAAACAGTAAATGAGGGGGAGAGAAAGCTGAGTCATGGCCAGAGATGCCTGGAGTTCACAGTGGGGGCAGACTAAATATTTTGGCCAACAAATAGTGATGCAGTGGAAGGAGATGTGGGGATGAAGAATCTAGTGTAATAGAAGATGATCTGATCAATGGAAGGTATATTCAAGAAAGAAGGGTCGTTTCTGACAGCATGAATGCTTGGTTGGTCAGTAAGAAATAGGTTTGATCATTTGGGGACATTTGGTGTATGCTATCATTTGGAGGGTGGTTTTTTTTTTATTATTTGGTAATGGGATGTGAGTGCCACCAGTAAGGGTACTACTCATTGCTTGTTCCTAAGTACCCTTGAGGAGATGGTAATGAACCTTCTTGAATTTCTGCAATCTATGTGATGTAGATTCACCCACAGTGCTGTTGGGAAGAGAATTCCTTTTCTTTGATCCTACTACAGTGAAGGTTCAAAGATACAATTCCAAGTTAGGATGATGTGTAGGTTGGAGGGGAACTTAAAGGTGCTGTTCCCATATGTCTGATGCCCTAATACTAGGTGGTGAAATTTGTGGCTTGGGAAGATGCTGTTGAAAGAGAGTGCTCTCTGTAGATAGTACATGCTGCTGCCTTTGTGTTCCGATGGTATGGAAGAAAATGTTCAAGATGGTGAGTTGCTTGAGATGAGGTTTTGATAGACACTTGATTATTGGGAGTGGGGTTGTAACTATAGGCAAGGGAATTCTGAGGAGGAAATTTTACTGGGCCGGGAATTGGGGGAGAAAGATTTGATTCAGATCTCTTATTTGATCCTGTTACTCATTTGGCTTTATCCTGTGTCAGTTCTTGGTATGAAATTACCTCAGTTTTAATATTCTCATTGTTTTCGCATTCTCTGTTGCTACCTGCTCCTTAACTCTGCAATGTCCTCAAAGTCTACAACCCTCCGATTCTGTATCCATCAATTCTGGACAATTTTAACTTGTTAACAGGCAGCAGGGCATTCATTCATGCTTCGAACTGAAGGTCTGACATTTCCTTTCTAACTGTCTCTGACCTCCTTAAGAATTTCTTTGAAACCTATTTCTTAACTGTCCTAATATTTCCTTTTGTGTTTTTTTGATGAGCTCCTTTGGATATTTTCCATCATTAAACAACAATTGACATTAATAGATATTTTCAATCAAACTATTCATGAAACACCTGTGGGAGATGGTGGGACTTAACATGGGGCATCTGACTGAGAGGAAGGAATACTACCACTTGCTCAGGAGGGCCCCTATACAAATGACATTTAGGTAATGGGATGGGATTCAACAAGAGAGAGCATAGTCTTTTAGTGGAAGGTGAATTCAGGTAAATAGATGGGGATAACGAACAGTGCATGGAAATTCTCAGTCTGGGTTCAATAGTAGTTTTATGTTAGTGTCAGCTCATAGACTCTAAGTTTCAGCAGGGATCAGTAATAATTTTATATAGTGGTCTTTTTGTAATATTCACAATTTCACAAGGATGTTTGTACTTGTATGTAATACATCTTTTTTAACTTTTCTTTAGAAGTTTGGGTTATAGCTGTCGCTGATGAGAATGACATTTATTATCAATGTTTACTTGATTTGAGAAGTTAGTTGATACAATTGAGAGCAGTTAAGAGTCAGTCATCTTCAAGAGTTTCTGCGGTCACATATTGCCAGGCAGGGTAAGTATGCCAAGTTTCCTTCTCCAAAAGCCAGTGGTGAACTAACTGAATTTTTACAACCAGACACAGCTTTGTGGTTTCTTTCACTTTATATGAGAATTTTAAAAAAATCAAATTATCAATAGTTGAATTTGAATATATTCTCTGGATTATGATCCTAAGAGACTGTCTTTGCATTTATGCAGGGACTTATCAGAGCAAAACTCTCAATGTGCTTCACTGAAGTGTAATGACTATTCTTACATCGGTGCTAGTTGTTTTTGATCAGCAATTCCTCTCAATGGGGCAGTGAGTTAAAAGGGTAATTTAGTTTTAATGATATTTTGAGGGGAGAATGTTGACCAGAAGCTCAGGAAGGTTCTCTTCTTATTGAGTGTTATGCAATATTGCATGTGATTGCTTGTGCTTATGTTGCTCAAAGTATTTGAAAGATGCCAACTGTGACCACACACTGCTCCCTCAATGCTGTGTCTCACATCAGTCTGGATTGCAAACTCAAACCTCTGTTGTGTGGCTGTGTACACTAGAGCCATCTGACTTAGACTACCACAGTTAGGCAAGCTGACAGTTCATTGGTTTAGCTAATGGCTTCTCCCTGGAACGTGGGTGAACGTGAAAAGGAAGTAGTTACTGTGCTGCTGCTGTTTGTGATAAGCCCTAGTTTGGACTGTGGTTGAAAGAGGAAGTCGGTGTTACTGCATTGTTGCAGTAGATTCAAATCATGTAAATACAACAATACTTTCATCTGTCATTGGAGAGCTTGGAATGATCAAGAAATATTTAGCCCAAGGGAACGTATATGGAATTTTGTTTTCTTGCAAATGGATGCCACTTTGTAAAAATAACTTTAAAAGCAAAAGGTAGCTCAAAAAGCTACAAAGTGTACTAAAACATCTGTTGGGATAGGTTACTGCCCTTGCTGAGTAGACAAAGCAAGGAAGCTGGAGATATATACACAGTGATTTGTATTGGCAAAGGACATGAGAGTCAATGACCGCAGCTCTTGTGCTTTGATTATCTTACTTTCTTGCCTGTGAATTTTTTTAATGCTTGGCAAATGTTGATCCTCAAGAGTGAAGCATGCACTGTCGGGTATAGCTGAAAGCTGTTTTTACAACCGGTCTTGGCCTCAACTTTAGGTTACCTTTCTACTACAGCATTCTCATATCCTTCACAACAGTAATTCCGTAATTCCTGTTTAGTGCTGAAATGGGAGCAATTTTAAGTTGCTAGTTTCTCGTAATTATTTACAACAAGGCAATTAAATCAACTGCATATATCATGTAGTATTAGCCAAAAAGTCAATTGTTTTATCAAATTCTGTTGCATGTTTTGCAATAATGGGATTTGAAGTCATAAACTATGGACCGTAAGTTCCGAAGAAGGATCGCTCTGTTTTCACTGCACAGATGCTGCCAGACCTGCTAAGTTTTTCCAGCAATTTCTGATTTTGTTTGTTTCAGGCCTTCAGTATCCACAGTTCTTTGTTTATTTCAGTTGGCTTTTAGTTCTGTCCTATTATTGCACCCAACTGTTTAACTGTATGAAGCCATGCTATGTAAATGAAACAGCTAGACATGCACAGAAGGGTCTGTGTCATCAATTGGGGGTGAATTTGGACACATGTTTCACAGATGAATTTGGAGACCTAAGCATTGATATTTAGTGATCTTTGAGTGTAACTATGGCTGAACTGGACAGCAGTGCTTTCAGTGAGTTGGAAAATGGTGGAATATTTTGAGGTTGGGATAAAGAGTGACGTCTTCAGGTGAAGTTGGGTTTAATTAATTTAAGGGTTTATTGGAAAAAGGAGTAGACCATTTAGCCTGTCATGGAAACAGGACAAATAATGTTAAAAAACAAGCCTTAACGCTTAGTTGCCAATAATGGAGCATTTGAAACAAAATGGATGAATTAATTGTGCAAATAGGTACAATATAGTTAGGATTATGGAGACATGGCTGTTGGGTGACCAGAGCTAGGAGCTGAACGTTCAGGGATATTCAGTATTCAGAAAGGGAGGAGAGAAAGGAAAATGCGATGGAGTTGCATTGCTGGTTAAAGAGCAAGTTAACACAATAGTGAGGAATGATATTAGCTCCATTGATGTAGAATCTGTGTAGGTAGAGCTGAGAAACACCAAGGGGCAGAAAACATTAGTTGAGATCATATTTTGATCCCAAAACTGTAGTTTGACGTTTGGAAATGCATTAAACAGCAAATTAGGGACATATGCAATTAAGGAATATTTGCAATTATGAGTGATTTTAATCTGCAAATAGAATAGGCAAATCAAATTAGTAACAGTATTGTTGAGAAGAAATTTTGGAGCCTATATGGGATGGTTTTCTGGGCCGATATGTTGAGGGAGCAAGCCATCCTAAACTGGTTATTGTGTAATGAGAAAGAAATAATTGTCAGTCTGGTCGTGTGAAGCCCTTTGGGAATGAGTGACCATAACATGATAGAATTCCTCATCAAGGTGGAGAGTGATGGATTTGATGCTGAAACTAGGGTCCTGAATCTAAATGCACAAACTGCAGTAGTATGAGGTGCAAGCTGGCTATGATAGATTAAGGAACATTTCTTAAAGAGAAGGTAGGAAGGCAATGGCAAACATTCAGAGTGCATGGGTGAACTGCAATAATTGTTTATTCTTGTCTAATGCAAAAGTAGAATGGGAGAGATGGCCAAACAATGGCTTACAAGGGAAATTGGAGATAATACTAGATCCAAAGAAGAAGCATACAAATTTACCAGAACAAACAGACCTGAGGATTGGAAACAGTTTAGAATTCAGCAAGGGAGGGCAAATACATTGATTAAGAAAGGGAAAGTAGATTACGAGAGTAAGCTTGCAGTGAACATAAAAACTAACTAAAAGTTTTTATAGGTTTGTGAAGAGAAAAAGATGAGTGAATGTAAATGTAGGTCCCTTTTAATCTGAAACAGGGAAATGTATAATGGGGAGTAAAGAAGTGGCTGACCAATTAAATGCATACTGGTTCTGTGTTCACAATGGAGGACACAAATAACTGCCAAGGAACACAGGGTTTAGTGAGAGGGAGGAACTAGAGGAATTCACTATAAAAGGAAATGGTGCTGGGGAAATTGATAGGACTGAAGTTAGTTAAACATCCAGGGCCTGATGATCTACATCTCAGAGTACTTAAGGGAAGTGGCCTGAGACATAGTGGATGCATTGTGCTTGTCTTCCAAGATTCAGTAGACTCTGGAACAGTTCTTAAGGTAACCCCTTGATTTAAAAGGGGAGGCAGAGAGAAAGCCTGGAATTATAAACCAGTCAGCTGTATGTTGGTAATGGGGGAAAATGCCAGTGAGTATAAAAAATTAAGAGCACAGCACTTGGAAACCAGTGGCAGGATTGGACAGAGTTGGCATGGGCTTAAGAAAATTAGATCAAGCTTGACAAACTACTGGAATTCTTGAGGACTTCACTGGTAGACTTAATGTGGAGCTAGTGGATTTGGTTTAATTGGACCTTCAGAAGGCTTTTGATAAAGTCAACATAAGGTATTAGTACATTAAAGTGCATGGAATTGGGGGTAGTGTTTTGAGATGGATAGAAAACTGTTTGACAGACAGCAAACAAAGACCAGGAATAAATGGATCATTTTCTGAATGGCAAGCGAAGTATAGTTGGGTGCTGCAGGGATCAGTGTTAGGACCCCAACTGTTCACAATATATATTAATAATTTAGATGAGGGAAATTAAATGTAATCTCTCCATATTTGAAGATGACAAAAAGCTGGGTGTGAGGGTGAATTGTGAGGAGGATGCAAAGATGTTTAGTGAGATTTGGAGAAGCTGATTGAGTGGGCGACTATATGTCAGAAGCAGTGTTATGTGGAAAAATGTGATGTTATCCACTTTGGTAACAACAGGAAGGCAGCTTATTATTAGCATTGCTGTAAATTGAGAGACGGGTATGTACAGTGAGGTCTTGGTGTCCTTTTACACCAGTTGCTGAAGGGAAGCATGCTAGTGCAGCTGGCAGTAAAATAAGGCCAATAGTATGTTGGTCTTCACAGTGAGATGGCTTGAGTGTAGCAGCAGGGATGTTTTACTGCAATTATACAGGTCTTTGGTGGGACCACATATTGAATATTATATGCAGTTTTCATCTCCTTATCTGAGGAAGGATGCTGTTGCTGTAGAGGGAATGCAGCAAAGGTATACCAGGCTGACTTCTGATATGAGGAGAGATTGAATTGGCTAGAATTGTATTCACTGGAGCTAGGTAGAATGAGAGGAGATCTCAGAAATTTATAAACTTTGAAAAGGACTGACAAGTTAGATTCAGGATGGATGTTCCCGATGGAAGGGGAGTTCAGTACCAGGAGTTGCAATTTAAGATTATAGGATAAGCCATTTAGGACCGAAATAAGGAAACATATCTTCACTCAGAGTGGTGAACCACGGAAAGCAGTTGGTCAAAACATAACAGGAAGGAGTTGGAAATAGCACTTGGGGCTAAAGGGACCAAAGGATATATGGAAAGTGGGAACAGGCTATTGATTGGTTGATCAGCCATGAGCATAATGAATGGTGGCAAACTTGAAGGGCTAAATGACCTGCTCCTCTTTTGGTGTTTCTATGTCTGTTGGGAGCAGAGGAAATAGGAACTGGAATAGGCCATTTGGCTCTTATGACCTGCTCCCTACCCAATGCCACTTTTCTACAACGTCCCCATATTCCTTTCTGGTTTGAATATCTAGAAATTCCTATCTTGAAAATGCTCAATGATTGAGTTTCTACAGCCACTGGGTCAAAAATTCCAAAGATTTGCTGCCATCTGAGTGAAAGAATTCCTCCTCATCTCAGTCCTATAATATGGACCCTTTATTTTGGGATTCTGTGCTGTGGTTCTTAATCCTTAATCATGGGAAACACCTTTTGTGCATTTACCCAATGGAGCTCAGATAAAATTCCATATGTTTCAATGAGATCACCTTTTTCTCTTCTAAACTTGAGTGAATACAGGTCCAGACTCAAGAATTTCTCCGTCTGGGACAATGTTCCCATTCCAGTAATCTCTCCTGGGAAACTTTTTTATTGTATACTTGACATAGAGGGAATGCCTTTCCTTGGGTAAAGAGACCAAAACTGTACATACTATTTTGGGCGCTGTCTCACTAAATCCCTGTACAATTGTACTGATAAGTCATGGCTGATCAAACTAATTTTCACCTTTGCCTGATATGCTTTGACTCTCTTAGCTAACAAAAATCTTTGTTTCAAAATTAACTATTGATTTGGCATCAATTGATGTTTGTGAAAGTGAAATTGAAGTATTATCACCCTTTGAAGAATTGTTCACTCAGTTTGGGCCTCAGAGGTCTGACTTTTTTTCACTATGTCCTTAGTCCTAGATTCCTCACCTAAGTGAAATAGTCTCTCCAAGTCTATATTGTCTGTTCCACATTAATGAAGCTTTCATCAAGTTTTACTGTCCCTGTAAACTTCTAAATTGCAAAGAATCCAATAGGAGATGGTGTATTCTCTACTTTTAATGTAATCCTCAGAATCTGGGCTTTGCTTCCCTCCAAGTCAAGATATCCGCTTCTCAACAATGGGGGTTGGGGCCCCAAGTAGGGTCACGGCTGACATTTTGGAATAGTGAGCGCTGATGTAATAATTGCTGTCATGACACTTTGACCGAGTCATATGGCTGTGCTTCTGCTCAAACGAGCACCTTTACTTGGCGGCCCTATCCCTTTCTTACCAGCTATCACATCCGTCTCTCTCTCCCAAATCTCCACCCTGTTTCACAGGTCACTCTAGCCCCTTAAACCCCCACACATGTTCACTGAGGCGTCCCAACAGTTTGCAAGTCTTGAAATAGGGTCACAGTAGAAAGATTTGCAATGAATCACGTCAAGAACTGCACACAGTAATCCAGGTGTGGTGTGATCAAGGCCTTGTACAGTTGAAGCATGGTTTTCCACCCCTTTCATTCTAGTCCTCTAGAAAGGAAATCTGACATTGCATTTGCCTTTTTGATGATTTTCTGTTCATGGAATTTTAATATTCTATGAGTCTAAACCTGCCTGTATCCCAGTCTTCTTTTGTTTTCACCATTTAGAATGAACACCTTTTTCAGTTCAAAATGGTTGAATTTATATTTATACATTGAAATCTGTATTTTATCCATTCACTTAATCTGTCGCCATTTCTTCATAGTTTACAGTTTTACATTCATTAACAATGTCACCTACACTAATGTATTTGGCAAGTGTTGATAAATGGCAGGCTATCCTTACAATCTAACCCTTCATCTAAGTTGCTAATACAGAAAATAGTTGAAGCCCCACACAGATGCTTCTGAGTCACCACTAGTCTCATTCTACCAGTTAGAGTATATGCCCATTATTCTTTTCTCTGCCTCCTTCCATTCAGTCAATTTCTGAACCAAGTCAATTGCTTGTTTTCGATTCTATGAACATCAACTTTAGCAAAGAACATCCAAAGACGTTGCCCTACACGCTACTTCAGAATCTCTCTGAAGAGATATCTGTCGGGCTTGGTCTACCCTTCACAGTTCCATGTTGGTTCTTTGAGAGCCAAAGATTTTCAAGATAAGCAGTCACCTTTTTTAATAAACTGCAGTATCTCCTGGCAGATGTTAGACTAGTTTTATAACTTAAAAACAGAAACAGAAAGAATTGTGGATGTTGGAAATCAAACAAAAACAGAAATTGCTGGAAAAGCTCAGCAGGTCTGGAAGCATCTGTAGAAAGACATCAGAGTTAACGTTTCTGGTCCAGTGACCCATCTTCAGAAATGATGGTAGCTTGGGAAAAGTTAGGTTTTTGCAGAAGACAGAGTTGGGGAGGGGCTAAAGAGTAAATGACAGGTGCAGATAGAGCCCACAGAGCGAGAAGAACAATTGGATAGACAGAGGAGTGGATAACGGTCAGCTGAGGAGAATGAATAGGAATCTGAAGAACAGCACCTCATTTTCCGCTGAGGAACTCAATAGCCTCCTGGATTCAATATCGAGTTCAACAATTTTAGGGCTTGTGGTATCTTTAACCATGTCCTTACCCCAACCCCTGACCTTGTTATCACATGTCTACTATAACACACAGTCCGTTGTTAGCTACTAATAGTCCTTGTTAGTAGCTATCCTGGCTCACGTCTGTCTCAGGACTGCTGTAGTGCTCAGCGATGTTCTTCCAGCTTGTTCTGAGTAGAACGTCATTTTCTGCTGGGGATCTGTACAGCCTTCTGGACTCTATCGAGTTTAACAGTTTTAGGACTTGAGGCATTTTCTCCCGTATCCTTACCCCAATCCTCTCTCACCCAGCTTTATTATCACATGGTCTGCTATCATACACAACTCGTTGTTAGCCACTAATAGTCCCCATTAGTAGCTATTCATTCTCTTAGGCTGACGGTTATCCACTCCTTTGTCTGTCCAACTGTTCTCTGTCTTTGGGCTCTATCTCCACGTATCGTTTACTCCTTACCCACTCCCCTCACCTATCTTCGGCATAAAAATCAACTTTTTATTAGCTGCCTTCAGTTCTGAAGAAGAGTCACTGGACCCGAAATATTAATTCTGATTTCTCGCCACAGATGCTGCTAGACTTGCTGAACTTTTCCAGCAATTTCTGTTTCTGTTAGCTCTAATTCCCTGGTTTTTCTGTCACATTTCTTACATAGCTTAGTGCATGCACAATTTTCCATTTCAAAGAAAGTATTACTGCATGGAAGTAATAGGAATGTAGAAGTTGGGATGTCATGTTGTGGCTGTACAGGACATTGGTTAGGTCACTTTTGGAATACTGCCTTCAATTTTGGTCTCCCTGCTATAGGAAAGATATTGTGAAACTGAAAGGGTTCAGAAAAGATTTACAAGGATGTTGGCAGGGTTGGAGGGTTTGAGCTATAGGAAGAGGCTGAATAGGCTGGGGCTATTTTCCCTGGAGCATCGGAGTCTGAGGGATGACCTTGTAGAAATTTACAAAATCATGAGAGGCATGTATAGGGTGAATAGCCAAGATTTTTTTCCCCAAGGTTGGGGGAGTACAAAACTAGAAGGCATAGGTTTAATGTGAGAGGGGAAAGATTTACAAGGGATCTGAGGGTCTACTTTTTTCATGCAGATGGTGGTGCATGCATGGAATGAGTTGGCAGAGGAAGTGTTGGAGGCTGGTACAGTTACCGTATTTAAAAGGCATCTGGATGGACATATGAATAAGAAGTGTTTAGTGGGATATGGGCCAAATGCTGGCAAATTGAACTAGATTAAGTTCAGATATTTTGTCAGCATGGACGAGTTGGACCTAAGGGTCTGTTTCCATGCTGTACAGCTCAGTGACTCAATGATTCTATAATGTTAGAAGATTAATCTTAGGACATCTGCAATGTTGTCTCTTTTTTACTCTGAGTTGGAAATGATTTGATTCAGGAGATTTGTTACTTTTTAGGTCTATTAAAGTCTATATGAAGGCAAAATACTATGGATACTGGAAGTTTGAAACAGACACAGAATACTGGAGGAATTCTGCAATTCTGACAGTTCCGAAAAAAATTCACAACAAACTAAAAATGTTAACTCTGTTTGTTTGTCTTTCCGCAGATGCCAGACCTGTTGAGTGTATCCAATATTCTCTGCTTCTAATTTCTTTATTATTGATATTTTCATAGAATCATGCAGTACAAAAGAAGCTCTTTGGACTATTGAGTTTGCACTAACAAAACTCATCTAAATCTATGAACAAAAACAGAAGTTGCCGGAAAAGCTCAGCAGGTCTGGCAGCATTTGTGAAGAAAAAATCAGAGGTAGCGTTTTGGGTGCGGTGACCTTTCTTCAGAAGAACATTCTGAGTGAAGGGTTGGCAAATGAGTCAGACAAGGCAAATTTGAAGACACTGGGTTGTAGGTAGTTAAAGTCATGTCAAGGGTGGTAAAATGAAGTAGGATTATGCAACTGCAGTCTTTACAAGTTTGGGCTTGAAAAGTGGTCTATTTATCCCATTTTGTTTAATGGAAACTGTACCTTGCAGTATTGACATTGATGCACAAAGTTGCAAGCAACATTATTGTTTGCACCTTTGAACGTGCAATGAACATTGGAAGCAGCCACTTCCTCCCTTTTCTGTCAAATTTAGAGTGTAACTTGATGCATTTTTAATTTAAGATCAGATAGAAACATGTCTTTTCCAAGCAACCATCATATCATTTCAGTGGCGTATTCCTTGTATTCATTAGTGTGCAGCCTGTTCTTTTACCCTCTCGTCTCCACAGCAGATGTCTGTGTTATTATGATGTGTAGGAGTAGATCATTTGGTTCCTTGAGCCTGCTTTGCTTTTCATTTAAATTGTTGCTGATCTGTATTTGAATTCTGTTTACCTAGCTTTATTGGATTTATTAATAGTGTCAGCTGACAAAGCAGTATTATTTTCAATTTTGACATGTTCAATTGATCTCACCTCAGCTGTCTATGGAATGGAGTTCCGATTTATGCTACTGCGTGACATAGTCTTTTGTGATGTCAATGCTGAGTAGCCTAGCTCAAATTTAATGGATGTAGTATCTTATCCTTTATTCCCAACTGGAGGAAGTAGATGCTATCAAATCGGTTAATCGCTTTAACCACATTAATTAGATTACCAAAGGAGGTAGTGGCATGCTCTGGGAACATTGACTCGAATCTCCCCAAAGCAGCTCATGCAATTTAAATTAATTTAAAAAATATGGAGTTACAAGTACAAAGCTAGTCGAGGTAATGGTGACTATGTGACAAATCCCATTTGGTTGACTCATGTCCTTGAGACATGGAAACCTGCCTTTCTAGTCTTGTCTGGTTTATATGAGACATCACACCCACTGTAGTGTGATTGACTATTAACTATCCTCTGAAAAGGCCTTGCAAGCCACTCAGTTGTATCAAACTGCTGCAAAGCCAAAAAAGAAAGTAAACCAGATGGACCATCTGGCATTGACCTAGGTACCAGAAGTGACAACCGTGCACCATGACCTGTTGACCCTGCAAAGTCCTCCTTAGTTATGTCTGAGGACTTGTGCCGGTATTGACAGTACTGTCTCACAAAGTAGTGTAGCAACAGCCTGACATATTCAGATTCATTCTTCAGTCCCTTTATATACAATGACACAAGCAACACCATCAACAATGGCAGGACCAACCCACTGAAAGTGATATACAGTTGGGCGGGAGTTGCCTTTTAAATCCTCAGCGTTGACCCTGGAGTCTTTGGGTGTCAAGTCAAACTTGGTCAAAGAAAGCTCATGCTGAGTACCACCTGTAGCTCCAACATGCAGGATTGGATTTATGTTATTTATCACATAAGTACTAGGCAATGACCATCTCCAATTTGAGGGAATCTAATAATATTCACTTGACATTCACTGGTGTTACCACCACTGAATCCCCCCACTATTAAAATATTTGGATTACCATTGACAAGGAATAGAACAGGAGCAGTGATGTAAATATGGCTACAGAAGCTGAGAACTCTGAGATGGGTAACTCACCACCTGACACCTAAAAGCCTGTATGCCGTCAGTAAGGCAAAGTCAGTTGGATGACATTCCACTTGCCTAGGTGAATGCATTTCCAACAACCATCCCGGACAATGTAGGTATTTTCCAATCAACCTGTTCTGAGATGTTATTGCACACCTGTGGAGCAAATGGGACTTGAACCCAGGCTTCTGGCTCAGAGGCAGGAACACAATCACTGCACCACAAGAGCCTCCTGGGTCCAGGACAATGTGGCCTTTCAATTGACGATCCATAACTCACTAAAGCTCCTGTGAAAACACCTTCGAAGGTAGGTACATTGGAACTCCACCACCAGCAAGTTTGTCTCCATACCAGACACTGTCCTCACTTGGGACTATATGTCATTGCTTTGCTGATTCAAGTTCCTGAAACTCTCTTCTTAAAAGCAGTGTGAGTGTACATGCACCAAATAGATACCAGTTTAACAATAAAGCTCCTTATATCTTTTCTACCAATTAGAGGTGGTGATAAAGGTGAATAGTGTGCTATCGCCATTGGGAATTTGGATTTTCAAGTGGAAGTAAAAGAGCTACGTGGTTTCAGTTGTGCGGAGGTAATTTTTTTGACATCAGAAATTAATTTGTAATATTGAAGTGAAGACACAGTTTCTCGGAAGCTATATCATTTCACTTAAGTATTTAGCAGATTGCATGTGATGTTAATTTAAGTGTTTACAAAGTTGAACTTTTATAGCAGACAGAGGAATAGTCCAAGGACTACTAGCATTTTGAATTCTGAATCTGATTTCACTTCAGATGAACAACCTCCCCCTAACAGAAGGTTTTTAGTTTCTGAAGACTCCAAACAGACAGCTGACGTACTGAAAAAGGGGTTAGGCCATCAGAACTGTAGTGAAGTCTGTCCGAACTTCGACATCAAACTGCCAGTTAAGCAGGAAATTAAGGAGTTAAGGTCAGATTAACATTTCACTTGGATCGAGTACCTGTAAAGGATAATGCTGGGAAATTGGTTGAAACTTTATTTTGTTTCTGTCAGGTCTTTCTGAACTCATTAACTTGCCTTGTGAGCCCATTTACTAAATAACCACTACAGTCACCAACTGCAAAAATTAAACTTGTAATCTGTCTATTTTGACGTGTGCTTGATGAATCAAAGTAAGAGGTTGGTAATTCCACTGTTCGCTTGTAAGATTTGCAAGATTTCAGTAAAATTTCAGTGCAGCAGGAACATCAAAGGTTGGAGTTTCAATCTCTGAATGCAGCAGGAGACTCTGGGGTTTATAATGTGAATGTGTTTAGTTCACGTGGTTTTAGCTTGGAAATATACGTGTCTCCAATTCAGAAGACTGTCAGTTGAGCTTAGATTGATCACGTGATTCAGGCTGACATCGGCTAGATATTGTCAGAGAACTACTTTATGGAGAATGCTGCTTTCAGATGAGATCCAGAAGTACGGTTCAAGCAGATGCTGAAGATATCCTGGGACCATTTGCAAGTTCTTCTTTTTCCTTGGCCAGCATTCGTCCATGAGCCAACATCATACTAATGAGTAATTCATCTCATTTCAGTTGGTGCTAAGTGCACATTGGCTGCTTGTTTATACACGAGAACGTCACTGCACTTAAAAGGCACTAAATTGAAATCTGTCAGGATGTATCTAACAGATGTGTCAGGCAAAGTATAAATATTTCTTTTATTACTGAAGAAAGCTAGCTACTTTTTTTAAAAACAGAACCCAGAGTTTCCCATCAGAAGTTTGTCAGTGTTGTAAATTCATAGTGACGTGAGAATTTGCTGCTATATAGAGTATGAAAAGGAAACTTGTGGTTATCCTAAGTCAAAATATTTTTGGTGAGTAGCTGTTTAGCGTACAGCAAAAATGTTGATGATGGATTTTGAACTTTCTATTTAAACATGGTATGTTTTCCTATGAAAGCATTGTGTATAAGTTTCCCTTTTGCCAACTTCATTGTGATGTAGAACTGACTTTATACAGATCCACAAAAATGTATTATTGTGAACTTGCAGTAGGATACAGGATTTCTCACCTTGCAAGCTAAGTGGGAGGAAGTTGGAGACAACACAGTATGGAGCTGGAGGAACACAGCAGGCCAGGCAGCATCAGACGAGCAGGAAAGTTGACATTTCAGGTCCCAACCCTGCTCCTCAGATGCTGCCTGGCCTGCTGTGTTCCTGCAGCTCCATACTGTGTTGACTCTGATTCCAGCATCTGCAGTTCTTGCTATCTTCGGAGGGAGTTGGAGTTGGGGAGTGCCTGTATGCTTGCATTCCAGTGCAATCCATTTCCTTTGTTATACATGGTTTCACAAGTGAGTGGCCTTTCAGGTGAGGATACTTATCTGCTTAAACTTAAAACTGGCCTTAAGCCAGAATCCTGGACCATAGAATTTATACACAATGGGTAAAAGACTTTGTCTCCTATTTTGGATAAGCAGAAACTGTGTGGTTTACAAACCACATGGTGAAGGAAGGATAATGACCAGAACTCCTCCAGTTCAGTTGTGCCGTGCAATATTAAATATCCATCCTATCTCCTGGTTTGAATAACATAGTGTGAATTTACCTTATCCAAAGAATGGCACTTTTGCCAGTTCTGGTGATGGCACTTGACTGCCACCCTTGTTCCATTATCTCTAAATGCTTGTACAGCATTCAGTAATGGATGAGTAGAAATTTCCTCCAACTAAATGCCAGGAGAATTGAAGACTGAAGCGATTGTCTTCAGATCCATCACAAGCTCTTTTTCCTAGCTGTTGACTCTGTCCCTCTCATTGACAGTTGTCTGAGACTGAACCAATCTGTTCTCAATGTTGGTGTCTTACTTGATCTGGAGATAACCTTCTGACTATGCATCCATATGATCACAGAGACTGCCTGTTTCCACCTCCACAACGCCTCTCATTTGTTCCTGCTACTGAAATTCTTATCCATGCCTTTGTTATTTCTAGAGTGGTCTATTTCAGTGTACTGTCTCGATCAGTCTGCGAGGTGCAATCCAATGTAAACATGTCATCCAAATTCTGTTTATTTTATCTTAAAGTGCACAAGTCCAAAATCTCTGTACTCATTGGCTGATACTCCCAGTTAAGCAATTCCTCAGTTTAAAATTCCTCAACCTTGCTTTCGTATCTCAATGGCCTATCCTGTTTAGTCTAGACGATTCCATTGTGCTTTCAGTTGCCATGATGTTTCTTAAACATCTCCACTGTCGTCTTTTTCCTTCCATAAGACTTTCTTTGAAATCTAGCTCATTGGCCAAGCTGTTGGTTATTTGCTTGAACATAATCTTTGTAGCTCAGTGTGAAATGTTGTTTGATAATACTTCTGTGAACACTTTGGGACATTTTAGTATAATAAGATGCAATATAAATACAAGTTGCTGTTGGAAGTTATGCGAAAACCACACAAGACCATATTTTCAGCATTGATTAATGTTTGGTTGTCAAGGTGCAAGGGGAGCACGGCACACAAGAATCAAGCACACAAGGTAGCATGGTTTAAGAAGAGAGATAAAAGAAACTCTTCTGTTAAATCTTTAAAGGCTAAGAAACTGGATGTGGAAAATTTGCACCAAAGAAATGGGTTCACATCAGTAAAAGACAAACTTCCGTCTGATCAAGACACTCATTGGATTCCTAAATTTAGTACTGGAAATGGCTACCCTGAAATTATATAAGACACTTGACTCTTATGACCCAAGAGGGGTGAAAGCTTTTTCAAGATGAAAAAGCTAGCATGAGCTGAATGAGCTCCTTCAACTCCATTACCTTAGGTGAATGTTAAACAAGGACTAGATGCATAGTTGAGATTCAGAAGAATGACACAGTCAAATCTTACATGGGTAGTGTCCACCGAAACAAGGGGATGAAGGTTTACCTTCGTTGCTATTCAACAAGTTAAATGACTTGAAGCATGGAGCAGAGAAAATCTGTGGGATAATCAAGTTTGAACTGGACTGTTGATTAATATTTACTTAATGTTAAGAGGATTGCCTGGAGACTAATGAGTACATTAGTGCCTGCTAACTTTTTTGGATTGATCAGAATGCTTCTGAACTATTATGTGTTGTGTGAAGTGTCCTTAGTACAGCTCAACATCAATATCAACAAATGTTGGAAAATAAATAAAGAACTTGGTTTTATGTGACAACATGTCACATCTCAGTATTGTTTCTGCCTTTTGTCTAGTGTATTTCATTGTATAGTGCATTATCGAGGGAACACTTGAAGTGCTGAATATTTTAGTATGTGGAAAAGCTGCAAATGTTCTGGAACGAACAAAATTAAAGGAAGATTTAGATGGAGGTGTACAAAATTATCAGGTTTAGGTAAGCTAGTTCTTGTCCAAAGTTCTTGGTTCCAACTGAGTCATATTTAAGGTTTTGGGCAAAAGATATAGGGGGAAATACTTCTTATGCAGTGAATGTTAAAAACCTGGAATGTTTCATTGCCTACATGGATGGTGATGAAAATGGAGACCATCAATGATTTCAAAAGAAAATTGGAGGGAAATATTACAGGTGCAGGCATAAAGCAGGTTAGTGGGACTGACTGGATTGCTGTATAGAGAGATGGCATGAACTTGATGGATGGAATGGCCTCCAGCAATGAAGTTCTTTTGAAATGTATGATTGGCAAATGCAACAGAAATTCTAAGTCATTAATATTCGACAAGCAAGAATGAGATAAATAATAACATCAATTTTAAATTTGATATATGCTGTGAATTAAAAACAAGGATAAAACATTTAGGCCTTCGAACCTGTTCTCCCGAAGTTATATCAGGACTAATCTTGACATCAATTCCATTTGACCATGTTTGAAGCATATCCCTTGATTCCTTACCAAATAAAATTACAGATGATCCTGCATAAATAGCTTTTTCGAGAGGAGAGTTACTGATTTCCACTACCATTTGTTTGGAAAGTGGCTGAGCTATTTTTAAGAACAGGCATTTCCCTTACTGCAGGAAATAATTAACTCAAAGTATCTCAAAATTTGAAAAACATATCAAAATGAGCAAGCCACTTCACACTGCTGTTATGTAGTGCCTACACAAGTGTTATTTTCCACTAACGGAATGCTGCTCTAAGTCCAAAAAGACATCACATCATTGAGCAACATTGTGTATAAATTTCAGTAATGATGTAATGTTAGGTACTTAACTGTGCAATCCAATGATTGGCAGTAATAGGGATCAAATCAAGCAGCATGTTCTTTTAGTTGCTTGTAGTCCGTAGAGAAAAGACTGTGCTCAACGAGCCAGTACTTAGAAAGCCCAAAGCAAAATGTCTTTTGTTGGGAATGATTTTACATCTGGGCAGTACTTTCTGAACAATCTGAATGCTATGCTTGGTACATAAACAACCAATTTAAGATAACCCATCAACTATGTTGTGTCTCCTGTACACTTGTTAGGAGTGATGGACTTTCAAGGACTTGCTCTTTGCAAGTTACAGGGTTGTGTTCTTGAGTTACACTGGAGCTTGGGAGATACAGTAAACTTGGTGGTATATAATTTTTGTCAGTTTATTCAGTGTGCCAGTTAAAACAAAGTTTACTGTATTATTCTGTCCAATTATTATAGTTTAATTTATTTACCTGAATGTAAGTATACTTGTTCAATCAAATGGCCACACAAAATATCAACAGTTGATTCAATTTCGAGTCAATTTCTTCTCGAATACCATGATCTACCACAATGTCGGAGTAGTCAGTTGAGAATGCAAGTGAGAAGGTTCTCTGCAGTAACTTTTATTTAAGGCAAAGTTGTATTATTGTTTAAATGATTTATATTGTACATAAAGAACAAAGAACAAAGAAAATTACAGCACAGGAACAGGCCCTTCGGCCCTCCAAGCCTGCGCCGATTTGGATCCTCTATCTAAACCTGTCACCTACTTTCCAGGGATCTGTATCCCTCTGCTCCCTGCCCATTCATGTATCTGTCTAGATACATCTTAAATGACGCTATCGTGCCCGCCTCTACCACCTCCGCTGGCAACGCGTTCCAGGCACCCACCACCCTCTGCATAAAGAACTTTCCACGCATATCTCCCTTAAACTTTTCCCCTCTCACCTTGAAATCGTGACCCCTGGTAATTGAGTCCCCCACTCTGGGGGAAAAAAGCTTCTTGCCATCCACCCTGTCCATACCTCTCATGATTTTGTAGACCTCAATCAGGTCCCCCCTCAACCTCCGTCTTTCTAATGTAAATAGTCCTAATCTACTCAAGCTTTCTTCATAGCTAGCGCCCTCCATACCAGGCAACATCCTGGTGAACCTCCTCTGCACCCTGTCCAAATCATCCACATCCTTTTGGTAATGTGGCGACCAGAACTGTATGCAGTATTCCAAATGTGGTCGAACCAAAGTCCTATACAGCTGTAACATGACCTGCCAACTCTTGTACTCAGTACCCCGTCCAATAAATTAAAGCATGCCATATGCCTTCTTGACTACTCTATCGACCTGCATTGCCACCTTCAGGGTACAATGGACCTGAACACCCAGATCTCTGTGTGCATCAATTTTCCCCAGGGCTTTTCCATTTACCGTATAGTTTGCTCTTGAATTGGATCTTCCAAAATGCATCACCTCGCATTTGCCTGGATTGAACTCCATCTGCCATTTCTCCGCCCAACTCTCCAATCTATCTATATTCTGCTGCATTCTCCGACAGTCCCCTTCACTATCTGCTACTCCACCAATCTTAGTGTCATCTGCAAACTTACTAATCAGACCATCTATACCTTCCTCCAGATCATCTATGTACATCACAAACAACAGTGGTCCCAACACGGATCCCTGTGGAACACCACTGGTCACAGTTCTCCATTTTGAGAAACTCCCTTCCACTACAACTCTCCGTCTCCTGTTGCCCAGCCAGATCTCTCTCCATCCAGCTAGTACACCCTGGACCCCATGCAACTTCACTTTCTCCATCAGCCTACCATGGGGAACCTTATCAAACGCCTTACTGAAGTCCATGTATATGACATCTACAGCCCTTCGCTCATCTATCAACTTTGTCACTTCCTCAAAGGATTCTATCAAGTTGGTAAGACAAGACCTTCCCTGCACAAAACCATGCTGCCTATCACTAATCAGCCCATTTTCTTCCAAATGTAAATAGATCCTATCCCTCAGTATCTTCTCCAGCAGCTTCCCCACCACTGACGTCAGGCTCACCGGTCTATAATTACCTGGATTATTCTTGCTACCCTCCTTAAACAAGGGGACAACATTAGCAATTCTCCAGTCCTCTGGGACCTCAAACGTGCTAAAGGATGCTGCAAAGATATCTGTTAAGGCCCCAGCTATTTCCTCTCGCTTCCCTCAGTAAGCTAGGATAGATCCCATCCGGACCTGGGGACTTGTCCACCCTCACGCCTTTTAGAATACCCAACACCGCACCCCCCCCCCCATGCCGACTTGACCTAGAGTAATCAAACATCTATCTCTAACCTTAACATCCATCATGTCTCTCTCCTCAGTGAATACCGACGCAAAGTACTCATTAAGAGTCTCACTAGTTTTCTCTGACTCCTCGCATAACCTCCCTCCTTTGTCCTTGAGTGGGCCAACCCTTTCTCTAGTTACCCTCTTGTTCCTTACGTATGAATAAAAGGCTTTGGGATTTTCCTTAACCCTGTTTGCTAAAGATATTTCATGACCCCTTTTAGCCCTCTTAATTCCTCGTTTCAGATTGGTCCTACTTTCCCGATATTCTTCCAAAGCTTTGTCTGTTTTCAGTCGCCTAGACCTTATGTATGCTTCCTTTTTCCTCTTTGTTAGTCTCACAATTTCACCTGTCATCCATGGTTCCCTAATCTTGCCCTTTCTATCCCTCATTTTCACAGGGACATGTCTGTCCTGCACTCTAATCAACCTCTCTTTAGAAGCCTCCCACATATCAAATGTGGATTTACCCTCAAACAGCTGCTCCCAATCCACATTCCCCAGCTCCTGCCGAATCTTGCTATAGTTGGCCTTCCCCCAATTTAGCACTCTTCCTTTAGGACCACTCTCGTCTTTGCCCATGAGTATTGTAAAACTTACGGAATTGTGATCACTGTTCCCAAAGTAATCCCCTACTGAAACTTCAACCACCTGGCCGGGCTCATTGCCCAACACCAGGTCCAGTATGGCCCCTTCCTGATTTGGACTATTTACAGACTGCTCCATAAAACCCTCCTGGATGCTCCTTACAAATTCTGCTCCATCTGAACCCCTAACACTAAGTGAATCCCAGTCAATGTTGGAAAAATTAAAATCTCCCATCGCTACCACCCTGTTGCTCCTACATCGTTCCATAATCTGTCTACATATTTGTACCTCTATCTCTCGCTCGCTATTGGGAGGCCTGTAGTAGAGCCCCAACATTGTTACCACACCCTTCCTATTTCTGAGCTCTGCCCATATTGCCTCACTGCTCGAGTCCTCCATAGTGCCCTCCTTCAGCACAGCTGTGATATCCTCTTTGACCAGTAATGCAACTCCTCCACCCCTTTTACCTCCCTCTCTATCCCGCCTGAAGCATCTATATCCTGGGATATTTAGTTGCCAATCTTGCCCTTCCCTCAACCAAGTCTCAGTAATAGCAATAATATTATACTCGCAGGTACTAATCCAAGCCCTAAGTTCATCTGCCTTACTTACTACACTTCTCGCATTAAAACAAATGCACCTCAGACCACCTGTCCCCAAGCGTTCTTCATCTGCTCTCTGCCTACTCTTCCCCTTAGTCACACTGACTTCATTATCTAGTTCCTTACAGTCTTTAGTTACTACCTCCTTACTGTCCACTAATCTCCTCATTTCACTCCCATCCCCCTGCCACATTAGTTTAAACCCTCCCCAACAGTGTTAGCAAAAGCACCCCCTAGGACATTGGTTCCAGTCCTGCCCAGGTGTAGACTGTCTGATTTGTAATAGTCCCACCTCCCCCGGAACCGGTCCCAATGTCCCAAAAATCTGAGCCCCTCCCTCCTGCACCATCTCTCAAGCCACTCATTTATTCTGCCTATTCTTTCATTTCTACTCTGACTAGCAGATGAAGTATAACAGTGATATATATGCCCTCTGCATTGTGTTTCTTTTACTTAGTGTATGTGTTTTTACATTGATTATGTGGCAAGTTTGATCAAATAGCACACTCCTGGTCTCATAGGTCCCGGTTAATAAAACGTTTACCGTAGTTCACAATTGCTTTCTCAATAGCAGCACCTTGCCACTCAATATTCACTTTCCATACTTTGCTTCTGTAATGTAAGTTGGTGTGATCACTTGAAATTTGACATTCCTACATTTCAGTGCACGACACAAGATTTCTGCATCGTGCCCTCTTCAGTAATGTTTGAAACATTTTCTCTAGTCCAGCCCAGAGAGAAGAGTATACCAGGACCCCGGGAGATTAGTGATATCAGATCTTCAACATTTACATGTTAAGAAATACAGTTTTAACGCTTCAGCTGTGCCACATATGTTCCTTAGTGGTGTTGCACTAAAAAGATCAGTCTGTGTTATGTGTTTGCATTCTGAAGTGAGACTTGGATTTACAACTTTTGACTTACCGAGGTGAAAGATTTAATGAGGGAAATAATTCAAAACTCATCAAAAGGAACTTCAAGTATTTCATAAATATATTTGTAAAAAGATAACTATTAGAATAAGCTGAGAACTCAAAGGAGACATCTGTTGATCTGTTAATAATAGATGTTGCAAGAACAGGTGAATTCTGAAGAAGATTGAGAGTGAGGTGAGCATATGTTATGATTGATAAAGGATATTTTATGAAAATTAGTTGGTCTGAAGGGAGACCTTATCTGAAGAGATACATCCTAGGACACTGAAGAAGGAAACAGCAGAGGCCCTAGCAATTATGTTTTGTGCTTGTACTGAGTGGATGTGTACTGGAGGACTGCTGAGTTGTCATTGTCATATCTATTTGTAGAAAGGAAGTCCAAGTCATTGTAGATCAGTTTGCCATTTGTGGTCATGGAAATTTTAGCGTGTCTAAAAATGAAATAAAATACATCTAGAAAAACTGGCGGTTTAAAAATTTTTTAATATTCTTTCACAGGATGTGGGCATTGCTGAGTAGTCCCAACAGTTGTTGCCTATTTCTAATTGCTGTTGAGAAGGTGGTGGGGAGATGCATTTTTGAGCAATTGCATCCCTGCCTACAATGCTGTTAGGAAGGGAAAACACCACACATTTTTCAAATGGGCAGTTGGGCTCAAGAAACTTAATAGAATTGTTCAAGGAGGTAATATTCATTTTAGGGAAACGCATTCGATGTGGTTTATACAAATCTTAAGAAAGTCTTTAATCAGCTTTCAGGTTGGAGATTAGTAGAGAGAATTGAGAGGATATGAACAAAGGATAAATAACGAAGTGAATTGAACGTTGTTAAAAAGAAGAAAACAGATAGGCTAGTATCAGTTTTCCAGAGTGGTTGGCAGTATTTAGGTGTTTGACAGGAATCAATCCTTTTCCCTCTTATGACTTGGTTATAGAGTTAAATGAGTTATGCAGAATATTTTGAAAGTCTCTCAAAGAAGCTCATGTAATTCCATGTCAGTAGGTCTGCGGTGAAGTTATTTTAGATTTTAAAAAATATCAGTTGTAATCTGAATTGAAAAAGGCTTGGTACTTTGGAAGAGCATGAGGACTTCAGAGTACAACTTCCTAGCACATTAAAAACAGCACATTTGATTGAGAAGACCAGAAAAAGAAGCTAATTTTGATTTTTATCCTGAATTATAGAATATCAAATTTAAAAGATAATGCAAGCCAATACAAACATTTAGTTAATGTATTGTTTTCAGTATTGGACTGACTTTAAAGAGAGTACTCTGAAGACCAACTAGGATGAGAATAGAGATATGAAGATAGGTTTGGAACTTTTTTTATTACAACAATTCATATTAATCCATGTTAAAAGGTGTAATTTAGTGTATAAAATTATGAACATATGGGATACGTTTTGATAAAAGCAGAACATTTTAGTGGTGCCATGATGCAAGGTTGCATCCAAAACATTTCGAAAGAGCAGGAGACACTTTTTTAATTCACTTGTGGGACATTGGTTTAAATAGGTTAGCATTTACTGCCAGTCCATAGTTGCCCTTGAAAAGGTGGTGGTGAGCTGCCTTCTTGAACTGTTGGATTCCACGTGCTGTATGTAGATGCACAAAGCTGTATGGAAAGGAATTCCAGGATTTTGATGCCACTTAACACATTCTTTTGTCTGTATGGAATTCACTTCCAGGTTTTGTGGTTGAAGCAGAAGCTGTGAATGCTTTGAAGTTAGTTTGGATTTGAAGACAAATGGAAAAATAGATGAAAGGATATGGGAGTAGAGTGGGCAAATATGATTAGGATGAAGTGAATGCTGACATGTACAGGTTGGGCTGAATGGTCAGTTAGCTTACTGTAACACCTGTAGATTTATGTGTAGGTAGCTCATTCAATGAAGAGGGAAAATCTAACTCGAGGTTGAAAACTAATGAGAATTCCACCCATTGCTATCAACTACTCTCATTTGGATTTATTTATAATGAAGAGAACTGCAGATCTTCTTGCGGGTGTCTGTCAGCAGTTTATGTTTCTGTGCTTTTAGCAGGACACTGGCAGGAATGCCTCTCTGTATTTCCAAAAAAGCTGAAATGGCTTGCTTCCCACTATCCCTGGATCTGAATGTCAAAAGATTACATTGTTTTCCTGACTGTGTACTTGACCAGTGTCAGTTTTATATGGTGATAAAGTGAAACTGTCTTATTGTTTATTAAAAATGAGTTGTTTTTATTGGAAAGGTTTAGTATTTGGAATGTCAGACTGCACTGACCTTGCTGATCTATCTGAAAAATGCACTTGCACTTTTCTCTCCTGCATGTCCCTTGTCTTGTGATATTTTTTCCATTTTTCTTTCCAGCTTAATGGGTTCCGAGGTTGTTTATGTAGCAAATTTACATCGTAAAAACCATGTATTTTTATTTCCTTCAGTTTTGCACTGTGGACTAAAAATGGAAGATACTTTTTTATGTAAAAAAGAACAGGCTGCAATTTTTAAAAATCATGTATAATGGAGCACAGTGTGATTTGTACACAGTGTTGCTTTCCTCTGGAACAATGAGAGCAAAAGTAGCCTCCACGGAGCTGATGAGTTTAACTGAGGGGCTAATAGCTTGACAACAATGTCTTGATTGGTTCTTGATCTGGTGACTGGCTTGTGTGGGACCAATGCAGCCTGCTAAGTGAGAGTATCAGAAAACCTTTGTGTTGCTCTGTCTCTGTCTGCCTCTCTCTCTCACACGCATTTGAAAACACCAAAAAGTCCCTGCAAATCCTCTGCTGAAGGAGAAATAATGCCTTAAAAGACAATGAAAGGATGAATTCCCAACCAGTAAACAAGAGTAGCAGTGTATAAACAAACAACAACAGCACACTAAAAAGAATCAGAATAAACCAAAAGAAACATCTGATGAGCTCCTATGGTCCAGATGGCTATTAAACTGTTACTGTGATTTTTATTTTCTTCATTTTCCATTTTTAATATCTATGTCTTGTCTCTTTTAATTGTCATTGGTTAAAGACAGTTTGCTTATAATACTTACTTCTATGCTCAGTTCAAAATGTGGTGAGTGTTCTCTTTTAACCTGAGTTTGTCAGTCAGGTGAATTGAAAACTTTGAATAGTTTGACTAAATCTTCCTATATTTATGCTGATTCATGGAATAGCGGGACTTGATTTCCAGTGAAAATCACAACCCCAGTGAGTTGTAACGGCTCATATGGGTTGGTTGAGCTAATTTGCCACAGATTGAAAACAGAGAAAAATAATTTTCTTTCACAAGAACTTACTGCATTTACTCAGTTGGCCAAATGACTACTCATTTCCTTATTTTGTTAACCTGTTAAGCAACAAATTGATTGTTACATTCGTGTGTCACATTAAAATAGTATAGGTATGTTGTCCCAAAACTGACAGTCTCTGCGTTTCTGGTTGGTTGCTTTGGGCCTTGGGTGGTTAAAGCCAGTCCAGGGCAGGTGGGATTGAGAGCTGGATAGAGCATGGGATTAGATAGGTGTGCAAGCATGAACAAGTCTGGCACCAAATAGTGCCTAGATGAGTTGTCCAGGTAGCATTCTGTTGCAGACTTTGAAAATAATTTCAAATTTTCCAACTGCCATGTGTGAGAGTTGAAATTTGTCTGGAACACTGATCCAGGCTTTTGAATTCCCCCTGAATCATTTGTCAAGACTCTGGTGTTTATAGTGTAAATGCGTGGCCTGGAGCATCTCTGAATAATGTTTGGACTGACTATTTGATATTTGTCTTAGTCATTTGGTAGAACAGAACTTGACTATAGTTAAAAAGTGGCACATGTTAAAGCTTTCTGTCTTCCCAATGTCCTGATAAGTGCAAGATGAAAACGGCAACGAAATGTCTTTTTCAGCAATATTTGACCCTCTTTTAGAAAGTTTTGTTATTTGGCTGACCTTTTACAAATGCATATCTTTAAACTGTTGATTGGCTGAGAAGGCATTTTTAACTGCCCTTAGAATATGGTGACTTTTCACTGCTTGTGGAGGAACTGTTCAAATTGTTGGAAGTAAAAAGTAGATTAGTCATAAGTGGATTCAGTAATGTCACAATAAGGTCAGCACAAATAATTTGATGTTGCAGAAAGAATCTTTGAATAACTTCCCATAATTTTCTGATGCTAACTTTTGTCAAATCAGTACATAGCCGAGTTCATTGAATTTCTAAGTTTTCCTGTGATTCCTTACCTCAGCCGAGGGTGACAGTCAGGTTTACTGCAATGTTACAGTCATTGTATAGCAGGTCTCCCCTTCAACAAATGCCCCAGCTGCGGAGTAGAGACCCAGAAGTGAAAACACCTCGCAGGTAAGAGTTGAGAGTTGGGGAATGGGGTAAGAATGGAAACATTTGTTGAAGATATGTATGTACACAATTTTTTTGTATGTGTATGTATCTCTTCTCATAAAATGAATAAGCAACTATGCATAACCTTGCTGTAGAAATTCATCACATCTTAGTATAACTTTGGAAGGATACACACTGCAGGTTTGTCCCTAGGTTTATATATGTTGTTAGTATCTGCTTCCCAGGTGGAGGAGACTAGAGTTTTTCATCACAATGTCGCTGTGACTAAGGACTGAACTAGACTGTCAGTCTTGGTTATGTCCTCAATCCTGGCATGAATTTGAATTAGTCAGTAATATTCACCACAGTTCTCTCCTGGGACACTGTTCCACCCGTCCAACTGCTACATGTGATTCATTTTCTCATGTGTTCATAGGATATAGGTAAAGTTGTCATAGACCTACCAGACCACAAGGCTGTTCTCTAATTAGAAGTGGTGGTTTAACCTGAGGGCCACTGCACCTCAGGTGAGAGGAGAGGTTGAGAGAGAGTAACCTTCCTGGTAACCTTGGCTGGTGCAGGAATTGAACTCAAGCTATTGGCTACATTCTGCATTGAAAACCAGCCATCCAGCCAACTGATCCCCTGAATGTTTACTACCTGTATCTATGTTGTTATGGAGGCATCAAGAACTCAGCATTTTGTGTAGGACGGAAGTCAAATTGCATGTACAATACACATTGCTCAAGCAAATCTAAATTGGGGGGCATCTAAAATAAATTTATTCATTATATATTGAATTTCTGTGTGAGGGTGCTTATTTAGTGTTGCTTATTACACTTCAGAAAATACTTCACTTACTGTGAGCAAAAATCAGTGGCCTCTGAGAGGGTGGTGGTATGGGAATAGGATTGGGATGTCCTGAACTCCTGTTATAGGCATTGGATAAATGCAATTTCATCAAGGCACAAATTGCTAATTCTCAATTTTTATTTACTTCACTGCAATCTCCAGAACACTCCTCTGCCCCCTGAACATGCATGCGCTTACTGCAGTGGGATTCCGCAGAATCCAGGATTGTTTTGACAGCTTGCCTATGTGGCCATTCATCCTGTGTGCTATATTATTTGCAGCATTAATTTTTCATAAGACAGAGTAAGATTGAAATCATGTGAGCCAGAACAATGAAGGGAAAAACATGATACATCAACGGCAATTTCCAGATGGTGAGGCAGCTGTGATTACATCCATTGTTGGCAAATACTGTCCTGACTTGGGAAATAGAACCTTAAAAAAAAGGAAACGCAATTGTTGGTAACTGCCAGATTTGTAGATAAATGTTATTAATTCTATGACCATTTAAGTTGTGCTCCTGAATGAATATGGCCATTTCTGGTCAACCATATCAAAGTCTAATCTGCTGATTTAGGAGTTCAAAATCAATTTTGATGGCGAAACTGTTGGACTATTAACTGAAGTCAGACATGTTTATTTGCTTCTACAGTCCACAAGCTTAATCCCTGTTTGTAAATGGACACATACACTGACACAGGACCCTATTTATCTTTGCAGCTCTTCATAAACGCATTATCTATGTCATTGTCTCTTCCTGTTCTCCACCATCCCTCACCCCCAATCCCACCAACTCCCAAACACCCTACCTCTCTAATCTTAACAACCTTTATCTTTGCCCTTCTATTTTTCTTGGCTTGATCTTTATTGGCTCTCTATCAGCATGCACTAGGTAGGGTGCATAGCTGAACTACAGGAGCTGATCATGAACACTTAGAAAACAAGGACCGAGTACTTGGCAGTGTTTACTCTTGGAAAAAATCTGTAAATGGCTTACTAATTAGTAGTTAAGTATTTAAGGTTTCTATTTTGGAACCTGTGTTAATTATTTTTAAATAATGTTAGTTATCCCCCCTTCTCACTTCTCACCCCTTCCCCTTGGACCTTTCTGTGTATAATTATCAAATACATATTGCTACCTTCCCCAGCTTGTTTCATGATCTTACCTTTGTACCCTCATCCAAGGTGAGATTCCATACCTTTCCCCTTTCCCACTCCCAATTTCTAATCCTTCTTGCTGCATACAATTGGATGTGGTCATTTGCAGACTTGCTTTATAATTGGTTGAAGTTTTCCAAACATCAGCTTGAATTACACTCGGCCAGGGATTGCTGAATAATACATGACACAATAATTGCCAGCATCTCGTGGGCAATAGACCGTCTTGAGAATACACCGAATAGAAAACCACTTCAATAATCAGAGGAGGTGGATTTCCCTTTTGTTGCTTGTGTTCTGTCTTCCATTTTCTTTTCCGTTTTGTAACTGCCGCTTCTCCCTTTGTTTTTGGTTGCCTGTTTTCTCCACTGTACTCCAATCTCTAATTTTGTTTCTCTCTCACCTCCTTTTCTTCTCTATCACCCATAGATTTTGAGTTAGATCAATAGTTGAAACCCTTGTATTTGGGAAGAGAAAATTATCAGGCAAGTAGTAATGCACTCTGGGCTCATGTTTTTTCAACTTGTGGGATGTGGGTATCCCTGGCTGGCCAGCATTTAGTAGCTGTCCCTAGTTGCCCTTGAGAAGGTGATGATGAAGCTGCCTTCTTGAACCGCTGCAGTGCACGTGCTGTAGGTTAACACACAGTACCCTTTGGAGGGAATTCCAAAACTTTGACCCAGTGACGCTGAAGGAACAGCGATATATTTTGAAGTAAGGATGGTAAGTGGCTTGAAGGGGAGCTTGCAGGTGGTGGTATTCCATGTATCTGTTCCCCTTGACCAATTGTTTGGAAGTGGTCATAGGTTTGGAATGGGCTACCTGCAGATCTTTGGTGAATTTCCACACTGCATCTTGTGAATAGTACACACTGCTGCTACTCGGCATCAGAGGTGGACGGATGCTTGAGCGTGGTACCAATTAGGCGGGCTGCTTTGTACTGGATGGTGTTGAGATTCATGAGTGCTGCTGGACTTGCACCCGTCTGGGCAAGTGGGGAATACTCCATCATACTGCTGATTTGTGCCTTGCAGATGGTGGACAGCTTTGGGGAGTCAGGAGTTGAGTTACTTGCTGCAGTATTCCTAGCCTCTGATTTGCTTTTGTGGCCACTGTGTCTATAACATAGAGTCATTAAATGTCCACAGTGTGGAAGCAGGCCATTTGGTCTGTCAAGTCTACACCAACCCTCCAAATAGGATCCCAGTCCCTGAAACCCTGCTTTACCCATGGCAATTTAGTATGGCCAGTCCACCTAACCTGTACATCTTTGGACTGTGGGAGGAAACCTACGCAGACACAGGGAGAATGTGCAAACCCCACGCTGACAGTCATCTGAGGCTGGAATTGAACCCGGGTCTCTGGCACTGTGAGGCAGCAGTGCCAACCACTGAGCCACCGTGCCCCCATACATTGCTTATCTAGTGACTCCAGTTGAGCTTTTGCTCTCAGAATGTTGATGGAGGGAGATTATTGATGGTAACAACACTGAATATCAAGGGGTGGTGATTAGGTTGTTTCTTAGTGAAGATGGTCATTGCCTGGCACTTGTGTAGCGCACATGTTACTTGCCATTTGACAGCCCAAGCTTGGATATTGTCCCGACCTTGTTGCATTTGAACATGGGTTTCCTCAATATCTGAGGTGTTGCAAATGGTGCTGAACATTGTGCAATCATCAGTGAACATCCCCATTTCTGACCTTAGGATGGATGGAAGGTCATTGAAAAAGCAGCTGAAGATACTTGGACCTAGGACACCACCCTGAGGATCTTCTGCAGAGACATCCTAGAGCTGTGATGACTGATCAACAACTATGACTCTCTTCTTATGTGCCCTGTATGACTCTAACCAAGGGAGAGTTTGACCCCTGATTCTCATTGATTTCAGTTTTTCTAGGGCATTCAATTGAATGCAGTCTTAATGTGAAGGGCAATCACTCTCACTTCACTTCTGGAATTTAGCTCTTTTGCCCATAAAGAACAGAAGAATAAAGGAGAAGTACAGCACAGGAACAGGTCCTTTAGCCCTCCAAGCCTGTGCCGATCATCATTCTCTGACTAAACTGAAAAAACAAACCTTCTGCCTTTATTCGGTCCGTATCCCTCTATTTCCTCCCTATTCATGTAACCGTCCAAATGCCTCTTAAATATCGCCCATGTGCCTTCTTCCACTACCACCACGTCTGGCAGTGCATTCCAGGCTTCTACCACTCGCTGTGTGAAAAACTTTCCTTGCACATCTCCTTAAACTTTAGCGCTCTCACCTTGAACCTGTGCCCCCTTGGAATTGAAACTTCAACGTTGGGGAAAAAGCCTCTGACTATCCACCTTATCTATGCATCTCATAATTTTGTAGACCTCTATCAGGTCTCATCTCAGCCACCGTCTTTCCAGTGAAAGCAGTCCTAGTCTTTTTAATCTTTCCTCCTCGCGAATGCCCTCCAGACCAGGCAACATCCTGGTGAACCTTCTCTGCACTCTCTCCAAAGTTTCCACGTCCTTCTGGTAATGTGGCAACCAAAACTGCACACACGACTCCAAACGTAGCCTAACAACTCTTGTACTCTGTGCACTGGCCGCTGGAGGCAAGCATGCCATATGCCTTCTTAATCACCTTGGCCACCTGTGCTGCCACTTTTGGAGAAGTGTGGACCTTCACACTCAGATCCATCTGTATGTTAATACTCCTAAGGGTTCTGCCATTAACAGTATAATTCACACCTAAATTCGATCTTCCAAAAGGTATCACCTCACATTTGTCTGGATTAAACTCAATCTGCCCTTTCTGTGCCCAAGTCACCAATCTATCTATATCCTGTTGTATCTTTTCACAATTGTCAGCACTATCAGCAACGCCACAAATCTTTGTGTCATCTGCAAACTTACTAATCAGAGCACCCATGTTTTCCTCCAGATCATTGATGTATACTACAAACAACAGAGGACCTAAGACAGATCCCTGTGGAACACCACTAGTTACCAGTCTCCATTCTGAAAACCACCCTACCACCGCTACCCTCTGCCTTCTATGACTAAGCCAGTTTTGTATCAACCTAGCCAACCCACCCCAAATCCCATGTGATTTTATTTTTAAGGTACATCCTTACCTGATTTTAGTTTTTGTTCCAATCTGCCACGTGGGACCTTATCAAATGCATTTTAAAGTCCATATAAACTACATCCACAGCTCTTCCATCATCAATTATCTTTGTCACCTCTTCAAAAAATTCAATCAGGTTGATGAGACATGACCTTCCCCGTATGAAACCATGCTGCCTGTCACTAAATGTCCATTTTCTTCCAAATGTGTGTATATCCTGTCCCTCGGTATCGTCTCCAAGAGCTTCCCCACCACAGATGTCAGACTCACCATCCTATAATTTCCTGGATTATCCCTACTTCCTTCCTTAAACAAAAGAACAACGTTGGCTAATCTCCAGTCGTCTGGAACCCTTACCTGTGGTCAAGGAGGATGTGAAGATATCTGCTAATGTCCCAACTATTTCTTCCCTTGCCTCTCCCAATGGATAGATCCCATCTGGCCCTAGGGACTTATCCATCGTAATGCAATTTTCAAATATCCAAAACTTCCTCCTTTAATATTTGAACCAAGGCTGTAATGAGGTCAGGAGCTGAGTAGCCCTGGTGGAACCCAAAACTGCACATCGCTGAGCAGATGCTGCTTGATAGCACTACTGATGACACCGTCCATCACTTTACTGATGATCAACAGTAGACTGATGGGGCGATGATTAGCCAGGTTGGAATCCTCCTGCTTTTGGTATACAGGATTAACACATGGTTGTACTGGAAGACTATGGGACAGCAAGTTCTCAAGCATAAGTCTTCAGTACTGTTGCCGGACTTTTGTTAGAATCCACAGATTTGAAAGTATCCGCTGCCTCCACTTCTTGATATTATATGGAGTGAATCATAATTGCTGAAGACTCGTATCTGTAATGCTGGGGACCGCTGGAAGAGGCTGAGATGGATCATCCACTTGGCACTTCTGGCTGAGGATTACTGCTAATGCTTCAGCCTTATATTTGCACGGATGTGTTGAGTTCTTCTATCTTTGAGGATGCGAATATTTGTGGATCCTCCTCCTCCTCCTGTAATGAGTTCTTTAATTGTGCACCTTCATTCATGACAGGGTGTGGCAGGACTGCAGCGTTTAGACCTGATTGATTGGTTATGGGATTGCTTAGCAGTTTCTGTCACATGCTGCTTATGCTGTTTGGCAAGAAAGTAGTCCTGTTTGGCACCTTCACCAGGTTGATACCTCATTTTCAAGTATGCCTGGTGCTGATCCTGGCATGCTCACCTCCACTTCCCATTGATCCCCTGGCTTGATGGTAACGTTGACTAGGGAATACTCACAGCCAAGAGGCTGCAGATTGTGCTGGAGTACAATTCTGCTGCTGTTAATGGTCCACAGTGCCTTATGGATGCCCAATCTTGAGTTGCTAGATCTGTTTCCGGTCTGTCCCATTTGGCATGGTGTTATTGCCACACAACATGATGGAGATTATTGGACAGATGCATCTGGAACCAGTAGATTAGTAAGGATGAGGTTGAGTAGTCTATCAGTTGTGTTCATTAGGACCCAACCAGCTTCGTCAGTAGAGATGCTGCCAAGCTCCTCCTCTCGCACCCAGAGTACATTTAATGCCCTTGCCACTGTCAGCACTTCCTTTGTACTGAGGAGTAGTAATTCATCAGCCAATGGAGGATGGTATGTGGTAATCAGCAGGAGGCTTCCTTTCTCTTGTTTAACCTGAAGCCATGAGATTTCATGGGCCCCAGAGTTAATGTTGAGCACTATCAGGGCAATTCCTTCCAGACTGTATACCACTTGGTCTTCACTTCTGCTGAGTCTGTCCTGCTGGTGGGCCAGGACACATCCAGGGATGGTGTTGGTGTTGTCTGGGACATTGTGACAATGAGGTCAAAAGGGTTTAATGACATTGGGGATGGTATATTTATCCATATACTTGTTGAAGTTAGTTCTCTTTCAGTCACATGCAGAGCAAATATCTGGACAATTGCAAAATCAAGCAAACTTCCTTTAGGTGGACAAGTTGGTAGATCCTCCCTGGATATTGACATTTTGGTGTTAACAGCTCGTTCATAATGGCAATAGACTTAACTTTTGGTGTAAACCTATAATCCCATTTCAAAACCTTAGAATAATTTGTTATGAATTTATATTTAATACACAATAACTTTGTTCCTTACTATCACAAAATGCAATAGCCATTTTGCCACAGCAACATCCTGCAATGAGATCAATGAACAGTTTATCTGTTTATCTCTGAGGGAGAAATGTTGACCAGATCATTGGGTTGACTCCAAATTTCTCTTCACGTAAACTTGTGTGGTCTTTGAATCTACTTGAAGAGGCACACTGGGCCTCAATGTAGTGTATGGATCTGAAGGACATCGCCTGCCAGGGTAAGACAGTGACAGGTCAGTTGTAAAATGTGAAAATTGTTTTGGGGAGGAATGAGAGGGCAGTCTTATTCTGATCAAAGAGCAAAAATTTAATCAATTTAATCTTCAAATTCACACAGTTCATCCTTGAACATAACCAGTTGATCAAAAGCAATCTGAGAAGCAGTGGTTGGCCCATTAAATCTGCTCTCACACTTACCTGAAGGCAATTTGATTGGCAATCATCAATCCTATTAAACATTCACTCTGAATGTCATTATGCACAGTGGCAGCTGTGCGTACCATGTGCAAAATGCACTGCCACAAACTTGGTAACGCTCCTTCAATAACTGCTCTAAAACTGTAATCTCTGTTGGCTCAAAGAAAAACTGACAGATGCACGCGAACACCAACACCTTCAAATTCCCTCCCAAGTCATACATCGCCTTGACTTGGAACTGTTGGTTTTTATCCTTGTTGCTGTGTCAAAATCCTGGAATACTGACTCAGTTTCATGGCCTGTATAAGCCCATAAGAAGGAGCAGAAGTCTTGTGTTCAGGCAGTTCAGCCCATCAAATCTGTTCTACCATTCAATGAGATCGTGGCTAATCTGATAATCCTCAATGCTACTCTTCTGTTTTCTCAATAACCCTTGATTCATTTACTGATTAAAAATCCCTCTATCTCAGCTTTGGATATACTTAACAATCCAGTCTTGGCAAACCTCTTGCAGTAAAGAATTTCACAGATTCACAACCCTCCAAGAGAAGAAAATCCTCCTCATCTCTGTCTTAAATGTGCAACCCTTAATTCTGAGATTCAGCCCTCTGGCCTTAGGCTATGTCACAAGGGGAAACAATCTTTTCGCTGTCAAATCCACTAACAATCTCATGTTTCAATAAGGTTGCTTCTTAATCTTCTAGATTCCAATGAGTACAGGCCCTCTTTGACACAATCTCTTCTCTTAAGAACAGTCTTTCCATTCCCGGTATTAGCTTAGTGAACCTTCTAAGACTGCCTCCAATACAATTATATATTTCCTTACATAACGGAACCAAAAGTGTTTAGCATATTCCAGCTGTGGTCTGACAGATAAATAGGATAGTGAAGAAAGCATTTGCTATTGTTGCCTTTTTGGATGGTGCATTGAATATAGGAGTTGGGAGGTCATGTTGCGTTTGTACAGGACATTGGTTTGGTCACTTTTGGAATACTGTGTGCAATTCTGGTCACCCTACTATAGGAAGGATGTTGTGAAACATGAAAGAGTTCAGAAAAATTGACAAGGATGTTGCCAGGGTTAGAGCGTTCAAGCTATAGGGAGAGGCTGAATAGGCTGAGGCTATTTTCCCTGCGAGTATTGAAGGCTGAGGAGTGAACCTTACAGAGATTTATAAAATCATGAGGGGCATGGATAGGGTAAACAGACAAAGTCTTGTCCGTGGGGTGGGGGAGTCAAAGAGTCGAGGACATAGGTTTAAGCTGAGAGGGGAAGGACTTAAAAGGGACCTAATGGGCAATTTTTCATGCAGAGGGTGGTGCATGAATGAAATGAGCTACCAAAGGAAGTGGTGGAGGCTGGTACAATGACAACATTTAAAAGACATCTGGATGGCTATATGAAGAGGAAGGGTTTCGGGATATGGGCCAAATGCTGGCAAATGGGACTAGATTTATCGAGGATATCTGGTCGGCATGGACGAGCTGGACCGAAGGGCCTGTTTCCTTGCTGTACATCTCTATGCTTGTACGTCTAGTGCCTTGCCTTGTTTTAGCAAAATGTTTCTACATTTATACTTCATTCCCTTTGAAATAAAGGCCAGCATTCCATTTGCTTCCTTACTACCTACTGAACTTGTATGTATATTTTTATGATCCATGCTCGAGGATTCCCTTTTCTGTAAATTCCTGTAGTCTTTCTTGATATAAATAAAAATGAGTCTCTCTGTTCTTCATGCCAAAATCACATTTTCCCTTTTTTTTTCCATCTGCCAAGTTTTTGCACACTTCGTTAAACTGTTTATATCCCTCTGCAGACTCTGTGTCATCCTTACCACTTGCCTTCCCACCTATGTTTGTGCTTTCCACAAACTTGGCTATGGTGCACTCACTTTCCTTATCCAAACCACTAATATGCAAAGCAAATAATTTTGATCCCACCACTGACCCTTGTCATATTCCACAGGTTGCCATCCTGAAAATGACCCATCATTGCCACACTCTTGCCTTCTATTGGTTAGTTAGTTGTCTGTCCATGCTAATATATTTCCTTGGACATTACAGGCTCCTATCTTATTAATTAGCCAAAATGTGTGATACCTTATCATATGCCTTCTGAAACTCTTTTCCTTTTTAATTAAAACTGTTACATTGGCAGTTTTCCAATCTGGTGGGCCTTTCCAGAATCTAACAATTCCTGGAAGATCATGTCCAGTGCATCCACTATCTCCGTAGCTACCTGCTTTAATATCCTAGGATGCATCCCATCAGGTCTGGGGGACTTTAGCCTCAATAGTTACCCTTCCAAATTTTTTTGGTGGTAAATATTGTCTTTATTTCCTGTCCTTTTACCCTTGCATATTTAAAAATTTTGGAACGCTATTAATGCCTTCTAGTGAAGATTGTTGCAGACTATTTATTCAACTCCTCTGTCATTTCCATCCATTATTATTTCCCTAGCCTCATTCTCTAAGTGACCTATGGTTACTTTGGCTTCTCGCTTCCATTTTATATATGTAAAGAAGCTCTTGCTGTCCACCTTGATATTACTTGCAAGTTGAACCTCACAGTTTGTTTTCTCCCTTTTAGAGTCATAGTAATACAACACTGAATGAGACCCTTCAGTTCTATTCATCCATGCTGACCAGGTTTCCAAAATTGAACTAGACCCGTTTGCCTGCATTTGGCCAATGTCCCTCTAAACCTTTCCTATCCATGTACTGGTCCAAAGGTCTTTTAAATGTTGTAATTGTACTTGCCTCTACCACTTCCTTTGGTAGCTTGCTCCATATATTAACCACCCACTGTGTGAATAAGTTGCCCGGCAAGTCAATTTTAAAATTTTCCCCTCTTCCTAAATAATGAATTCTCTTCCCATCCCTATTCATCCTTCATCCATGTCTCCATAATCCTAACTATATCATACCTGTTTTCACGATTTGTGTGATTAATTTATCCATTTTATTATGAATGCTCTGTGAATTAAGGCACAAAGCCTCAAGGTTTGTCTTTGTAACATTACTTGTCCTATCCAAATATTTTTCACTGTGGCTCTGTTTGATCTTGGCGACTGATTTTTGTTTTGTCTTGTCACTTTTCTTATTCCTCTTGCTGTCTTTTGTCCTTGTCCCTGATTCCCTTTCCTCTGACTCCTTGCATGGATTCCCATCCCCTTGCCAGTTTAATTTGAAGTTTTTCCAGCCAGAGTGTCAGCGCCAGTCCTGCCAGGTGAACCCTGTCCAGCAGTACTAGTTTCACCAGCCCAGGCTTGGTCCTGTTGCCACAGTAATCTGAAACTCTTCCTTGCACCATCTCAGCCGTGTATTCATGTGATATATCTTGCTATGTCGACAGGGTTTGCTGGGGGGTGGGGTGGGGGGTGGTTTGTTGCAGCTGGTCCATCGGCATCTGTGGAGGGAGGACAGAGTCGACATTTTGGGTCCAATGACCCTTCAGAGCCTGGGACGGTTGGCTCTGTTTTCTCTTTCTGCAGTGCTGCTGGGCCTACTGTGTTTTTCCAGTAATTTCTGTTTTTGTTTCTGATTCCTAGCATCGACAGTTTTTTTTTGTTTGGTTTCCTGCTATTTCTACTCTGACTAGCACATCCCTGTAATGCTGAGATCACTAATTTTGACATCCTAATTTTCAGTTTACTTCCTACCTCCCTATAGCCTGCTTTTAGGACCTCATCCCTTTTGTTACCTATGTCATTGGTACAAATGTGTACGGCAACCACTGGCTGTTTACCCTTCCCTTCCACAATGTCCTGTACCCTCTCTGAGACATCCTTCACTCAAGCAACAGGAGGCAACGTACCATCCTGGAGTCCATTTGCAGCCACAGAAATGCCTATTCCCCTTGCACTTGAATCCCCTGAAATGATTACTTTCCCACATGTTTTGCTCCTTGCCTGTACAGCTGAGACCACAATGGTGCAATGAATTTGGGTGTTGTTGCTTTTGCCTGAGAGGCCATTCCCTTAACAGTATCCAAAGTGATATATCTATTTTACAGAGGAATGGCCAGAGAAGACTCTTGGATTGGCAGTCTAGTCCTCTTGCTCTGTTTGGTTGTCACCCACTCCCTTCCTCTCTGTGGAATCTTAGGCTGTGGTGAGGAAAGAGACACAAAAGGGTCCAGAGGAGCAATTTTTTCACACACACACTGTGTGGAACGGGCTGTCAGAGGTAGTGGTGGAAGCAAACACAGTTTTGTCATTTAAGAAACATTTCGACGGGTACATAGATGGGATAGGAATGGAGGGTTATGGACCAAACGCAGGCAAATGGGGCTAGTTTAATTTTGAAAACTAGGTGGCGTGGGCAATTTGGGCTGAAGGGCCCATTTCATGCTGTAGATCTCTATGACTCACCTTAAACTTGTGCCCTCTAGCTTTGGACTCCCCTACCCTGGGAAAAGACCTTGGCTATTCACCTTATCTTGCCCCTCATGATTTTGTAAACCTCTATAAGGTCACTGCTCAGCCTCTCACCCTCCACACAAAAATATCTGAGCCTATCCAGCCACTTCTTATAACCCAAACCTCCATTCTCTATCACATCCTTGTAAATCTTTTTTGCACCTTTTCCAGTTTAATAATATCCTTCCTATTATCAGGGTGACCAGAATTGTACGCAGTGCTCCAGATGTGGCCTTACCACTGTCTTGTACAGCCTTAACATGTCGTCCCACCTCCAGCACTCCATGCTCTGACCTATGAAGGCAAACATGCCAAATGCCTTCTTCACCACTGTGTCCACTTGTGACGCCACTTTAAAGGAACGATGTACCTGCATCCCTCAGTCCTCTGTTCGACAATACTACCCAGGTCCCTACCATTAACTGTGTAAGTCCTGCCCTGCTTTGTCTTACCAAAATGCAACACTTTGTATTCATTAAAATTAAATTCCACCTGCCATTCCTCAACCATTGGCCCAATTGATCAAGATCCTGTTGTAGATAACCTCCTTCACAGTCCACTATACAATCAATTTTGGTGTCATCCTCAAGCTTGCTAACCATGTCTCCTGTATTCTCATCCAGATCGTTTATACAAATGATAAACAACAGTGGACCCAGCACCGATCCTTGCGGCATAATGCTGGTCACAGGCCTCCAGTCTAAACAGCAACCGTCTGCTATCACCCTCTGTCCCCAACCAGCAAGCCAATTTTGTATCTAATCGGCTAACTCTTCCTGGATTCCATGTGATCTTACCTTACTAACATACTACTTACTACCTTACTCACCTTGCTACTTCTTTTGGTTGTCTTTTATTGGTTTTAACAATGTTCCCAATCCTCTGGTTTACCCACTAATATTTGCTACATTGATTTTTTTTTCTTTCAATGTAATGCAAGCCTTAACTTCCCTGGTTAACCATGAACCTTCCAAGATTCTTTCTTTGTCTGTGGAGTATATCTTTGCTGTGAGCCGTGGACTATTTTCTTAAATAGTCTGCCAATGTTCCTCAAATGTCTTTGCTACTAAACTCCTTTCCCAGTCTACTCCAAGCCATTCTACCATCATTATTTTGTAATAACCCCTATGCAAGCTTAGCATAATTGTTTCTGACTCAAATCCCTCCCCCTCAAACTGCAGTAAGCCAAGAAGGTGACTTGTCACATCTGTCACAAGGGCTCGAATGCAAGCATTGGCAGTGACATCTATGCCTCCCTAAAGAGGGGTGGGAAAGCACATGACTAAATTACTTCCAACCTCTGATCATTTTTAATTGACGCAGCCATAAGGTATGTCAAATGTGGAATGGGACATTGCTCGTGGCTAGTTTACCTGATTAATTTCACGCATGAGAAATATGGTTTGGTTACTGTATGCAAGGTCTGTTGACATGGTATGAAATATTAACATGAACCAACTACATCAGATGCTAGGAAATTCCCTTCATTGTTCATGTGGAAGATAAGTGATGGCTCAGTATTTTCCTAAAATCATTGATACTGGAAGTATAAATACGTGGTCTAGAGAGCGTCAGGCTCTGTCCAGTACTATTATGATATCAGTACATGTTAAAAAAAAAAAGCACTCCATTTTTAATAAGCATTGCTGCCAACAGCATGAGAATAGTCTCATTTCAGTGAGGGGAAAATCCCACACTTATATAGTCTGGCATGGGAACAGGTTAGCGTTGGAGTGTTTGCAATTGACATTATTTTGGAATATATGTTCCCGATTCTGAAACTTCTCTAGGATGTTGGCAAAGTTGAAGTTTTAAGGAGAAGCCACGATGGCATGTATGTTCTTTTGTTATATTTGCATTATTTAATCTTCCCTTTCTTTTTCAGTGGAGCTAGCCAATGCTATTGTATATGTCTGCAAGTGGTAGCAGCTCTCTCACTCAACTAGTGATTCTTCTTAATAAGAGTCTCGACAATGAATGTTCAATCGCCACCAAAATTAAACTGACTCCTACCCTCAGCTGGTGAATATAAATGTGTCTTTGCCAGCAAAGCTTGCTGAATAATAGAAGCAGGAAAATTCTGTCTGTTTATACTCCTCCATCTTGGATCATTGAGAACAGTTACAGTTTCCTTTATTATAAATGTGAGATTACTCCCCCCTACGTGACTATAAATCAAACTTTGCATATATTAGTTATTAATTTTTCAATGCCGAGTTGCAATAGTTTCTCCTTGAGGTACTGAGTGGTGCAGCAGTTCAAGAAGGCAACTCACTACTAACTTTTCCAAGATAGTTAGGAATGAGCAATGGATGCTGGTCTTTCCTGTCATGCCCATATCCCCTTGAATGAAAGAAAGAGAGAAAAGAAATTCTCCCAAACATTGTATACTGACAATAAAATTTAAACTAATTTTTTAATTCATTCATTGGCTGAGAGCGTTATTAGCAAACTAGCATTTGATATTCATCCTTCCTTGTCTTTTAGAAAGTAGGGGTGAGCTGCTGGATTGTTCTGAGTCTATTGTATTTCAAAAGGTGGTAATGCCACACAAGAGGATGTAGGAAAATATCAATATTAAGATGGATCTTCATCTCTGTTAGTACGAGTACTGTTGATCCACTCTTCATAATGGGTGTTGATGTCCCTGATCCAGAATGTATTTTGTGTGATTACTGTGCTCGGTATTTCTCAGTGGTGTTCAATATGGAGAAGTACTGATTCATCAGTTGAAGGAGGTTTCCTTGCCCAGATTTGTCCAGATGCCATAAAACCTTGTGGAATTCAGAGTTAATGCTGAGAGCTCCCACTCTCTCTGAGACTGTCCTTCTGTGGAGCAGATGTACACAAGGTTGGTGATGGAGGATTCTGCTATGTTGCCTGTAAGATATGATTTGGAGACTTAATTTTTGTTTTGACTAGTGTGCAGTATGTACCTCCCAATATTGGCAGAGGTTATCCAGATGTAATGAGGAGGACTTTGCAACCAAGCAGGGTGTGTATTTAGTCTGTCCAGTTTACTCTTGCACTGTAATGAAAGCGATTAAGTCCCTTTAATACAATTTAATTTTGTTCTGAAAACAGTCAGTCTTAAATTATTTCCTGTAATGTTCAGTAGATTGAACTGTTCCACTATTTACCTCGTAAATGTGCAATTTATATTTCACATGTTGCCAGGAATGTAGCCATTTCCTATCATTGTCTTCGATCTACGCTGTTTATTTTAACTGGTCCCTCCCGAAAACATTTTCCAGATTACTTGATTTAAAAACGCGTTCATTTGGTCCAAGTTGCACTCCAGCACTAGTGTGCAACCTCTCGGATGGTGTTGTCAATGCAGTATTGAGGATCGAGATGTTATGTTATTATCTTTTCCAGTGGTCTATATGGTACTATTTCAGGGAAATAAAAATTGCATTTCTAGAGAGTCATTCTCAATTTATGGATGTCCGGACTGTCTTGTAGCACTGAAGTTTCTTTTATAGTGTAATACAAGTGAGGAGCAGAATTAATCATACTACTTGACGTTTGGAAATAATGCAGAAACGTCTGTTTGTTTGGAATTTAGCCAATATTTATTCCCTAAACTGACAGCCAAGAAAAATTAGCTAATGTGAGCACTTACCATGAGCAAAATGGCTACCATTTGATGTAGAAGGAGAAGTAGGCCATTTGGGCCATCAAGTCTGCTCTGCCATTCAGTGAAATCATGTCTGATCTGATCATTCTCACCTCCACTTTTCCTTTTCCTCGTAATGCTTGACTTTCCTTCTGGTTAGAAATTTGTCCATCTCAGCATTGAGTAAATATAATATTTACTGGACTTAAAATGCATTCACAGAATCATAGAAATGTTACAATTCCAAATGAGACCATTTGGCCCATTGTTTCTGCATCAGCTTTCTAAATAAGCATTATGACTTAGTGCCATTCTTCTGCCTTTTCGTTGTGCTCTAAAGCATTGTTTTATCCAAATAATTATCTAATACTGTCTTGAATGCCTTAATTGAACCAATCTCCACTCCAATTCTAGGCAGTACATTCGAGACCTGAATATTCAGTGCATGAAAAAGTTTTTTTGCATAAAATGTGCTACTTTGGCAAACCACTTTGAATTTGTGCCGTTGTTCTTGATCCTTTTATGAGTTCAAACAGTTTGTCTCTATCTGTTGCATTCAGATTTCTCATTGTTTTGAAAACTTCATTCCTAACTCCTCTTTGCCTTCTGTCCAAGAAGAACAGTCCCAACTTCTCCAATCTGTCCTTATGTTTGAAGGAAACATCTCTGGAAACAGTCCTGTGAGCCTCTTTGCCATTTTCTCCATGCTTTGAAGTTCTTCCTTTAGTGCAGTGCCCAGAACTACACCTAAGACTCTAGCTAAGATTGAACAAGTATCTTATAAAAGTTCAGCATAACCTCTTTGCTCTTGTACCCAATGCCCAGAATATTATATCTTTCTGTCTATCCTTCCACCTTGAAAGCAGGTGCATGTATACACCCAGGTCTATCGGCTCCTTCACCCCCTCTTAACAATTGTAACTCATATTTTATAGTGTTTTTGCATGTAGTCATGTTCCTATAAAAATGCACACTTGGCTGCATTGAACCACCAACTTGTCTGTGTCATTTTGGAGTTCTATACTGTCTATTTCATGGTTCATAATTCATTTTATGTTGAGCATAATGTAAGGTTTCTGAGATAAGTACTTTCTAGAATCCCTACAGTGTGGAAGCAGGCCATTCAGCCCATCGGGTCCAGACCAGTCCTCTGAAGAGCATCCCACCCAGACCTACCCTTACCCAATCCCATTTCTCACCCTAGACACCATGGGCAATTTAGCATAGTCAATCCATTGAAGTGTTCTTTCGTTTGAAGCTGTGACTCTTGCTGAAATATAGGTTCATTTGCCTAGATGAGTCCAGCTCCATCAGCACTCATGATATTTGCTACCATTTTCAGGACTAAGTAGGTTGCTTAATTAGCATCCCATGCACCAAATTTTGATAATGGGATTTAATCGTCTAATACCATAACCACTATGTTACTGTACCCTTTGCCTATGAGTGTTTGATTTTAGATCATAGAATCCCTACAGTGTGGAAACAGGTCCATTGGCCCAACAAGTCCACACCGACTTGCAGAGCACCACATGGACCCATTACCCTTTCCCTGTAACCCATCTACACATCCCTGAATGCTGTGGACAATTTAGCATGGCCAATCCACTTAGCCTGCACATCTTTGGACTGTGGGAGGAAACCGGAACACCCGGAGGAAACCCACGCAGACATGGGGAGAATGTGCAAACTCCACACAGACAGGCGCCCGAAGGTGGAATCGAACTCAGGTCCCTGGTGTTGTGAGGCAGCAGTGCTAACCACTGTGCCGCCGTGAACATTTGTAGTGAACAGTGAATATGTAATGAACATTTCTTCTACACCTCCGTTTAACTTCCCACTTTAATAAATAATAATTTCCTTCCTCAACACCCCCTTTCTAAAAAATCAAACCATGCTTTGAACCCTCAGTTCCCTTTCTATCCACGTTTTTTACGAGTTTCTTTTTGAAATTTTCAACTGATAATTGAGTAACTCTCCCTGAAAGTCCATTTCACATTTGAAATTCAGTGTGAGTAAAAGGATTTTTTAATCTCTAACCTTGCTGCAGGCTTGTGAACTTTGCATAGATTTCAGTGTGTTTTACCATTTGGATTACTCATTTAGCTGTTCCAATTCTATGCCTCCCGACATCAGTGACAGACTTTTAACTACTGAACTTCACACTGGAATTGCTCACAAACCTGCCTGCAGACTCCTGGGCCTCCTGCAGTGCCACAACTATGCCACCCGAAGGTTGCCGGAACAGCACCTCATGTTCCGCTTGGGAACCCTGCAGCCCAATGGTATCAATGTGGACTTCACAAGCTTCAAAATCTCCCCTCCCCCTACCGCATCCCAAAACCAGCCCAGCTTGTCCCCGCCTCCCTAATCTGTCCTTCTTCCCACCTATCCCCTCCTCCCACCTCAAGCCCCCCCCCCATCTCCTACCTACCAGTCTCATCCCGCCCCCTTGGCCTGTCCGTCCTCCCTGGACTGACCTATCTCCTCCCTAACTCCCCACCTACACTCACCTTTACTGGCTCCATCCCCGCCTCTTTGACCTGTCTGTCTCCTCTCCACCTATCTTCTCCTCTATCCATCTTCTATCCGCCTCTCCCTCTCTCCCTATTTATTTCAGAACCCCCTTCCCTTCCCCTCCCCCATTTCCGCAGAAGGGTCTAGGCCCGAAACGTCAGCCTTCCTGCTCCTCTGATGCTGCTTGGCCTGCTGTGTTCATCCAGCTCTATACCTTGTTATCTGCAGACTCAACCTGATTTGGAAGCCCAGTATAATTGTCTTGTTCAGTATTCTTCAAAGTTGAGGATAAAAGTTGAAAGTTTCACATTGCCATTGTGTGTGTGTGTGTGTGTGTACGCGTGTGAGAGTGTGAGTGCGTGTGTGTATGTGTGAGAATGACTGTTATATTATTAAGTTCGTATTCTGTTCGTTGTGTAGTTCAATTGAGGCATTCAAGAGGGCATTGGATAATTATCTGAATAACAATGATGTGTATGATTATGAGGCAAAAGGAGATTTGTATAAGTGATGACACTCGTTTAATGAACCTCTGCAGGCATGACAGGCTGAATGGTTGTTCTCTACGCCGTACACTTCTGTGATTCTGATATGTTAACTTTGGGTTTCACGTTGCCTCCCAGATTGTATGCAAAATGTGGAGAGGGAAGCAAATGGCTGTGTCATTTTTGCTATTATTGTACCTGACATGGAAACAGCGTGGGTGGTGGTTAACACCTGCTGAGGTTGCAAGAGTTTGGCTCTTTCCTCAAACAGCTTTCAAAATGTAGGTGGGGAGCTAATTTACTTTGTCAATGCATTTAGATAGTACTTGTTTTAGCAGGTATAGGAGACAAGCTCGGACATGTGTATGCATCTGGAAGATTTGAGTTGCGTTTGAACACCTGTAGGCTAGTCAGGGAGGTGAAGACAGAGTTCACAGTTTTGTCAGAACCAATAGGGCAGCTCCTGCACCTCCAGAATATTCATTGTTGTGCATAAATGGACCATGCCTTTGAATGTTTGTGTGATACATTAAGGGAAAGGAACTACAATATTCAGTGTGTCAAGCCAGAGTCTGTACATGTCTCTGCATTAACATTGACACCACAATAGCTTTTTCAAATCCTGGGAAAAGTTTTCTCTTTTGCTCCCTGCCTTTCATTCAAAGCCAAAGTCCTACAGCCCATATATTTATTTTACTGGTGTCATGCATATTTTTTTGGATCCAAGATGATGTAATGTTGAATGTTTCCAATATCGTTAGCAACTCAATTCCTAGATAGAAATAAGTCTTTAGTTTAATGTGTGCTGGCTGTTGCACACAATATTGAAACCCGTGATCAAGCAGCAGAATTTATTGCATGTGATATATAATGTATTCTGTAGAGAAGGGTGCAAGTAACCAGAAGCTGGAGAATGAGGGACAACTTGACCTCTGATAGAAGAATGGCATGGAAAGAAGGGAGTGGAAGGTCAAACAATTTTGAGGGAAAGTGGAAGAGGGAAAAAAAAAGTGGCGTGTACTAGAGAACAGGAGCTTGGTGAGCTTACGTCAAAGAGAGAGCTGTGGGAGACCAGCCACAGGCCAGAGTGAAGTCAGGGCAACAGTAGTGTCCAGATATGTAATAGAGTTGGACAGGAGTCGTTGAGCGCAGTTTTTTGCACACTAATGCATAGTCTTGGTTTTAACTACACATTCCTAGTCATTCAACTTTCTTACACCTCTAGTTTTGTCTCCTCTCCTTGTGCAGCAGCTGATCTTTGCCATGGTAGGGACCATCAACATTGTGTCCTATAGCATGTTATTCAGGTCATTGTTCTTCATGTGAGACCACATTTGCCATGTGTGAACTCTGACACTAATGACACTGATTTATATTTTAAAGACTGGCCTGAACAGATTTCAGATAGATTAAAATGCTTATCTGATAACAGACATGTAATTTAGAAATCTTAAATTAATCCTGGTACAAAATGATGCATTTTTCACGTAATATTCAGTGCAAATTCTATTCAGAGAATTGAATGAACTACAATCTAATAGTTTAGTTTGAGAAACTTGGTTGATATGGACGAATTGGACCAAAGGGTCTGTTTTTGTGCTATATAACTGTATGTTTGAACAGTAGTGCAATGGAGGCAAGGTGAATCAATTTACTTGTTACATTTGGATCTATAGAACCGAAACCAAGATGAAGGAGAGCCAGAGAATAAACAGCTCAAAGAAGACGAGGATACGGATGAAGAAGTGAAGCACCGGTGAGCAGATGTATTTATTGACTGTCTTAACATTATTTTCACCCCAACTTTCCCTTGCTTTTCACACTGACTTGTATGATGTTGCAGTTCCGCAGATGCCAGTTGGCTTTGTATGAACTATTAGACTCATGAGGGTGGTGAATCTTCACGTCATAAAGATTAGAATGTTGTGTGTATTTAATTATTCGTCACATGGCGCTGCATATTGTTGTGCTTCATTGTTGTCCACAGTGTTAGAGACTGCTCTGGGTTGGAGAGCCATAATGAAACAAGTGTCACAGCCTTTGGGAGTGATGGGGAGACTATGGGAATTGATAACCGTCAACGATTTAACAGTTTAAAAATTAATCTGTTTACTAGTTTAAATATGGCCAAGTGGCCACAGCGGTTCAAGAAGCCAACCCACCACCACCACCTCAAGGGCAGGTACAGATGCATAATAAATGCACAGCCAATATCCCATGAATTAAAGTAAAGCTATCTTGGGGCAAGATTGTAATCTTCCTTCACTGTGTGGCTCAATGACTTGCTGGGTTAACTGAGCCATTTGGATAAAGGAAAGAGTTGCCACTGAGTAGGAACTGCCACTTAAACAGTGGATTTCTGCTGAGTCAAGGAATTGAAATCCTGTTTGAAGTGAATTAAATGCAGTTAAAACTCTTGGTACATTTCAAACAGATTAAAAGATATTTTAAAATTGCACCCTAACTATAAGTACTTTTTGAAAGAGATTACAATTTGAGGAAAAGTACAGCAGAAAGGAATTAAGTGGAAACTAAAAATATTAGAACTCTGAAATTAAAAACAGAATATAAGCAACATACAGAACATGAGCATTACCAACAGAAATGTTTCTTTCCCTGAATTAGTATTCTTATGAATTACCTATTGAGCGCAAGCTGAAAAACTTTGCCAAAATGTCTTTTTTCAACAATACTCAAGTTCTGTACTACCAGATGACTGCTTGTATATCTCAGATATAATACAATAGGATCTGTTGAAGCAAGAATTTTGTAGCATTCTCATGAACACTTCTCAAAAGTTTGTTGCACTTGCAGAGAATTGTTAGCTACTTTTGTAGCACTGTGACAGTTGTATAAATGCGACAATCCTTTTTGGGATGACAAGACTCTCCTAAGAGAAATGAGCATCGAATATTAGAGATAACACGGTGTAGAGCTGGATGAACACAGCAGGCCAAGCAGCATCAGAGGTTCAGGAAGGCTGACGTTTCGGGCCTAGACCCTTCTTCAGAAAAATGCATCGAATATTGTCCATCGCACTGGGAGTATTCCCTCCTCTTTGGTATAGTGTCATGGGATCTATGATGCCAAATCTGAACAGGCAAACAGGACCTCAGTTTAAAGTCTCATTGGAAGAATCTGTATCACTGATGATGTGGCTGTCCCATAGCACTGTGCTGAATAGAATCTGTGCTCGCTGGGTGGGGCTTGAAACTGTAACCTGATGACTCAGAGCTTGCCTACGTGCATGGATGGATAAAAGACTAGTGAAGGTGTTAATTACTGAGTCTCCACCTGAAACAATGAGCCGTCTTTTTCCTCAAATCTATTTTGGGAGGGAAGAAATGGCATGTTGAATCATCACTGTTGAGAAATCTGTAGAATTTGCAATGATCAGATAACTGCTGACTTTTCCCAGGTAAACAATACCTGGAGGCTTGCAGCTGCTTCTAATATTTCACTGTTGAGAGATTTCTAACTGTGTTTTGGTTTCTAAAAGCCATGTTTCTCATCAAACCTCTCATACGTTTTATTAAAGCCATTTTGTTAAATGCCTTTGATTTTTGTGAATAGAATGTCTATTCTAAGATTTTTTAAGTGCTCTTCCTCAGTCAGGAGAAGGACGTTTGGAAAAAAGATATTGTTTCTTGCCGCCTGAATTTTTCCCTGTAGGTTTTGGCTGACTTCTGTTCATTCATTCATAAAACCATGAAGAACTTGCACCTATTATTGCACCATTCACCACCCCAGGGCATCCCAAAATGTTTGGAAGCAAAGAACTAAGATAATGTGCTTAATCACATCTTGTTACAACTGTTCAAAGTACTTTGAACACTTTCTCGGTAATGCAAGGCATTCATAGAACATAGAACGTAGAACATTACAGCGCAGTACAGGCCCTTCGGCCCTTGATGTTGCGCCGACCTGTGAAACCAATCTGAAGCCCATCTAACCTACACTAGTCCATTATCATCCATATGTTTATCCAATGACCATTTAAATTTTCGGGACCAAAAAATGCCACAAACTGTAAATGGCGATAGCTGACCAGTGTATCTGTTTTTGATCATGTTGTTTGAGTGTACAGTGTTGACTAGTATACAAGAATACCTTCTAATCTATGAAGAGTGCAGTTTTAACATTAAACAGAGCAGACAAATGGATCTTGGCTTCATGTCTTGTTTGAAGAAAGTCATCTCCAGAAATGTGGAGGGTCAGCTGACATAGGCTGAAGTCCTGGAATGGATTTCAAGTCATAACTTTTTGACACCTGTATTATAATTGTTATTAACTGAACTAAGCAGATAACTCTAATTTTTAAAGCTGTTGTGATCACATCATGCGCGCTTGGTATCCTGGATTATCTCAAAGCCTGGCAATGATTGCTCCACCTTCTGCATACTATGTTCATGAACCACAACCAGTTTAGAAGGCAAATACCAGTGATCATCACACTCACAACAATTCAACAACTTTGTAGGTCTCAGAAGAATGTTTACTAAACCCAAGAATAAACTTATACTGCTTGACATGAATTACTTTGATCTATGACCTATGACTGAGAGACTAGAAGATACTGTTGCTTTCATGGGTGCAGAAAATCATTCAGTTGTTTTTCAATAGCAAATGAATCTTCAAAATCTGATGATTGGACATCCTTGACATCACAGCCACCTTGAATTAATAGTAGATCCTTAATAGTCAATTCATTTGTTAGAGGCAGTACCAAAACAGCGCAGACCACCTATGATTGAACCTGATCAAAAGACAGTGTTATTCATGAGAGTGTGTGTGAAAGTAAGGGCCACAAGTGAGTTTACCTTATTATAATGTTACAAGGAGAAAATTGCTTCTTTCAGAAATGCAAATGTTTTCTCTGTCACGATTTGAGAAAATTCAAGATTCCCTAAGGGAGGCAATCATTGAACAGTAATGTCAATGCCAGAACACATCCTTTGTAATGGTCATTCGGGAAATCAAAGATTCCCCAAAGTTCATGTATAACGAAGAATTGAACCCAAATATTTCATCCTCATGCAGCAGAGTTCCAATACAGTCAAGTCATCAGTCATAGGTAAAGCCAGATAGTTAGTACCTGGCAGCGGTCTTTGAGTGATATTCTGCCTATGCCATGCAGTGCTATCTCGAGATATTTTCTATGCAACCTGTTCAGAGATGTTATCACAAACCTCTGGTGGCAGGTAGGACTTGAATGTAGGCCTACTGGCTCAAAGGGAGGGACACTGCTACTTTGCCACAAGAGCCAAAAGATTTTAATTAACCTGAAAACACCTGTTTGGAGTGTTCTGGCCTGGAGGTATGGATACTAGCACTGCACCAAAATGCAAGCAGGTTACAGTTTCATTCCCATCAGTCAAGTGGTAATCTCAGATGGCATATTACCACTTGGACCCGGGGACACAGCCTCAGTGAAGAACTGAGGTGAGGAAGGATTTCTTCAGCTAGAGGGCGGTTGCTGAACAAAGAGATCTAGCCGTGCAGATGCATAGTCCCTTGAAACTGGAGTCGCAGGTCGAAGAAGGCATTTGGCACGCTTGCCTTCATTAGTCCGATCATTGGGTATAGGAGTTGGGACGACATGTTATGGCCGTACAGCATGCTTTGGAATACTGCATACAGTTTTGATCGCCCTTCTACAGGTAGGATGTTGTTACACTTGAAAGGGTGCAGAAAAGATGTACAAGAATGTTGCTGGGACTGGAAGGCTTGAGTTATCGGGAGAGGCTGAACAGACGGAGGTTTTGTTTTCTCTGGAGCATCGGAGGACCTTATAGAGGTTTATAAAATCTTGAGGGGCATGGATAGGGTGAATAGCCAAGGTCTTTTTTCCTAGGGTGGGGGGTCTAAAAATAGAGGGCATAGGTTTTAAGGTGAAGGGGAAAAAATTAAAAAGGACTTGAGGGATAACTCTTTCACGCAGAGGGTGGTGCGTCTATGGAATGAGCTGTCAGAGGACACGGCGGAGGCTGGTACAATTATAACATGTAAGAGGCATCTTGATGGGTATATGAATAGGAAGGGTTTAGAGGGATATGGCCCAAATGCTAGCAAATGGGATTAGGTCAGATTGGGCTGTCTGGTAGGCATGAACCGAAAGGTCTGTTTCCGTGCTATGACTCTACAATCTGTGGAACTCCTTGCCACAGAAGGTTGTGGAGGCCAAGTTTCTGATTGTACTGAAGACAGAGATGGGTTCTTGATTAGTAAAGGGACCAAAGGTAATGGAGAGAAGATAGGAGTATGGGCTGAGAAATATTTCTACCCCTGTTCTGTAAAATAGAACTGCATATACTGTTTGAATAGTTGTGATTCAGCAAAGGTGTCCCTGGTTCCTCAATTCATAATTGTTTGTCTTCTATTTATCTTTGCAGGATGTATTTTTTTTAAGAATAAAGTGCAATGCAATATTTGTTTATTGCTTCTGTTTTATCATTCCTTTTTGTTTCTGTTTCCCTTTGTTTTTCCTTGTTGCTGCTCCTTTATTGGTCTTGGTCCCTTTAAAATGTTTGTTTGAGAACTGTAGGTTTTTAGTTTAAGATTGCTGTTGAAGCTTTTTTGCTTGCATGCTGCAGTCATACCAAATAAGGAATGATGTCACATTTGACTTTTTAAAAAAAATTTTGGCACCAATATGAATAAAAAGAGGTTAGTGTAGAAGATGGTTTCCTGGTATTTTAAAGCGATATTTCCTATTGGACCACTGGATAATTAATTGCTTTTTTAAAAAAAATTGGAGCAGCAGGCTATTGGATTTTGTTTTCAATATGAGAGGGGAATAAAATATTCACTGTTAGTACATATTTGTAACCTTGAGTTTGGCCATTTCCTTAGATATTTCTTACACCTTGAAAGAGATTTCAATTAAAAAGAAACTGGCTTTTTCTTCTGGCTGGTCAGTACTTTATCCAAAGTTCTGCATAGCTTGACTGTACTCTCAGAAACTGATGCCGCTGGTTGTCTGAATTCTCTAACGCTTTGCCATTGGTTTTTTAAGTATCTGCCACTGAGATATGGTGTTTATTTTAATACATGGCCACTGTTGCTAACTGTGATGTTGATTTATATCTGTAGGCTATATTATCTAATGCAGCAATACTTACGTTATTTCTTGCAGGATAATAATCTAAGTGTGAATAATCTGATATTGAAAAATCCAACAGATATTTATTACAGCTCACTAATATATACAAATTTTGAATTCACAGCACATCAATCTCTGGGTTTACAATCTGTTAAGTTAAACAGCAGCAGAGCTCAGTGGTATGTTCTGCTTCAAGTAAATCAAACGAAGTGGTGTATGAGGCCTATTCTGTTCTCTGCTTATAGTCTTGGGTCAAATGCTATGATGGTTATATCATGAGCATTTCGCTTAAAAGGCGTACTGATCATGTAACACAACAGGAGGAATTTTTTAATCATGTATAAATGCAACTGTTTTTGTTGTTCAGTGTTTTAAATTGTACTAAATATTGAGGTTTTAGGTTTTTAATTCTTAAATAGTTTTTTTAATTAAAGCTTTATTATTAAAAAGTCTTTACCGAATCATAGAATCTGTACAGTGCATATAGGGGCCATTTGGCCCATGAAGTCCACCAATCCTCCAAAAGCATCCCCTTTTTTGAGATTCACGTCCTTTCTGCTTTTCTGAAAGTCTTACAGTTTTTGGTTGAGAAATAACACAATGTGCTGTTTTAACATATTTAAGAATTTATTGCTTATGCAACAAAAATTCATTCTTACTTCAAAATGATTTTTTTAAATAAACTCTTGTTGCTTGGACATTTTTTCTCTAATCAGTCTAATTATACTGCCAGTTGAATGACTCCCTTAATGAGTAACCTTTCTCCAATTTTTTTTTCAATTTTTCCTGACAGTTTTAATAATGCTAATTTATTCACGAGAACCTTAAGTCTCTTTTAGCTTCTCAGCTTAGAATTTTCTCTTCAAAGTGAGAATTTCTGTCCTTTCTCTAAGGAACTTCACTTACTTAGGATGTACAATATCAACCACTTTATCCAGTTTTATGATCTGGATATTTCCCCTTGAAGCTTTGGTGAGACCCTCTATGGTCTTCCAAGTTGCTTCAGTATTTTCACCATATCTATCTGTTCTGAGCTGCTACAGGCAGACTTAATACTACTAATGCTTCTATAATATTTTTAACTACCGACTCTTGTTTTTACAGAAATCACAGACTCTGAGTGCTTTTAAGCTGCTGAATATTTAAAGAAACACTTTTCTTTCTAGAATTTGTATTTTTTCTTTTTGGATGGCTTTGCTTTTGTAGAAGTGAAGATTTGTTCATACTAGCACTATCTGCACCACTGTTCACTATTGTATATGTTGTGATCATGTCCAGTCAGCTCCTGACCTCATTCGAGCCTTGGTTCAAACATGGACAAAAAGCACTGAATTCCATAGGTGAGGTGTGGTGAAAGTGATAGCCCTTGACATCAAGGCCACTTTCAACCAAGTGTGGCATCAAGGATCCCTAGCAAAACTAGAATCGATGGGAATCGGACAAACTCTCCACTGGTTAGAGTCATAAGTGGCACGTAGGAACGTGGTTGTGCTTGTTGGCGGTCAGTCATCTTAGCTGCAGGACACCTCTACTGGAGTTCCAAGTATCCTAGGCCCACCCATCTTCAGCTGTTTCATCAATGACCTTCCCTTCTTCATAAGGTCAGGATTGGGGATGTTCGTAGATGATTTCACAATGTTCAGCACCATTCGCCACTCCTCAGATACTGATGCAGTCTGTGTTCAAGTGCAACAAGATCTGGACAATATCCAGGCTTGGGCTGACGAGTGGCAAGTTTCATTCATGTCACATAAATGCCAGGCAATGACTATCTCCAATAAAAGATAATCTCACCACCACCCAATGATGTTACCATCACTGAATCCCCAACTTTTAACATCCTGACAGTTAGTCTTGACTAGAAACTCAACTGGACTCACCATATAAATACAGTGGCTGCAACAGCAAGTCAGAGACTAGGAATACTTCCATGTATAATTCACCCCTTGACTCCCCAGAGCCTCACTACCATCTGCAAGGCACAAATCAGGAGTGTGATGGAGTACTTGCCTAGATGGCACTCGAAGCTTTCCACAATCTAGGACAAAGCAGCCTGCCTGATTGGTACCGCATCCATAAGCATCCACTCCTTCCACCACAGCTCAATAGCAGCAGTATGTACAATCTATAACATGCACTGCAGAAATTCAACAAAAATCATATGACTACTTCCATACAGAAGTGCAAGGGCAGCAGATACATAGGAACACCACTGTCTGCAAGTTCCCCTCCAAGCCACTCACCATCTTAACTTGAAAATGTATCGCCATTTCTTCACTGTTGTTTCATCAAATCTCGGAATTCCCTCCCTAAGGGCATTATGAGTCTACTTACAGCGTATGGACTGTAGCGAATCAAGAACGCAGCTCACCATCAACTTCTCAGGGGCAACTAGAGACAGGCAATAAATGCTGGCCAGCCAGCAAAGCCCACATACCCCAAATTAATAAACAAAAATGTCCACCGGTGCCATTTGAGATGTTTTGGGGAGATTGTTACAGCTGTTTTATTGGTAATTAGTCTACATAGCTGATGCCATGTAGGGAAGGATGCCCACGTTAAGTCTTTCTCAGAAAGAGAGTCTTATTGAATAGAGTATGTTTATTACATGGTATTTAGCTAGTTACATTACATCAGTGTTACATGAGTGCATCTTATGAGTCTTTAAGGTCGGCTTGAGAATAATTACACAGTACTGTTTATCTGCATAACACCTAGTAGTTTGAACATGGGTATACAATGCTTCGCTCCTCACACGAACAACAGCCTGTCACGTCCTGATGGGCAGAGCTTATTTTGTAATGTTAGTTAACTTTCTCAAGTGCTAACTGCTTTAATCAGCATTGCAAAGAACATATGAACAAGGCCACCTAGCCGTTCGAGTCTTCTCTTCCATTTAATAAGATCATGGCTAATCTGATTTTAAACTTGACTTGATATTCCTGCATACACTTGATAATCTTTCATCCTCTGAAGAGACTGATCCCTCCACAAAACCCTGGTCCATTCCTTTATCAACCCAGATAGTCCATCCCTTTCCTTGACACCTTTTCATATAAGTGCAGGAGGCCTCCTCACTGTCCACAGGCTCCACACCTCTAAGGTGAAGCAGGGGTTTATATGTACATTGTATTTGTTCCTCACAATGTGATTCTGAAGAAGATTCATACTAGACTCGAAAGTTAACTCTGTTTCTGTCTCCACAGATGTAGCCAGATTTGCTGAATTTCTCCAGCATTCTCTGCATTTGTTTCAGGATTCCAGCAGCCACTGTATTTTGTCTTCAACTAACTTTTAAAGTAAGGCCGTGTTTGCCCCCTCAGGTCAAAATAAGTATTGTTATTGCAGGAAATGTGAGCTTGTTTGTGCATAACAAGTTTCCATCATCATCTTTGTGAAAATGAGTTTAATGATGTTAGTTGATGGATATAGATTGACCAGGAGGCCAAGAAAAGTGCTGTTGTTCAAAATGGTGCTATATATCTTTTATGTTTGGTGTGATCCCAACAGCAGTCTCTTGCTACTTCCTGGAATGTGTACCAACTGAGGCTGTGACATTTTCTAGAGTCGGGAAGGCTGGTGGCCCCTACAGAACGGCTTGGAGCTTAGAACTGATGAATAGTTGCCTTGGAAAGTTACATTGTGAAACTGTAGTTGATAAAAGTTGGGGTAACAGAAATCCAACGAACCATATTAGCCTCCAGTATAAATCCTGATCTAAAAATAAAAGGCTCCCTTCTGATCAGGTTTCATTGCTAACCAGATACTTAGTGAGACAAAAGCAAAGTAGTACGCAAGCTGAAATCTGATAAGATACAATGCTGGAGATAACTGAACAGACCAGGCATCAAGTGTGGAGAGAAAAACTAAGTGACTATTACAGATTAAAAATCTTTCATCCATATGATAAAATGCCATTAACCTTGAAAAATTATCTGTTATCCTATGCTGCCTGACTTATTAGAGACACTGGGGGTACACTGTTTACCTGTATTTATGTACCTACATAATTATGCAGAGATTAATTGATCAACCTATTTATCCAACAATTTAGCCTACCTGTCTTTTCATTCTGTCAACTATCTTACCTTGAACTGACCTCTCTGTAATTAGCTTTATATTTATTAAAAAGAAAGTTTGTTGCATTACACAGTGCCTGTCACAGCTAATTTTTGTTGGCCAAAATTTACCCCAGAAAACATTAATTTGTTTGGTATTCCTTGAGTATGTTATAAGATTGGTTCACTACCTATGAGCAAATCTCTCACCAACCTATGTTTTCTTATATTTAGCTTTCATCTTTATGACACATCCTTGTGAATGAAGTCTCTCGCACAAACATCTCAAAAAAAAGTGCAACTGACATTACCCCTCTCTCAGGGGCCTTAGCTTTGCATGCTTTTGTATTGCATCTGTTTACTGCAGCCTGTCATTTGTCTTCTTGAAACTTGAGCATTTCTGTGCATGAGCACCTTTTAACCTCTTCTTTGCTTGTGTATTTTAGATAGTTATTTATTATGTATCCATTTGTCCTTTACAGCCACTGCTCAGCGCAAATGTCGTTTGCAGCTGCTTCCCCTCTGATGACAGTAGTAGATAGAAATCTTTGGTAATACCCTTAATCCATCCCATTGTGTCATTTATTATTTTAGCAAATCAGCTGCATCACCAAAGTTGCAGTGCTAGAAATTTAAAATACTAACCTGTCCTTTCGGTTGCTTGCATGTGTTTCAGAAATTTTCTAGAATGCCATTTGGAGTCATTGATGTCATATCTGCTGCCCTCAAGTGGTAAATATTCTGCAGGAGAGAGAGACAGAACCTGTGCACTGTGATGTTCAAGTGTTTGCATGACAGGAATACTTTAGTGCTCTTAGTGTGCCTCCTGGTCCAGGAGTAGGGACATTATCACTGCCACAAGAGGGTCCCTTTACACGCGTTGTATGCCATTTTCACACAGCTCATTTCGGCTGTGGGTTAATTCACTGGTTTGACATGATAGAAACTGGCCAAGGTGATGGCCTCCTGACATGCATGAAAGCCAAAGGCCTCAGTATCTCATGTGACAACACTCATGAAAGATCCCCAGTTAGCTGACTGCACTGGTACAGGGTCCCATAGGCTACCTGACTACACTGCAGTATGGATGATGGGGTTTCTCTCCCCTCACCCCCCTGCTTCCTTCCCCCTCATGCACACACACGTTGTTGGCTCTTCGCAACATTTTATTGTTTACTTGCCCCTTAGGACATACTTCTGGTTGGTATTCTAGCTCTGTTTATATTTGTACTTGTTTCCTATGGGAAGGGTCCAATTGAAGGGACGTATACATTTTTTTTTTCAAAACCAAGAGACCAGTGATGCAGGGCAGTGAAGAGACAAATGGCAATCAGAGCATGCAAGGAAGTTGTTAGATATACATGCAGAAGAATGCACTGGAAATTAGAACCAGAAGGAAATAATAGTAAAATGTCCAAGCTTAAAACTTTTTATCTAAATGCATGTGGAATCTGTAAGAAGATAGATGAGTTTATGGTATGCATAGAAATAAATATAGATGACTTGATAGCTATTACAGAGATGTTGTTACAGTGTGATTAAAACTGAGGACTCGGTATATAAGAGTATTCAATGTTCCAGAAAAATAGGCAAAGAGGAAAGGGAAGTGAGATAGCTTTGCTAATAAAGGAAGGTATTAGTGCCATTTTGAGTAGTGATATAGCTGCAGCAGACCATGATGTTGAATCCGTTTGGGTGGAAATAAAAACCAAAAGAACTGGGAGACTGTAAATCAGAAACAAAAACAGAAATTGCTGGAAAAGCTCAGCACACACATGTGCACGTGTCTATGTGTGTGTCGGGGGTGGGGGGGAAGGGTTGGTGGGTGCGTGGAAGTAAAGAATGGCAAGGGAAAGATGTCATGGGGTACAGGCCTCCAAGCAGTTGTCTCACTGTAGGCCAAAGTATAAATCAGGAAGTAATGGAGGCATGTAAAAAGGGCACTACAATTGCCAGAGGGAAATTTAATCTGTATATTGACTAGACAAATCAGTTGGGCAAGGGTAACATAGAAGACTAATTTGTAGAGTGCATCACGGATTGTTTCTTCGAGCAGTATATTGCGCTTCTTGCCCAGGAACGGGCCATTTTAGATTTAGTAATTGTAATTAGGTAGGATTGACAAAATATCTTATAGTTACGGATCCTTGGAGAAGTAACAATCACAACATGGTAGACTTTCAAATTCACTTTAAGGAAGAGCAAATTGGGACTCAAACCAGCGGTCTCAACTTAATTAATGACAATAATTGTAGTCTGAAAGAAGTGTTGTCTAAAATAGGCCAGGAAAATAGACCAAGAGCAAGGTCAGGAGATGAGCAGTGGTAGACATTTGAGCCGATGCTTTATAACGCTTGACAAAATTTATCCTAGTCAGAAAGGAGGACTTTATGAGAAGGATGAACCACCCAGGATTGACAAAGTGGACAAGGAAAGTATCTAATCAAAAACTAATGCATACAAAGTAGTAAAAAATAGTGATAGGCTAGAGAATTGGGAATTTTTTAGCAATCAGTAATGGATAACTAAAAGCTAAAGATGGAAAAAATTGATTATGAAAGTAAGAAATATAAAACCACATACCTATTCTCAATTGGGAGGAAAATCTGCAATCCTTGCATTGTCTGGCCTACACGTGACTCCAGAGCCACAGCAATGTGGTTGACTCTCAAATGGTCTAGCAAGCCATTGTATCATATCAAATTGGAACAAAGTCTAAAGAAAGGAATGAAACTGTATTGACCACCTGTCATCAACACCAGCAAATGCAGCCCTACCAACCCTGAAAATTCCTCCTTTCCAACATTTAAGGCCTTGTGCCAGGATTGAGAGAACTGTCCCACTGAGTTGTCAAGCCTGACATAGTCATACTCAAACATATGCCTTACAGAGATGAAAATGCAGTGTTGCATTGTCTGCAGTTGCATGAGATGGATCTGTCTGTGGGGAAGTGGAGGTGATGGAGGAGCGGACCATGGTATCGTGGAGGCAATGGTTCTCTTTGAATATAGGAAGGAGCGGAGAAGATGTGTTTAATGGTATCATACCAGAGGAGGTGGAAATGGGGAACACGATCTATTGAATGTGGAATTGGTCAGGGTGCAAAATGAGTTCAACTAAACCCCAACCATGGTTCTGGGTAAGAGGGGAAAGAATTCTGAGAACAGAATTGAAGGAAATTGAATGGACACAATTAAGAGTTCTGTGAAGAGAAGCAGAGTAGAATTACTGGTAAGGAGGGTGGTATTGTCAGAACTTGTGAAAGGGAAACTTGAGAATGGAATTGGAGTCCCTATGCAGCCTATTGCTACATCCTTCCCAAAATATATACTGTTTCAGTCTTCAGAATTGATTTCTTTCTGACTTGGCCCTATGTTTTCACCTTTTTCCAAGTTTATTCCATCTGTGACTGTTCTGTGCTACTTTTACCATCTCATTTGGTTTCTTTCTCTCTACATTTCCTACCAGGAAAGCATGAGTACTGCCCCACCTCCTTTTGAATGAATTCCTATCTTTGTCAGTGAACTTGGTCAGAAAAGGTCCTGGCCAAAACGTGGGTGCTTGGTGATGTAAGAAGAGTTCTGAGGAAAAGTCATACTGGACTCAGTGTTAAATCTGTTTCTCTTTCCACAAATGCTGCCAGACCTGAGTTTCTCCAGCTTTCTTTGTGTTTACTATCCTTCGTTGATTCAGGTAGCTGAAATAAAAAAATTATGACTGATAATTTTTTTTGAAAAATACTAGTTGTAAAAATCTTTTTGTTTTGAATATTTTTTCTCCTCTAGAGAATTAAAACTCCGCAACTATGTCCCAGAAGATAAAGAACTGAAACAACGACAGGTGCCCAATGCCAAGCCAGCTTCAGGTTAGTAAATGTATGGCTGCTGAAGCACCTCTCATGGAAAGATGAAGGGTGCAGAAGAGCGCAGTTTGGCTCATTGTGTCCGTGCCAGCCAGAAAAGAGCGATCCAATTTAGTTCCACTTTCTAGTTCTTGGCCTGCGGATTACAGCAGTTTAAATGTAAATCCAGATACTTTTTCTAAATTCACTGGATGCTTCTGCCTTGACTGACCTCTCAGGCAGTGTTTTCCAAACCCCTACCACCCCAGCTGAAAAAAATACTGCTCACCAACCTTCTTTTCCTTATACCAAATAGTTTAAAATCTATACCTGTAGCTCAGCTTTTGCACCAATATGTAACATTAAAGTGCTGTTGGGCAGGGTTGACTCTCCAGTTGTCACTTATTTTGGATGAAGTAATAAGAAATTTGAATGAAAGATGTGCCATACATTATTAATTGATATGTTTCCGGGAAATGTAATAGTTTGATAATGTTGTCAAGGAATTACAACTGGTCCCTATACGATGGTCCTTAATTCATTACGATTCTGAATTGGTTATCCCACCCAAAATGTTATGGTCCCAGGTGAGAAGGGATGAACTGACATTCATTTCTTTTAATACAAAACCTGCCTTGGTTCGTTGCAACAAGACTAATTTAAAAAGAACCCTTTCCTCGTGCATACCTTTTCCCAGCCCAAATATATTTATGTTTTAAAAGGAGCCAATTTAACCAGGTTTTCTTTGGTTAACGAATAAGTTTATTAGCTATGAAAACAGGGAAAGATGATAAAATTAGACACATATGCACAGATACGCGTGCACACGTATGTACACATACGTGCTCGCGCAAACACCCCCCATAACGTTAATTTTGTTTTTTCTCCATATATGCTGCCAGATCTTCTGAGTTTCTGGGGGGGATGAGAGGTAAGAAGTAAATGATAGGTGGAATAGAGCCCAAAGACAGAGAAAAGCAGTTGAACAGACAAAGGAGTGGCTAACAATCTGCCTAGAACAGTGAAGACTATCAATGGGGACTGTTATTGGCTAACAATGGGTTGTGTGGAAGAGCAAACTCTACAATAACAAGGCCTGGTGTGTGGGCGTTGGGTTAAGAACATGGGAAAGCTCAAGCCCTAAAGTTTTGGAACTCGATACTGAGTCAGGAAGGCCACAGGGGTCCCCAAGTGGAAAATAAAGTGCTGTGCTTCCAGCTTGCACTGAGCTTCGCTGGAGTACTGCACCAAACCTGATAGAAAAGCTGGCACGGGAACAGGGTGGTGTGTTGAAGTGGCACGCAACTAGAAGCTCAGGGTCTTCTTTGCGAACAGAACGCAAGTTTTCTCTGAAGTGGTCCTCCAGTCTATGCTTTCTTTCCGTATTGTAGAGGAGACTACATTTGTGAGCAGCAAATGCAATAGATTAGATTGTGTGACATGCAGGTAAAGCGCTGCTTCACCTGGAAGATGTGTTTGGGCCCTTGGATACTGAGCGGGGAGGAAGTAAACTGACGGTGTTACACTTTCTGCAATTGCAACGGAAGGTGCTTTGACGCTGTCCGGGGGTGTTGAGAGTGAAAGAACAGTGGACCAGGGTATCGCGAGGGAACAGTCCCTGTGGAAGGTGTACAGGCGAGGGGAATATGTGTCTGATGGTGGCATCTTGCTGGAGGTGGGGAAATGGCTATCGCTGTTGCGGGAGGGAAGGGAAGGGGTGAGGGCAGAAGTGTGGGAGATGGGTCATACCTGGTTGAGGGTCCTGTTGACAACAATGCTGGGGAATACTCAGTTGAGGAAGAAGGTAGACACTTCAGAGGCTCCCTTGTTGAAATTGGCATCATCGGAACATATGCAATGAGGACGGAACTGGGAGAATGGAATAGAGTCTTTACAGGAAGCAAGGTGTGAGGGTGTATAGTCCAGGTAACTGAGAGTTGGTGGGTTTATAGTGGATACTGGTGGCCAGTCTGTCCGTAGAAATGTCGAGGTAGAGAAGGGAGGAGTTCGATGGACCAGGTGAAGGTGAGAGTATGGTGGAAATTGGAAGTGAAATCGACAACCTTTCCAATTCTGGATGAGAGAGGGAGGCAGCACTGATGATATCACTAACATACCGGGGAAAGTGTTATGGGTAGGGCCCAGAATAGGACTGGGACAAGAAATATTCCATGTACTCCACAAAGAAACAAGCATAATTGGGCCCATACACGTATCCATGGCAACCCTGATGTCCTGAAGAAAATGAGAAGTGTTAAAAGAAAAGTTGTTCAGGGTGAGGACGAGCTTGGCCCACTGGCCAAGTGTTGTAATTAGTTTTTAACTCCGTTTCTTATGTATTCCTGAAGGGTAAAACACAAACATGTTTTTCATGCAGAGCTGCCCCTTTCATTCAACTCATATCATGTCAACAGTCTGGAATACAGCTGTCAGGAGAGCACAATTCAGTTTTTGAATGGTATCTCTTCCTTTGAGATGTTGCTGTCATGACATTCAGGCAACATTCTATGGCTCCTCTTATACTCTCTAATCAACACATGAATTTTAAATAGCCACTGTGTTTATATTATCAGCCATCTTTTGACTTCTGTCTGTCTTTCAAAAAAAAAGTTCATTTATATCCGTAAGTATTTCAGGGTTGTGATCATTTTCATGACAGGGGATATCTACCTCTGCAGTGGAAAACTTCTTACTATATATCATTCTTTTAAATGGTAAAAGAGATCCAGAAACGAAGGCAGATACATATTTGAAAATTTCCCCTTTCAAATATTAGTTGAGTGGAGAAAGAATGAAACGATTCCAAAATAAGTATATTCATTGGCTCAATTGAAAGATAGCTTATTAGAGGGAATATTATTGTGAGAGCTGAGTCAATTTAATTCAAAATATTCAGTTATGTTTCAAAATCCAACAAGTTTGAATTTAAATTTGATTTGTTGTCACTTGCATTTTACAGTGAATAATACAATAAAATACAGTGAAAAGCTTCAACTGTTGCCACAATATGGCCATTTTGAATAGTTTAAGAATAAAAAGAGTAATAAGATATAACTGAAAGAGAGTCTATCTTCGTTCCACCATCTCCACCATGAGTCCTGAGCCAGCTCACCGGCAACACGAAACCTGTGTGCCTCCACTCCTCCTACACCGCCCATCTACTGTCTATGCTGGATCCGCCATTGTAGAAGTCGCCCCTCTTTAGGTGCCATCTCTTCACTGCTGGGCCCGCTTCGCCAACTGCACCTGCACTTGCCCGCAACCAGGAGTTCCTGGCCCTGCTGCTGTCGCCTTGCCAATACTAGGAGTTCCCGCTCTGGGCCTACTGTGACCATGCCTGGGGGAGTCCCTGACACTGCTGCCAGGCCAGGCCGGCACAGCAGCAGCAACAGTCCCGCTCTGGTTGCCTTCCTCCAAGATATCATCTTGCTAGCACTGCTGTTGTGAAGTCTGCTGCCACCATCATTGCCTCAGATCGCTGGAGGAGCTTTGCTGCTGCTGCCGCTGCCGCTGCCACCAGCCCCGAGTGTTGGGAGGACGTCCTTGATGCCATTGCTGCTGCCTCCAACCACTGGTAATGCTACATCCGGGGGGGCTGCCGCCACTCCACGCACGACCCGCTCTCGATGCAGCCGACGAAGCCACCAAATGAAAGAAAGAAAACAGATGGGAGAGGATGAGCTCCAGACCAGAGCTCGCATGCAGCCTTCCTGCTGCCATCTCGGACAGTCTATGCATAATTGTGTGGATTGTTATGTAGAGGGAGTGAGTTAAATAGAACTGTTCTGATTAAAAACAAAATGACTTTTCGTCAATCTGTTTGAACACATCTGGGACAGGTCAAACTCTTCACCTGGCACCCGATCCTTCTGGCCCCGAGGCTAGGGACAGTCTGGTCAGATTCTTAAAGTCTTAAGAGATTAATCTCAATAATAGTATTCTTAAATTCTCAACCAACCATTCTGTGTGTAATAAGTCAATGACACCTGACTTCACTGTTTAATAACATGACTGATTTAAGAAGCACATTACAAATAAGATCAATCCCTCTAACAGCTGATGTCTCATGTAACCTCTATGGATGTGTAGTCTGATGCTGGTTCCATGATTTGGCTACTACAAATACACTAAAGTGTTAAGCAGAGCCAAGTTGGAAGGCATGAATCCAAGACCACTAGGAGTACTGAAATCGAGTTATCTACTACTGTGGGTTTTAGAAGCTTAGTTTCGGCAGTGTTGTAACAGGCTCTTCAATTATTGTGAGGAAGCATGGTGTTGGATAAAATGGGGGAGAGGAGCTGAGGAAGATGTGCCCAACACATGGACTGCTCGACACCCAGGTGTGCTGCAATAATACCTCTGGGGACCTTGCAACCCCCTTCATTGCCACAACATCTGCAATGGTTGAGGAGAAAGCTTAACCAATTTTCCAGGGCTACCAGAGATGACAATAAATTCTACTTTTGCCAGTGATTCCTGCATTCCTGGAGCAAAATAATAGCAAAGTGGCTTACTTCTTCCAAAAGAGGTGTGAAAAATAGTCAGGTTCTGACTACCTTTCTTGGCTGAAACCCAGCCATGGAGGAGAGTGTTATCTGCAAAGGATAAAACTTGTGCCACTTTCCTTTTTGCTAAAGAATGACATTTAAGTTAGACTGGCTCGACCTGGCTTTGTTTATTTGAGTAAATGCACTGATTGATATGTTACTGCGCTGTGCAGCGCAGGTTTATCCAATGTCTGATGCTGTAGAGTTGGTTGATCTTGTACCTGAGCTAGGGATAGAGGAACCAAACAGGGTTTATCTTGGTGATCACTAGCCCATAAGGGCTGGTAAGCTCAATATAGTGGTCCTTCTTGATGCGTACAGTCTTCCAGTGTTTAATTAATAAGAAAAGATGCTGAAGACTTTTGAATGATGAATTGACATGTTTAAAAATATGTCAATGGCGTAGTGGTATTATCACTGGACTGTTAATCTACAGATCCAGGTAACGTTCTGGGGACCTGGGTTTGAATCCCGCCACGGCTGATGATGGAATTTGAATTCAATAAATATGTGGAATTAAGAATCTAATGATGACCATGTGTCTATTGCTGGTTGTTTGGAAAAACCCATCTGGTTCACAAAATGTCCTTTAGGGAAGGAACTGCCATCCTTACATGGTCTGGCCTACATGTGACTCCAGACCCACAGCAATGTGGTTGACTCTTAACTGCCCTCTGGGCAATTAGGGATGGGCAATTAATGCTGCCTCGCCAGTGATATCCTCATCCCATGAATGAATAAAGAAAAAAAAATTGACATCTTGCAAGAGTCTTGCTGAAACTTGAAGAAGCTGATGAATGTATGATTTTCCCAGTGTTATTTGGTACTCTACATATGACCTGACTTATCTGTTCATGGGTGTTCATTCTATGTTTGTGCCAACAGTGGAGGATAAAGTGAAGGATCAACTCGAAGCAGGGAAGCCTGAGCCAATCATTGAAGAAGTGGTATGTGATGCCTTTTGTTCTCTGGTGCTTTTTTTTCACTGTAATTACAAACTGATATTGAACAGTCTAGCTTAGAAAAGTTTACAACAGGAGAGACAATATTTGATTTTCTGATAGTTGTGTGGTGAATAACCCATTTGTGAAAAGAAGGCCCCCAGATGCAGTTTCAAATCTCTGCTGGTCTCAGTTGGGAGAGTAGAATGCTCCAATTATTCTCAGTATTCTTGTTATCAGCATTTGCTGCAGCATTGAGTATGCATTTATTTTTACAATGTGTATCTGTGGTCAGCAGGTGAGAATAGAATTCGGCTTCCTGTGATGCCTTGTGTGGCGCGCACACTGTAATCTTACGTGAAAAAAGCTTGACTTGGCAAAGAAGAGGTAATATTAGAACTGCACTGGTTCATGAGTCAATGCTTTCAACTTGGGCCATGAGAGTTTCAGTGTTTTCCAAATATGCAACCCCATCAAGGCCAACAGTTGGATGAATCGCCAGCAACTTCAAATTTCCTTTCACATTTCACACACGCACATCTATCATAATTCTGTTTTGTTGCTTGAACATAATTCTGGAATGACATAACTTTGTGGGAGCGCCTTCTCAAATGGATTACAGTCGTTCAAATAGAAGTTCTCTTCACAGGTAAAACTTGAGATGGAAAATAAGTGGTCTTGCCAAGAATGATTTTTAAAAAAAAAACTTAATAAAAACGGTTTAATAAAGATAATCTCTTTAGATTTTCTAACCTTAATCATTGTAACCTCTTCCAGCTGATATGTCCCTGCCCCAAAGCCACTGGCCTTTTGTGTGCTTTTCCCTATTTTGCCTTATCATTTGAGAATGAATCCTCTGCCCCGTTGGCCCCAGGTACTGAGGCTGACTCTTAACATGATGAATTCTCCATTTTTCCTTCTTCCGTGGTCACTTAGAAGTCATGTTAAATTGACCATATACCTTTTTAGGTCTGGCTAAGAATTTGTTACAAACTGTTCAGCTCAATGGACGGAAAGACAAATGATAGGATAGATCAGTATAGAAATTAAAGAATCAAAAGGGTTGAAAGATAGCTAAGTATAGACATTGGAAACAAACACCCAACAGCCTTCTCTGGGCAACAATCAAAGGAAAAATTTGGGATTAAACAAGAAAAGAAAAAATAAACTTGGATGGTGGTGGCGCCAACAAATGCCTTAGTGTGCTGAACAATTTGATATGTTTCTCATTCCTTTGTTATTCTTGTACTATCAAGGAGGTTACAAAATAAAAGCTAAGGTATTATGCATTAGCTGTCCAGAGCCTTAATCCGACCTCATCTGGAGTACTTCTTAGTTTGTTCATTCCTCTTTTCTGTTAAGTATCTAGTTAACGGTAACCCCAGGATGTTGATGGTGGAGCATTCAGCTATGGTAATGCCATTCAACCTCAAGAGGAGATGGTTAGATTCTCCTCTGGAGATTGGAGATAGAAATTGCTTCACACTTGTGGAATAGGAATCTTAATAACCATTTTTTAGTCCAAACCTAAATGTTATCCAGATCTTAAAGCACATGAACAGGAAATCTTCAGTATCTAAGGAGTTGTCTTGTACTGAACACTGTAATCATCCAGAAACATCTCTACTTCCGGATTTGTTCTCGAGGATGAATATTGATGAAGTAGCTGGAGAAATTTGAGCCTAGGATTTTATCCCACGGAACTTAGAGAGATGTCCAGCTGAGATGATTGACCTTCAACAAACATCCTCCTTTGGGTTAGGTTTGACACCAACCTGTGGAAGGTTTACCCCAGATTCCCATTGACTTCAATTTTGCTTTGGATTCTTGGTGCCACATTTGGTCAAATGCTCGAGCAGTGTCAAGGAAAGTTACCCTCATTTCATCTCTTGACTTCAGCTGTTTTGTACATGTTCAGAACAAGACTGTAATGAGGTCAGGAATCAAATGGCCCTGACAGAACCCAGGGAGTAGGTTAAAAGCAAAATATTGCAGATATTGGAGATCTGAAATAAAGAAAGAGTGCTGGAGAAACTCAACAGATCTGGCAGCATCTGTGGAGAAAGAAGCTCAGCTAAGGTCTCCAATCCAATATGACTATTCTTTGAACCTCAATTTATTTGGTTAAGGACAAGCTGAAGTAGGTTTTTCATTCTGGTTGGTTCTCCTCATTAAAGACCCAGTCAACTCTTCTAGATTTGTCAGACTTCATTTCCCACTTACAATATACTTCCCACTTTGCTATACAAAAGCGTGGTTCGGCCACATCTGGAGTATTGTGTCCAGTTCTGGTCACCTCATTACAGGAAAGATGTAGAAGCGTTGGAACAGGTGCAGAGGAAATTTACCAGGATTTTGCCTGGAATGGAGGGAAGGCCTTACGAGGAAAGGTTGAGAGAGCTAGGGCTTTTCTCTTTAGAACGACGAAGGATGAGAGGTGACTTGATAGAGGTGTACAAAATGATCAGAGGTATAGATAGAGTAGACAGCCAGAGACTTTTTCCTAGGGTGGAGGTAGCTTTTATGAGGGGACATAGTTTTAACGTGAAAAGAGGTAGATATCGGGGAGACGTCAGAGGTAGGTTCTTTACTCAGAGAGTGGTAGGGGCATGGAATGCATTGCCAGAGAGGGTAGTGGAGTCTGCCTCATTAGGGGCATTTAAGCGGCTATTAGATAGGCATATGGATGATAGTATAAGGTAGCGGTGGAGGTTAGATAGACCTTAGGTTTCGGGTAAAATTTCGGCACAACATCGTGGGCCGAAGGGCCTGTACTGTGCTGTTATGTTCTATGTTCTAATCTTGGCTCTGACTAACTGATTTTTTGTTTTAAATGCCCTATTATTTCAATACTAATAATAGATTCCATCACTTCCCACCTTTACTGATGTCAGACTAAGTAGTAAATAGTTCCCTTCTCTCTGCCTCCTTTCTTGAACAATGGGGTTATGTCTGTTATTCTTCAATCCATAAATCTGTTACAGAATCTAGAAAACTTTAGAACATCAAAACTGATGAGTTGATCATCTTTAAAGCCATATTCTTTACAATCCTATGATGTAGGCATCAAGATCCAGAGGATTTATCAGCTTTTAGTCCTGTTAATTTCTCCAGTACTTCTATTTCACTAATATTATTTAAGTTCCTTAAGTTATAAGGTTTCTAATAATTTAAAGTTTGTTCTTTGTGTCTTCTACTGTGAAGATTGACAGGAATTTCTGCTATTTCCTTATTCCCTGTTGTAATTTCTCCTGCCTGATTTACTTCCAATTGTTTGCAAATTTGTAAAATCTGTTTCTGTATTTCTTGTTAGTTTACTCATGTTCTAACTTATCTCTCTAAAATTAGCAAACAGTCATTAAGAAATTAGTGAAGGCTTCCCAATCTTCAACATATAACTACTGTTTATGGCAACATTGTAAGCTACTTCTTTTCATCTTATCTTCAACGTGTCTAGCTACGGTTATACCACTTTTTTGGTAGAGGTTTTATTCCTAAAGGTATCAGGAGAGTTATGAATTATTTCTATTGCTTATCAAATTAATCTCATTTCCTAATCCAGCTCAGCTGATCATACCTCCATACCTGGCTTTCTTAAAGTTAAGAACTGAGTTTAACATTGCACCACATCACTTAAAATTCAACATGAGATATTCACCCATATTATGATTGCCATTCCCAAGAGGGGAATTGTGCCACCTTATTCACTGCTTAATCTAAGTAACCTGGTACCTAGTTGATTCCTCACCATATTTTTGGTACTTGTGAATATTATGGATCTGTCTATTGCAGAATACCTGCTCAGGAAAGTGCCCTGGAAATGTTGTTACTGTATTTTTGTTGTCTGTTCTCTCAAATACCATCCTTTAAACTCCTAGGGTATGCTTTGGTAGGTTATGTGAATCAGTATCTCTCTCTGACCCTTAGAGAGAGAGATTCCTGTAATGTGTCCCAATTTAAAGTCACTTCAATCCATTTTCACCTCTCTGTTCTGCTACACCTTCCAAGGAATAAACTGATAAGGTGACCCTTGGATTGACTTTGAATGCAACAACGGTGGATAATTTTATCAAGATGCTGGGTATCAACTTATCAACTTCTTGGTAGATATCTGTGATTTCCACTCGTAGACCTGAAGGCTTCACACTACTTTGTTGTTTTGCTTTCCTCAGCCAAAATCTGGAATGAGATGGAGAATCTCAATGTGATTCTTAAATAAGCAATAATGTTTCCAAATTGCAAACATGTGACATTTCTTTACCCATTTCAACCATTTTCCTGCCTCTCTGAGTGAGACTGCTGGTTCTTATTCCACTGTTCATACAGCCAGTAAGTAGGCATTATCCAGATCTGGACTAGAATTGAACCCATCTCCTGAAGTTGGAAGGGCAGTGACAGCCTGTCCTGACTTTTGATACGATTTTGGAAAAACTGCAGTAATTGAATTTCCATTCTCAAACTGTTGTTAAAATGTTGTCAATTTTTTAAACTTCATTTTTATAGGACTTGGTGAACCTTGCTCCCAGGAAGCCAGACTGGTATGTGTCTGATTTTTGTATCTCTCAAGATGTTGTTTTTGAAACAAATGTGTCCAATTTGTGTCCAAGTTAATCTGTTCTAGTTTATGATATGTTTTTCAATTTGATGGGTTTTCTTATGCAGGGATCTGAAGAGGGATGTAGCTAAGAAACTGGAAAAACTGGAGAAGAGGACACAGAGAGCAATAGCAGAACTAATCCGTGAGTAATTAATGAATTATCAGGTTTCATTGCGCTGATTGGAAGCATTGGTGGTCACAAAAGAGAGTTTCCAGAATTGTTGAGGTAATTCATTCAATTTGGTTTAGGTCAAGTGGAAGGAATACTACTTCTAGGTCAAAACTGATAATTGAAAACTAATTCCTTAACTGACCGTTCTTACTGTCTGGAATGCTTTGTCAAAAATGGTTACTGTGGCAGAGATTATGGTTAACTTGCACGTTAATTAAAAGTGTGTTTGAAAGGATAAATGCATTAGCACATAACAAAATAATGGTAGACGTTGGCAGTCCCCAGCATTGCTGTGATGGGCTAAATAGTATCATCTTTTGTTGCAATTTCCACCATTCTGTGTTGTGCCTACTTGCATACACAGGTGTAAGAAAGGTTCAAATACAAACATGAATTAGGAACAGCAGTAGACCATTCAACCCCTTGAACCTGCTCTGCCATTTGATAAGATTGTTGCTGATCAGTGACTGAGATCAGGAGCAATGTCTGCTGTGGCCATAAAGTTAGTCTACTGATTAACCTGCAGGCCAACATCCTACATGCTCAACGGGCATCATTAGCAGAAGAGGAGGAAAAAGATCAGAAAATAAACAGATGTGGATACAGCTAAGTTAAGCGGTGCAGTGCCATACTTGGCAAATAGTGGTGTTGTCCCACTGTTGGTAGGAGGTGACACAACCGCACAAGATCCTGTTAACGCCTAACATACTATCACAAAATGCATCTCCTTTGCACCCAATCTCTGTCATACGCTCTGTCTTTTACTTCACTTTTCTCTCAATGTCTCACACTCTCTTGCCTGTCTTTCTCGTTCTCGTACTCCCACACTTTTGCTGTCTTCTCCATCACACTGTCACTTACATGTATGACTAATCGAGTATATGTATAGGCTTTTATTTATATTACATGACTTTGTTCAGGTGTGCTTACAGAAGCAGTGAGCATGAAGTCCTGAGCACAACCACCAACTAGCAGATGATAGTTTAGTAAGGGCAAGGGAAGAAAGCCTATTTGAAAGTTTGGAAATAACAATGTTGGAATGATGTTAGTTATTTATTTTCCATCCCACAGGCGAGAAGCTAAAAGGTAATGAAGATGATCTGGCATCTGCAGTTGGAGCTGTGAAGCAGGAAGATTATGACTCTGAGTGATTCAGATTTTCGTATGAAAATGGAGGTGTGGGGGAGTCCAAACGCACAGCAGCTGACTTCATGGAATGAGAACATTGTAATGGTACTCACTGAGTGATCACAGTGAAGAGGAAAGAGATTGTTCAGCCTTTTTTTCCCAAGAAGATTCTGCAGTTGTCTTTCCAGTGATTGTCCAGGCTCTACCAGCTTACCTGAAACTCAATTAAACTTGTTGCTGCATGAAGAACTTACTGAAATCAGTTCTAAATTTACTTCTCCTATTGTTACAGTTTATTTTGATATGGCCCAGGATTTACTTTTTCTGTACCATTTACTAATATCTACACTTCCCTGCATCACTCTCGGTTTCTTACTTTCTAGGTCAAAGCGTCAATTGTTTTTCTTGCTGCTCAATCCATCTGACATAAGAAGTCAACCTTTTAGCCTCTTCTCTACACTGATTTCAGAGTTTGGATGATTCTTCGTGTTTTGCTGACCACAGCTGGAAACAGCAGCCAGTGCGATCTATCTCGAACACTGTGCAGTTATCCACAAACAACTGTTCACTTTGGAGTCCTGAGTTCTTTTCCTGTGTTTTCTCCAGATTTTCATTATTGTTAATGTTGGTTTAAGAGGAAAAGCTTTCCTACACCTGCAGTATAATTTACATGTCTCTTAGAGACCATAAATATCTCCTTATGATCATGGATACTTATAAGCTCATTTGATCCTGGAGGAAATCTAATCAAATTGATGTTAATTGGAGGGTTTAGGAGAATGGGAGCCGTGAGGTTTTACAGAGCCTTCAGGATCTGAGAGTTGAAGCCTGTAACGTTAAAACCCATTGAAATTATAGAATGGAATTTATGTAAGTAGCTACAGACTCACAACTTGAGCTCACGAACAAACTTTGTAGCTTTTAAAAATTCTCAATCTGCAAACAAACAAAAAACATACATAATTTGCTGAATGTTATGGAGATGCTGTGCAGTATCTGAACGAGGAAAGGCAAGTGAATATTTCCAGCATCGGCAGTTCCTACTATCTCTGAATATTTCTGATAGAATTCGTACCTGCAGTTTTTCTTTTAAAAAGAATTTCTTCTTGAGTTTCAGTCCTGCATGTGTCAGTGTGGTGTATCCCTTTCTGGATATCGATGAAGATTGTAGATCTTTTTCATGTGTAGGTGTTTGTGTTCCTCTGTGTAGGCTTGTAAGTGTCTGCCTTCTTGCCTGTGTATGAGGGATGCATCCACATCTCCATCTGTTTGAGTGGGGCATGTCCACCTCTGTCAGTGACTGGTGTCACCACTTAGAGTTGGGATTTCACGAAACAGACTTTTACCCCCTTGTTAACTGGTTATTCTTTCTGCTCTGCATTGTTTTGGACAGCCTTTTCTGTATATTTTATATGAAATGATGTACCAATTTATAATAAAACAAACTACAAAACAAAACTACTGAGTGACAGTGAAATAAATTACATTGTCATCTGGAGTAACTGGTCAGATAATCTCAACCAGCACTATTGAAAGTGCATTATCTGGTTCAAGTCTCATTTGCCAGGGTCCAATTAAAAGCTCTGACCACTGGACTCCTCTGACCAGTGAAATCAAGGTGACCCAAACAACCTGATTTGCAGAGGCCCTTGGCAGTCCACTAATACTGATATTGACCTATAAACCTGGGGTCAACCAGATTCTATTGGAATGTTATGCTAGGCAAAGGTAAAAATTAAATCTCATAGAAGATAAAGGATTGACAAATATACTAAATGAGTACGAGCAAATTACTGCAAATGCTGGAATCTCTATTAAAAACAAAAAATACTGGAAATAACAGCAGGTCAGGCAGTATCTGTGGAGAGAGAACAAGCTAATATTTCGAGTCTAGATGACCTGATCAGAGCTGACGTAAATTGTGAAGGGGACAGCATTTATGCAATAGTTAGAGCATGGAATGCTGGGGGCAAAAGGGTGCTGATAGTGCAGATTAAGTGATTGGAATGTGAGAATGGCTGAACAATGGGTCTCTGGCACTGTCAGGTAGTAGTGCTAATGACTGAACTACCATGCTGCCTATTCTTGTGGCTGAGTTTCAAATTCAAACCACACCAAGAAACATCTTATTTAACTGTTGGATTTATTCATTAAACTATTTCATATTTATGGCCCCTAGTTTTTCTAAGGAAAGTCCCAACTCGTTTTAAGTGAGTTGGTAGTAGGAATCAAAATAGTGCAAAAGGCAGAGCAATGGCTATTAGGCTGATTATTGATAGGTAAGTGGTTAAAAAAAGCCTGTGGTGCTATGGGCTTTTGTTTTATCTAAATAGGTGCCTGAGTACAAAAGCAAGGAAGTTAAACCTGAATAAAATGCTGGTTCAGCCTCAACCAGCAACATGTGTCCATTTCTGAGCATTACACTTTAGGAGGAATATGAAAGTATTAGAGTGCAGAAAAGTTTCATGAACTGGTTTTTCAGTTACAAAGACCAAAAGAATTGTGGATGCTGTCTGTAAATCAGTAATAGAAGTTCTGAGGAAGGGTCACTCGACCTGAAACATTAACTCTGATTTCTCTCCACAGATGCTGCTAGACCTGCTGAGCTTTTCTGTTTTTGTTTCAGTTATGAAGACAGATTGGCACAGTTGGGATTGTTTTCCTTGGATTAAAAGGGCTAAAATGAGATTTGATAGAGGTTATCAAAACCATGGAAGGGTCAGGTCAATATATGCAGGAAGAAAAATTTCCACATTTCCTATTGGTGGAAGGAATGAGAGCCAGAGATCACAATTGAGCCTACTCTGCCATTTAATCCGATCATGGCTGACCAAACAACAAATGCCTTTTACCCACACTATTCCCATAACTCTCACACCATTGCTAATGAAACATGTATTAACCTCTAAATGTACTCAAAGACTGAACTTTCACAGATGTTGGAGTAGAGAATGCCAAAGATTCGCCACCCTCTGGGAATTCTCCCTGTCTTGGTACGAAATTCATTTCTAAAAAAATTGTACCCTTGGCTCTGGATTCCCCAACCAGGGAAAGCATCTTGTCTGTATGTGCCTGTCCATTCCTTTAAATATTTTAGAGGTTTCCATGAGATCACCTTTCATTCTTCAAAACTGTAGAGAATAATGGCCTATTTTGCCCATTTCTCTTTAATGGAGATTGCTGCCATCTCAGGAACAAATCTGGTAAACCTTCATTGCATTCCTCTATGGCAATACGATTTTACCTGAGATGAAAACTGCACCAAGTACTCTAGGTGCAATCTAACCAAGTTCCTGTGGATTTGAAGCAATACTTCATTCCTCCTGTACTCAAATCCGTTTGCAGTAATGGCTAAAATTCCATTAGCCTTCCTAAATAGCATGTTGCAAAGAAGGAAGAGGAAGTAATAGTGACCAAATGCATTATCTGCCAGTGTGGTGGAAGTGGGTTCAATTAAGACATTCAAGAGGGAATTGTGTTAGTATCTGAAAAGGAAACATGTACATGGTTATATGGAGAAGATGAGGGAGTGGCATGAGGTGAATTGCCCCTGTTCTGCTAGCTCTGATTCTACATCTTGAGAGACTTAAAATAACGAAAGTGATATCACAAATTTACAAGAACAGAAGAATTAGGGGAAAAAAGTAGGCAATTAAGTCCCTTTTTCGATAAGATCTAATTGATTTTGATTGTGTGTTCCACTTTCCTAGCTACCTCCATATCCTTTAATTCTCCTATCATCGATCGTACAATCCCTACAGTGTGGAAACAGGCCCTTTGGCCCAACAAGTTCACACAGACTGTTCACCATCGCACCCAGACGCATCCCCCTATAACCCACCTAATCTACACATTCCTGAACACTTTGGGCAATTTAGCATGTCTAATCCACTTAATCTGCACATCTTCGAACCATGGGAGGAAACCCACGGGCAGAATGTGCAAACTCTACACAGACAGTGGCCCAAGGGTGGAATTGAACCTGGGTCCCTGGCGCTGTGAGGCAGTAGTGCTAACCACTGAGCTGCCGTGCTGCCCTTTACCCTACCATCCCTTCCTTGCCTCTGTTGGACAAACCTATTCAGTACTGTAGCAACTGCTCCCTAAACAACCTCCACATTTCTATCGTGCATTTCCCTGAGAACATCTGATTCCAATTGGTGCTCCTAAGTTCTTGCCTAATAGCATTGTAATTCCCCCTCCTGCAATTAAATACTTTCCCATACCGACTACTCCTTTCCCTCTCCATGACTATAGTAAAAGTCAGGAAGTTGTGATCACTATCACTGAAATACTCTCCCACTCAGAGATCTGACACCTGACCTGGTTCATTTCTGAGCACCAAATTCAGTAATGGCCTCCCCTCTAATCGGCTATCTACATCTTGAGTCAGAAATCCTTCCTGGACACACCTGTCAAAATCTGGTCCATCCAAACTCTTTGCACTTAGGATGTTCCAGTCTATATTAGGGAAGTTGAAGTCGCCCATGACAATAACCCTACTACTTCTGCACCTTTCCAAAATCTATCTCCCAATCTGCTCCTCGGGGGGTCTATAGAAAACTCCCAATAAAATGACTGCTCCTTTCCTGTTTATGACTTCCATCCATACTGACTCAGTGGAGAAACCCTCCTCCACGAACTCCCTTTCTGCAGCTGTGATACCATACCTGGTTAGCAATGCCACTCCCCCACCTCTTTTACCTCCCTCCCTATTTCTTTTGAAATATCTATACCCCGGAACATCCAACAACTATTCCTGCCCCTGTGTTATCCAAGTCTCCGTAATGCCCATAACATCGTAGTCCCAAGTACTGATCCATGCTCTTAAGTTCGTCACCCTTATTCCTGACAAAACCTTAAGAATTCTAAAATGTAATTATTCGCTGAGGAAAACCATATTCCCATCTGTTTGAAATGGAAAGCATCTTTTTTTAATTTGAAACGACGTCTCCCAGAGTTCTCGATTCCTCCCACACGGGTAGATATGTTCTCAGTATCCACCTTGTCAAGTTCACGCAGGGTCTCATTATTTCAACAAAATCACATTGCATTCTTCTAAACTACAATATATACACGTTCGACCTTCCCTCGTGAACGTAGTGTATTATTGAACCTATTGTTTATTTCTACGGGATAGTTTATTTGGATTAAAACTGTTGTGTTTGTGTAAATGGAACAGATAAAGAACTTTGACGTTCCAGGCTTTAGGACAGCCACAGGTACACTCCTGCAACCTTGCTGTGACATTCGCCGCAATGTACATCCTGGTCACATGCCTATGACGTGCGTTAAACGATCCGATTGGTCAATCTGACGTCGTCACGCCGGCGATGACCCCTGTACGTCATCAGCAGCGCCCGGATGAAGGATGTGGGCGGCCATGCCGCTGTCGGGGTTTAGGGTGAGTGAGCCTTGGGGAGGGAGAGCTTGACATCCGCGACTCTGAAACACTGTTGTGTTGAGGGCCGGAACAGTGACAGCTCGGCTCTATCTGCGTCCGGGCCCCACTTTTCTCGGTTAAAGAACTAGACCCTTCCGCCTTCCTGTCCTCATCTTACTCCTTCCTCTCTCTCACTTCCTCCATCCCCCTAAGTCAACCGCCTCAGACACAGGCTTTCACCCTGCTGCTTCTCCACTGTCTCCCTCTCACACATCCTCACTATCCCTCTCTCACACACACATCCTCACTATCCCTCTCTCACACACACATCCTCACTATCCCTCTCTCACAAACACATCCTCACTATCCCTCTCTCACAAACACATCCTCACTATCCCTCTCTCAC
>NC_063335.1:89867403-89935724 GCF_021869965.1 Rhincodon typus
CTCACTATCCCTCTCTCACAAACACATCCTCACTATCCCTCTCTCACTATCCCTCTCTCACACACACATCCTCACTATCCCTCTCTCACTATCCCTCTCCCACACACACACATCTTAACTATCCCTCTCTCACTATCCCTCTCTCACTGACATGTCTCTGTGTCCCCCATCCTCACACCAGCACTTACACACCTTTTTAGAACTGAATAAGAGTCTAGTAAGGTGACAGCTGTATCCCAAAGGAAAGATGTGATCATGTTGGAAATGTTCCAGGGGAGATTTATGTGCATGTAGCCTGGACATTGGAATTTCAGTTAGTGCAACAGGAAGAAATACCAGGATCATTCTTTTTGAAACAAGAGATGTTGCTGGGAGGTTGAAAAGTAGGGTGGTCATATTTCCCAGGTTTAGGTTCTTGAGGTGTGGGATTTGTGGGATTTATGGGATTTGAGGGGAAATCTTTTCTTCCATACAGGTGCTGGGCATCTGGAACAGTCTGCAAGAATGGTAGAGGGAGAAACCCCTGCATTTAAAATAACTCTGTAGTTGAGGTGTCTTAGCCACTAAGGCTAAGAGCAAGAGCTGGAAAGTGGGATTAGGCTTGAAGGCCACTTCTGGCCTACTGCAAATACAACGGGCTGAATAGTCTTTATCTGTGCTATAAATTTTTATGATTCAACCATCTTGCTTATCTATCTCTTCCTCAACCGTTTCTCACTCTCCTCCCCATTCTTCTCTCGGATCCACTGCTTCCTGAGAACAGTATTTCCCTGACGCTGCCAGCACGTTTTCAAAGTAAACGTTGTGTTATTTGCTTAAATACAGTTAAAATTTCCAAACATAATTCATAGAATTTCTTCATAAATCCATCTTTATCCTGGATTATGCAGTTTAGAACCATTTATGTTGGAAATTGAGGATGCAGGTCAAACACATTCCTAAGTGTCAAGAATCTGGAACAGCAACTTGGCCTAAACAGATTGTTTGTAATTTCTCATCACCCACCCACCCCGCCATGATATATCTTTAACTTGTTGCTATTTTTAGTTTTGAAATTCTAAGCTCAATAATTTCCAGCATTCAGCCTTGGTGCCAGTAAAGCATTTGGATCGTATTGTGTTTGTAGTGAGCAGATTGGAACCATTTGATCAGCGTTGGGAAGATGCTGATCAACCACCTTCCTACAAGAACGGAATTTTTTAAAAATTGGAAACAGTGAGTTGGTCCAAGCAAGTTTACTCATAATTTTTCGTCACTTCCAATATCTGGACTTTTTGAGGCTGAAGGGTTGAATTGAGATTTCTTGCCAATGTAAACCCGGCTCATGGGAGCAATATCATCTGCCCCTTTATGGTCTCTCTGTCTTTTGTAGGTAAATATTTGCAGAATCAATTCAAGGCTCAGATTATAACTCAAGTGCAAATTTATTTCTTATTAAAATAAAAGTAATCAATACAAATGGTGTATTTACAGTAATCGTAATTACTTATCCCTAATTAAAACAATACTTGTTCTTGCAATGTTGAACATAAAGTTAAATTGAAATACCGTCACTTTATACATGGTAGCAGATTAATATGGAGTCATTGAATAATCCTATTAATCTACAGTTTTGAGATTGATTCTTGTGTAGTCTGAAGACTGCGACAAATATATTCCACATTGTCTTTTGCAGGTATTCAGAAACCGTATTCGACAATCCTGTTGAGGAAATCAGGATCATTTAGCCCCTTGAGTCAACTTCACAATTAATTGTCGTTGATCTGCATGACAGTTGTATTTACCTGCCTTTGTTCCACACCTTGATATTCTCATCTGTCAAAAATCTGTTGATCATAGTCTTCGAAATTCCAATAGTTGCTGTCTTCTATTTAAAACTCCAAGGACCTCAAAGCTTTTTGAGCTGCCCTTTCAACTTGTGCTGTTGTTACACACAGCCCCAGCTATTTTGTTGTCTCTACTCCTTTTAGATTTGTACCACTTGGGTTATTCTCTCCCACCTAATGCTTTTCCCTGAGAATGTAGCAATATTATTGAGGAATTTTCTTATGAGAAGTTGAGTAAGTTGGTCCTGTACTCATTGGAGTTTAGAAGAATGAGATATGATGTTATTGAAACACGTAAGATTCTTAGAGGAATAGACGCGATATATGCTGAGAGATTGTTTCCCTTTATGGGATAGTCTAAGACCAGAAGGCAAAATTTTAGTGAGAGGTCACCTATTTAATACTGAGCTGGGAGAAATTTCTCCTGAGGGTATTTATGGCAGAGGGTTGTTAACAATATTCAAGGCTGAGATAGACTTTTAATCATTAAAAGAATTGAGGCTTATGGAGAAAGGTCGGAAAGTGAAGTTAAAGATTATTGGACTAGCTATGATCTCATTGCATGAATAGAATCAATGAGCTGAATGGCGTATTTCTTCTGCTGTGTCTAATTATCTTAAATGTGGGTTGTATGGTTCTTTGAGCCTGGCCTGCCATTCAGTCAGATCTTAGCTAAACTCCCATGTTGTTACTGCTGTCATGTGTTATCTTCAAATTTCTTGATTCCCTGGCTGCTGAAAAATCTTATTTATTTCACCCTTGAGTGTATACAGAATAAAACTTATATACAGACTGAGTATGACAACCCACTGGGGTTGAGAATTCTAAGGGTTGCAAACTTCTCCTCACCTCAGTCCGAAATAGCAACTCCTTCGCCTGAGACTGTGATTCCTAGTTCTAGACTTGCCAACCATGAAAATAGCCTCCAAGCATCCATTCTTTCAAGTCCTTGAAGAATTTTGTATGTTTCAATGATAAATCTCCCATTAACTCTCCAGAATATTGGCCCATTATACTCCATCTTTCTCCATGGACCAATGTCGCCATCCTAAGAATAAATTTAGCGAACAATTGTTCTGTCATGAGACCTAAACACTACTCCCAAGTGTGGTTTCATCAAAGCTCTATCCTTCCTCTTGTGCTCAAATCTCTTTGTGATAGTGGCTAATTTGGTTTCTTATCAAAATTTGTGCAAATTCTGAAAATTTGACACTGTTGATATTGTAATCCCTGTACCTTGAAGAAAAATTGCATTGAAATAGCAAATGCTGGAAATACTCAGCAACTTTGGCAACATGTGTTAAGAGAAAAGCTGTTAGTTTCAAGCTGTTTCTTTTTCTACAGATACCATGTGACTTGCTGAATATTTTCAATATTTTGTTTGAATACAGTTTTCATCCAGGGAATGAGATCATAAAAACCAGTAGTGTCAGAGAAGAGAATTGGAAGTGCCAAGTGAAGGGGAGAGTGAGTGATGCCAGCAGTGCTAAGGGAATAGGAAAGGGGGGGGTAGAGGAAATCAACAGCAGAAGGGAAAAGAAGGAAATATCAACAACACCAAAGTGAAAGGGTTGATAATTCCAGTAGGCGATTGCTTGCCAATGAGTATGATTGTCCATCAAGATCATGGATTCTGACAGTCCTTGTGGGGCTGATGAACCGGATCCTAGAGCCAGCCGCACTTTTGACCACACATCGGACAGCTCTTTCTGGGAGGTGGAAGTGGTGCTTGGCCTTGAGATCGCTGATGTTCTTTTCTACAGTTCCTTCCCCAAAATCCTCTTGCTGAAGTTCTCGAAGAATTATGTCCCTTGATATGAGTTTACTCCCAAGTCTTTTTTTTCTGAATGAGGGTCTCCCATGCATTGATATCTATTTTGCATGTCCGAGGGAAGCCTTCAGTGACTCTTTGAAATGCTTCCTTTGTTCTCCTATCATTTGAGTACCTTCCTCGAGCTTGGCAGAGAAGATCTACTTTGGCAGTCAGAACTCGGGCATCCTCAGCTTGTTGATTTTGGATGATCGTGGCATCGAAGCTGGTGCTGTTAGCTGCGTCAAGTGCGCTGATGTTAGTATGCCTGTCCACTCGTCAGGCTAAGGGGAATGAAGACACATGGTTTATGGGGAGTGATCTGGGAACTCCAGTCATATTGATAACATTGAATGATGGGCCTGGGGAACCCTGTCAACATGACGGACAAGGAGCATCCAAGTGCCATAGGACTACCCATAGCACCACTGACCAACATTTTCCATTCATTAAATCAGAGTTTTGCATGAAATTCTTGTCAGACCCCAGAATAATGCAGTAGGTTTGGGTATCACATTTCAGAAAGATATATTGGCTTTGGAGCTGGTGTAGTGTGGATTTGGCAAAATGACCTCAATGAGTTATCAAACAAAAGTTAGGTAAATAAGTTGAGGTACTGTAAACATCAGACAACATCTGTATTCAAAAAATTCAAATGGCGCTGGGACATTAGGTCAAATGGTAAAGTGTTTACTTTGGATGCGAGAGGTAGTGAACTCAGCGCCTACATTTTCCACTCTGGTTTGAAACACTGAATCCATTTTGCACGGCTTGACAGGATGGATGCAGAAGGATGATTCTCCTGTCTGAAGTGTCCAGAACAGGGTGACACAGACTCGGGTGAGGGAAAGGCAGTTTAGTACTGTGCCGAGGACGAATTTCTTCAAACTTGAGGCTGGAATTCTATACCACAGAAGGCTGTGGGGGACTTTGTAATTGAGTGTATTCAAGGGATAGATTGTTAGCTTTTTAGATGTTAAGGGTATAACGGATTATCTGGATAGTGTGTGAAATTGGTGCTGAGAGAGAAGATAAGCCATGATTTAGTTGAATGATAGAGCAGGCTTAGTGGGCCAAATGGTGTACTCCTGCTTCTTATGTTTATGTGAATGGTGGAGATGTTTTTATTCAGCCTGTTCAGACATGTTAGGATTCATCTCTGCAGCAGGTGGAACTTGAACCCAGGTCTTCTACCTTAGAGGAAGGGACACTACCTCAGTGCCACAAGCGCCCAACCCATGACTGGTAGAACTTACATCAGTTGAATGGGCAATTCCTGTTCCTACTTTAAGCACTTGTGACACATTATAACACAATGTGTAATTACTGTAAATACATATTCATTTAACATCAACGTCATAATTTCTGTCTTTGCTTTAGGTGTTGTGAGATGTCAAGGACTTAGTGTCACTCGGCAACAAAAATGGCAGCTAGGCTGATACAAAGATGTACGCGACACTTAAGCATTTCATTCCTCAATGTGTCGGCTCCTGCCACTGTATTAACTGCATGCAGATGGAGCCCAGCAGAACTGTACCAGTCATCGACATCACTGGCTGGCATACACACATCTTTTCGCCAACACACTCCTGACTTGACACCTGCCACCGAACATACTTACACTTGCCAGCCAGAGCATGTGAAGGTGGATGAGCTGATTGAGTCAGCCTTAAACACAGAGGAGCTCCTGCAGATTCCCTCAGAACACATGGTCACAGGGAACCAAGCAGCTGCACTGCTCAACCGCCTGTGCCGCAATATAGTGGAGCAGAACTTGGACGCTCAGGATGTTCTTAAAGACAGTCGCTTCCAGCATTTGTTGAATGCTGTTAATGGCCAGGTTGGTGACTTTCTGTCATATAAAATGCACCCTCCTCATGCTCAGTGTCGTTAATAACAGGAGAATAAATGTTGTGTTTTCAAGGTCAGTAGTAACAGTAAAAGTAGCCTCAAAGCTTCCAGTCGTTTGTAAAAACTCAACTGTTTCACTGTGTCATTTAAAGATGGAAATCATATGTTCCTGCCTGTTTTGTCCTTTCTGTGAATCCAGTCCCACAACATAGTACTTGATTCTTCACTGTCCTCTAAAATAGCCTAGAAAACGATTGTAGTAGGGTGTTTAAGTATCTGCAGTAAATGCTGGCATTGACAACAACATCCACAGCCCAAGAGAGATTTTGTTTTATAAACCTGGTAGGGAAGTTAGAGACCATTGCTGCCTCACCTCCTTGACCCTTTCCCGCAAACACTTTTTACCATGCACTCAATCTGTCCTTAATATTGATTCACTCATTCACTTTGCCATAAGCTCACCTTCTTTATTCAGATTCTCTTCCACTGACAGTCTCAGAACACACAAACACTTTCCATTATTAATGCCACTTGCCTGCATTGTAAACATTTTGGCCAGACTGTCCGCAAGTCAGTAAGGAATTAATTAGGAAATTAGCCTCAAACTCTCAGGTTTTCTTTCTGCATGTCTGCTGTGAGAACAATATGTAGTACAGTGATTCAGCCCTATTTGTGGGGATCCAAAATATGTAGCTCGCAGCTTACTATTCACAGAATCAATAATATTGTTGTGTTGTTAAATTTTAAGAGCTGTATAAAAATGTGCAGTGATGTCACAAAGTGTACCTAAGGTCAAAAACAAACAGCTGCCTGCTGTGGTCAGTGAGGCTGTATAGTGCCTGAAATTAGGTACACCATGCATCAAGTATTTCAGTGTAAATTTACATTGCCACCCAGTGGGAAAATGAATTAAGACAGCATATTCCCAAGAAAGACTTCCTGCTGTTTCTGTCTCTTGCACTCAGCCGGACTTGACCTCTAGTTTTATCATTTTCAGATTTCATCGGTGTGGAATGGCAATCTGGTAAGCTTGCTGCGAAACCTCTTTGTGATCAGAGTGGATGCTAATAACCGTGTCCTACGGTCTGTTGAAAATGAGATTCATTGGCGGTTGAGGCGCCTGAGCTTGAAAAACCTTGCTTGGTTGGCAGGCTACTACACCAGCTATGCACAGACAGACGGACAGAAAGTCCTGCTTAGTGACATAATAAAAAACGTGGAACTACGCTGGACTGAGATCACAGATGCGAAGACTGTTACTACACTGATGACAAAACTGGGACCCTTATCGAGTGTACTAATGGGCAGACTGGAGGATAAGGTATAGGTTACCTGTGCAGTAAAATTTTTATCATCAAAAATGTTGTGTCGCTGTAATAATGTGCTAAGTTTCTAGGTGTAACATGTATCATACTATCATACATCTATATTTCACACTTTGGGTCCAGGGTATAACCACGAATTACATACCTATATCCTGGACCCAAAGTGTGAAATATAGATGTACGATAGTATGATACATGTTACACCTAGAAACACTGCGTTGTATTGAATATCAGAACACTGAAGTGTAAGAAGCATTAGAGGGAAGTTTGACCAAATACCCAAGGGAGAAAGGGCGAGAAGAATATGTGGCTATGGTGAGATAAAATGGATTGGGAGAAGGCTTGTGTGCAGCATAAAGTCCAGTGTTGTCCAGTTAGGCTAAATGGTTTATTTCAGTTCTGCAAATTCTGTGTAAAACACTGCATGTTATGTACTGGAGCATTAGACAGGATAACATGAGAAGTGGAGAGATGTAGTCATTCACACACAGTGTGTTATGTAATATTTACACTCTCAAGAATGGACTCTGTAGATGGTGTACTTCAAGGTAGGTGGTATCTACGCGCGTATCCGCATGGCACCCATCAAAGTCACTGTTGGCTCTGTGTTGCAGCCATGGCTCAGTTGGTATTACTGTTGCCTGCATCTCAAGGTTTCAGGTTCAAGTCACACTCCTGTATTTGAGCACAAAAGTCAAGACTGATGCTGTCGTGAGGGATTGGTCCAGTGTTGGATGTGATGCCTTTCAGATGAGACATTAAATCAGACCCAATCTGCCTGTTTGGGTGAATATGGAAGGTCCTATGACACTACTTCATAGAGGAACAGATTGTCCTGGTCGATATTTGTCCTTCAATTAAAATAACTAAACCATATTTTTAAATTATTATCACATTGCTATGTGAATTTGCTGTTTGCAACTTGGCTGCTGGTTCCTACAAACGTTACTATACAGTTCATTGGTTCTAAAGCACTTTGAGACATCTACTGATTGTGAACAGTAGTACACAAACATCTCTTTTTTTTCTTTTATGGACAGAAGTCCCACAACACCACGATATCGTCCAACACGTTTATTTTAAATCACAAGCTTTCAGAGCACTGCTCCTTCATCAGGTGGAGTCAAAACAAACACACAGGCACAGAATTTATGGGCAGAGAGATCAAAACGTCATACAAATAGTGTGAGTGGAGTGTTGAATAATAAGTCTCTGCAGGTGATCAAAAGTGTCAGGTGGTGTGAATAAAATGTCAATAACTGACTAGCAAGTGAAGGAATGACCTGTGATCCAATTAATTGAGGTAGAGAGATAATTACAAAAAATTAAAAATAAGATGGTCCTGGAGACGAACCAAACAGCTGGAATAACATGATAGGTACAAGAGTTGCATGCCGAGGGTCTAACCAAAGTAAGAATTACTTTGTAAAGTTTTGGATTACTTAACGTAGAGGGATTGTTTATCTCGAAGACTGCCTTGGAGAACACTTGCCTGAAGATCGGAGACCATGTCCTTAACTGCTGAAGTGTTCCCTGACTGGGTGGGAACATTCCTATCTGGGGAACACTTCAGCGGTCAAGAAACAATTGCCATTCAGGAATGTTCCCTTCCAGTCAGGGAACACTTGAGCAGTCAAGAGCATTCAGCCTCTGATCTTTGGGTAAGCATCCTCCAACACAGAATCGCCGAGCAGAGACTGATAGCCAAGTTCCGTACCCATGAAGACGGCCTCAACCGTGATCTTAGGTTCATGTCGCGCTACATGTGACCCCACCATTTTGTTTTGTATTTGTAAAATCTTCCTTACTGTTCTGTGTTGACACTATAACTTGATAACTTGTTATGATCTCTCTACCTTAATTAGTTAGTTCAGTTTTGGATTACTTGTTGCTTTGGTTAGACCCTCGACATGCGACTGTTAGAACAAAGAACAAAGAAAATTACAGCACAGGAACAGGCCTTTCGGCCCTCCAAGCCTGCGCCGATCCAGATCCTCTATCTAAACCTGTCGCCTATTTTCCAAGGATCTGTATCCCTCTGCTCCCTGCCCATTCATGTATCTGTCTAGATACATCTTAAATGACGCTATCGTGCCCGCCTCTACCACCTCCGCTGGCAACACGTTCCAGGCACCCACCAACCTCTGCATAAAGAACTTTCCACGCATATCTCCCTTAAAGTTTTCCCCTCTCACCTTGAAATCATGACCCCTAGTAATTGAATCCCCCACTATGGGAAAAAGCTTCTTGCTATCCACCCTGTCTATACCCCTCATGATTTTGTAGACCTCAATCAGGTCCCCCCTCAACCTCCGTCTTTCTAATGTAAATAATCCTAATCTACTCAACCTCTCTTCACAGCGCCCTCCATACCAGGCAACATCCTGGTGAACCTCCTCTGCACCCTCTCCAAAGCATCCACATTCTTTTGGTAACGTGGCGACCAGAACTGTACGCAGTATTCCAAATGTGGTCGAACCAAAGTCCTATACAACTGTAACATGACCTGCCAACTCTTGTATTCAATGCCCCGTCCGATGAATGGAAGCGTGCTGTATGCCTTCTTGACCACTCTATCGACCTGCGTTGCCACCTTCAGGGTACAATGGACCTGAACACCCAGTTCTCGCTGTGCATCAATTTTCCCCAGGGCTTTTCCATTTACCGTATAGTTTGCTCTTGAATTGGATCTTCCACAATGCATCACCTCGCATTTGCCTGGATTGAACTCCATCTGCCATTTCTCCGCCCAACTCTCCAATCTATCTCTATTCTGTTGCATTCTGCGACAGTCCCCTTCACTATCTGCTACTCCACCAATCTTAGTGTCATCTGCAAACTTGCTAATCAGACCATCTATACCTTCCTCCAGATCATTTATGTATATTACAAACAACAGTGGTCCCAACACGGATCCCTGTGGAACACCACTGGTCACAGTTCTCCATTTTGAGAAACTCCCTTCCACTACAACTCTCCGTCTCCTGTTGCCCAGCCAGATCTCTCTCCATCCAGCTAGTACACCCTGGACCCCATGCGACTTCACTTTCTCCATCAGCCTACCATGGGGAACCTTATCAAATGCCTTACTGAAGTCCATGTATATGACATCTACAGCCCTTCCCTCATCTATCAACTTTGTCACTTCCTCAAAGAATTCTAACAAGTTGGTAAGACATGACCTTCCCTGCACAAAACCATGCTGCCTATCATTAATAAGCCCATTTTCTTCCAGATGTAAATAGATCCTATCCCTCAGTATCTTCTCCAGCAGCTTCCCCATCACTGACGTCAGGCTCACCGGTCTATAATTACCTGGATTATCCTTGCTACCCTTCTTAAACAAGGGGACAACATTAGCAATTCTCCAGTCCTCCGGGACCTCACCCGTGCTAAAGGATGCTGCAAAGGTATCTGTTAAGGCCCCAGCTATTTCGTCTCTTGCTTCCCTCGGTAACCTGGGATAGATCCCATCCGGACCTGGGGACTTGTCCACCCTAATGCCTTTTAGAATACCCAACACTTCCCCCGCCCCCCTTATGCTGATTTGACCTGGAGTAATCAAACATCTATCTCTAACTTCAACATCCATCATGTCCCTCTCCTCAGTGAATACCAACGCAAAGTACTCATTAAGAATCTCACTCATTTTCTCTGACTCCTCGCATAACCTCCCTCCTTTGTACTTGAGTGGGCCAACCCTTTCTCTAGTTACCCTCTTGCTCCTTATGTATGAATAAAAGGCTTTGGGATTTTCCTTAACCATGTTTGCTAAAGATATTTTATGACCCCTTTTAGCCCTCTTAATTCCTTGTTTCAGATTGGTCCTACTTTCCCGACATTCTTCCAAAGCTTCGTCTGTTTTCAGTCGCCTAGACCTTATGTATGCTTCCCTTTTCCTCTTTGGTAGTCTCACAATTTCACCTGTCATCCATGGTTCCCTAATCTTGCCCTTTCTCTCCCTCATTTTCACAGGGACATGTCTGTCCTGCACTCTAATCAACCTCTCTTTAAAAGCCTCCCACATATCAAATGTGGATTTACCCTCAAACAGCTGCTCCCAATCCACATTCCCCAGCTCCTGCCGAATTTTGCTATAGTTGGCCTTCCCCCAATTCAGCACTCTTCCTTTAGGACCACTCTCGTCTTTGTCCATCAGTGTTCTAAAACTTACGGAATTGTGATCACTATTCCCAAAATAATCCCCCACTGAAACTTCAACCACCTGGCCGGGCTCATTCCCCAACACCAGGTCCAGCATGGCCCCTTCCCGAGTTGGACTATTTACATACTGCTCTAGAAAACCCTCCTGGACGCTCCTTACAAATTCCGCCCCATCTGAACCCCTAACACTAAGTGAATCCCAGTCAATGTTGGGAAAATTAAAATCTCCTATCACCACCACCCTGTTGCTCTTACATCTTTCCATAAGATAGATGGGATAGTTAGAGCTATACGATAGTTAGAGCTATCATATATTCCGGCCATTTGGTTTGTCTCCAGCACCATCTTATTTTTAATTTTTTGTAATTATCTCTGTGCTTCAATTAATTGGATCACAGGTCAGCCCTTCACTTGCTATTGAGCTGTTGACACTTTACTCATGCTGTCTGACCCTTTGGTTCACCTGTAAAGACTTATTATTCAGCCTGTTGATGCTCCACTTACACCATTTGTGTGATCTTTTGATCTCTCTGCCTATAAATTCTGCGCCTGTGTGCTTCTCTTCAAATGATGAAGGAGCAGTGCTGCAAAAGCTTGTGATTTCAAATAAACCTGTTGGACTATAACCTAGTGTCATGTGACTTCTAACCTTGTCGACCCCAGTCAAACACTGGTACCTCCACATCGTGGCTTTTTCTTTTATGTATAACCCAGCCCGGGAGTTTTCAGTCAGGCAAGGGTGGGAGAAAACTGTTGTTGCAGAGGGAATTTGATAAAGCTGGAGGAGAAGCAACAGCAAGTAAAGACTTATAAGGAACTCTCGCCATAGAAATGAATTTGCCTATTAATGAGTTTTAAATGTCATGTACCCCTCTACCTCTCATGTTTCAGTGGTTTCTCTGGCGAACTGTCCAGTTCACTTTTGTGTTAACACACTGCTCTCACGTACACCACCATCCATATAAATCACTGTGTTCACAACTCGGCTGTCAATCTTGATTAGTGATCTAGGTTTAACAACTCAGTGAGGCATTGAGAAAGCACTGTAGTGTTGATGGGGCCACCTTTTAGATGAAACATTAATCCTGGGTCTCACCTGTTCTGGTAGAAGGTAAAAGTTTCCATAGCACCAAATAATGAAGAGCGGGGCTATCTGTCAATTAACACCATAAACAGATGATCTGGGTATGATCTCATTTCTGTTTCTGGGACATTACTATGTACATATTGGTTGTATATTTACTACATTACAACGGTGACAACACTTTGGAGAGTGCATCATTTGCTGTAAAGCCCTTTGTGATATCCTGATTTTTTTTAACGATAAATTTATACAAGTTCTCTTCTGTTTTGTGAGAGAATGCATTCTGATTATGCATTTGTTGAATTTATGTTGCAGGGCTTGGAATTGGCTGAGTTTTTCACTCCCGAAGACACAAGAAAGGTGGTACTGGCTTTGGCAATGCAGAATCGGCGGTCTATTCCCTTACTTCGTGCCCTGTCATATCATTTCATGCAGAAGCACTGTGACTTGAAGACTGGAGTACTGATTGACATGGCCTTTGCTTATGGTATGTGAAAGTCGAAAGTCAAAATTCTCTGATTAATGACAGCAATATAATTGTACACTGCATGAATCAGGATCAATTAGCAGAAATATTTACTGTGAGGCTATCTGCAAACATATTTTAACAGTGGGAAAGAAATCACTGTAGGTGCAAAAATTCTGAAAAATCAAAATGCTGAACAGTTGCAGTAGGTCATAATATGCAGGTGCAAACAATGTGTTCTGCGTTTCCCTTACAACTGCACAATCTGAAGGCTTTACTGCCATTGCTTTTCTGAAGAGTCTGTTGGTGTATTTCCAGCAGTTACTTCTAAATACTATATAGGAAGTACAGGAGCAGAATTAGGCCATTTGGCCTGTCGAGTCTGCCCCACCATGGCTGATATGTTTCTCAGTCCTGCCTTCCCTCATAAATCATGATCCCTTTTGAATCAAGAACCTATCTACATCTGTTTAGAAGACACAATAACTTGTCCTCAACAGCACTCTGTGGCAATGAGTTCCACAGATTCATGATGGAAGAAATTTCCCCTCATCTCAGTTCTAAAGGGCCATCCCTTCACTCTGACGCTGTTCCCTTGGGTTCTAGCCTGTCCGACTTGTGGAAACATCATCTTCACATTCACTCTATCCAGGCCTCTCGGTTTTCTGCAAGTTTCAATGAGTTCCCCCAATCCTTCTAAATTCCATCAATACAGATCCAGCATCCTGAAACGCTCCTCATATGACAGTGCCTTAATTCCCGCGATCATTCTTATAAACCTCCCCTGGACCCTCACTGAGGCCAGCAAATCCTTCCTTAGATAAAGGGTCCAAAACTGCTTACAGTATTCCAAACGTGGTCTGTCCAGAGCCTTATACAGCTTTAGCAGTACATTTCTGCTCTTGTATTCTAGGCCTATTGAATGGTAACATTGTACTTGCCTTCCTGATTGCCACCTGAACCTTCTTGTTAACCTTAAGAAAATCCTCAATACAGACTCTTAAGTCCCTTTTTGCTTCAGATTTCCCCAACTAGAAAATAGTCTGCATCTCTATTCTTCCTACCAAAGTACATTACCATTCACTTTCCTACGTCATATTTCATCTGCCACTTCTTTGCCCACTCTTCTAGCCTGTCCAAATCTTTCTGTGGCCTCCCCACTTCCTCAACACAACCTGTCTCTCCATCTATCCTTGTGTCATCTGCAATCTTAGCAACAACGCCCTCAGTTTCTTTGTCCAGAGCATTAATGGATAACATGAATAGTTGTTGTCCCAACACGGACTCCTGTGGAACTTCACTAGTCACTGGCTGCCATCCTGAAAAAGACCCCTTTACCTTTACTCTCTGCCTTCTACCAGTCAGCCAATCCTCTATCCATGCCAATACCTTTCCCCTAACACCATGGGCTGTTACCTTATTTAGCAACCTCCTGGTGGCACCTTGTCAAAGACCTTCTGGAAATCAAAAGATCTTGTCCACTGAACTTGCTTGTCTAATTTGCTAGTTACCACCTCAAAAAATTTGAACCGATTTGTCAAGCATAACCTCCCCTTGAAGCCATGCTGCCTTAGCCATATTTTACACGTACTTCCAAATTCTCTGCAATCTCATCCTGAATAATGGACTCAAATCTTACCAATGACCAAGGTCAAGCTAACCGGCCTATAGTTTCCAGTCTTCTGCCATCCTTCCTTTTTAAATGGGGTATTATATTAGCCATTTTAGAGTCCTCTGTCACCTTCCTTGACTCCATTGATTCCTGAAAAATCACCAATGTCTCCGCAATTTTCTCAGCTATCTCCTTCTGAACTCTGGGTGTAGTCAATCTGGTCCAGGTTACTTATCCACCGTTAGACCGTCAGCTTCCCTAGCACTCTCTCCTTATTGATGCAACTACACAGACTTCTGCCCCCTGACTCTCATAAATTTCTGGTATGCTACTGGTGTCTTCCATTGTGAAAACTGATACAAAATACCTGTTCAGTTCCTCTCTGACCATTGACCAAATTTGAGGTAGTTACAATAAGGGTAGAACTGCCTTCTGGAACATAGCGGCCAGGTAACTCCATCCCCTCCCTGATATGTTGCAGTGTTCAAAGCTCGGACTCCAGCTTATTGACTGTGAGCCGGAGTTCCTCAAGCAACGAACACTTGCTACAAATGTGGTCACTATGAACCACAATGGGGTTCACCTGCTTTCTTATCATTGTAGGTACATCACATCACTTGATCCTGAATCTCTATTTTGTTTACGTAGTTCTTAATTTGAATTTTAAAAATTTCCTGCTGATCTTTTAGTTTGTACCCGTAAACATTTCACCTACTTCAATCTGAAAGTAACCAAAATAGACAGTAAAATTAGTCACTATTGCCAACCAATGAACTTACAACTTTTCTGTGACATCAGATTTCTTTTGTGCTGGGCCACAAAAAAACCAGCAAAGAGCACCTCTTTCCCTCTGCACCGAATTCCCACACTGCCTCCAAATTCCCCAAGCAGTACTCACTATGGCTGCATCTCACTCCAGATGTGATCGCTCCTTCCTGATTGTATGCAGCTTACTGTATAACTGACATCAAGAATGAATCAACATACGAACAGTCCCATCTGCTCCAGAGGTGTATCATAACATCTTTGAGCAGGTTGATTAAAAATATCTATAAACCTTAAAAAAAGAGGGAACAGGCCACTTGACTTCTCAAGAATGTTCAGCTATTTAGTAAGATCTGCCTGTGTCCAATAACTTTTTACCCCCTTGCTTATCAAATATCATCTCCGTCTGCATTAAAGATATCAGAAAACTCTTGTTTGCATTGACATTTGAGGAAGATTGTTCTAAAGACCCTCTGTGAGATAAGGATTATTCTCTTTGTCTTAATTTAGCAATCCCTAATTTTTAAAGTATCCTCTAGTTCTAGATTGTCCCACAAAAATAATTTCCTTTTCAATTCGACCATATGTTTCATTCAAATCATCCCTTACACATAAAACTCCAGTAAATAGAAGAATAGCCTATTCAATCTTTCCTCTTAAAACAAGATTACAGACTGAAAATTAATCTAGATATTTGGATATTTCATTATGGAACCGAGAACGGATGGAAGAACTTGCGTTTATATAATATCTTTCAGAGATCAAGTCATCCAGACCTTGAACAAATTTAGAAAGTGCAAAGTTATAACTAAAAAAGAAATTAGGAAAGCAAGGTATGGGCATGACATAGCATTGGCAAATAAAATCACTGGAAGTGAAAAGTTGCTTTAATAAATATGTAAAGAGCGAGAGGGTCACTAAAGAAAGAATAAGACTAAAATGGTAACTTGTTTGTGGAGAGACAAAATGCAGGCATGTTCTTAATGAGTACTTTTGCATCTGTTTTTGCAAAGGTGTGAACGGTTTTTCCTGGATTTTCTTTTAACCAACTTGACCTAATTGCACAGGGCAACGATCACTCTGTATCCATGCTGTCAATTAACTTAGTTATTTTAAATGCTTTGCTCAGATCAGCTTACAGTATCAAAGAATTGTCACAGCACAGAAGGAGGCTCTCTAGATGAGCATCTCACTTCGTTTCTGTTCCCTTAATTTCATTCACAGCCAAACTGTTCACAGTCCTGTTCATCTTTCCACTATTACTTGTATTAAAATATGAATGCATTTGTTGTCCACCCATCCTGCTCTTTATTGCCTCCATGATCCTGCTCCAGTTGCAACCCATTAAAGAAAGTGTAGAATTGTGAGCTAGCTGCAACATTTCTGCGATGGGAAAATGTATAGTTTGACTTGACTCCTCATGCTCTTGTTTGACCGAGTGTCTTGATTTGATCAGCATCTGTAGTATTGCATTGCAATTGGGAATCGTCCCTATAAGGCATCTGAATTTGGGGTCCGGAATACATCATCATATTGAAATATTTAATAAAAATGTTTATTTGTTTTCTGAAAGAAATACCTGCCATTAAATTAGTCACAACATTTATGAAAAGTTTTCATTTCCCTTTTGCTGTTCCTGCAGGGAAACTGAATTTCCAGCAGACGCAGGTTTTCCAGCGGTTAGCAGCTGAGCTTCTTCCCAGGGTCCCAGAGCTGAGCCCCATGGATGTCATGCGATGCACAAAGTCATTTGCTTACCTGAAGTGGCTCAATCTGCCTCTGTTTGAGGCTTTGGCACAGGTGAGGCAGCAAAGGTTAACACAGCCATTGGAACTTGTCCTTGAAAGCAAGTTCCAACTCTGTTTATCTGTTACATTAACTGGCCAAGTTTATAAGAGCAATTGGGGTATTATGGTGCACAGACTCTCAGGCAGGAAGGGAACAATAATCTCTACTTATCCACACTTTTTGAAGTAATGAACGTTTCCAAATTCTTGCCCACAAGATGGGAGAAACTTAAGTTTAAGAGATTGAGAGGCACAATTTCACTAAGTAGCTTTTTGAAGGCCGATGAATATCGTGAGGGAGAAAAAGTCCCAGAAAGAATTGACAGAGATAAAGGTTATGCCAAAAGAAGGTGGAATGAAAGAGGCAGAGAATAAATTTGTAGAGACAGCTGGATGAGTGGGAACTGCACCTTGTGTTGACGGTGTTGCAGAATAAGAAATTCATTAGAAACATGAACATAGGAAATAGGAACAAGATTAGGCTATTCGGTTCATTGAGCCTGCTTTGCAATTCAGCTTAGTCGTGGTTGATGGTTGATTTCGATGCTGTAATCCTGGGTAACTGTGATTAAAACAAAATTTTGGACTGGTAACTCTGAACTAACTGAATTTGTACAAATTTGTCATATGACTTTTCCAACCAATCAGAACGTAGTAAGTCTACATGACAGCATAAATCACTGGTAAGCCATCACACAGCATTGAGTGGTCTGTGAAAGGATGTCAGACCGTAGATGTATGGCTAAACCTGTCAGAAAGATCAAAATGCTGTTGATTGGAGACAAAATGGAGGAGATTGGTACCAATCACAAGAACTTTACTTAGTGATGGTTAGCTGGTCTGATTCAAGACCTGCACGGATTACCTTTTCCATGGTTAGTGGTGAGAATTTGGCAGTTGCAGCAGAGACGGTTCAAGAAAGCAACTCACCACCACCTACTCGAACAACTAGGAATGGGCAATAAACGATGCCCATTAACACCCAAGTCCCATGAATGAACACGAAAAAGGTTTTTCTTACATCCTGAAAAGGTATGCACCAAACGACATTTCTTGAAAGTCACAGTATTGATTCACTGCTTGTAGGTGGCAGAAAATATGAGGACATTGTAGCCAGACAACTGCAGCTAGCATTTAGTCAGCAAACAGTATTGACACTAGCCAGGACACACAGCATGCTAGCTGTATGGTAAGTGCAGTATATCACACCTCTGTGAATCAGTGCTGCGTTTCCAGACTTGTGCAAGATGTCTGGTACAAAAAAACATTGTGCCTGCCTGTGTGATAAGTCTGTCTCTAAAGATGCAGCCAGAAGCTACAAAGGAGAACAACCAAGGAGAAAGCAGGTGAAGCGATATGACAACAGCAGCAAGGAATGCTGCATAAATGTGACCTGATACAAAGTTCACAGCAACCTGAACTCAAGTCAAGGCCCAGAGTGGAACAACTTCCAACCAGAGAGCAAGCAGACTTTCAGTATTGTAAATCTGACACATGTAGATGAAGCCGATCAATAAGAAGCTTTTGCCACAATCAGCAACATTTGCTCAAAGAAAGTTGGTAAATACACACTCGCCCTAAGATTGACATGGGAGATAGTGCAAGTATCCTACGAATCCAAATTCTGAAGGACATGTACCAGAAGTTTTGAAACTCAACAAGACAAGTGACAATCACTGGATTAACTATATCTAATGGGTTGCCAATCCCTAACATTAGTACACTGACAATGCAGTGCAGCTATGACAATCCAGCATGCTAACCACAAAAATTTACCTGGTAAACTACGAGCTGACCAGCAGTGGTAGGACTTACCAGCACGTATGGATCTGAGCATCTGACTATCCTGAAATCACCAAGGTACCCATAGTGGTAGAAACAACCAAGAATATTCATTTTTTGTCAGTCCTTCATTTACAAAATTTATATCCAGGAAGTTTTGATCCATTGTATGTTTCACAAGTATGTTGCATGTCAGAGTAAATGCAATTCTAAAAGTGCAGTGTTCACATATAGAAACAACTTAATTGTCAGCTGGATGACATCGAATGCTGTGTGGGTCACCTCACAGGCTCATGTAAGTCAATTATGTGTGCACTAAAGAAAGATGGCTCCATCAGCACGTCAGGATCTGAGGTGTCATCCCTAAAGTGATGACCACGCAAGATTCTAACTCGAAAGGAATTGAATCCCAAGTTTGCTGAAGTTAAATTCTTCCCCAAGTTGGATGTCAATCATGGATATTGTTCAGTACACTTAGCCAGGGAATCTGAGGAAGTCACTAAGTTCGGAACACAATTTGGAAGATGTTGATTTAAGACTCTACCTTTTGATTTCTTAGTTTACTTGATTTCCAGGAGCATATGAACAGAATTACAGTAACGTGTTCCTGGATCTGTACGCATGGTGATGGGTATTGCAGTCGTAGGCAAAACAGAAGAAGAGTCTGATCAGAACCTTTGCTCACTGATGGCAGTAGCTCACTGTGAAGGGCTTACTTTCAACAGCAAAATGTGCCAGGTGAATGTCACTCATTATTTAGGTTCAATATATCCAGTTTGCAGAATCAATCCTAAGCCAGGCAAAGTCAAATATGTAAGACAAGTATTTCCTTGAAAGACCAAAAAAGGGCCTAGAGATGCCTTGGATTCTTCAGTTTATTGACATCATACATTCTGAAGTTTTCCACCAAAGCATCATCATTGAGAGAAGTCATAAAGAAACACGTACCATTGTTATGATCCCAGCTGATGGGTCTGCTGAACAAGTCAGATTCCAGAATGAAATCTGGCTTGATTGTTCTTGTTGTGTGTAGTTTGTTAATGCATAGAGGTACAGACATGCAGGTGCATATTTATTTTAAGAACAGAACATAATTTTACTTCACAGAAGACGAAATTAAAAAAAAATCAAGCTACCTGGAGCAAAGGAAGGTTTGTACTTGTGACACAGGGATAACAAGGGGATAGTTCTTCAACTGTAACCATCACAGCATACTGAGGCTTGAACCAGACTGGTACATAGTGAGAGCATTTTGTTCCACTCTACATCAACTCTAGCCTCCCAGCCTGCCTTGATCCCTTGCAATTTGCCTGCCGCCTCAACAGGTCCATGGCAGACACCATCTCCCTAGCCCTATGCTCAACCCTGGATCTGGATAATAAGGTATCTATGTCAGGCTTTTAATTATTGATTTACAACTCCGCCTTCAACACTATAATCCAACCAAACTAATCTCCAAACTCCAAGACCTAGGTCTGTGCTCCGCGCTCTGCAACTGGATCCTCTACTTCCTGACCCACAGACTGCAATCACTGAGGATAGGCAACAGCACCACCTCCATGACAATCCTCAACACAGACTCTGCAAGGCTGCGTACTCAGCCCATTACTGTGCTCCTTGTACACTCATGACTCTGAGGCCAAATTTTGCCCAAACTCCATCATCTACAAGTTTGACGATGACACCACCATTGTAGGCCGGAAATCAAACAATGACGAGACAGAATACAGGAAAGAGAGAGATTGTTATCGTTACACCATGCCACCAAGCAATCTCTCTCTCAATGTCAGCAAAAGTTAAGAGTTAATTGTCGATTTCGGGAAGCGAGGAGGAGGACACTCCTGTATCTACGTCAACAGAGCTGAGGTGGAGAAGGTCCAGAGTGTCAAGTTCCTAGGAGTGACGATAACCAACAATCTGTCCTGGACCATCCACATACATGCAACAGTCAAGAAGGCACAATGATGTCTCTTCCTAAGGACGCGAAGGAAATTTGACATGTCCATAAGGACCAACTTTTACAGATACACTGTAGAAAGCATTCTGTCTGGATGCATCACAGCTTGGTATGGCAACTGGTCTGTCCAGGAAGAAACTGCAGACAGTTGTGAACACATCCCAGCCCAGTCCATCAGTTCATCCACCACCTTTCCATCTATTGAACCCATCTACACTTCTCACTGCCTTTGAAACGCACCCAACATCATCAAAGACCCCACCCACCCTGGTTATAATCTCTTCCAATCTCTTTGTCAGGCAGAAGATACAAAAGCTTACACATGTATGAACAGGTTCAAGAACAGCTTATTTCCCGCTGTTATATAGACTTTTGAATGGACCTCTCAAATTTCAAATCTAATGTTGATTTGTGCACCTTCTTTGCAGCAGTAACTTTATACTCCTCGCTCTGTTCTATCACCCTATGATCATTGTTTGGTATGATGTCTCTATACTGCATGCAAAACAAAACACTTCACTGTACTGAGGTACATGTGACAATAAATCAAATCAACTCAAATCAAATCACTCGTTCCCTCCTGTAGAGTTAACACTGCCTTTATTTTGGTATATTCCTGAAAAGCAAACTAGTCTGCAAGAGGTGACTTTTTCTTGGGAAGGGAGCGATAGTCAGCCCTGTCACTATCTCTTCTTGTTGAGTCTCTCCCTGTTTGAAGCTTCCTGACAGTTTACCTGTGTGACATTCCATGAGCTTCACTCAGGATGTTGCCAGATGCTGAATTTAAATCTGCAGTTTTTCCTGCAGCAGTCTTCCCTTTAAGGACAACACATTTTGGAATTAAAAGTAATAAATGTCTATAAATACTTTGGAATAAAAACCGAAAGAACTGCGGATGCTGTAAATCAGGACCAAAAACAGATGTTGCTGGAAAAGCTCAGCAGGTCTCAGAACAGTTCTGAGGAGGGGTCACCGGATCCGCAACATTAACTCTGACTTTTTCTTCACGAATGCTGCCAGACCTGCTGATCTTTTCCAGCAACTTCTGTTTTTGTGATAAATACTTTGGGTTTCTGATGCATCTTCATAAAAAGATGGATTCCTGGGAACAATGCTCCCTCTAAGCTACACATTTTTGCAGTCACTCCAAAGTTCTGGGCACAACAATGGGCCGTTGGCATGCCAATCCCATTGTTGACTTCCGTTTCCAGAAATTGTTGCTGCATATGGACCTCGGAAGCCTGTGTACCCAGAAAGACCATTAAAGGGAACGTTACCTGGGAGAGAGTTACAAGATAAGTCAGAAGCTATTAGAGATGTGTAGGTGACCTATCTGTTATGTATGTATACATTTATATTATAGATGTAAAATAATTTTTGGTTATAGTAGAAATCCTGATTGCGTTCTTTAAAACAATTAAAGGTGTATTAATGTCTTTATCTCCTACAGTATGTACATGAGCACTGTGACAAGATGACTGAGATGCAGCTCTGTAACATTATCATGGCCTTCGCTCGTCTCAATTATCAACCAACCATAGGAGAAGCCTTTTATGCTAAGGTAGGAGTATGGTAGTTGGTACAGAAATATGTGAAACATTGTGTTTGCATCAATCTTGATTCTGTGTTAACATTCTTACGTTTGGGTTTAAAGTAGAGACGTATAATTGGGTTGTAAAACCAGTGTTGCACACATTTGGCCAGTTCATTTAAAGTTAACCTGACAATGACAGCTGAGATTGCTGAATTGTTGTAGCTGTAGGAGCAGGGCATTCATCTTGTTCCACTATTCAGTTGGATGAAAACTGATCCAAGCCTCAACTCTATGGATCTACCTTTAGCTGTATATCTTTTGATAGCCTCACCTCACAAAAATCTTAAGTAGGAACATGATAGTTGGCGCAGAAGTATATGAAACACAGTATTTGGCATTCAATTAGACAGTTTATCTGAGTCTTGAATGTTTTGTGTCTTTTTCAGGTAGAGAATTCTGGATTTATGCTACCTTTTGCCTTTAAAGCCACTAGCTGATTTTGCTCCTGAATGTTAGCTGAAATTTTACTATTATATCTTCTTGTTCTTAATTCCCCCACTAGTGAAAGTATTTTGGTTTATACCTTTAATCCCTAGTGTTATTCTGCTGAAATTGAGCTGCACTCCCTTAGAGCCAGTTATTGATCCTGATGCTGTATCGATATAATCATCAACAAAATTATTTTACAACTGCAGGATAACTTCCTTCCCATTTATATTCAGTCACCTTGAGGCAAAGAGCTCCACTCCTATTTTTTTGGTTCCATTTTGTACTTATTCACCAACTTTATTAAGTGATCTGTATACTTAGACACTCAAATCTCCTCTTCACTATAATTTAGAAATTTCTTATCATGTAGAAAATATTGCACTTGATCTTTCTTTGGCCTGAAGTAACTGACCTCTCATTTGACCTTACTGAATCATTCTCTCCTTTATGATGGAGTGATAAAATCATTCTTAATTGCTATGGACTAATTTCTGCTGGAGTGTGTGTTTGTGTCTAATCAGGATAAGGGTCCATTTGATAACCATCCTCAACGTCAAATGTTATCATGTTATATTCAGTCTAAACTTGTCAGTGAAGACCCCCATTGGTTAATGATTTAGAGGGTAGCTGAGACCTGGAAGAGGATAGCTCAAAAGGTGAAGGGGAAGAAAGTCATTCATCCAAAATTTGAAATCTTGCATTCCTTAGCCCTTACCTTAGAAGCAGCTCAGCTGACCAGACTGTGTGTGTCAGCAAGTATATCCTTTTTATAAAGACATCCACCATTTTTCCCGTCAGATTCATGAAAAACTAAGCACTGCCCTCGTGGAGATGGAGCCATTCCTGCTGGTTGATTTAGTCTGGTCTCTCTGTATATTGCAGCAAGTTAACCCTTTATACCTCAGTAAAGTACTGGATCACCATTTCTTCCAAAGAATCACAGGTATGCCTTTATTTTAACTAAATGTGTTACAGAATCGCAGGTTGTTATGGTGCAAAATGTGGCTAGTGGCCTTTTGGCTGATTATGGCTGCCCCAGTTCTCTTACCAAGTGCTAGTCTTATGCCTTTTCCCCACACTGGTTAGCTCAGTTGGCTGGATGGCTGGTTTGCAATGTAGAGTGATGCCAGCCGCTTGGGTTCAATTTCCACACCGGCTGAGGTTACCATGAAGACTCTTCTTTCAACTTCTCCCCTCACCTGAGGTGTGATGACCCTCAAGTTAAACCACCAATGGTTGTCTCTGTCTAATGAGAGAGCAGCCCTATAATCCAGTAAGACTATTGCGACTTTACCTTTATTGTCTTTTAATGTTCTTCCGACCAAAGTGCGTCACTCTGCGCTTCACTGCATTGACCCTCATCCGCCAACTCCATCAATTTTCAATGTCCTTTTGGAGTCCCACACTATCCTCCTTACAGCTTACAATTCTTACAAATTTAGTGTCATCTGCAAACTTTGAAATTATCCCCTCCGTACCAAGATCATGAATACCTATCAGGAAAAGCAAGGGACCCAAGACCAAACTCTGAAGAACTCCAGTACAAACCTTCCTGCAGCCCAAACAATTTCCATCTACCATTACTCTCTGTTTTCCATCACTCAGCCAATTTTGTATCCACGTAGCCATCTTTCTATCTACCATGACCAATAACTTTCCTCTGAAGTCTGTTGCATGGCACTGTACCAAATGCCTTCTGGAAACCCATGTTTACCACATCTACAACCCTTTCTGTTACCTCTTCAAAAAAAACTCTTGTAATTTAGTCAAACACGATTTTCCCTTTAGAAGTTTATGTTGACTCTTCGTAATCAACCTGCCCTCTTCCATTTGATTACTAATTCTATCCTGAATAATTGTTTCTAGACGTTGCCCCACCACTGATGTTAAACTAACTGGTCTATAATTGCTGTGATCATCCTTACAGCCTTTCTGGAACAAGGCGCAATTCTCCAGTCCTCTGGCGCCTACCTGGAGTCCAGGGAAGACTGAAAGACGTTAGTGCCCCTGCAATTTCTACCTTCACTTCCTTCAAAATTTTTGGATGCATCTCATCCAGTCCCAATGCCATGTCAACATTAAATGCTAACAATCTATCCTTATTAATTTTGAACTCCACAAGTGACAGAGTTTCCTCCCCTGTCACCGTAGCCTGGGGAGCATCCTTCTCTTTTGAAAAGGCAGATGCAAAGTATTCATTTAACACCCTAGCTATGACCCCTGCCTCTATTTGTAAATACCCCGATTGATATCTGAGTAGCACTACTTTTCCAACTGCTCTCCTGTTGTTTATTTGCCTATAGAAGACTTTGAGATCCCTTTATGTTAGGTGTGAGTCTTTGCTCATAATTCCTCTTTGCTTATAATTCCTCTTTGCTTATAATTCCTCTTTACTTCTCTGTTTAGTTTTTGCCCCTCCCCACTAAACCTTTGATATTCTTGTTCATTCTCAATTATTGTTTTGGCCTTGTGTGTCATGTTTAAAACTTTTATGATATTGAATTGGTTGGTCATCCAAAATGCAGGACTTTACATTCCACCATAAGAAATGAAGAAGTTGACTAAGTCTGCTAATTTGTCAGCTGGTATCAAGTCAATGACCCTGGAAACTGCCAGATTAGCTGATTGACTAATGTTGGTTAGGGATGCAAACTTGCAGGAGTAACCTGGTCTCGACCAGCATGAGCTTCCAGCCACACATAAATATCACCAAAGTCATTCAATTGGATAACTGGTCGTTGTTGTTTTATGCAGCTACATAATACCAGTGACTTCAAAAGTGATTTGTTGGCTATATCATTTCAGGTATCATACTTATGAACAAGGATCAGGAATGGGTCCTATAGCCCCTCAAGTTTTTACAATTGTTTTAAGTGAGCATCGCTGGCTGCCTAGCATTTATTGTCTATCCCTAGTTTCCCTCAGGAATGTGGTGGTGAGCTGCCTTCTTGAGCCGCTGCAGTCCTCATGCTGTGGGTTGACCCACAATACCCTTAGGTAGAGACTTTCAGGATTTTGACCCAGCAGTAGCGAAGGAACAATGATAAATTTCAAAGTCATGATGGTGAGCAGCTTGAAGGGGAACTTACAGGTGGTATGTCTATCTGCTCCATCATTCTATAACATTACAGCTGATCCGATTGTTATCTCAAATCCACAATCTCACCTGCTCCAGTGAACTTTCAGTTCTTACTCAGCAATAATCTATCTACCTCAACCTTAACATATGCAAGGACTCTGCTTCAAATTCCTATTTCACGCAGACAGTTTCAGATACTCATGACCTTCTGAGAGAAGAAAAACTTTGTCTCATTTCTGATTTAAATGGGCGACTCCTGATGTTAAAATAATGGTTCCTAGTTCTAGGTTTTCCCATTGTCTGCAAATTCCTCCAGGATCTTGTACATTTCAATCAATTCACCACTTACTGTTTAAACTTCAGTGGATACAAGGCTACCTGTCCAACCTTTCATCATAAGATGAATCACTCACTCTAATGATTAGTCTAGTAAACTTTCTGAACTGATTTCAACACGTTTACATTGTTCTTTAAGTAAAGTGACCAGTACTCAGACGTCAAATGCAGGGGAGAAACTAAGGCTGGAGTAAGGAAGGCTAAGAGGAAGCATGGCAGGTTGTGCTAAAACAAATAGCAAAATGTTCTCCAAACATATTAATAGTAAAAGATTAGTGAAGGATTGAGTGAAGCCCATAAGGACCAAGCAGGGTAAGCTGCTCATTAAAGCAAAGACTAAATGAAAATTTTGCTTCTGTCTTTACCAGATTAGAAGATAGTGACGATGGTCTTGTTGCAAATGTAGTTGTTGAGCAATTGAGCAGTATTGTGATAGATAAAGGAGTGCTAAAAAAGGCTGGCTGCACTCCAGGTAGAGAAGTCACCAGGCCCGATCCTAGATTGTTAATAGTTAGGGAGCAAATCGCAGAGTCATTGACAGAAAGTTTCCAGGCCTCTCTGAACACAGGATTAGTCCCAGTGGACTGCAGGGTTGCAAATGTGAAACTCTTGTTAAAAAAGGGGGCAAAGGATAACCCAGGAAACTACAGACCTGTCACCTTGACATCAACTGATGAAGGCTATTATATGGAATAAGGTAAATTTAGATTTAAAGAAAAATAAGTTGATACTAAACATTCAGCTTGGCTCTATTAAGCGTGGGTCATGTCTAACAAATTTAATTGAGTCATTTGGAGAGGTAGTAAACAGAAGATAAGTATAGATGGGCATTTCTTAGACAGGAGATGGGTTAAAAGTGGTGTTCCCCAGGGTTTGGTGTTGGGACTCTTGTTTTTTCTGACTTACATAAATGGTTTGGAGATCGGTGTTGAAGTCAACATCTCTAAATTTGCAGATGATATGAAGCGAGGGAGAATAGTGAATTGTGAAAATGACACTGAGCATCTTGGGAGGGACATTGACAAGTTAGACAAATGGGCAGACACCTGGCAGATGAATTTCAATGCACAGAAATGTGAGGTAATGCATTTTGGGAGAAGAAACAAGGAGAGACAATATAGGTTCAATGGTACAACTTTGAGGGGAGTACAGGAGCAGAGGGACCTCGGGGTTCATGTCCGTGATTCTCTGAAGGTGACCAGGCAAGTTGAAATAGTTGTTAAGAAGGCTATAGGATCCTTGGGTTTATAAATAGAGGCGTAGAGTATAAAAGCAAGCAAGTGATGCGACACCTCTACAAATCATTGGTCAGACCACATTTGGAGTGTTATGTTAATTTCTGGGCACCTTATTTAAAGGAGGACATTAAAGCCCTGGAGAGAGTTCAAAGGAGATTTACTATAAGGATACCCGGAATAACCGATTTTAGATCGTTTAGAGGAATTGGACTTATTCTCATTGGAACAGAGAAGATTAAGAGGTCATCTTATTGAGTTGTTTGCATATCATGAATGATTTTAACAGGGTAAAAGAAGGATATTCTGTTTCCAGTAGATGGTATGTCAGTAACTAGGGGATCACATTTTTGAAACTGTCAGCAAGAAAGCTAGGAGGGAGATGAGGCGAAACTTCTTTGCTCGGAGAGTTGTTAGGATTTGGAATGCACTGGAGAGTGGTTGAGGCTGATTCCATACGAGATTTCAAAGACAGCTGGATATATATTTGAAAGTGATGAATTTAGAGGACTGTGGAGATCAGCTGGAGAACAGTACTAGCTATGTAGGATCAAATTACTGCAGATTCTGGAATCCGTACTGAAAACAAAGATGCTTGAGAGAGCTCGCTCTCTCCATGGATGCTGCCTGACCTGCTGTCATTCCAGCACTTTTTGTTTTCAGGAGTAGCTGTGTTGCTCTTTTGGGAGCCGGTACAGACATGATGGGTCAAATGGCCTCCTTCTGTACTGTAATGTTCTATGATTCTATGTCATGTCACCAATGCCCTATATAACCAAAGCAAAACCTTTCTACTTTGGTATTCAATTCCCCTTGTGACATGTTATAATTCTACATTCTGAGCTTTCCTAATCACTTGCTGTACCTGCATACTAACCTTATGTGATTCATTCATTAGATTATCCAGCTCCAACTCCTTACATTCAGACAATATGCTTCATTTATATTTTTCATGCCAAAATGGACAATTTCACATTTTCCACACTGTACTGCATTTGCCAGACCTTTGCCCACTCACTTCATCTATCTACATTTCGCTGCAGTGTCCAACTAGGCACTGCAATTAAGGCTCGAGCCTGAACCTCCCATCAAGAAGCAGCTGCCCCAAGTTACTTTCCTACTTTAAGTGAAAATGAATGAGAGTGCATTTGCTTTACGTAGTTAAATTGGTCCGGGAAGTCACTTTGCCTATGAAATATGAGTGATCTCACTATAAAAATAATTTGTTATGTGTATAACCTTGTGCTATGTTATGGATGTGTTTCAGTTACATATTGCAAATAAGCATGAGAACAGTTCCCTGGTAGGATTTGTGTGGCTGCCACTACTGCATTTCTTTGTTTCTGTGTCTGCTATTGCTAGAAGGAACCCAGGCACAGAAAGGCGAAAACTACAAGCTGAAGTTGGTCCATATCAATGCAACAGCTCAACTCGAGTGCTCTGACTATAATGGTCCATATTTACCAACTCACTGTTTGGATTCGTGGACCTCAGTAACCAGGAATAACCTAAGTCCACTCGGCAGTGGTGTGTGTGAGGCGCTGCAAACTGCTGTTGGAGATCAAACCAAGTGTCGCTGTGGTGTCAGCACTATGTATGGTTGGATAATTGGTATGTATGTAGAATTAGTGATTTTCTTCTCCACTAATTTTATCGTATTCTGTTATTTCTATTGACAACATCGACCATATGTACCTGACCCAAATGGCAATTCTGCACTTGTGTCTGGACATTGAATGCTGACGAGCTGTTTGGTTCAGTTTGGCACTGTATTTGAACCTGATGCTGCCATCAAGAAGCAGCTGCCACAAGAAGCAGGAGTCACTGGATAACGTACAGGAATTCAGTGCCTGGCTGACTTGATTCTTTCAAACTTAGCATATGTACAAGATAAAGTTTGAAACATACAGTAAGTTTTCATTTAAAAGTGTGGTTCCGTTCCGCAGAATCCCAATTTTAAGTGAATCAGTGGTTCTCATAGGAATCAATATCAAAGCCAAAGTTTGGTTCTTTTGGAAATTTCACTCAGAAACATCAATGCAGAAGTTCAGTTACTGTACCATAATGTGTAGCTCTTCACATTCATAGCTGGAAAAGGTTGCAAGATAAAACACATGACTAAATGTAAAATAGATACAAAATATATATGTGCTTGTCCAGGCCAGGACTGGGTGAGAAGTGAGACTGGGAAGTAGCACCAGGAGTTTGAGAGTGGGGAAATAACTCCTCTAGGAGAGATGACATGCAGTAGAGAGGTGGGGGCTGGAGGGAAGTCCGAGATCCAAGGCAGCATCAGGAGGGGTCCTTGAGAGTGTGGATGCCCTAGGGGTAAAAGTCATGTGTGCAAAACTATACTGACACTATACTATAGTGATGTTAAGACAGAACAGCGTTAAGTGAGTCAACATTAAACTGAATATTTGAGAGCACTAACGAGGAGCATTTATATTGCTGGAGCTGCTGTTCTTTTGAAGACAATAAAGCAATACTTGTCTCTTATTGATCCTGCATACTCAGAGAAGTTTGCCTAGTCGATCAAAAACAGATTAACTGGCCATTCATTGCTTGTCATGCAGAATATTATTTTCCTTCTCGTTTTTTGTATGGGGCTTAACCATTTAAGTAGTTGCATAGAAACTAAAGATGAATAAAATCCTGAGGTGTTCAATCCAACTTTTATAAATCAGAGTTTTGATTGGGTCTTGGGCAGGCATTAAAACCAAATGTTTGCAGTACAGAATGAGGATATTCGGGCCATTGATTCTACACTAGCTTTTTCTTAGGACAATCCAAATGTAATCCCACAAACAAACATTTTAGCACATAATCTAGGCAGCCATCCCAGTGCAGTACTGAAGCAATTTTGCATCTTGGTGTCCACCTTTGATTCAAACCTTGCACCAGCTGAACTGAGTTTTGGTTTAACAAAGGGGCTTAAAGATAGCCTTGAAAGGATGAAGCAAGAAGTTTGTCTGAAGGGTTGTGAGCTTATGAAGTGCTATATGTGAAACATGATGGAAGCACTTGTGCATTTGGCAGAGAAATCAAATATTGTTTTGTGGGGCGATTGTAATAGTGTTGTGGGAGGTCGGGGGGGGTGCCATTAAAAGTGAAGGGAATGGAATTATGTAGAGAGTTTGTTCAAAGATCAATCAGTTGAAATATCACCACCTGTGCTCTTGAAGTCTGATTCTTTGACATTAGAAATTCCATGAAGCCCTTCAGAAAATTTCAAAAGGTTCTTCCAATTGATGACCAACATTCTCTCTTAATTAGCATCAAAACAACTTCTCAATCATTGTTTTTGGAGAATCGCTACTTGTGTTTGTTTACAGAACAGCACTTTAAGCCATTGCAACATAAGGTGTTGTTTAAATATTTTCTCTCTCAAATACCTTGTCTGAACATTGCTAAGGCAGGTAATCATTAATTTGCTTTGGTGAGTATCAGAGGATTTGTTTCATTTATTTTCTTTTTAGCATCCTGTTTTATACCCAATAAAGTAGCCTTGGCTGTGTCCAGTTAGCTGCGTCACATGTTCTACAGGTTCACAGTACTGAAGTTAGAGTGTTAGAGCTTGTGCATGGTTAATGTGTGTTCTTTATTCGTAGATGGAGAAGTTGTGATTGATTCTGAGAATAAGCCTCTTGCCGTGCAGGAGTACACTGCTCCACATGGACCACAGCCAGAGGGGTCAAAGCCCCTTCCCTTTGGAGCCAAGAGGTAGAGTGAGTGAGGATTGGATAAAAAGTATCAATAATAAAACTGATCCATTGTGCCTTGAGTGCCATTTAATCAGACATGAATAAATCTAAACGAAAGAATGTGCATTTCTAGTTAGCATATAACGTCAGAATCTCACAGACCTGGGTCAGATTCAGGGCCCAAGAGTTAAATACAGATCATGAAGAGTCCAGGAGCTGCATCAACCACACCTAAAATTGAGGTGTCAATTTTCTGAAGCTACCAAACAGCATAAGTAGTAAGTGATAGATATAAGCAATCCCACAGCCAACAGATTAGATCTAAGCTCTGCAGTCCTGCCACATCCAATTGTGAATGGTGATGGACAATTAAACAACTTACCGGAGGATGAGGTTCCACATATATCCTTATCCTCAATGATGGGAGAGCCCAGCAAATGTTAATGTAAGCAACAATCTTCAGCCAGAAGTGCCAAGTGAATGATCCATTTTGGCCTCCTCCAGAGGTCCCCAGCATCACAGATGCCAGTCTTCAGCCAATTCCGTTCCCTTCATGTCATATCAAATAACGGTTAGAAGCACTGGGCATTGCAAAGCCATGGGTCCTGTCAACATTTTGAAGACTTATGCTCCAGAACTTGCCGCTCCACTAGCCAAGCTGTCCCAGTACAGCTGCGAAACTGGTATCTAACTGACAATGTGCAAAACAGCCCAGGTATTGCCTGGAAACGCAAAGCAGGACAAATCCAACCTGGGCAATTATTGCCCCATCAGTTTACTAGCAATCATCAGTACAGTGATGGAAGGTGCCATGAATAGTGCTATCACGCAGCATCTGCTCATTGATGCCCAATTTGGATTCCTCCAGGGCCACTCAGCTCCTGACCTCATTACAACTTGGGTTCAAACATGGACAAAAGAGCTAAATTCCAGAGGTGAGATTGACATTTCTTGACATCAAGGCCACATTTTATCGAGTATGGCATCAAGCAGCCGTACAAAACTGGAGTGTGATGATAGTGACTATTTGAAGTCAACCATCTTGGCTCTAGGAGTTTCTCAGGGTAGTGTCCTGGGCCCAACCATCTTCAGCTGTTTTATTAATGACCCCTCCCCACCATCACAAAGTCAGAAGTGGCAATGTTCGCTGTTGACTGCAGAATGTTCACCTTTATTTGAGAATCCTCAGCTACTGAAGCAGCCCATGTCCAAATGCAGCAAGGCCTGGACAATATCCAGGGTTGGGCTGACAATTGGCAAGTAACATTGTCTGGCAGTTGTGTGATGAGAATGACCATCACCAATAGAGAGAATTTAACTACCACACCATAACTTTCAAAGATGTTAACATCACTGAATCCCCTTTTCAACATCCTGGGGGTTACCATTGACCAGGAACTGAACTGGACCATCCGTATACAGTGGCTACAAGGCCAAGTCAGAGGCTAGGAATACTGCAGCAAGTAACTCTCCACATCCACAGATCTTTAGTCACTCCATCACCGATGCTCAGTAGCAGCAGTGTGCACCGTCTATAAGATGCACTGCAGAAATTCACCAAAGATCCTTAGACAGTACTTTCCATACCCATGACCACTACCAGCTAGAAGGACAAGGACAGCAGATATATGAGAATAACACCATCTGCAAGTTCCCCTCCAAACCACTCACCATCCTGATCTGGAAATATATCACCATTCCTTCAGCTGGGTCAAATCCTGGAATTCCTTCCTTAATGACATTATAGGTCAACTTACAGCACATGGGATTGCAGCGGTTCGAGAAGACAGCTCACCATCACCTTCTCAAGAATAACTAGGGACAGGCAATAAATGCTGACAAGTAAATATGTTTTTTTTTTTAAGTAAAAGAGTCACAGTTTGACTCTGCTGGATAGGTTTATTTGCAGAGCGATTAAATGAGGTCAGGTTTGGGATAATGTGCTTTTCATGTTAAATTTAGAAGCAGGTTATGTTATCAAAGCCAGCTAGTAAGGATTATCTAATGATGTCATATTTGACAAACATGGATTTTTTCAAGAAGCAATTGAGCAGATAAAGTGTATACAATAGATGTAGTTTGTGTAGATTGTAATAAAGCACTTGATGAGGAATCTTTCTCAGGAAGGAATTGAAGCAGTAATTTTGATTGACAAATTAGAAATGGAAAACAAAAGGTTTGGTTACTTGGTGCTGGTTGAAAATGTTGCTCCCCATGGTGGTCATTTCTGGGTCCACTAAATTTTTTCTTCATATATAGAGGGTTTGAATTTGAACATATGAAGCAAATTGAAATTTTTGACAGATACAAAAGTTTTTAAACTGTCATTGAGGAAGGTTGTAAAAGACCTGAATACACACAGATGGCATACAAATTAATATGTAATGATTTGAGGTGACATGTTCTCTGAAGGCATAATTTTGCTGCCTTTGCTGTTTCATGGTTGGGTTATCTGTACCATGGGCTTTTCCTTTCTAAGCATTTTAATTTGGCGGTTGATTTGAGCATCATTTTAATTTCACAGATTGGCATTTGTGGCTCGAGAATTCCCACACTACAACTCTCGGAGTCGGGACCTACTGGGGCGCTTCGCTATGGCTCGTCGGCATTTGCAGGCTGCTGGATTCTTGGTTGTGGATGTAAGCTTCCAACTATTTTTGGGAAGTAGCAGGAAACGGTCTTGCTCTAATTCAAAAGGGTGTTGGGACAGCATAATGTTATGACCAATAACATGTTGCATGTAGAATACAACCAGTGTACAGCCAAAACTGCATTGAAGCTAGACTGCTATAAAGTCTGGGGGATTGGGGAGGCAGCCAAAGAAAGTGTGTAGGAATGATGTCTGCCACGGGAGGAGGCGGCTCCCTCAGAGGGTGGAGGGGAGAGAGACGATGCAAAGGAGAGATTATAGTTTTAACTTGTCAGGAAATAACTTACTAGGAGCCAGGAAAACCTCAAGGCATTAAGGAAATGAATTCCTTGCAAAGGCTACAACAGTTCGGGAGAAAACTAGTGGATGCTATTATAATGAAAACTGTCAGTTGCTAAGTTTAATTCTGAGGTTGAGATCTGATCTGACCTTACTAACCAGTCTACCATGCGGAATTTGGAATGCTTTGCTGAAGTCCATATAGATAATATCTACTGTTGTGCCTTCATCAGTCGTCTTTGCCACCTCTTCAAAAAAAATCTCCAAGTTAATGAGACACTTTCCCATGCACAAAGCTATGTTGAATATCCCTAATCTGTCCTTGCCTTTCCAAACGCATGTAAATCCTGTCCCTCAGAATCCCCTCCAACAACTTACCCACCATTGACGTAAGGCTCACCAGTCTACATTCCCTGGCTTTTTCTTAACTCATTTTTTAGTGTCAGAGTCATACAGCACGAAAACAGACCCTTTTGTCTAACCCGTCCAGGCTGAGAAATTTCCCAAACTAAACTGGTCCCACTTGCCTGCTTTTGGCCCAGATCTCTCTCAATCTTTCCTATTCATGTACCTGTCCAAATGTCTGGAAAATGTTGTCACTGTGCCTGCATCTATAACTTTCGTCTGTGATGAGGAAGGAGAAGCAAAAGGAAGAGCAAAAAAAGGGGAGAATAGTTGGAAAATGAAAGGGAGAAGGATGAAGCGAAGTAGCAAAACAAGGGGGAAAGGAAGGGAAGCCACCAGATGGTCAATGGTTGGAGGGAGGAAAGTGGTGACGCAGCAGGGCATCAAGTGACTTTTTCGGGGGGAGAAGGGGGCACAGCATAAGAATCACCATCTCCCATCACCAAGCCAGGTTCAATACATGCCCCAAAACACCCAACAGGTGGGTACAGCACATCCAGATGCAACCCCAACACCCACTAGGTACTATAGATACACCAGAGGGACACCAGCTTCCAGCACACAGGTATGACAGAAGCCCAGTTGCCCCCCACAACACCCAGACATGTAAAACAGAAACCCTAAAGTCCCCCATCACCCAAATTATGTACAATACTGACACCAGTTCCATCAATACCCAGCAGATGAGTACAATAGGAACCCCAAAGCACCACCCACACCCAACTGGATAAACCAGAAACCCCAGTGGCCCTCCCACACTCACCCCGAAGGTGGTGCTGTATTTCTTGATCAGGTGGTCTCCGATCCTCTGTAGTGTCTCGGCCGCCTGGTGGTCATCATCTTCACTGTCTTGGAGGCAGCCAAACCAGCCAGAGCTGCCGCCCGTGGAGAGTTAAATAATGGCACTACATTAGCAAACCTCCTGTCTTCTGGCACTTCACCCATGGCTATCAATGATACAAATATCTCAGCAAGGGGCTCAACAATCTCATCCCTAGCTTCCCACAAAATTCTGGGAAACATTTGATCAGGTCCCAGGTATTTATCCACCTTCATGCATTTTAAGAACTCCAGCACCTCCTTTTCTGTGATATAAACTTTGTTCAAGACATCACTATTTATTGCCCCAAGTTCCCTAGCTTCTGTGTCCTTCTGCACAGTAGATACTGAAACAAAATATTCATTTAGTATCTCACCCATCTCCTGTGGTTCCACATGGAGACAGCCACATTGATCTCTAAGAAGCCCTATTCTCTCCCTAGTTACTGTTTTGCTCTTAATTTACTTACAGAATCTCTTTAACTCAATTTGCTAAAGCTATCTCATGTCTCCCTTTTGCCCTCCTAATTTCCCTCTTAAATATACTCTTACTGCTCTAGGGATTTACTCGATCCCAGTTATCTATACCTGATATACTCCTCCTTTTTCCTGACTAGAGCCTCAATTTCTCCAGTCGTCCAGCATTCCCCACACCACCAGCCTTGCCCTTCACACTAGCAGGAACATACTGTCTCTGAATTCTCTTTATCTCATTTTTAAAGGCCTCCCACTTTCCACCTGTCCCTTTACCTGCAAACAGCCTCCCCCAATCAACTTTTGAAAGCTCCTGCCTCATCCCGTTAAAATTGGCCTTAATCAAATTTAAACTTTAACTTTTTGATCAAGTCTATCCTTTTCCATAACTATTTTAAAACTAAATAGAATTATTATCACTTGTGTCAAAGTGCTTCCCCACTGACACCTCAGTCACTTGCCCTGCCTTATTTCCCAACAGAAGGTCAAGTATTTTTCTCAGAGATACATCCACATTATGAATAAGAAAGGTTTCTTGTAGACACTTAACAAATTCCCCCCCCAATCAAGTCCTTAACGCTATAATAGTCCTGGTCTATGTTTGGAGAGTTAAAATTCCCTACCACTACAACCGTATTATTCTTACAGATATCTGAGATCTCCTTATGTATTTGCTTCCCTTGAGAAAATTTCAAGTGGAGCCCTCAAAAAAAATGTGCTCTGTCTCAATTAGATTGCAGCGTAAGTTATTACATATTAAGGATTTCTTTACTGTGAATAGCTTGAATATTGAGGAGGTAACTTTCAGTTATTGTTCCTGCCCCATTCCCTGGGACCTTTTTTCTCTGCAGGTTCCATACTATGATTGGCTGGAGTTGAAATCTGAGTGGCAGAAGGTTGCATACTTAAAGGACAAGATGGGCAAAGCCATTGCTGAGGAAATGGCACAATGAAGTGCAGACTTCCGCCACAATATTGTGATTCAGAAACAGGCTGAGAAGCCAGAATGTTCCCACTGAAATTCATGTGAAAAAAGAATTCAATGGAGTCGGAACTTGGAGAGATTTGTACTGTACAGAACATATTTTAAATTAAAAAAAAGTACTCAGTTCAAAACAACTAATGTGTGGGAGATGCAAGCAATTATTTGCTAGCTTTACATATCATGCTCGATCCTGTCTCTGTTTGAAACCTTCCTCCCAGCTGCTAACCCCCTTTAATGTTTTTATCTACTTGCAAGTCGGTGAGATTCCCTTAATCCAGGTCTCAAACATTGGGGAGTGGAAATATTCATTAGCTGCATTCCATTCTCATGGGATGTTAGTTTGCAACATGGTGGTCAGCTCTGTTAAGCATTGCCTGGTTTGGCTCAGGAGTGCCACTCTGCTTCAGTATACTAGTAAGTATCCCTGCCTTTCTTGTGATCTACATACATACGCCAAATTGGAGGTTGTGGACCACATTTGGAAGATTTTGAAACAGTAATTCAGTAGACCTCAATACAGTTCAGTTGATTCCAAATTTTAATTTTTTTCAAATTTCTGGAACAGTCACTTTTTTTGTGACAAAACCAAATTGCTGGAAAAGCTCAACAGGTCTGACAGTGTCTGTGGAGAGAAATCAAGGTTAACATTTTGGGCTGACTGACCCTTCCTCAGAACTGCCATTACACCCCCTTCCAACTCTTCTCCCTGTACTGCTCAAAGTCGATATTTCAGCGAAGCCATGTGTTCAGGAGGGAATGAATTTGTCAAGACTGACCAACTGCCATTAAGCACACCTCAGCTTCCTGATTGAGTCCAGGATAAGGATCGTTGGTCGTTTCTCTCTGTCCCTGATTAAATGGTTTTGTCTCCTGAGAACAATGACCCTGGTTGATTTGTGTAGATGATAAATGCCCTTGGACTGAATCATCTGTTCTGGAAATTTGTATATAACTATAGAATTGATGATAATCTTATTGCCTTTGGTATTCCATCACAGTTTCCCTATTCTGCCCCCTTCCTTGTACAATGAATTAATGGCAAATCATAACATCAGAATTAATCATAAAGTTATAAATGCATCTTACCTCTTCTACACTTCCATTGCAGACAATTAATTTGGGGTTTACTGCTTGTGTCACTCTTGATCATCTTTGAGCACACTTACAGGAAGATGTGCTCCGGATGTCTGGACTGATCTGGAAAAATGGGGAGGAACTATTCTTATTGGCAGAAGGTTTGAGAGCCATAAAGTCATTGATATATGTTGAATGGCAAAATGACCAAAGGCAATATGAGGAAAAAGCCCTTTATGCAGCAAATGGTTGGGAAACGATGGCCGAGTGGTATTATCACTGGACTGTTAATTGAGAGACCCAGATAATGTTCTGGGGACCTGGGTTTGAATCCCACCATGGCAGATGGTGGAATTTGAATTCAACAAATATCTGGAATTAAATGTCTGATGATGACCGTAAATTCACTGTCAATTGTTGGGAAAAACCCATTTGTTCATGAATGTCCTTTAGAGAAGGAAACTGCCATCCTTACCTGGTCTGGCCTACATGTGACTCCAGACCCACAGCAGTTGAGTCTTAACTGCCCGCTGGGCAATTAGGGATGGGCATAAATGCTGCCTAGCCAGCGACGCCCTCATCCTGTGAATGAATAAAGAATCTGGAATGCACTTCCTGAGAATGTAGTGGAGGCAGAATCAATTGTGACTTTCAAAAGGTATTGGATGATCAACTGAAGAGTAAAAAGTTACAGAGCTACAGGGAAGAGGTGAGTAAATGAGATGAGCTGAGTTGCTCACTGAGAGCTGATATGCACACAGCCGGTCAAATTGACCATACTGCACTATTACCATTCAATGATTATGTAATGTAAAATAGTTCTGCAAACAACAAGCCTCTCTTTCACAGTCCCTGTTGCCCAAGAAATTTTACATTTGTAGACATGCTCCCCAAGCCAGTGGGTTTGGTTGCAGACGTTTTATCACCCTGCTTGGTAATATCGCTACTGCACCTCTGGTGAAGCGTTGGTGTCCTGTCCCGCTTGTTATTTATGTGCCTCGGTTTGCTGGGGTGGTTGGCATTATTTCCCGTTTTTTTTTCAGTGGTTCATATATCGGGTCCAGTTCGACGTGTTTCTTGACGGAGTTCCGGTTGGAATGCCAGGCCTTCAGGAATTTCCTGGCATGTCTCTGTTTGGCTTGTGCTATTATGGATGTGTTGTCCCAGTCAAGTTTGTGTCCTCTTTTGTCTGGGTGTATTGAAATCAGTGAGAATTGGCCGTGGCTAGTTGGCGTTTGTGAATCCTTATTTGTATATTACATTAGTTTTATTGGTTGTTGGTTTGGGATCCTTTACATTCGTCAGTAGCTGTGGCTAGTCCATGCATCAACAACCACCCAGTGATAGCTACTGAGGTAAGGGGTCCTATACCCACACCAAATAAAACTAATGTAATATACAAAACCTTATGCAAGGACTATGAAAAACGTTACATAGGCCAAACTGGAAGAAAACTGACTAAAAGGATATACGGCCATCAACGAGCCACCAAGAGACACAAACAATTCTCACTGGTCTCAATAGACTTGGACAAAGGAGGACACACATTATCTGTCTCTCTCCCTTGTGCCCGCCATCTCTCACTCTCCCTCGGGCCCGCCATCCCCCTCTCTCCCCCCCTCGCATGCACATTCTCTCTGTCTCTCCCTCTCTTCCCCCCCCCACCCCGTGCATGTGCACACACATATAAATCTATGGGGTGAATTTGCATTTGCAGATTTGGAATTGCAGATACATTCTATTTTGTTCAAAAAGCACACAGTTTGTAGACGGTCTATGTGGCATTTTATGAATTCCTACTTTGGAAGTAAAACCAGTCTGACTCCAAGTTGATACACAGCTAGATTCTAAACAAGGCCTCACATCCAAAATGCAATGTCTGACCTGGGATGTCACCTCTCATATATGGAGGGAACTGATAAAATCTTTACTCATCTCAGGGGCAGTGACTTGAAAGAGATTTTGGAATTTGCATAGTAATGCTTTCTAAATGGTTAAAGACTTAACAGCCATTTAAGGTTTGTTTAACACCACATCAATTCCACGACCGTTTATCTTTTGCTTATAAACGGAGTCTGATGCCACCTGTCTCACTGACACCTGAAGAAGGAGCGAGGCTCTGAAAGCTTGTGTCTTGAAATAAACCTGTTGGAGTATAAGCTGGTGTGGAGTGATTGTTGACCTTGTCCAACTCTGGCATCTCCACATCATACAACCTCCATTATTTAGAGAGACAAGGGCTGTCTTGGCATGGGAACATCACTTTCAAATTCACTTCCAAGCCACTCCCCAACCTGTCTTGGAACTATTTTTCAGTTCCTCCTGTGTGCATGGAAGTCCCTTACAAGCAATGCTGCAGTGGTTCAATTTGCAGCTCATCACCACTTTCTGCAGGGCCACAAAGATCAGTAAAAACACTGGCCAAGACCACCTACAAGTATTCAAATTGAAGACCAACCAACAAAATTTATTGTAGCTTGTTTTCTTTCTGCATTACTGATAAAGATCTTGCATTTATAATGTACATTTTATGATCTGAGAATATATTAATATTTTGCAGTCAATTATGTAATTTTAAAGTTGTCACTGTTGTACTACCATTCCAAGTACAACATCTCACAAACACCTCCCATCATATGATCAGAAAAGCCCGTTTCCGTGGCAGTGGTTGAGGAAGCTGCGCGTAATTCCTTGCTTCAGAAGGATAGAAATTAGGAGCAGGAATAGGCAAGTCGGCCCTTCTAATCACCTCCACTATTCTGTGGGGTCATGGCAGTTCATTCAACTTAGCATCCTCTTCCTGCTTTCTTCCCATATTCCTTGAATCTTTTAACTCTCAAGAACTATGCCTAACTCCTTCTTGAAAACCTTCAATGTTTTGGGTTAAAGTACTTGCTGTGGTTGTGAAATATTGTTTGATAAAGCTCCTGTGAAGTGGCTGGAGATTTTTAAAAAAAAACCATATGAAAGGCACTTTTAAAATGCAAATCATTGTTGTTGTTGATAACCTTTCAGAGTGAGTGTTTGATTGGAAGACAAGTAATCCACACCCTCCTGATCACACACGAGGTACAATCTCTCTAACCCGAGCCAAAACCTTTTGTGAAATTCTGCACTATAGCTTTCCATCATTTTAGGATGTATTAAGAATACAAACGGATGTATTTAACAGTGAGACCGGCTTTAGTGCAGTTTTTCTTTTGTGTATTTCTGGCAATTACAGACAATCCGATTCTCCACATAGTCTTCGTATTGAATCGTTTTCTTCCGGCTATTACCCAGGCAGGGGGTTGATTATCTACGTTTACACTTTTAACAGAGAGAGCCCCCTTACCCTGAACAAACGAGTCTATCTCTCCTTCCCGCCTTCCCATTGATGGTCTTTGTGCCTTGGTCAGTCCAGCTGATGTTTAAACAGACACCGCCTGAATTTAATTGAATATCTCAAGAAGGGTGAAACATTAATCTTTCAAAGGCTGCAAAAATAAGGTTCATCTCTGGACTGGAAAACAGAACCGGGTGATGCAATTGGACTCAGGTGCTTCTTATTCTGCAGTATTGATTAGAGCCCAGAGCTTTCTATTTGGCTGCTTTGCTCTCTCTCTCTCTCTCTCTGCAGTGCCTGGTACACACCCTGATTTTCTCCAGAATCCAGCTGACATCATCTAGCATGACACAGCTAAGTACAGTAGAGTGCACTGTCAGAAGGGATGTTGGAGCAGCGCACTCTCAGATGCACACACGCGTACACGTTTGCGCTCGCTCTTTCTCCTCCTCCTCCTCCCCCTCCCCCCAGCTCTTGTGGAGGATCAGGTGTAGGGATAACCAAACAACACAAGCTGGCTGCTTCGCTTAAATGAACCCACCGCCTTCGTTCTGAGAGCCAGTTCGACAATGCCTGGAGATGCAGCAAAAGATGCAGCGAGGCTACCTGAGGAATTCCAGCCGAAGCAAAGAAGCCCAGGTGCGTCGGGGTTGGGAAAAGGATTTAGTCCGTATTAATTCATGTTTTATCCTTTCTTTTCCAGCAGGATGGCTGCTTAACAGTTTTTTAAGGTTGCACTCTTCCCTCTCCCCGCCCCTATCTCGATGGAGAAAATGCAATTTTTTTTAAATTGTGGGGCATTATGACGGACATTTTCATAACGAGGACGAGCAAATGATAATTCTGTGAAACCTGCTTTCTAGTTCTGAATGTAGCATTAGCCGATATAACGCGGCATAAAGCAGGGCCTGGTAGCGTATTCAGACATAAATATCTACTTTTTTACTTTTACAATTTAAAATTAAATCTCTATCAGCATCCATGATTAGACGTTGCCCTGCACTGGTGTTGATTTAAAGATTGAAGCTGGTAAGTGGTGTCAGATTATATAACGTAGCTGATTAACTTAATAAGTGCACTCAAGGATGCCTTGTTTTACAGCACAGTGTTTGTACTGAAGCCTAATGAACTTAAGGCCGATTACTGACCTTGGACCCTAACTAGAACGACATGATGTTATTGTTATCACCTAACGGAGTCCTGATGAAATCAAGATGTAACAGTGAGGTTCTTTCAACTAAACAGGACTGTTAATGAATGTATTAGCTAAATTCTGAACGATTGAACCCATTCCCAACTTGATTGTCCAACTGGGTTGTTTGGAGCTGTAGTATTCTTACCTCTGGGCCATTAGATTCTGAATTCAAATTCCATTCTTGAGATTTGAGCACACGGTCCAGGCTGACACTTTTTTGTGCAGTGGTGGGGAAGTGTTACACTCTAAATTGCTGTCCTTTGCGTGAAGCATGAAACTGAGAAGGGTCTAGGCCCGAAACGTCAGCCTTCCTGCTCCTCTGATGCTGCTTGGCCTGTTATGTTCATCCAGCTCTACACCTTGTTATCTCAGATTCTCCAGCATCTGCAGTTCCTATTATCCCTCTCCATCTGATCTATCTAGTGGATGTGAAAGACCCTGCAGCACATTTTCGGGGACAGGGGAATTCCTCTTGTGTCCCAACCAACAATGTATTTTCTCATCCATCATCTCCAAAACAGAAAACCTGGTCTCTTTCTTAATGTGATTTGTTGAATCTTGCCATGCACAAAATATTGCTGCAATGCAACCTTTTTTTTTTAAGAAGACTTAATTGGCTGTAAAACAATTTTGGGATGTCCTTGATGATCTGGCAGATACTATATAAATGTAAGTTATGTCTTAGTAGTTAGGAAAACAAAGTGGACTGTGGAATAAAACAAAGAACTGCTGGAGATCTGAAACAAAAACAGAATTTGCTGAAGAAACTCCACAGGTCTGGCAGCATCTGTGGAGAGAAAAATCGAGTTAGAGGGTCACTGGACTCAAAAGTTGTCAGAAGTCTACCATAGAGTTTGGTTAAAAGGTGATTGTATGAAATGTCAGTTGGTCAGTCAGAAACATTGCCTTTGGATTAGAGAATGTGAATTTGAGCTTTACACTGGACGCAATCTAATTGATGTAGTGGCACAGTACTGAAGCCAGCTAAAATGAATGTCTGGCATTTGTTCCATGATGCTGTAGTTAGGGCAGTTCAAGTGCATATCCATGTTTGAGGGTTTCTGCTTCCACCACCTTTTCGAGCAGTGAGTTCCTGATTCTTACTAAATTCTGTGTGGAGGGTTTGGGTGGGGAAAGTTCTTAATTTCTCTGATTCTGTCACCACAGGTGTTCTTTCAAACCCAACTCTGGGCATTTGTTTTGCAAATTCTCTTCATGTTGTTTCCACTGAGCTGAACTTTCCTTAATTTACAAGTTTGTTTTGAACTGAAGTACAACTATTTTTATTCTGTAATGAAGTCCTTCCTGTTTGAGACACTGGCATCACCCTGTGCAATGACATAAGATGCCAAATTATTTGAAGGCTAAAAGTCTTAAGGCCTCAGCATCTCTTTTGTTTCATCAGTTTCATTCCTGGAGTGGGTATTCTGGATAAATGTTTCCCCCATCCTCACCCTCCCACTTCTGCTTTTCAACCCTGGCCTGCCAATTCATCCTGCTGACCCAGCAGCACAGAAATATCCTGTGGATAGCTTAAGTCTGTCGATAACTATCTGAGTTCTATACCTTTTTTCCAAAATATTTAATCCTACTCAGTCTGAGAAAATGATCTGATACTGTTCTTTTTGCAAGAAAGATTCCACATCTACATAAGTCATATGGCATGGAAACAGACCCTTTGGTCCAACCAATTTATGCAAAGTGTAATCCCAAACTAAACTAGTCCCACCTGTCTGCTCCTGGCCCATATCCCTCCAAGCCTTTCCTTTTCATGTCCTTATCCAAGTGTTGTGATTGTGCCCACATCCACCACTTCTTCAGGATGTTCATGCCACATACGAACCACCCTTTGTGCATGTAGGGGTGGGGGAAACGAAATTTACCCCACACTGTCCGTTCATCCAATAGTTCCCTTTTGAAGGGCTGTCCTTGTTGTGAAGCCAAACAAATCTGCGTGTAGGATTCAGAAAATGTGATTAGAGATATTAGGTGTGTCAACAGTGATGTGTTTAGGGAGGAATGTTGACCAACACACCTTCCTCTTCAAATAGTGTAGAATAACGCTGCTTGGAGTTAGGGTAGAAGCAGTGAATCTGAAGTATGCTGGCAGGCTACAGTGTAACTCTGATTCCTCAGAAACTGCTTGCACAGAAAAACCTTTTGGAGGTGATGCATCATGCCATGATGATATCACAATTCTGAGTTAGTTGCCTTCATCTGAGCATCAAAAAGACCAATGTCTGTCTAGCTTGCCTTCTACTGACCTGGTAATTGCATGATATAACAATAATGAAATTATTAACTAACTGTGACAATTAAATTTCATCCAATAGTATCCAACAGATCAAAACATCGTAAGAAAAATTCTAGAAGGGAAGAACTTTGGGACCAAGAAGACTAAAGTTAGCTGCTCATTTTCTCCCTTACTTTATGCCATTGTCTCAACTTATTCATGTGCTGTTTTGCTTGCATTTTACTGAATCATTATTGTTGCTTCCACTGTTTCTTGAATGGGATTATTCCACAAATTCGTTACTTGCTTATTGTCTTGGCTTCATTAGGACAGAGTTGAGGTACCAAAGCTTAAAAATCTGACACTGATGGGGATGTGGGAAATTGTCAATTTAATGGTATTACCTTAAATAGATGTTTATCTCCTTTCCTGCCCTCAGCTGAATGGATCACCTGGCAGGCAGCCAGAAGGGATTGGAAACTAGTAAAATGGAGTGTCTTTGGCAGTGGGCAAGTCAAGGGAAGACAGAGACGAGGCCGTAATGTAACCCGTTCACGAGATTGAAGCATCACTGACAAGGCTAGTGCTTGTTGTCCATCCTTATTTACCTTTTAAGAATGTGCTAAGAAGCCACCATGTTGAATTGCCACATGCCCAGTGACACCAGGATAACACCACAATACTGTTAACGGAAGGAGTTTAGTGACAAGGGAATTACTTCCATATTAGGGTGGTGTTTGGCTTGGAGAGGAAGTTGAAGGTATTCTCTTATGCCCTTGTCCTTTCTAGATGATAAAGTTCATGGATTTGTAAGAACCTTGGTAAATTGCTACAGTGCTTATAGATATTACATATTGCTGTCACCATGCACTGGAGGTGAAGGGAGAGAATCCTTAAAGTGGATAAGGGTGCTGATCGAGTCAGCTTTGGGTCAAACTTCGAGGTTCAGAGCTGCAGTTATCAGGCAGGTGGAGACTATTATATCACACTTTTGATTTGTGCCTTTCAGATATTAAACAATCTGAGAGGAGTCAGGAGGTGGGTTATTCCACCATAGAACTCCCAGCACCTGACCTGTTCTCATAGCCACAGTACTTATTTGGCTGGTTCAGTTCAATTTCTGGGCCATGTTGGAGGATTCAGAGATGCTAATGGCACTGAACATCAGTGGTGGTGGGGGTGTGCGGGCAGGGAAAGGTTAGAATCTTTGTTTGTTGGAGATGTGCATCTGGCACATTTTTGGCACAGATGTTATTTGCTACTTATCTGCTCAAGCCTAAATGTTGTCCATGTAGGAACATAGTTCTTCAACTTCTCCAGGGTCATGGTTGATACTGAACATTGTGCAGTCATCAACAACCATTCTTCTGTTTCTGATCAAACAGTGGACAGAAGCTCATTGAAGCAGTTGAGGATGGCTGGTTCTAGAATTCTACACTGAAAAACTCTAGCTGCAAAGTTTTGGGCTTGTATGACAGACCTTTGTACAACCACAACCACCTTCCCATGTGCTAGATAAGACTCCAACCAATGCAGAATTTCTCCTGATTCTCATTGACTTCAGTTTTGCTTGTCAAATGTTACTTTGATGTTGAGGGAAGTCACACTGACTTCCCATCATTTAAGGAAGGATATGCTTGCTTTGCTGGTTGTACAGTGAAGGTTCATTAGATTGGGTCCTGGAATAAGAGGCTTGTCTTGTCTTATGATGAAAGACTGAATATACTCTCTGGAATGAAGACATGAAAGTGATCTCATTCTGACATAGTCAGAGGTCTTGATGAGTCGTGAATGTTGGGATAGCAGCTGACTAAATGTAAATGGAAACAAGGAGAAATTGAACCAACAGGGGGGAAAAAAAATACAACAAACATCTCTACAAATGCTACCAGTCCTGTGGAGTTTCTCCAGTATTTTCTGTTTGTGTTTCAGCTTTCCAATGCCAGCAGTTTTGTTGCAAAGAAAAGGTACCTTTAGAATTCTGAAAAGAGGGCTAGAGAAAACAGCCTTATTGCAGGAGGTGATGGAAATGGCAAAAAATGACCCTTTGAATTTTCCGGGCTGCACGGTGGCTCAGTGGCTGGCACTGCTGCCTCACAGCGCTAGGGACGCGAGTTCAATTCCAGCCTTGGGCAACTGTCCGTGTGGAGTTTGCACGTTCTCCCTGTGTCTGGGCGGGTTTCCTCCCACAGTCCGAGGATATTCAGATTAGGTGGATTGGCCATACTAAATTGTCCATAGTGTCCGAGGATGTGTATGTATGGTGGATTAGCCACAGGAAATACTAGGTAACAGGGGTAGGATAGCGGGGTGAATCTGGGTGGAATGCTGTCTGGAGAGTCAGTGTGGACTTGTTGGACCAAATGGCCTGTTTTCACATTGAATTCAATGAATATGGAGACAGGTGGAATGGAAGGTAATGTTGAGGGGAACATTTTCATGGTTCTTTAGGGGATGGGAAGGGCTGAGAGCATAAATCCATGAAATAGAGTGGACTCCACCATGAAGGGAGCATTCCTCAGTTGAGGAAAGAGGAAAAACATGTCAGAAGTAGTAGTAAAAAATACATGTCTTGCCAACAGATGGAACAGAGATGGAGAAATTGGGAGGATGGAATGGTGTCTTTGCAGGATGTGGGATGTGAAGTAGTGTATCAGATTACCAATGGGAGTCTTATTGGTTGCTATCTTTCTCCCAGAAATGGAGACAGAAAAGTCAAGGAAGGGGAGAGAAGATCAGAAATGGACATGTGGAAGAAGACAGGAAATTGGAAACCAAATGGATAAATATTTCCAGTTGAGAACACAAGCAAGAAATGACCCAAATAAATAATCAATGTAATAGTTAAGAGATGAGTAAAAGGACCTGAGTAGACCTGGAATAAGGAATATGGATCTCAAGAAGCTAGGTATATTTTGGACCCATGCAGATACCCACAGGGAGACCTTTTATTTATGGAGTGGGTGGAATTGAAGGAGAAATTGTTGAGTGTGAGACAAGCTCTGCCAAGAGGAGGAAGGGGATGGTTGTGGATAGAGACGAGTTAGTTCTCTCTTCAAGGAAGAATTGGAGAACCCTCTCTCCCCAGTCTGGTAGAGGATGGAAGTGTTTTTCTTTTGTGCATAGGATGTGGGCGTTACTGGCTGGGCCATTATTGCTTTGAGAGGATGGTAGTGAGCCACCTCCGAGAGGTGCTGTGGCCCATGTGGTATACGTAATTGTACAATCTGTTAGGGCAGGAATCTCAGGATTTCGATCCAGTGACAGTGAAGGAACAATGGGTGATGTAGTTCCACATCTGGATGGTGTGTGAACTGGAGACGAATGTGCAATTTGTGGCACTCCTATGCAACTTTTGTCCTTCTCGGTAGTAGAGATTGTGCATAGAGGAAACTGTTGACTGAGGAGCCTTAGTGAGTTGCTGCTGTGAAATTTGTAGATGGCCCATATTGTGGCTACTGAGTCAGACAGTGGTGAATGTTGAATGGGTTCCAACCAAAAGTGCTGCTTTGACCTGGAGCTTCTTGTGTTGTTGAAGGGAAGTGTGGAATATTCCATCACACTCCTGACTTGTGCCTTGTTGATGGTGGACAGGCTTTGGGGAGTTAGGAGGTGAGTTACCTGTAGCATAGCTCCCAGCCTCTTACCTGTTCTCCATAACCACTGTATTAATGTGGTTGTTCTACTTCAGCTTCAGTAACTCCCAGAATGTTGTTAGTAGGAGATTCAACAGTCTATGACTCTAAATGGAATGGCACTGAATGTCAAGGTGTAATATAGATTTTGTATTGTTTTCGATGGACATTGACTGCTTCTGTATCTGTGTCTCAGCTAATGGTGTTGAACATTGTGTAATCATCATAAATGTCCCTACTTCTGATGTGATGTTGGAGGGAAGGTCATTGATTTGAACAGCTAAAGCTGGTTGGGCTGAAGACACTATCCTGAGAAACTTGTGCTGTGATGATTGACCTCCCAGTACCTGTCTTAGGTATGTTTCCAAGCAGTGGAGAGGACCCACCCCCAAATTCCCATTAACTCTAATTTTACTAGGGCTCTGCCATTCTTGATCAAAAGCTGCCTTGATGCGACTCTCCTCTCATCTCTGAAGTTCAATTCTTTTAACACCGTTAATGATCCACCAATCTTCTCTCTCCTCGACGCTTGATTACACATCAGTGTTGATACTAACACTGGGGTCAGGAGCTGGGTAACCCTAGGGGAACACAGCCTCTAGGAGTTGGTTATTGCTGCACAAGCACTACTTGATAGCTCTGTCGACAAACCCTTTCTTCCATTAATTTTATTGAGTAAGCCAAGGCACTAATTGACTGGGATGGATTTGTCTTGCTTTTTGTTGGCAGGCTATACCTGGACATTTGCACATTGCTGAGTAGGTGCCAGTGTTGTGTCTATTACTGGAACTGCTAGTTCAGAGCACAAGTCTTCAGTGACATTGCAGAATATTGTTAGGGCCAATAGTCATGTGTCCTGTCCAGTGTCTTCAGCTGCTTCTTGGTATAATTTAATATAAATTGAATGAGTTAAAGAATGACATTTGAGAATCTCAGGAGGAGGCCAAAATAGATTGTTCACTTGGCACTTATGGCTGAAGTTAGTTGGCAGTGCTTCTTCTGGATTGATGTGCTGGACTCCCAGGTAGTGGAGGGTTGGGATATTTGTGGTTCCTTCTCCTTTTTCTGCTGGGTTGTTTATTTGTCAACAACCATCCACAACTGGATTTGGTAGCGCTGCAGAGCTTAGATCTGATGTGTTGGTTGTGGATTGCTTAGTGCGATCACCTGCTGCTGCATTTGTTTTGGCATGCAAGTAGCCAGAGTCATACAGCACAGAAACAGACCAGGCATCCCAATCTGACCAAGTCCCATTTGCCCCATATTCCTCTCAACCCTTATTCATATGCCCATCCAGGTGTCTTTTAAATGTTGTAAGTGTACCCATCGCCACCACTTTCTGGCAGCTTGTCCCATATACGCACCACCCTCTGCATGAAAAAGTTACATCTCTGGTCCTTTTTTTTTTTAATTCTTCCCCCTCTCACCTTAAACCTTTTGGACTCCCGTACCCTGGGTAAAAAAGACCATGGCTATTCATCCTATCCATGCTCCTCGTGATTTTGTAAACCTCTATAAGGTCACCCCTCAGCCTTTGCTCGTGGGGAAAGGGCGAGGGGTGGGGGGGTAGGGAGGGGGTTGAAGAGGGGAAGAAGCCCCGCCTATTCAGCCTCTCCCTGACGCTGTGTTCACCAGGTTGACAACTGATTGGTAGAAATGCTCTGTTGCTCCTGACATGCCCTCCTGTGCTCTTCTTTGAATTGAGGATTGAATCTCTGGCTTGTTGGTAATGGCAGAGTGTGGGCCATGAGGATTACAGATTGTGGCTGAACACCATTCTACTGCTGCAGATAGCCCATGGTGCCTCGGGTTTTAATCACTAGTCAATTCAAAACTCCATCCCATTTATGCACATGCCACCATGGAAGATCTCCTCAATGAGAAGATAGGAATTTATCTCCAAAAGGGCCATGTAATAGTCACTCTTCAAGATAATGTCTGTGAGATAACAATCTGTCATAGGCATATTGATGAAGATGGGGTCAAGAAAACGCTTCCTGCTTGTTGAATTATTTTTCACTGCTTGCCACTGATCCAGTCCAGCAGCTATGTCCTTTTACGACTTAGCCAGCTCAGTAAGCTGTGCCACTGAATCAACCTTTTGTGATAGACATTTAGACAGGTACAAATGTTTCCCCTTGGTGGAGAAATCAATGACTGGGAGCATAGATTTAAGGTAAGGACAGGAGAGAATGTGAGGAAAAATGTTTTCACTCAGAGGGTAATGGAATCTGGAGCTCACGGTCTGTTAGGCTGATGCAGGCAGAAACCCTCAACATTTTAAGGATTTAAATGTACGCTTGTGATGCCAAGGTACACAAGGTCAAGTACTAGGATATGGAATTAGAATATCTAGGTCATTGTTTTTGACTGGCACTGGCTCAATGGGCCAAAGGGCCTTATGTCCTGTAGACCTCTGACTGCCCTACCCAGAATACACTGTGTGCCCTTGTCACCCTTAGTGCTGCTGCTTACTGTAGGTGTTTACACTTAGTCCAGTACTGAATCATCGGATGCAGGAATCTGCTGAGTGATAACCCTAAGAAGATTTACTTGGTGCGGAGAGATTGATCCACCCTGGGAAAGGACAGGGTTCATGTCAGTGAGGTGTTTGATGCGATGAAGATCTTCAGAGGAGTAGAAAAAAAATAGGAAGAAAGTGAAGATGAGAAAAGTAGTGGAGACAGGAAGCAATAAGTTCACTAGTGATGGGCTGAGGTATGGTTCAACCAAGAACAGTGTTTGTGGATTTAGGGAACGAGATAGAGGTAAATTGTTTGGGGGTGGGGTGTGTGAAACTGTTGAGGGGGCGGGGGGCAAGGGCAAGGGAGGAGAAAGATCTCCAGAAGAGTTCAAGTTACTGACAGTCCTGCTAACGATGGCTTGATGTTCATTAGTATTGGACAGCTGACATTCAGCCTTGCCTAGATGGAGATAAGTTGTCCTCTGGTGAGCCTGTCGGCAGGTTTGGTTTTGGCAGTACGTATTGGACCTGAGAGGATGGAGTAAGCAAAGTTTTTAGAGCGAACATGGTGAGCAGAGAATTTGAGATGGCTAAGGAGAATCACCACCTGTTAATGCGAGGCTGACAAGATGTTGTTTGCACAGAGGGTGAAGGGAGATGGGGTAAAAGTGCCCACAGTGAAGAGAAGATTCCTGCTTAAAGGATTGGCTTGAGAGGTAGTGATAGAGGATCTCGGCATCGGGAAGGCCTTGAAATTCATCGAGGTGGGAGTGTATGGGTAAGAAACTGAAGTCTTTGCTCAGGGCAGATCATTTGGGATCAGAGACAGGAAGCTCAGAGTATGGTAATCACAGCAAGAAGCAGATTCAAAGAAGGAATGAGATCAGAGGGAAGTGAATGGGAAGAAGAATCCAAAGGGCTGTTTGTATTCGCGGAATGTTGAAGCTTCCTTCACCCTTGAAAGAAGGTCAGGTTTTTTTTTTTTTTTTTTGTTTAAGCTTTTGAATTTAGGATCAAACGAAACTGGACTAGGGCAGTTTTGAGTTAGTGAGTCAGCTGCTGAAGAGAGAAGTTGAGAATATGCATATTGTGGTCCATGACATTGTGTGGATCTTGGGATATAGTGAGCTCAGTGCTTCAAGGAATTATGACATGTCTCGGATGTCTGTAATTGTGGCTGGATCTGAAATCAGAAAGGTGGGATTCCAACTGCAATCCATGCCGAATAAGTTGGAGCTAAAGACCAATACTAAGAAAGGAGATGGGAGGAGATATTACATTGGGGTCTGAGATCAGAACTACATGAGCAAGGAAACTAACTAGGGAAGAGAGACAGATGAGCAGGGGCAGGCAAACAAAAGCAGACAGAGAAAAAGACCTAGTCAAACTGCCCTGTCCCGTATGTGAATAAAGTCTTGCGAATAACAATACATACACCCCATCCTAACTAAAACCTCGTTGGCATGGATGAGTTGGACTGAAGGGTCTTTTTCTGTGCTGTATGACTTTGACTGTAAAGCATGGGGAGAAGTGAAAAACACAGGATGACGTATTGATTGAGGAAGAAAGTTAAAGCCATCATACTTAATGTCATTGTTGACCCCGACCATGGTAGTTTGCACTGTGGATGGGGCTGAAGACAGACTGGATTAAAACAGACTTATGGAAAAGGTGAGTAAGATCTGTGCGGCCACTAACACATTCTAGAGCCTCCATGAGAAATGGAAGATGAGGAGTGGCCACTTCATATGGTGCTGGACATCGGTGTCTGGCCAAAGAATTGTTTTGAAGCAACAGCAATGCTTCAGAGAGGGTTTGATGGTGCCCTGGTGTTTATGCTGTTGGACAATTGAGAGTTCAAATCCTGCTATAGCAAAGCTGAAAACAAATTCAGTGTTTTGGTTGCTTGTAGGGTGACAAAATTTTAATTAATTCATGGGTAAGCCTGTTGCTGGTGGGTCATCACTTATTACCCATCCGTAGTTCCCCTTGAGAAGGTACTGGGGAGCTGCCAACTTGAACCATTGCAGTCATTTCCTGTAGGTGCATTTACAATGGCATTAAGACAGGAGTTGCAGCATTTTTGACTCGGCAGCACTGAAGGAATGGTGATTATATTTCAAAGTCGTGACGATTCATGCTGTGGAAAGGAGCTTGCAAGTGATGGTGTTTCCATGTATCCGCTGCCCCTGTTGTCCTAGAAGTTAGTGGTCGTGGGTTTGGAAACTGCTGTAGAAGGAACCCTACAGCGTGTCTAGTAGATATTACACACTCGTGCTACTGAGCTTCAGTAGGGAATGGGTGTTTATGGATCAAGTGGGCGGCTTAATCCTGAATGGTGTCAAGCTTCTTGGTGTTGTTAGAGCTGCACCCATTCAGAAGGTGGTAAACAACAGAATGGGGGGGATAAATGACTAATGGTGACTTGATGTACTGGATGCCCTGTCTGTGTCAGAATGTTTGACAATTCTGTAACTTCCAGCAGTGTTAAGAATACGCAGATGGAGGAATCCTTACTGGTTTTTTTTTCTTCATGCCTGTGCTGGTGCCAGATGTGATTATTTTTTTTTCCTCCAACCAGTGCCTTGGCAGATATCAGCCCCTCAGCAAAGACAGCAATAGAATCCAGGGTCCTTCATGAGCATTAGTCATTACAGATTATATATGCTTCATCCTATCGACGCGGTAAAGCTTCAGGATTTCTCACCTTTATTTCGTCAATTACTTGCCCTTCAGCTGTTAGTCCTCCTTGATATGGGAGGTTCAGGGTCCTAGCTACGGCTGGGGACATGTTGCATTTATCTGAAAAATGAGAAGATCCTTTTGGGTTTTTTTATTTTTGTTGTTCTCTCTCTTTAGTCATTAGGTTTCCACAGTCTAAACTTAGTGACAATAACACTGCAGGAAAAGTTTAATTCATTTCAGTATGTCTTTTGAGAAACCGAGATGTTATATATATTACATTTTAGAATCTTCACTTGGTACTGGAAGGATTTTATCTTGTTTTCCCCTGTGGTATTGACATAGGTTGGGTTCAGCTTACACAGTATTAACTCCCTGAAGATACACAGTCCATTTAGATTGTTGAGTAGGATGATGAAATAGGACCTCAAATAGAACAATGATCAAACTGCTTACTTAGGATGGCTTTGAGACAATATCGTGGGTGCTTGTTTCTGTTGTCAGTTAGCAACAATGAAAAAAGAGTCACTGCAGTTGCTTTTGTAGTGTATTTATAGATTTGGTGAGCCAAGTATGAAATTTTTTTTTTAAAAAGAAAAGGCCTCCAATACTCAGAAGGATACTGCATGGAACATTTGGTGGTATGGCATGGACGAATTGGACCGAAGGGTCTGTTTCCATGCTGTATATTTCCTTGACTTTATGACACAAAGGGTTGGAACGGCAATAAATTTAAGATTTAAATAGGCTTTGCAAATCTCTACCAAGGGAGAAACTGGAGACTAAAGCTTTGCAATTGCAGTAGTATGCAGTGATGGAAGAAATAATCACTTTTTCACTTCTTCTTTTTGGATGGTTGAGCTCTGATGGGCCAGTGGTCTTCCATCTGGAATGTGTGAAGCGAAATTTCTGCCTGGAGTAAAGAGGGAAATGAAGAATGCTGATTGGAGGAAGAAACCTGCTTCATGTCACGGGCCTGATGTTTTATAATGGCTATACAAGCCATTATAAAGCCATTTGTTGGTCAGTTATCTTCCCCGCCCCCAACCTTCTCTCATTAGTGACTGACCTCTTGATGGGCAATAAATGCTGGCCAGCCAGTGACAACCACATCCAATGAATGAATTTTATAAAAAAAAAAAGAGAAAGGTAGGAGGGCAAGATGACAACATAAGAATTTGCAAGTTGAGTAAGTGAGCAAAAAAAAACTTGGCAGATGGAATTTCATACAAGGAAAATGATGAGATCATGCACATTCTGTAGGAAGAATCAGAGGCAGACTATTACTCAAAACAATACAGCAAAAACACAAAAGGAGCAGCAACTTGTCAAGTAGACAAATGGAATTTTGGCCTCTTATTGCTAGTGGGTAGGGTGGGAGTTTAAGTAAGGGAAGTCTTAGTAAAACTGCACAGGGTGTTGGTGTGGCCACAACTGGAGTACAGTCTTTTTCTTCACACTTAAGCGAGAATATACTGGCATTAGAGCAAGTTTCAGAAGAGTTTCACTAGGTTGATTACTGGGATGTAAAGATTGATTTTTTTTCAAGAATGGATGAACAGGTTTGGCCTACTAGTGTTTAGAAGAATTGAGGAGTGGTCTTATTGAAGCAGACACCATTCTGAGGGGGCTTGACAACCTAGATGCTGAGATGATGTTTCTACTGGTGGGAAGTATTGAATGACATTGGGAGACATAGTTACAGAATAAAAGGACACTCATTTTAAAACTGAGATGTGAAGTAATTTCTTCACCCAGAGGCTAGTGAATATCTGGAATTCTCTGTGCCTGAGGTTAAATCACTGAAATTATTTAAAGAGAAATAGATTTTTAAAATATTCAAATGTTGAGGACTGAGAAATTGGCATGGAAGAAGAGTTGAGGCCTGTGGCAGATCAGCTGTAATCTTATTGAATGGTGGAGAAAGTTTGAGTGGATAAATGCCCTGCTGTTTCTATTTCATATGTTTTTACAATCTCAGGATTACTCCCCATGTCACATGTTGGCAAATTCAGGAATAGACGATTAGACTCACTGTGAGCCTGAAGGGATGGTGTAGGGAGGCAAGATTTAGGTTCATGAGGTATCCAGATTGATTCTGGGGAAGATGAGGCACCTCAGCAGGATTGAGACCAGTATCAAAACAGGAGCATTAGTTAGTACAGTGGGGAAGGATTTAATCTAGAGTGGCATCTGGATAGAAACCTGGGAGGGGAGGCAAATGTGAATGAAACAAAGATGGAAACTGATGATAGAAAGGTGGACAGAAAATGTGAAACAATATAAAATAAGAACAAGGAACAGAAATAGGCAGCTCATCCCCTAGAGCCTACTCTGCCTTTTTATGGCTGATCTCATCTTGGCAACAGCTCCACTTTCCTGCCCACTTGCCATAACTCAGTAAGGCAGAGGAAATAAGGACTAATGGCAAAGAGGTGTATCAAAAATAGGCATGTCAAAAAGACAAGTCTGCAGGTACTGTATCTGAATGCAAGATGCATTTGCAGTAAGACAGACTAATTTACAGCTCAAATAGTTGTACCTGGGTATGATATGATTGTAATTGCGGAGACATGGTGAAGTGATCAAGGCTGGGAACCGAACACCCAAAGTTAATCCATCTTCCACAATGACAGGCAAAATGGAAGAGAAGACATTGGCAGAAGAAAAAATCCGTGTGATTGTGAGAAAGGACATTGGGACAGAAAATTTAAATGTAGAATTAGTCTGGGTGAAGTTGAGAAGGAATGGAAAATATTAGTGGGAGCTACCCATAGGCCTCCAACCAGGTGAGATAGAGATGGCATTAAACATGAAATTAGACATCCATATTGCAGCACCCTTGTTGTATGCATGATTTTAATTTGCATATAAACTGGTGAACGTTAGTGATAATATTGAGAAGTCTCACAACATCAGGTTATAGATAACATTGTGAATGAATACCTGGAGTACATACAAGATGGACTTTTAGACTAGTACATTGGGGCAGGCAATCCAAGATTTGATTTTATGTAACAAAAGGAGTTAATTGATGATTTTGTTGAGAGGTCCAAGTGAATTAATAGCCCATTCCAGATCTAGGTTCTAAATCTAAATGAGGGGTGAGTCAGCTCCAACTGATTTTGCCTTTTTAATGAAATTACCCAATGATTGTCTTTGTCTTTGTACAGGAGTGACTGGATGCGAGCATGAGATGCAGCAAGCTGTTAAGAAGGCAAATGGTATGTTGGCCTTCATTGCAAGAGGACTTGAGTTCAGAAAGCAGGGAAATCTTGCTGCAGTTCCACATGGTCTTGGTGAGACCACGTCTAGAATGTTATTTGCAGTTTTGATTTCCCTCCCGTAGAAAAATCTATACTTGCCATTGAGGGAAACTGTTGATTCTGGGAATGGTAAACTTGTGTGTTAGGAGAGACTGGTTCAGCTGGGCTTGTATTCACTGGAGTTTAGAAGAATGAGAAGGTCTTCTTGAAATGTGTATATAGTTTTGATGGTGCTGGATAGAGTGCATGCATGGCTGTTTCCCCTGGTTGAGAGGTGGGGTCTGGAACAAGGATCATAGTGTCAGCATGTATGGTAGGCCACTTCATACCAGGATGTGAAGAACTTACTTCACCTTTAGAGGGTGGTGAACCTGTGGCATCCTCTACCACAGAAGCCTGTGCAGATGAGGCCACTGAATATACTTAAAGAAATAGATTTCTAGAAACTGAAGGTATCAAGGAAATGGGAGAGAGTAGGAGTATGGAGTTGTTAGAGGATCAACGTATATGATTATATTGAATGACAAAGCAGCTAGATGGGCCACATAGGAGAAGGAGGCTATTGATGACTATTTACATGTCTCCTGTTGTCAAGGTACAAAGGGATCCAGGTATTCTAATATGAGTCTCTAAAAGTTAATATTTAGTTACAACCAGTAATCAAGAACGTGTATGGAATTTTATTCCTTTTAACGAGACATTGACTTAAATAAGCATGTTATGCTTTAGAAGGCACTGTGGGACCACATCTCAAATACTGTGTACAGTATTGGTCTCCTTTTTGTGTAAAGAAAGATATTTAAATGCATTGGAGGAGGTTTACTGGAATGAGTGGTTTGTAATATGAGGAAATGTTGGACAGGCTGGGCTTGTTCCCACTGGGGACGAGATGAATGAGGGTTGACTTAATTGAAGAGTATAAGATCCTGCATAACGTTGACGCGGTGGACAGGGAAAGGATGGTTCCTAACGCAGGTGAATCCAGAACTGGGGACACTTTTTTTTTTTTTTTTTTTTTTTTTTAAATTAGAGGTCATCCTTTCTATGACAGAGGAATATTTGCCTCTCTCCAAGTTTGAGACACTCTGGAAACCCTGTGCCACAGAAAGCAGTGGAGTTGGTGCTGGGGGATTATTGAATATTTTTATGGCAGAAGTCAATAGATTCTTGCTGCACAAGGGAATCAAAGATTATTGGAAGTAGATGGGAAATTCAAATACAAGCAGTTCAGTCATGGTCTTACTGAATGGCAGAGTGAGCCAGAGGGACAGACTAGCCCACTTCTCAGAAATTCTATGTTTGTACATCCAAAGCCAATTATCTGCTCATGTTCACATTTTTGTTTGTATGAACTTGTGTGAAAGTAGGTTGCTGGAAGTCCCACATTTGTAAAAGTACTACATTAACTCTAAAGCACTTACGGATGTCCTGAGGTCAAGAAAAACATTATGTAAATTGAAGTTTTCTCTTTTGTTTTTCTGCGCTGTGAGATTCTATGGAAGAAATTGTTTCTACGTTTCAGTAAAGTGGCCTTTTGCCTTGGGCTGTTCTTGCCTTTAGTAATCATGGACAGGAATAGCGTGGAGACTGAGCCAATAATTGGGTTAAAAGCTTTTCCAGTCTGAGTGCAGCAGGAAAGCTTAATGCTCTTCATTTAATCAATAAAAAGGCTTTCTATTTGGGCTTTGAGGCTTCAGATGCAAAAATTTGCTTATTACTGGAGAAAAGCAAAACTATTCCATTGGCGCGTGTGTCTCGGTCAGCTGCTATACCTAAAAGAGACCGGTTCACTCCCATCCTGGTCATTGTATGCCTGGTATACGTGTGCAGAACACATGGAGTAAAAGGAAATGATTTTTTTTTAAATGTTCTGCTGCTGTATGATCCTTGTCTATCTCCATATTAGCTCCTGCACATTACAGTACACAAGTGGAAAAGGCAGAATGTTCCTGCTTGGTATGACTTGGGTACATTTATGATCTCTTGTATGCATACAGTATACATGTGCATCGGTTTTGAAAACACCAAAGGATAGGTGTAATTATTGTGAATGTTTGTTTAGTTTACATTTTGTTATTCTGAACTGTGTCCTGACTGAAGGCTGCAGAAATGCCGCAGGCCAGTAATGCAGTCTGATGACTACTCCTAAAAATCTCTAATTTCAATTCAGTGGGGATTCCACTGGTCTTCCTTCGGCTTCAGGCCTTTGTTTGTTCCCATGGATATGCAGGCAAATGACATAGTCTTCAGCTGTTATAGCTTGATCTGGGAGCTCTTGTTGTTATAGTGAATGTTCCAGAATGTTCTTTGGGCAAGAGTGCTGAGAGCTAATTAAATCCCTGAGTGATGGCCAAATGCTTTTTAATGAGATTTGGACACACACACACGCTGAAACAACACACTTGAGCTGTCCAATGTGCTTGTGGGCAAGGTTTAAAGCTGGTTCTTCGCTTTTGGTTGTTAAGCAGATTCCCGTGTCAGATCATCCCTCATCCTTTTCCCACAATGACACAGATTTACCATCTTTTACCAACTGCCTCTTCCTCCTCCACAGACCAAGTACTGAAGCAGCCACACTGGTACCTGCTGGTTAGAATTGGCCATGGATAGTTGAACACTTGAATCCTTTCACTCTGCTTCTCCTTGGTAATCCTAATTCACTTCGTCCTTTTATCTGACTATTTTCACCCAAGAATGGTGTCCCTGACTAACCTCCAACAGTGCTGCTCATTGTGTGGGGGTTTCGATCTTTCACCTTAAATGGTGCATTCATTCTTTTGGAATGGTCCCTAACTGTCTGGGCCTTTTATTTGTAGGTGGTGTCTCATCATGACACTAAAAACCTCAGATTTACAAATTGGGCGGTGGGGTGGGTGGGTGCGGAAAGGCATACTGGATTTCAGAGATTCAAAGGATCTCCAAATCTGGAAACAGATTGGATTGTGGGCCATGATGATTGAGGATTCCCCCCAAAAAAGAAATGCTTTCCTTATCAGCTACATTTGCTGCACCTACCGACATCCCCTCTTGCAGCTATGGCTATGCCTGGGTGGCCCTGGGAGAGGAACATGTGATACCACTGGTACACGTGAGACTTTCATAGCCAGTGGCCTGGAGTACACAGTGAAGCCTAGAAAGATTTGTGGCACGGAAGGAAGCCATTCATCCTGTGACATGTGAAATAGTGGGTTCAGAAAATGGCATGTTGCCTAGTTTGCAGTGTAAATTAAGGGGGTGCAGGAACAGAAGGACCTGTTGTGTATGTGCACAAATCATTTGAAGGTGGCTTGAAATTGGATAAGCAAACAGAATCTTGGTCTTTATAGATAGAGGCACAGAGAACAAAAGTAAGGATGAACCCTTCATAAAACATTGGTTCAGACTCAACTGGCATATTGTGCCAGTTTTAGATACCATGTATTAGGAAGGGTGTGAAGACATTAGAGAAAGTGCAGAAAAAAATTGCAAGATTGGTCCCTGGGATGAGGGATTTCAATTACCATGATAGAAGAACCCCCAGCTTTCTCAATCTATGTAAGGAGGAAAAGGTGTAGAGAGAGGCTTGATAAATGTATTCAAAATCATGCATTTTTTTGGACTGGGTATTTGCAGAGAAATTGTTCCCATTGGCAGAAGAGGTGAGAGAGAGAGGGCACTGATTTAAGGTTATTCATTTGAAGGCACTTAGCAGGGTTACTCAATTGGGCACTAAAACAGTGGATGAGCTCCTTGAGTGGACGTCAGCTGGGTGAGAAGCCATTCCATGAGTTCTCCTGCTCGGGATTTAATTGGGCAAATAGGAAGGTAGTGGGGTCCTCACTCTGTATCTTGCAGCCTGATTAAATGCCCTCCCTTCCAAACTTGCTACAAAGTAGAATTTAATGCCCTTTCAATGATTGTACACTTCCTTTTTGTTTTTTATTATAATTTGGAGTTTATTATTTGAGCACATTGGAAAAAGGGAGTAGTTTTTGCTGATTTAGTTTCACATTAGTCGGTAGTTTAAAGATTCAGAATACGGCACCTTTTATTCGGGTAGCACTCTCAGTACTGTGCTGAACGGTCAGCCTGGATTGTGTGCTCAAGCCTAAAGGACTAGGAGACAAGAGTGATACAATTAGGTAGAGACTGACAAGACACCCCCTGGATACTGTGTAGAAACCACTGCATGAAGATGTGGGCGTTCACTCTTTAATAATTATTAGAGATCAGAATGAGGTGGTGATGATTGCGGAATCCTTCCTTCTATATACTTGCACGCAAGTCTTGCTTAAGCAGGCAGTCATTAAGGTAAACTGTAAAACTAAGTTTAGTAGCTGAGTATACAAATGGTGCATTGTGTGTAGTAACGTAATGTTTTCAAACTGAACTGGCAGATGGAGATGATGAACTTGAATTATGCCGTCTTAGTGTTGGCATTGGGGAAGGAAAAAACAGTTTCTTGTGGGTAAGCCAAAATTTAAATAGTAAACAAATCAAATAATGACCTAAGCAAGAAATTCTTCACACCAAGAGTAGGGCAAAGGTGGAACTTGATGCTTCAAGGAGTGGTTAAACAGAAATCATTGCTATAAAAGGAAGCTTGCTTGACACTGGAAAGGAACTGAGGGGTTAAGGAGCAAAGTGATACAGAGGTAGTTAAAGTGGGAAATATCTTGAACGGAATAAATATGCTAACAACATTGAGTGTACCTATACCAAATGGTAGCTCACCACCACCTTCTAAAGCACATTTGAGGATGGGCACTAATAGAGGCATCTTGTGAAGCCTCCCCTCCCTGAATGAATAAATATAAGTAACATAGACCAGTTGGGCTAAATAGCCTGTTTGCTACAAGTTTGATAAATGTGGCAATGTATTAGCTGACACTAGAAAAATAGCTAAGTTGTGGAATTTTCACAAAACACAAGTAGAGATATAACTTTCTCACTAGTGCATCATGCCTAATGGTGCACACTTCCAGTATTTCCACTCTTGTTTTTCCATGTTCTTCTTGCAATAGTAATTAAAATTGTAAGTGCTGGTGGCGTGCACAAGAATTAAATGGAATTTCATTAGCGAAACCCACTGTCAGCTAACAATGCTGCAGGTAAGGTGGGGGTGCTATTAAAGAGCCTCTTAGACACGGTGGTTTATATCTAGAGAAGTGGAGTATAAGGATGCAGATGTTATGTTGCATTCATAAAATAACCTGGTTAGATCCCACACAAAGTACTGTGAGCAGATTTGGGCACCACACCTTAGGAAAGATATATTGGCCTTGGAGGGAGTACAACGTAGATTTACAAGGAGAAGTTCTGAGGAGAAATTATATAAATTAGACTTGTTTTCTCTAGAATTTAGAAGGTTAAGGGGTGGTCTAACCAAAATAAAATGTAAATCTAAGCTATTAACAGAAAAAGGCAGGATAAAGATGAAGTATATCCACAGATTGGAGATGCTAGAACTAGGGGTATAGTCTAAAAATTGGGGCCAGGCGGCCCAGGAGAGGTGTTAGGAAGCACTTCTAAACACACAGGGTAGGATGTTGGGCCAGTTGTTAGTTTAAATTGGAGATGAACACATTTTTGGTAAGCAAAGGTGTTACAGGATATGGACCAAAGATAGGTCTATGAAGTTAGGCCACAGATCAGCCATGATCTCACTGAATGGGAATGAACTCGAGAGGCTGATTTAGCCTATTCCTGTTCCTACATTGCTATGGTTCTTTTAAATCTAAATTCCACTTGTAAATATTTCACAATGCATTGATTTCACTTGATTTGTGTGTTGCTGTTATATGTTGACACACACTTAGTCAGAGCTAAATGTGCTGGCGTGCCTCAGAGTTGGCACACATTGGTGGTTACAGGAGAGTAAGGATTGTCTCTTCTACAATAAAGAGACTGTTACTCTTTTTTTAAACTCATTACTTACTATTCGTGGATTCACTTCCTGGAAATGCTGAACTTACTTGCAGAGTAAGGACTCTGCTAGTCAACATCCCGAGATGGACACACATGTACTCAGGCCACATTTTAGGTCCTTAATTTTATTACCTTGACTGACTGCCCACTTCACTCTCCAATGCCTTGAACCCACCCTGCGTCTTCCCTTGGATGTTTCTTCCTGCTCCTTCATGTACCTGAACACATCCCCTCTCCCAAACTTGCCAATTCTGAGACTGAATTCAAGCTCTCTTTCTCCCATTCTTTGTGCCCCAGAGTTCAGTGAGGAATACCATTGACTTCAGACTGACTGACTCTTACAGACCACCTTTTAAATGAACATGAATTGGGTGCCACCAGATTCTCATGACACCATTGACTTTATCTTGAATATAGGTTGCAGTTTGAAGAAAGTACTCTAATGAGTATTCACGCAAACCAACCATCACATCACTAAGGGCTGTCCCATTGCAAACAGTTCACTGATTTGCAGAGATGAAGTTAATCTGATGTCAGGAAATCAAAATTTCACATCCTGCCTAATTCAGTCACTGCTTCCCCCCCCACCCCACTCCCACATTACCAATGAATTTCAGCGAAATGGACTGTTACCTCTACCCAAGCTTGGGCCTATCTGTTATTCCACTCCTTCACCACACTGCTGTCATGACAACTGCAGTGAACAAATTGCTCTGCGTAAATGCAGCCTCTGAGCTAAACAAACCTCCTGTTTTCCCAACCACACTCCTCCTCTACACACACACGTACACTACAAGTGACATTGCTAAAACAGTTCAATTTGTGACAGCAAAGGGAGAAAATCATTTATGGGGAAAGTGTTTGAGACAGGAGGCTTCCTGATTTGTGAAGGGAAAAAACCAGCCTCTGGTTTATCACTAGGCATTTGTTTAATTTCACAATAAATTTTCAGCTGATTCAACACTGGAGGATGTTGCAGATCTCTTAAAAAGGCTCTTTGTCAAAATACATTGCTGCATTGTCTAAGCTGATACTCAGACAATTGCAGGAGCTGGCATAAGAGATGATACCATCTACTTGCAACCTGTCTGCTGTGGTTGTACCATCTGGCGCCCCTCTCTACCCTCCCCATACAACAGCCAACCCACTGCAGTGGACCATGATAAAATCACATTGCTGAACAAAATTGACAGTGCTGCATTTTCCAATAGAATGACCAGAGAGCTTTCATCAGCTCTTCCCCAGCTCCCAACCCTGTCCCCTGCAAATCCCCTTGGAAAAAGTGACCAATTGTTGGAGGTGGGAAGAAGTGACATGTCGTAGAATATGTTAAGGGGGACACGGAGGATCGGATTTTCTTTGTGTTGTGTGGGGAATGCCAGCACTAATTCAATGGCCTTTTAGTGCTGCGCTCCTATAATGTAGCTATTAAGGTTGAAGGTCCCGTCTTCTCATCTCTCATCTGAGGCGTGGTGACCGTCAGGTTAACGCACCACCAGTCATCTGTCTCTAATGAGAGATCAGCGCTGTGGTGCTCTGGGACTGTGGCGACTGTCATAATATCATCGTGTAGACGTCCCTCATTTATTTTATTGTGTCCAGCATAGTAGCACCAGAGGACTGGGGCCTGCCTTGGAAGATGGATGCTCTCAAACCTACTTTCCAGAAAAGAAACTTCACTGAGGATCAGTCTATAGAACAGGCTCCCTAGGGAGACAGTGGAATAAGATTCGTTCAGTCAAATGCAAAGCTGTTGAATTTCTTCCCAGGAAGGAATATTTTGGGATGGGGTATATGAATAATTTGAGAAATTATGATATGGTTACTTTTTTCCCATATCCTTTCAAGGGATGTTAGTGTGCTACCAAGTCCAGGATTCATAGCCCATCTCTTTAAACTGCTTTTGAACTGAGTGGTTTGCTCAGCCATTTTCGAGAACAGTTAAGAATCAGCCACATTACTGTGGGTCTGGAGTCCCGTCTAGACCAGAATGGGTAAGAATGGCAATTTCCTTCTTGAAAGAGAGCTGGTGAACTAAATGGGTTTTACAACAACCAATGACAGTTGTCACAGATATTATTACTGAGGCCAGCTTGATATTCCAGATTTATTCACTGAATTTTAAATTTCTCCAGCTCCGATGAGGAACACGTAACTTTGGACCTGCAGTCCTGAGATTTCACCACCACTCTGGATCTGTTGGAATTGATTTGTTTAAGTGATTCACTGCATTGATTAGTCAACAATTCCATTAACCATTGCATTATGCGACAAGCAGCATGCTAGAAACTAAACTAGATGGACTTTGGAATTTTTTTATTCAGCAATTCCTACACTTCTTGTGTTGATGGTAAGGTAATTAGTTGAACTAACTCTAAGTCACATTTAGTTTGAAGCAAAGAGATGAGCCTTGACCCAGCTTTCCTGTGACAAAGTGGGCTCTTATCTGCTATTATCTGGCTCTTTCTGCAGATTCTGCTTACATTCTTGCTTTTTCAAGTACCAATATCATTCCCTTTCAAGTGATCATATGACTGTATCCACAGATTTGAGCTATTTCTACAAACTCATGCCAGCATCTTTATGCGATTTGTGGATGCTGCCTACTATAGGATCTGGCCATCATGCACACTGCTGTCTCTAGCCAGACTATTCCTGCTTCCAGTTCGCTGCATTTCCAGTTTTACCTTATCTCCTTTTACTCTGTTTAGTCCCGTCAACATTTTTGTTTGCAGTCTAATGTGCAGAATACTGATTTACAGCCCTCTGGTTTGGCCTGTCCATTCTTCTTCACTTATCTTGATAGTATGTGACTGTCAGCATTACGTCATCATCTTGAACACATTCAATTCCCATTATACTGCAGTCCCTGATGACAAATAATTCCACATTCTAGAAATGCTCTCTCCAATAAAGGATTCCTCTAACCTCCCCTTCATTCCCTCCAGGAACTGAAAATGTTGAAGCCACACTCTCTGCTAGCTCTTCCCCAGACAGCAGGAGAGACGAAGTCATTGAATGTTTCCAAGGCAGAGGCTTGACTACTTAGTCTGGAATCTAAGATTTTAGAAGTGGGCATAGCGGTGTGGGGTGGGGGCTTAGGCAGGAAAGTGGGTTGAGGACCAGTTGTAGTCTTATTGAATGGCCCAGGGGGGCCAAATGGTCTACAGCTGCTCCATACTCTCATGTTCTTAACTCTGGGAAGATGACTTATGAATGGTAGCTGACCTTTTTAAAGAAGCCAGTGCTTGCTTAACAACACAATTTTATGTCCTTAAAATGCCTACACTTTAGCAGCAAAATAATCTATCGTGTGTTACGTGCAATAATGCTGTTGTTTTTATACTCGAGCATCTGACTTCCTGTCAGGGCTAAAGGCCACTGGCATACATGAAGTTTTAAGATAAGCCTTCAAACTCTATCACGTGGAAATTTTGCATCCTACCTGTATACAAAAAAAAAACACTTTACAGAGAAGCATCCCAATAACAGTTTCCAAATACTGTTTTTTTTTTCAAAAAGAAAGCCCTGTCGCTCACGTGATGCTACACTGAAGGTCGGTTAGTATCTGTCTGACTCAGGAAGCACATCTTCTGTGGTTCCAGCTCAGTCATGGCAGTTGAGGACAATCTGAGTCTTCAATGATTGACTGCCCCCTTTCTCCCTCCTTTTCAGTGTTTAACGTCCAATAAATTCCACATGTGAGGAGCTTCTGAGCATTCCAAGACTGAAGTGTACTCTGAGCACTGCATGAATTAGCATTGCCTCTTTGTCCTCCTGGACCTGTCCTCCTGGACCTCACCTCCTCACCCAGTGACACCATGACTTAATCTGCAGCTTTTCTCTCACTCCTCTTAGCTCCAACCAAATGTTATGTGGCTCGTCTCAAGTTTTAATTTCCAACCAAGCCAGCTTCTGACCAATAGGCTTGCTATCATTGCTCCCTTTCTAGTTCCGTTCCTTCTTGTGGGGTGGGAGATCACTGTATCCTATTATTACTCCTGCCTCGGGAGTAATACCTTAACCTCTTCCTTCGTACTAGCACATGATATATGTTTATAATACAGAAGGACATGGCTGTGTTGATTCTTCATTTAAACAAATGAAGATTAATCCCAAGCCCCTGTGCTGTCATGGCAGCTTTCTCTTTCGCAGAGACTCTGCCTTAAAAGATGTGGTGGTCTCAGCCACTTCATTATCAAATCAACACATTAGTAGTAAAAAGAGAATCACAGAAAGGGAGGGACAAAGTAGGGTGTCACTTATTCCAGACTAACTGGCCGAGGTCCTACAGTTCTGAGTTCTTTGCATCTATTTTCTGAGAAGAGGATGTTGCAGTAAAGGACTGGGCAGTAACAATATTTGCCAGGATAAAAGTAAAGATGAGGTACCTGAAAAGTTGGGAGGAGTCCTCCAAAGTGGATAAGGTATCAAGACTAGATGGGATGCTTTCTAGGTTACTGCGGGAAGTAAGGCTGGGAATTATTGAGTACGAATCTTTAAATCCCTGTGGATATGGGCTAGTGCCTGAGAACTGGAGGATTGTGAAAAGAAAGGGAGGCAAGATAAGCCCAGTAACTGAAGGTACGACAGTGAGTGAAATCTCTGCAGAGAGTAATCTAGGACAAAAGTAAATGGCATTTTGAAAAGCTTGTGTTAATAAGTTAAAGTCAACACACATTGTTAAAAGAAAATCATCTCCTAGTGTAATGAGCCCCAAAGAGACTAATAGATTACTTTTTTTTAAAAAAGGAATCTCAATGTAGAGGGAACTGCTGAATGCTTGCAATTTTAAACATTTACGGTGACAAACGAAAGCAGCATAATTTCAAATAAAAAGGTAAGGTTTTTTGTTTCACATAATTGAAACTACATTAGATATGTCTTTTTTTTTGTTACAGGCAATCATTACTCACCAAAAATATGAAACAACGTGCAATCTCAATTTTCCTAACTTGGTCACTTTTTTTTTAGGATTTCTCAGTTGTTTTGACTCTCCACTCGCTGACAACAAGAGTTCAATTTAATCTCTAGACATGGTTACTGCTGATGAGATGCATGTCTGTAATTCACAAGGGATGGCATTGCTGATGACCTAAAGTCCCCAGAGATTGTCTTTCCTGACCCTTTTATTGAAGAATGACAAGAGCATTAAAGACATTGAGGATTGTCCACAATTACTGACTCTTCCTGTCTTCAGCGCTCTGGTCTTTGCAACATTTAATATGACACACTTTGTAACAGAGTCTCTACTGTTCTCAGGGACATCAGGATCTGTTTGAAAACTATTCCGTTTGGAGGGAACCTTTTTTAGTTTCCAGTTTGAGTTTTGAGTTCTGTACTGCCAAATGGGGAAATAAATACTTTCTAATCAGCTTGTTCAGATGTGTAATAACATAACTGGAACATGTGGCACTTGAACTTGGGATTCCTCGCTCAGAGGTGGGGGCACTACCACTGCATCACAAGAGCTTTTACAGGGAGAAAATCACCAGGCTAAAAGCCAGCCTGCCTGCAGTTAGCTTTCCATTTTCCATTTGCTTCCATTTGTTCGTCTGCATGCATCTCCAAGGCATTTATGTGAAGTTGTTAGGTTTCAATGAAGAAACCCTAGAACTTGCAGATGGTGGTGTTACCACATATCTGCTGCCCTTGTCCTTCTAGATGGAAGTATTTGTGAGTTTGGAAGGTATTGTCTGAGGATGTTTGGTGAATTTCTGCAGTGCATCTTGTAGATGGTACACACTGCTGCGACTGAGTGTTGGTGGTGGAGGGAGTGGATGTGGTACCAAACAAGCGGGCTGCTTTGTCCTGGATGGTATCAAGTTTCTTGAGTGTTGTTGGAGCTGCATTTGTCCAGGCAAATGGGGAGTGTTCCATCACACTCCTAACTTGTGCCTTTGTAGATGGTGGACAGGCCCTGTGGAGTCAGGAGGTGAGTTACTCGCCACAGTGTTCCTTGCTTCTGGCCTGCTCTTGCTGCCACTCTGTTTACATTGTGAATCCAGAGATAGCAGGAACTGCAGATGCTGGAGAATCTGAGATAACAAGGTGTAGAGCTGGATGAACACAGCAGGCCAAGCAGCATCCGAGGAGCAAGAAGGCTGACGTTTCGGGCCTAG
>NC_063335.1:89950724-89969867 GCF_021869965.1 Rhincodon typus
AATATATTATATATATAAAAAAAAAGATTATTTTTTATTCTTTACTAGAACCTCAAAAGATCAAGATCAAGATTAAGAGGGTAGGGCCTATTAAAGATCAGAGATGTAGTCTTTGTGTTGAACCAGGAGATGGGAGAGATACTAAATGAATATTTTGTCAGTTTTTATTGTGGAGAAAGAAATGGAGTCTAGAGAACACAGAGAAATAAACTTTTTTTTGATGTTTTAAAACAGTTCACATTACAGAAGGAGTAGTTCAGGAGATCTTGGGGAATATACAGGTTCATAAATCTCCAGGACCTGATCTAATGTATCCCAGAATGTTGCGGGAAGGAAGGGAGCAAATTACGAGACCCCTTGAAGAAATATTTGCATCATCTGTAACTGGGGTGGCTCATGTTGTGCCTTTGCTTAAAAAAGCTTGCAAGGAGAAACCAGGGAACTATAGACCTGTGAGTCTGACTTCGGTTATGGGTAAATTGTTGGAGGTGATTATAAAAATCAGATTTTTGGACGTTTAGAGAGGCAAAAATTGATTAGGGTTAGTCAGCATTGTTTTGTAATAGTGTCTCACAAACTTGATTTATGTTTTTTTTGAGGAAGTTACCAAAAAAAAAAATTGATGGCAGAGCAGTAGACATTGTTTACTTGAATTTCAGTAAAGCCTTTGACAAGATTCTGCATGATGGACCAGTTAGTAAAATTAGATCACATGGGATTCGGGTGAGCTTGTCAAATGGATACATATTTGACTTAATGGCTGGAGACAGAGTAATGGTGGAGTGTTGCTTTTCAGACTGGAGGCCTGTGACCAACTGTGTTCCACAAGAATTGGTTCTGGGTCCTCTGTTTGTCATTTACATAAATGATTTGGATAAGGATATAGAAGGCACAGTTAGTAAGTTTGCGGATGACACTGAAATTAGTGGCATAGTAGACAGTGAAGAAGGTTTTCTGAGATTACAAAGGATCTTGATCGAATGGGTCAACTGGCTGAAAGATGGCAGGTGGAGTTCAATCTGGATTAATATGAGGTATTGCATTTTGGTACAACAACAAGAGTAGGGATTATACAATTAATGGTAGGACCTTGGGTAGTGTTGTAGAACAGAGGGACCTAAGGGTGCAGGTATGTAATTCTTTAAAGTTTGCGTCACAGACAGGGTGGTTAAAAAGGCATTTTGTATGCTTGCCTTCACTGTTCAATCCTTTTGAGTATAGGAGTTCGGACATTATGCTGAAGTTGTACAGGACTTTGGTGAGGCCCCTTCTGGAATACTGTGTCCAGTTTTTGTTGTCCAGTTGTAGGAGGGATATTATCAAGCTGGAGAGGGTTCAGAAGAGATTTACCAGGATGTTGCCAGGTATGGAATGTTTGAGTTATAAAGAAAGGCTGGATAGGCTGGGACTTTTTTCACTGGAGTGTAGGAGGTTGAGGGGTGACTTGATAGAAGTTTATAAAATAATGAGAAGGAGAGATAGCGTTGATGGTAATTGTCTTTTCCCTAAGATGGGGAATTTCAAGACGAGGGGACACATTTTTTAGGTGAAAGGAGAGAGATTTTAAAAAGACATGAGGCAAATTTTTATACAGGGTGGTTTGTGTGTGGAATGAACTTCCTCAGGAAGTAGTGGATGCGGGTACAATAACAACGTTTCAGAGACATTTGGATAAATACGTGAATAGGAAAGGTTTGGATGGATAGGGCCAGGAGAAGGCAGGTGGGACTAGTTTAGTTTAGGATTATGTTTGGTATGGACTGATTGGATCAAAGGGTCTGTTTCCAAGCTGTATGGTTCTGTAAGACTGCATTAACACTGGTTGGGATTGATGTAATATGGTGAATCTGCTTTATAGGTCGCTCTTACTCTTGGCACTCTTAGGTTAGAGTTGGTTTTTCAGTACTAATGGTACATTTGCAAAAGGGAGCTGGGGTGAAACTAGATTTGACATTTAACATGTACCACTGAAACATCAGACTGCAGAGGTGGTATGTTTCTAGGCCAATTGACAATGTCTCAATTTAATGCACTTAACATTTCATCTGCAATACTGTGTCCAGTCATCACCCTGGTTTCAAAGGTCTGAGTTACACTGAAAACACTGCAGAGATGTGGGCTCTTTAGCCTAGAAAGGAGGTGGCTAATCTTAGATGGCACTAGGTATTCCAGGGCACCACTACTACAAGGAGACTAGAATAGGGGAGCACTGGATAAAACCCTGTTTAAGCAGCTATCAGGGCAAGCTTCACTCAAGTATTCCAACATTTAGAAAATATCTTTTGCCAGGATGAGCTTTCATTGGAGTGGTGGTTGCACCAGGATTTAATTTGCATTCTTTCTGAAGAAACTAAGTGGATGAATTGATAGGTAAGCTGGGGCTGGCTGGGTCCTCCTGCTCTGTTGCCAACTGTCACCCAATTCTGCTTCCTTACAAACCTGAAGCTGAATCGGATTGTACGCTACCTTCGGTGTCAAATTACAGTGCTTTGTAAATTGTTTTTCATTGAAGGATTCCCTTTCAAATTGGTTAGTATTCATCAACCGCAATTTAAATTATAATGGTATGTAATGTGCATAATGTGAAAGCACTGCATGTATATAGAGTGCTTTAATATTGTCTTTAAGAAAATTTTTATTTGCTTAGAATAGCAATTAGACTGATGTAGACATTGGTGAGATGGACCAGAGAAAAGGATAAGTGTGACCCTGTAAATGTAGCAGTGTGTAATGACTGGCTTGTTAATGTGATTAAAGAGTGCCTGTTAATGGCATAACCTATTCAATCAGTTCTTAGGCTGCATCCACTGCAATAGCTATTTACTAACTCTGTATTTACAACAGAGCACTCTATATTTGGATGTTCAGCAGGCTTAAAGTAGGTTATTATTTGAATTTGGAAAAAGTCTTTCTTGAAACAGACAGACAAGCCTCCTCCAGTTCTGTCATGAAGTATTCAATCAAGTAAGACATCCTCATAAATGGTTTACAGATCTGCACATAGCCAGCCCACACAGTTTCTTAGTGTTATTTAATCATACAAGGAATATGACATATTGCAACATGATGGTGGAAAATTTTAAGTCGAACCAACCGCTAACAAAAGTAAAATCAACAAGTGGAATTCAACACGAAGAGAAAATACTGACTGGGCCAGGTTGTTTAATAATGGTACTTGCTCACTGCATCAGTCCAAATTGAATGCATGCTGGTATCACAGGGGTAACTGGCTTGCACCTTTTTGGTGTGAAGTTAGAGGGAGAAGGCAAATGTGAAACTCGTTGAAAACCAACAGGGTGTTGTCACCATGAAGGCTGAGCAGATATTAGGTTTGGGACTGAACATCATGTCAGTTACTCTTCCAGGACTAATTTTAATTTATACAAAGCTGGTTGCTTGCTTTTTTTTTTGTCCATTTTCCTTTGTTTTCCCCACTGTTCTGTTGATCTCTAGCACCACCCCCCAAGAGATTAATGAAAGTCTCTTATAGATTCCCAGGGGCTTATGGACTGCCATTTTGAGAACTACTGCCATTATGTAAGATGAGCTTCTGTCTTGAGGCCCATGTCACTGCTAACACTGCCTATTCGATGGTTCCACCTTTTTGTGGTTGTGTCTTCAGCTTCCTAGGCCTCTACTGTAATTCACTCCATAAACATCTCTGCTTCTCTTTTTTCTCCTTTAAAATTCTTACCATATCTGATAAATGTTTGATGGTTAAAGGTGACAAGACATATGAAGTGAAGGCAAATGGTCAGATTTGAGGTAGGCTGTAATTGAATATGGGCTCAAGGGGTTGAATGGCCTGTTCCCATTCCCTACTGTTTCTAGAGGTGACTGGTTCAGGAGCTTGTTAGGTGCATTCATTCTGGATATTGAACCTAGTTGTAAGCGGAAACCAATTATAAAAATAACAAGTGAAAGAGTACAGAGGAAGAGTTGAGAAAAGGAATTTGAGTAAATAAGATCATTATGATATCATTGAAGGAGACCTTTATGATATCGTAGTAGGTAGAGTGCTGAACAAATTCCTTGTCTTCCTCGAACTAACGGTCCATGGCGATAAAGTTTGGCTGAGGCGCTGACAAATATTCAAGTATATCCCTTTCTGAGGCAGTTCAGAGGATTCTCTATTGTTTCTCATTCTGTGAATATTTTTGATGTGCCTGTAAAAGTGAAGTTGCCTTGCTTAATGCCGCTGCTTTGTGTTACCCAGGGTCTTGCAACGAATCAGACAGCGATGATTCAGTGCCCGAACTTGAGGAGCCTGTGGCCCCGGTTCCAATAGCTGGACAAGAACAGGTTTGTGAAAGTTTTTCTGAATAGCCCTAGCAGTTGCCACCTCCAATATGGTTGGAGTTTGGATCTCTAGCCTGTGCTCCCATTCTAAAGTTTAGCCCTCAGCCATGAAAATTGCTGATGGCATCCTGGGAGTAGCCATCTTGTATGCAAATCTTCTTTTGAAGAATTTTAAATGTGTTCCTATTCATTATCGTGCAAAATCATGATAACTTAACAGTTGTGATATTTTGAGTAGTAAACACAGGCTGATATAATTAGGTACAATTATTTGAGCTTTTGGATGTGGAGTCATAGGCTGCAAAGGCATTAATTTGTGGAAGTCTTTGTAGTTCCCAGTAGCGATGTGCTTACACTGCATATTGATTTGAAGTACTCCTTGTATTTGCGTTAAGTTGACTTGTTCAACAGAATGCTAAAAATATCTGCAGAAAACATCAGTTAAAATGCATGGAGGAAGTCATTAGTGAAGTGATAGAAGGTGTAAACTACAGTATTATCAAGTGGCACTTGCTCAGCAATAGCCTGTCTGCTGACACCAAGGGCACTCAGCTGCTGACCACATTGTAGTCTTAGTCCAAATATGGACAAGGGGCTGAACTCCAAAGATGAGGTGATAATGACTGCCCTCAGCATGCTTGGGCAAATGCTGACTTGGACTTTTGTTGATTTGTGAATGCCTTTGTAGTGAAACACGTGTCATTTGTCAGAGCTGAGATGGGGAAGATGATTTGGTGTTGCATCTCCTCACTCAAAGTGGTTTTTTGGCACTCGTTAACCAGTATTTATAGGCTTGTCGTAGATCTTTTTTAACAGGAGTTGTGGTTATTTTCCATTCCGTGCTCCATACATTCCACTGGTTTATGTTGCTCCAAACCTGACGCAATGGCCCAAATGTTTGCTGCCAGGTCAGGAGTGCAGGGTCATAACAATTCCCAGCTCTTTACAAACTTGTCGGGGGAAAAAGTGCCTGGAAGTTTAGAATTTTGTTTCATTTCTGTGAGGTTGGACTGCCCCAGAAGGTCTTCGGTGGAAGCTACAGGGGCTGCTGACTGCGAAGGCAGGCTGTGGAAAAGGTTCACCTCAGTGCCTCAGCACTGAGTGAAAGAATAAATCGTTAAGAATAGTTCTTCGGACCTTATACACCACTCTCCCTCACTCCCTGTGTCACATCTGTACCAACTCATGCTATCTCAGTCTCTGCACACCACACCCCCATAGGCCATCACCCCCTCTGAAAACCTGGGCTCCTCTACCCATCCCCCAAGACATTAATGAATTTTATAGACCGTTGCAAATATTATGTCAACCCATTTTCCCCCTCACCCAGTATCCATTGCTGTTACACTGTCCATGTCAATTCACCCAGTATCCTCTATGGGCACACTGAGGTTATGAATTTGCTTGTTTAAAAAACACCCAATTGATAAAGATCCCATTTACTATGCTTAACTTCCTTCAACTACTTAAATTACAGTAAGAAGTATTTATATTCCTCGTCCTGCTTCTAAGACTTTATAAACACTTGGAGCTGTCAATCAAACTATGAAGTGACAGGTTCCTGACTGTATAATAGATTGAGATTGTTCAGGCAACACTAGTCCTACATTGGCGGTGCTCAGGCCTGTGTCAACGGGTAGAATGAAGTAGTATGTATTGTTTGTTTTTTTTTTTAAAAAATGTTTTTTCAACTATTTAAAGAGAGATTTTTAATGAACGTTTGGTGCCCTTTGATAGTTCCAAAGAGTTTGACCATTCTGTTGATTTTATACACTTTTATTTTAACACCATCAAATCTACTTTTAACAATGCTAAAGAGTGCTTGACCACTCCCAAAGATGCACTGAGACAATTTTTGAGATGGTTATTATGCTTCTCCCCAAAAAAGTTATCAAACCTCTCCAAAGAGGTCTGACTGATTTCGACCTTCTACCAAGTTTGAAGTGCACCAACCATGTTTTGGACATCTCACTGGCAAAAATATGATCGAACTGAGGACAGCGGTACTTGAACACACATGGTTGACTCTGCAAGTTAGATTGTATCTCCCTCACCCAACAAACAAAGCTGGTACCATTCTTGCCAAAATGGAAAAATTCAGGCTGAAGTTTTCGTACCATCATAAACCACACGTGGAGACTTTTCAGTGAGCTGTGCTTGTGGTACCTCTTCTTAAAACATACTATTCAGTTAGTCCCAACAACCTTAGATAACAAGGTGTAGAGCTGGATGAACACAGCAGGCCAAGCAACATCAGAGGAGTAGGAAGGCTGACGTTTCGGGCCTAGACCCTTCTTCAGAAATGGGGGAGGGGAAGGGGATTCTGAAATAAATAGGGAGAGAGGGTGAGGCGGATAGAAGATGGATAGAGAAGAGACAGACAGGTCAAAGAGGCGGGGATGGAGCCAGTAAAGGTGAGTGTAGGTGGGGAGGTGGGAGGGGATAGCTCAGTCCAGGGAGGATGGACAGGTCAAGGGGGCGGGATGAGGTTAGGTTAGTAGGTAGGAACTGGGGGTGGGGCTTGAGGTGGGAGGAAGGACAGGTTAGGGAGGCAGGGACGAGCTGGGCTGGTTTTGGGATGCGGTAGGGGGAGGGGAGATTCTGAAGCTTGTGAAGTCCACATTGATACCATTGGGCTGCAGGGTTCCCAAGCGGAATAAGAGTTGCTGTTCCTGCAACCTTCGGGTGGCATCGTTGTGGCACTGCAGGAGGCCCAGGATGGACATGTCGTTCGAGGAATGGGAGGGGGAGTTGAAATGGTTTGCGACTGGGAGGTGCAGTTGTTTAGTGCGAACCAAGCATAGGTGTTCTGCAAAGCGATCTCCAAGCCTCCACTTGGTTTCCCCGATGTAGAGGAAGCCACACCGGGTACAGCGGATACAGTATACCACATTAGCAGATGTGCAGGTGAACATCTGCTTGATGTAGAAAGTCTTCTTGGTGCCTGGGATGGGGGTGAGGGGGAAGGTGTAGGGGCAGGTGTAGGACTTCCTGTGGTTGCAGGGAAAGTGCTGGGTGTGGTGGGGCTGGAGGGGAGTGTGGAGCGGACAAGGGAGTCACGGAGAGAGTGGTCCCTCCAGAAAGCAGATAAGGGTGGGGAGGGAAAAATGTCTTTGGCGGTGTTGGATTGCAGATGGCGGAAGTGTCGGAGGATGATGCGTTGGATCCAGAGGTTGGTGGGGTGGTACATGAGGACGAGGGGGATTCTGTTTTGGTTGTTATTGCGGGGAGGGGGTGTGAGGGATGAGTTGCGGGAGACACGGTCGAGGGCGTTCTCGACCACTGAGGTGGGGGGGGAAGTTGCAGTCCTTGAAAAACGAGGACATCTGAGATGTTCGGGAGTGGAATGCCTTATCCTGGGAGCAGATGCGGTGGAGGCGAAGGAATTGGGAATAGGGGATGGCGTTTTTGCAGGAAGGTGGGTGGGAGGATGTGTATTGTAGGTAGCTGTGGGAGTCGGTGGGCTTGAAATGGATATCGGTTTCCAGGTGGTTGCCAGAGACGGAAATAGAGAGGTCCAGGAAGGAGAGGGAGGTATTAGAGATGGTCCAGGTGAACTTAAGGTTGGGGTGGAAGGTGTTGGTGAAGTGGATGAGCTGTTCGAGCTCCTTGTGGGAGCACGAGGCGGTGCCGATACAGTCATCCAATGTAATGGAGGAAGAGGTGGGGTTTAGGGCCAGTGTCGGTACGGAAGAGGGATTGTTCCACGTAACCTACAAAGAGGCAGGTATAGCTTGGGCCCATGCGGGTACCCATGGCCACCCCCTTTGTCTGTAGGAAGTGGGAGGAATTGAAAGAGGAGTTGTTGAGGATGAGGGCGTCAGTGGAGGAGGACTGGTCGGGCCTGCGGGACAGGAAGAAGCGGAGGGCCTTTAGGCCATCTGCATGGGGAAAGCAGGTGTATAGGGACTGGACGTCCATGGTAAAGATGAGGTGTTTGGGACCGGGGATTTGGAAGTTTTGGAGGAGGTGGAGGGCATGGATGGTGTCACGGACGTAGGCGGGGAGTTGCTGGACCAAGGGGGAGAAAATGGAGTATAGATAGGTGGAGATAAGTTCGGTGGGGCAGGAGCAGGCGGAGACAATGGGTCGACCAGGGCAGTCAGGTTTGTGGATTTTGGGAAGGAGATAGAAGTGGGCGGTGCGGGGTTGGGGAATGATGAGGTTGGAGGCTGTGGGTGGGAGGTCACCTGAGGTGATGAGATTGTGGATGGTTTGGAAGATGATAGTGGTCTGGGGTGGGATCATGATCAAGGGGGCGGGAGGAGGAGGTGAGAGCTGGCGTCTGGCCTCGGCGATGTAGAGGTCAGTGTGCCATACTACAACTGCGCCTCCCTTGTCCGCGGGTTTTATGGTGAAGTTGGGATTGGAGCGGAGGGCTGCACGTTCTGCGTGGGAGAGGTTGAGGCGATCGATGTCGTGCCTGCAGTTGGAGATGGAGGTTGAGGGAGGGTAGGAGGAGGGCGTGTGTTGGAGGCGGGAGAAGGGGTCAGTAGAGGGAGGGTTAGGCTCACGGTTGAAGAAGTAAGCGCGGAGGTGGCGGAAAAACTGTTCAACGTCCAAGTGTGAGCGGTATTTGTTGATGTGTGGGTGGATGGGGACAAAGGTGAGCCCTTTACTGAGGACTGACCGTTTGCCCTCAGTAAGGGGGAGGTCTGGGGGGGATGGTGAAGACTCGGCAGGGCTGGGTGCTACTGTCTCTTCTGGAGCTGCTGGCTGTGGAGCTGATGGGCGGGTTGGTGTCGATGGTGGGCGGAGCAGCGTCTGGCAGAGTTGCGCCGGTGCCGGTGTTGATGGCGTTCGCTGTCCCGGAAGTGGTGTCCCAACAACCTTTTTTTTCCTCCTTGAGTGGGAAAATTTACATGACTCTTTGAGCAGACTGCATTTATTGACACCATAACACAAGGGAGGAGCACTTTTATTCATTCAAAGGGATGTGAGCATCTCTGGCTAGGCCAGCGTTTGTTGCCCATCCCTAATTGCGCTTGAAGGTGGTGGTGAGCAACTCCCTTGAACTGCTGCATTTCATGTGCTGTAGATAGACCTGCAATGATGTTAGGAAGGGAGTTCCAGGATTTTGACAGTGAAAGGGAAGGTATGGTGATTATAGTTCCATACGTTTCCCCAGCACGGGTGTTGCAATGGCCAAAGAGCCTTTCTCCATTTTAAGGAAAACAATTGCAGGGTTTACTCTAGTTTCTCCAGATAAACTGAAGGTCCTCTTTCATCATCTCAGAATTAATAAGTGCGTGAGAAAGTGATTCAGACGGTTGTCTGTCTGTTTTTGCTGCAGCCAACCAAATACTTTCACTTCTCTTCCCACGCTCCTGCAAATTTTTCTCTTTAAAGTATTAATCCAATTTCCTATTGGAAGTTTTAGTAATTCTCTATCTACTGTCCTCGTGAGGTAGCACATTCCAAATCATAACATAGTGTATCGTAAAAAGTTAAACCATCTTGTCTTCCCTTGCTGTTTTAATGGTTACTGAGCCTATGGCTGCTGGAACCAGTTCCCTATTTAGTCTATCTCCATTGTTCCTAACTTCTGAATACCTATTTTACTAAATCTTGTTAAATTTCCCTGTATTGAGAACCTGTCTTTTTTTGCCTCGTGTATATGAAATCCCATATCCCTATTTTTAAATTTTAATGAATGATGTCCTTTCTGTGGTGGCCAGGATTAGCTGCATATTCTTGGGGCCTAAGCAGTGATTTATAAAGGTTTCGCATAACTTCTTTGCTTTTGTACTTGGATTCTATTTGTGAAGTCCAGGGATATGAATGACTTGACCAAAATGTATGACTTCTCAGTTTGTCCTTTTTTTATTCCAAAGATGGTGTACGTGTGAGCCCCCAGGTTGCTCTGCATCTGCCCCTCCCCTTAAAACTGTGCCACTTAATTTTATGTTTGAAAAGTGGCATATTGTGACAACTTGTAACAGTGTAGGAAACCGAGGGGAAAATGTTTTTGTAGGAGTTTTTCTTCTCAAATAAGCTCAAGCAAACCTTCCAGGTGTTTCTTCAAACCTAAACACCGTGGCTCGGTGGTTAGCACTGCTGCCTCACAGCGCCAGGGACCCAGGTTCGATTCCAGACTCTGGCAACTGTCTGTGGGGAGTTCGGACATTCTCCTCGTGTCAGTGTAGGTTAGGGGGATTGGCCGTGCTAAATTGTCCATAGCATCTAGGATGAGAAATGCAGGCTTAGAGTAGGGGTGGGTCTGGGTGGGATGCTGTTCGGAGGGTTGGTGTGGACTTGATGGGCCGAATGGCCTGCTTCCACACTGTAAATATTCATAGAATCCCTATCAATATTGTACACTGGAAGATGGTCACGTATATTTCTAAGCCACTTTTAGAACCAATTTTCATGTAAAATCTCTGTCACAGAATTACTGAGATGACTGGTACATCACAGTATACCTCAGGCTCACCTGCATTACTCTTAAAGCCCATCTCTACTGAAAGCTTCTCCTATCAGCGAGCACGCCCGCTACTGGGTTCTGTACAGTCCAAGCAGTAACAAATTATCTGGGGTTGAGGATCCATGCTATAAAGGCTGAGACTGTACAGGGATGTGGCCACTGACCTGTTAGGTCCAGGCTGCCTAACCCAAGTTACCTCCAGATACATGACTTTCAGTTAGCACAAAACTGCCTCTGACAGTCTGTGCATGATGCCAAAATATTGTGGCCCTTTATTAACAAACTTCACAATCATGTCCCCGTCACCCCCCCCCCCCCCCCCCGCCCCAAAACTTATCTGGCACCTTCCTTTCCTTTTAAGCAACTTGCCTATTGTGTTGTGCTTTTTAAAATCTTCATTCTCTACTGCTCACTCGCATCCAATGCCAAGTTTCTCCCTGCTTTCTCTCTTCAGCCTCTGCACAGAATAACTTCTCATCCTTCGTGATTTCAGCCTCCATCTAAGCAAGGTGGTGGTATTGGCATGGGGCTAGTAATCCACAAACCGAGGTAATGTTCTGCTGACACAGGTCATGGCAGAATGCAAACAATACAAAAAAAAAATGTGGAACCAGCAGTCTAATGACGGAAATGAGATCATTGTAGTAAAAATCCGTCTGGTTCACTAATGTCCTTTTAGGAAAGGAAATCAGGCCTACATGTGACTCCAGACTACAGCACTCCTTTCACAGCATAGAAAAGGGTCTAGTCAAGCCACAAATTACCATGTCTGTGACTGTAATGCACTATCCTCCTACATTCTTGTTGACCTCTCCATGGCCTTGTATGACCACACCATTGCCCTTTAACATCTCTCCTCTGTTATCTAGCTGGTATGACTGCCCTCGCCTTCTACATCTCCCCTTACATTTTCCTATACATCCTCGGTCAGACTTGGTAGGAACGCCTTCCTACTCTGGGTTAAATTGGTGGGAGGTGGCAAAACAGCAGTATCTCTTACTCGGATCTTCCCATCTGAACACAGTGGGCACTTCGTTTGTTCATTTTGTCAGATTCCCAGATAGGAACAGGAATAGATTGTTTAACACCTTGAGCTTGTTCTGACATTGTGAGATCTTGGCTGATCTTCGTCTTAACTCTATATACCTACCTTTATCTCTTTGGATAACAAAAATGCTTCCCGATTTCCATCCTGTAAGTTCCTGCTCTAATTTTTAGTCATTTGTCACAGTTTTGTCCATTTGCTTTCCAAATATATTCTGTAATTTGATGGTTTCACCTGTACTGCTTGGAATTTTGTCTATTCTTACTGGCCTGTTTGCAAATTTCTCTCTCATTCTCAAACTACAGTGAATTGGTGAGACCCCAGTATATGTTCTTGCAGGATATGACATGGCATGTTTTCAGCCAACAGTCTCTTACACAGACTTTACTACATGCCTTCTGGAAGCCCATATAAGTAACTTGGATAGGCATTTCCCTATCCACTACTTTTATATAACCTCCTAAAGAATAAATCAGTTTTGTTAGGGATGAAGCCTTTACAATTTCCTTGATCAGCTGAAAATATTGTGCTCATCGCCCTATGCTTATTTAGACTCTAGCAATTTATAGACTATCACTGTGAGGCTCCTTTTACAAAGCTGAATGATATGGAGCTTTGTGGTCCACATTCCACACTTTATTCACAACCCCCACCCCCCTTCACCCTCTGCCAAAAGCCCACGGGAGTCTCACCCCGGGAAAGAATGTTTGCCCCAGAATGAGGTTTCCACCCCTCGTGGGGCAGAAAGTCCAGCCTCCTGTCTCCCCTTTTGGCAGCTAGTGAAACTTGAATTTACTAAAATTCTGTCTTTGAAAGCGAGTCTAATGGTGACCATGTGACCACTGCCATAAAAACCCATCTGGTTTATTAAGGCCTTTTTAGGGAACAAAATCTGCCATCCTCACCTGGTCCGGCCTACGACTGACAGCAAATTGTTTGACCCTTAGCTGCCCTCTGGGCAATTAGGGATTGCCAATAAACACTGGCTGAGCCAGCAACTCCAACGTTCCTGAATGAATTAAAACTAAAGTGTTAAGTGATGCATGAGGTAGCAAACAGTGGAGTCCCTTGTCCTGGATGGTGTGGAGTTACTTGAGTGTTGCTGGAGAAAACTGGGGAGTATTTCATCACCCTCCTGATTTGTGCCTGTGGACAGGCTTTGAAAGTAAGTAACTTGCTGTGGAATTCCTTGGCTCTGATCTACTGCTGTAGCCACAGTGTGTATATGGCTTGTCCAGTAGGTACTGGTAATCTCAGCACCCATTAGTAGCAGACTGTACTTGTGACACTTGGTCAGATTTGATTTAAAAACTTACCTACTTCTCCTTTCCTTCACCATGTGCCAATCTCTCCTGGCTGCAGCAAAGATCTCTGCATTCAATCTTATACAATCTTTTCATGCACAGAGGTTTATTTGCTATTTTGACAAGACACACCATCCTATCAAGCTTTAAAAGAAGCTTAATACCTAGTTATGTTTGTGCCTTCTGTTCAGATCATGAATTCACTCTGTCCAGAAAACCAATCATCTGTTTTTTGCTTTCTCTGGTAATTTTCTATTGTGAAGCTGTGTGCTGACAACTCCCAGAAAGCAGTATTTGTAATGTCCTAAATGGTACTGTTTTTAATTCAAAGGCTTAGAGCTCCAATTCAAAACACCAGTGTCTCCTGCTTGCTTCTGCTTTATTTTTCCTGTGGCTTTTCCTGGCATTGCATCTCTGCAAGGCAGTGGGTTAACTTTAGACTGAAATGTGCGCAAAGGATTTTGTTTTTGAGTTTGATTTGTACACAGCATGATGGGTATTATGGTTAAGTTTTCTTTTCTTCCTGTGAATTTGTTTAAAAAGGATTTCCCTGTCCCTCAAATAGCATCTCACCAGCAGGTGTTAGGCTTACTGGCATATAATTTCCTGGTCTCCCTCTCATCCCTTTCCTAAACAGCAGAACCATCACCTCTCAAACACTACATTGTCAGGCTTCTTTACTGACTTTCTTTTTTAACCTGAGGCATAATTTGTCCCAATTCATATTAACATAGAATAAAGCATCCTGGGAACAAGCCCTTCAGTCCACCGCATCTGTCAAATGCCATTCTAAACTAAGTACATCTGCCTGCACAAGGTATGTATCCCACAATTCCCTCCCTGTTCATGTGCCTGTCTCTGTGCCTCTTGAACATTGCTGTTGTCTCTGGATCTACCACCCACCCTGACAGCTTATTCCAGGCACCTACTACCCTCAGTGTTTTCCTTTTTTGAAAAAGGTCTTGCCTCATCTATTGCCTTTAAACTTTTTCACCCCCTCACCTTAAACCTATGCCCCCTAGTATTTGACATTTCCATTCTGGGAAAACACTCCAACTATCTACCCTTTCTGTGCTCTTTTATTATTTTATATTTCTATTAGGTTGGCCCGCAAATTCCAATGTTCTAGTGAAAATAATCCAAGTTTGTCCAAACACTCCTTTATAGCTAATAGACTTCAGTCCAAGCAAGATCCTGGTAAACTATTTTTGCACCCTCCACATCTTAAAGTGTGATGATAGAACTGTATGCTATACTCTGAATGTAGCCAAATTGAGCTGTGAATGTTTAAGGTAGGTCAAGGTAAGAGTTTTACTCTAACCAAGTTACGTGCCGAACGTTGATGTTTTTGAAGGGATATTGTAGAAGAAGTTTTACTTTGTATCTCACCTATACTTTACCTGAGTGGTTTGTGTTTTATTGTGGCTCTTGGGGAGTCGACTGTGTTTTCCATTCTGCAACATACTTTTTTCTCATCAATGAGATCAGTAGCTCTCTCGGGATCTTTGCATGTTGATCACAAGGCTCTCTTTTCTCTTTTTATTGTTTTAAAATCTGTTGCTTCCAGTCGCAGTTGGCCCAAGCAGTTGGGATTGGCGATGAGCCTGTCAGCAAAGCAAAGCAGAGCCGTAGTGAAAAGAAGGCACGAAAGGTGAGTCAAAAGAGTGGCGTAATCTTGCAGAGATACCCCACAAATAGATGGACTTACAAGATGTATGAGATAAAAGATGCATTGTCAAAATTACAGACATGAATGAGATCCAAAACAATATGGATAGGACAGTTTAGAAGTTTATATACTGGACTAACAGCGCAGAGCTCATGTGCTTTGGCAGGTATGAAAATGTAAATTCCATTCAAGTTCATGACAGTTCACAAATGTGTCTTGGGAAAATAAAAAGTTAGCTTAATATGATCTAATCTACGCATGACTCCAGTTCCCAATTCGTAACTTTCCCCAATTCTTAGTCTAGAAAGCTAATCAGTTGTATCAAACCATGATTACAGTTTAACAAGAAAGCACTCCTCCCTTCACATGACAACACATTACACATTAAGATACAGAGATATGACCTAAGTTCTGAACCAAGTTCAGTGCATTGGGTCACAATTGTTCTTGAAAATAAATGAGATACAGAATGTTACAGTGTGACAACAGTCATTCATTGGCAAGCCAAGTTTTTTTTTATATTGGTGGTTTCTAAACCTAGCCACGCATTCTCACACCCAATATAAACCTCACCTTCCGAGGAAAGCAGTGCTTCCAGCCAATGATAATATCAATAGTAATCTTCCACAAGGTCTTTAAAAATGTGTTGTAACAAATTGTCATTCTCTCTTCTTATTTCTTCACGCTGTTTTGTTTCACTCTGACTGTCTTTTCCCCCCCACCCACTGTCAAACTCTTGCCCCTCTCTCAATATCACTTACTGCATCTTTCATTCTTGTACTTACTCCTGTATGCATTCCCCTCTCTCTCCCTTTTTTGTCTTCCCCTCTCTCTCTATTTCTCCCTGCTAAATCTCTTGTTCCTCAATGCCTGTCATCTCTCAAACATCTTTCCCTCCACATAATTTCATTTCTTCTTCTCCCCTTCTGCACATCCTTGTCTAATTCAAACCAACACGTCTGTGTCTCTGTGTCTCTCTGTTTCTATCTTTTATCTTTTTTCTTTCCTCTGCTCCCATTCCAGGCTATGTCCAAGTTGGGGCTGCGTCAAGTACACGGTGTGACTAGGATAACAATCAGAAAGTCTAAAAACATCCTCTTTGTTATAACGAAGCCAGACGTTTTTAAGAGTCCGGTGTCCGACATCTACATAGTCTTTGGAGAAGCAAAGGTGAGTGTTTGTTAGAAATTATGATAAATTGCTTTATTGTGCATCACTGAATATTGGCTTGTTAAAGATTAAATAAAGCATGAGCTCATGCTTTATTTAATGAGTTGTAAGTTTTGGACAGCAGTGTAAAGAGAGCTTGACCTTGCATATAAATCTTGCTGTACCTGACCTGGGAGAGTTTGATAATATATTGCAAAGGACAGTGTGTATTATGGGGTAGGCTAGTGGCCCTTCAATCCTGTTATACCATTTAATTAGATTGTGGCTGATCTGTATTTTAATGACTTCAGCTTGACTTTGCTTTCCATCTGTTGGATGATACCTGACAAGAATCTGTAGACAACAAATGCTAGAGCATCCATGGACCATGCTGTCTGACCCACTGTGATCTCCAGCATTTGTTTTCAGTACAGATTCAACATCTTGCAGTAATTTGCTCCTAACAAGAATCTATTGACTTAGTCTTGAAAGTTTCAGTTGACCCAATGCTCAAAGTATTTTGGAGGAACAAGTTCCAGATTTCCACTGCCCTGTTTGTTTGAGAACGGTTTCTGGACCTAACAACGTCTTACAATTAGGGTATTTTTGTTTTGGATTTTCCCGAGGGGAATTAACTTCTCTGCATTTAGCAGTCACTTGGCAGCACAACCTGAATGTTGCTGAAACAAGAGACATGATGCTGAAGCTTCTTTGTCTTGTACTTGTCAGGACAGACATAAGAATATCAAACAATCATAAATTATACTACAGGAGAAAAGGGTATTGGTTGGTGGGCAAGATAACTCTAATTGACAGAGGTGTCACTATGGAGCGAACAATAGGGCTTCAAAATTCAATAAGGGTGGAGGTTTGCATATACTCTCCCTGCTGCAGCAGACAGGCCCCACTGTGTAACTCTGCCTACAGGAGCAGGTCTTAAGCCACGAATTCTCACCACCTTTTCGTTTTATTCATTCTCAGGATTTGGGCTTTGCTGACTTGACTAGCAATTTACTGTCCATTGTAATTGCCCTTGAGAAGGTGAGTTGCTGCCTTGAGCCACTGTAATCCATGTAATATGGTTACCCACTGTATTGTGGCTCAGGGGGTTGTTCCAGGATTTTGACCCAGTGACGATGAAGGCATGGCAAGCAATACAAGTCAGGCTGATGTGTGGGTTGTAGAGTGACTTGCAAGTGCTAAGTGTTCCCATGTTTGTATTGCCCTTGACCTTTTAAGATGATGGATGTCACAGGTTTTGTGAGGCGCGAGTGAGTTAATGCAGTGCATCTTGTAGATAGAACAAGTACTACCACTGGCAGTGGGAAGGGGGTGAGTGCTGAACGTGGTAGATGGAGTTCTAGTCAATTGGGCTGCTTTTATCTGGATGGCTGCTTGAGTGTTGTTGGAACTGTATGCACCTATGTGTAGGGAGAATTCCATCATACTGTAGACCTTTGCCCTTGTAAATGGTGGACTGGCTTTGGCAGGTCAGGGGCTGATTTACTCAGCGCAGTATTCCTAGGTTCTGTCCTACTCTTGTAGCCACATTATAGGCTAATTCAATTCAGTTCTGGTCAATGATAATCCCCACAATATTGATCGTTGGGGATGTGCTGATTATAATATTGAATATTGAGCGGTGATGGTTAGATCTCACTTGTTGGAGATGGTAATTGCCTGGCAGTTGTGGCATGAATTTTTCTTGTCACTTAATAGCCAAGTCTGAATGCTGCCCCCGACTGCCCATGCCTTTCCACCATCTGCAAGGTATGAGATAAGAGTGTGATGGAATACTCAGCTTCCCTGGAGGTATACAGCTCTAACAATAGTCAGAAAGCTTGACACAAACCAGGACAAAGTAGCCCATTTGAGTGGCACCGCATCTATCATCTTCAACATTAACTCCCTTGCCCAATGTTTACTGCAGTGACTCACCCAGCTGCCTTTGACAGTACCTTCCAAATCTGTGATCTTTACAGTCAAGAAGGACAAGGGGGGAGATGTTTAGGAACACAATCCCTACTTGGATCTGTATCATTACTGTGTCACTGAATCAAAACCCTGGAACTCGCTTAACAGCACTCTGGGTGTGCCTTTGTGCCCAGACTTGGAGCAGTTCAAAACAGCAGCTCACCACTGCAAGTAGGGATCGGCAATAAATAAGTGACACCCACATCCCTAGACTGAATAGAAAAGCTAATATCAAATAAAATGAATCCATTGCAAGCTGAACTGAACATCTTAATTGGTTGTTAGTGTGTTTACAGACTCAAGATTTTTCAGCAATGCTTGCAGCATGCTTACTTCTGCTTGCTGGAAGCAATGTATGTTCATGTGCAGGGATCCATTTCCTGCAAATAAATAGTATCTGTTTAAGCCTTGTGCCCATTTTGAATCCCCTGTGTCCTTGGGGAGCCTATAGTTCCCTGCTGATTACTCTATACCTCTGACTGTTATCTTGCCAACCAATCATCACCCTCTTAGCCTTGGCTAACTGTTTCAGCTCCTAGTTAATTCTGGTGATTTGCACTGAATTCCCAGCAAGTCAAGTATATCCCTCCTTGAAGTCTGGTGTCCAAAACTGAATACAGTACTTCAGATGGGGTCTGGCCAACAATCCATAAAAAGCTGAATAATAACTTGACCTTTTGTAACATCAAATGAAGATATTGAAAATGGGTCAGTGATCAGCTGAGTGCACAATGGGTGTACTTGCCACAGAGTAATAGGCTTGCTGTAGGGTTGGATGTGGCTATGGAGGTGGTGTAAAGCCTGCTTTGCTAGCTTAGTTCTTGGACATTGTTAGCACAGAAAATCCTTTGCAAATCATTCTGCCACATGTGCAAGGGATGGTTGTTGGGTGGAGCAGCAGGAAGGTGCTCCCCATTGAGAGGCAGAGGAAAGATTGAAGGACACGCTGGTAATTAAGCATGCTCCAATTTATAGGTGCCAGCTACAACCTTGGTGATAGTTTCCTCGCTTTTGAGTCTGATCTTGTGTGTTCCAACCCCCCCTGTAGAGACTTAGGCTAATGTACCAGTGCAGTCCCTGAGGGAATGTGCTGCCTTTCTGATGAAAGCTGTCTGTCTGCCATCTTGAGATGTGAAGGATTCCCTGGCACTACTGGAAGTCAGTTGGGGATTTCTCCTGGCTGGCATTTATCTCAGAGATGGTAGATTCTCCAGCATCTGCAGTTCCTGAGATAACAAGGTGTAGAGCTGGATGAACACAGCAGGCCAAGCAGCATCAT
>NC_063335.1:89970267-90096378 GCF_021869965.1 Rhincodon typus
TGTTATCTCTGGCATTTATCTCCCAACTTGCCATCAAAAACAGATCTTCAGTTTATTTTGTTTTTGTTTTTGTTTTGTAGGATCTCTGATTGTTTACATTGTCACTGTCAAAATGTAGGAAACACAACAATGTCACATGAGTAGTTACTGACAAGAAAAGGCTTTGGGGTATCCTGCAGTTGTATTATTGAATTACTACAATAAATGTAAGTCTCATTTTTTTGCTCTGTAATTCCAGATCGAGGATCTGTCCCAGCAGGCTCACAAGGCAGCGGCTGAGAAGTTTAAAGTCCCCATTGAGCATGCTACACTGGTCCCTGAGACAACTCCCACTCTCACAATTAAGGAGGAAAGTGAGGAAGAGGAGGTAAAGCACCTTTTGTAACATGTCATGAGTAAGGCCTTTGCAAAGGGCCAAATAGAGATTGGGGACCCTCTCCAGCGCTTCCTGAATCTGTTTCACTTAGAAAATTCTAATCTTCCCTATGTACTTTCCCACTGTGCCTGTATTAGAAGGAATGAAATGGCTGCACTGTTGGTTTTGAGATGTGGCAGTACACAACACGTTGTTTGGAATTTAGGGGACACAATGGCCATCTTAGAATCAGGCAGAAAATTAAATGATGGCCAATTCAGTGAGGTTTCATGCTGTTTGAGAGGTCTGAGAACAACCAGAAAAGGAAATTAGCACAAAACCCATAGTACCACAAATTAATATAGTATCCCTAAGATGGCATTAGATATCAAATGAGGAGGAAGGTTAGTCTCCAAGGGGACACCTCTTCCTAGTTTATCTCTAAATTTATCTCATCTAATATTTAATTTCTCGATTCGGCAGAGTTCTAAAAATACAAGGATCTAGGCAAAGTGGTTGTTAGCAATTTATGTTGGTAATGATATACCAAACAATACCACATGATTACAGCCTCTGCCTATAGAATTCGATGAGGAGGAGGGGAAGATGTTAAGTACTTCAGTTTACTTATGATTAGTGAGCAAACCTCCTGCACAGTCAGCGCTGAGATTACAAGGGTGATTTGTCACAGAAGAATACACATTGGAACCAGTTGAGCATCATTTTGTTTCGCCGCCTCCTCCTCATCTCACAATGCAATGCTTTAGTTTCTTAATGTCAACTATGGCCTTCATTATAGCTATGTTACTGCCTATTGATAAGTCAACCTACCGAAGGTTCAAAAAAGCTCCACGGTATAATCTCAAGACGTAACACAGACTACCTTTTTATTGAGATAACAAGGTGTAGAGATGGATGAACACAGCAGGCCAAGCAGCGTCAGAGGACCTGCCTACCTTTTTATTGATTTCTGTTGAGGGTAAATTTATAAATCTGTCCATGAGACTAGAACTGTCTGAGACTATTTGATGTGACAACAGTTACGGCCTTATAGATTTTATTGAAATCTGCAAATATTGTCTGAGAGCTACACTTCCAGGATCTTAATTTTACTCTTTTTTTAAACTGTAGAGCTGATTTTAAAAAAAGGAACCCAGTATAAATGCATTTGGTTTGTACAGGATAGATTCCTTTATTATCTTTTGGTCTAATATTTAACTCGGTCACCATGGTGACTAGTCAAGTTCCAAGGCGCGCACCTTTTTAATGTGATAGTTAGGAGTAAGAAGAGTCTACGCAGTTGTGGGATATATTACCTTATGTACTCCATTTAGATGGTGTTCCTAAGTATGTCTGTAGAATTTTGGGAGTTAGTAAGTAAATGATTAATTGAAACACTGGTGATCACCTAATGGCTTTGACTGTTGCTATAATCTCATCTTTTCCTATGACACAATTATATCATGTCCATGTGAGGGAAGGATACAAGTTTTTTTTAACATAACTTGTATAGTTTAGGCTTCAAGATGGCTCTGTAACTTGTAGCTCGGTCCAGCCATATATGACCTTGCAATGACAGGCACATCCTGGAAATTAATTTTTAAGGTGGAAGGGCTGCTGGTAAAAGTCATTCAGACAGCAGTCAGTAGATTTTCACTATTTCCTCTCTATCACTGTCTGGCATTGAGCAGGATCTTGGCTGCCACCTGGAATGCCAGGAAGACCACAATGTCACCTTTTTTTTTCTTTTCCTGAGCTGGTTTGCCACATTTTGGGCCATTTGGGAGCCCATCAGGCCTTGCCCTGGGATCCTGCCTGCTGACTAATTGGAGGCTGGCATCCCCTTAGTACTCAGAAGCACCAGGTGATAGGTGAATGCAGTACCAGCACCAGCTGAGAGAGTGCAGGATTCTGCTGATTTAACTCCCGATTCAGAATGCTGATGGTGAGTGTATGAGAGGAACTTTTCAGTCCTAGTATAATAGCAACCCATTCACTGGATGAAAAAAACACCTTGAACTCTCAAGCTCGTTGGGAGATGACCATAATACATAATGGTGCAATCTGAAACAGTGCCCTTGTTAAGGACAATATAAAAGTAGAACTAGGTGCAGGCATAGGTCATTTGGTTGTATGATCATATGTTACAGAAGGCCCATCAAGTCTGTACGGACGAAACTACTATAAATCTACACTAGTCCTACTTCTGAGCACTTGGCCCTTGGCCTTTGAATGTTATGAAATTTCAAGAGTTCATCCAAGCACTTTTTTTTTTAAAGATGGAAGTTTCCTGATTTAACTGCCGTCTTAGGCAGTACATTTCCCCCCAAATTCCACCACTGTCTAGATGAAAAAATTATTTCATCAAATCCCTGCTAAACCTTCTGCCTTAAAATTAGCTTTTCACCTTCAAATTATGCCCCCTTGTTTTTGACTGTCCAGCCAAAGGAAGCAGTTGCTTCCTATCCATCCTGTCCATGCCCCTCCCAATCTGATACACCTCAATCGGGTTCCCCTCAGCCAATCTGCTCTAAAGATGATAACCTGAGCTTATGCAGCCTCTCTTCGTAGCTAAACTGCCCCATTCCAGGCAACATCCTGGTGAATCTCCTCTGCACTCCCTCCAGTGCAATCGCGTCCTTCATCCTGCAGTTCTCCAGCTGTGGCCTAACTAGTTTTTGTACAGTTCCCACATAACCTTCTTGCTCTTATAATCTATGCCACAACTGACAAGGCAAGTGTGCCATACACCTTTCCCTAATAACCTTTCCTGCTGCCTTCAGAAATCTTTGGATAAGCACCCAAGATCCCATTGGTCCCCGAACTTCTCAGAGTCCTGCCGTACATCGAGTACTCACTTGTCTTGTTACTGCTTTCAAAGTGTATCACCTCACACTTTTTTCAGCATTCAATTCCATCTCTACAAATCTGCCCATCTGAAAAATCTGTCTGTACCCTCATGTAAGCTGAGACCTTCTACCTCAATGTCAACCACCCAATCAACCTTTGTCATCTGTGAACTTATCATCACCCCTATGTCTTATATATTGTTAATGTATATCAAAAGCATTGATCTCTGTCGTATGCCAATGGACGCGGTCTGTAGTCATACAAAAAGACCTTCTAAGACTATGGCAATTTTGGATCCAGTTTGCTAAGTTTACCCTGGATTCCATATGCTTGTACCTCCTTCATCAGTCTCCCATGTGGGACTTAGTCAAAGGCTTTGCTGAAATCCATACAAACTACATCAACTACACTACCCCCATCTATACCATGGTCACCACTTCGAAATATTCAATCAAATTTGTTAGGCATCAACTCTCTCTGACAAAGCCATGCTGACTATCTGTGATCAAACCTTCTCCAAGTGGAGATTAATTCTCTCCTTGAGAATTTTCTCCAATAGTTTCCCTACCACTGATGTGCGTCATTGGTCTGTAATACCCTGGTTAATCTCTATCTACCTTCTTGGAAAGTGGAACCACCTTAGCTGCCCTCTAGTCCTTGGGCACCTCTTCTGTGGCCAGTGAGGAATTAAAAGTATGGGTCAGAGCCCCTGTAGTTTCCCCTCACAGCAGCCTGGGATACATACTCATCTAGACCTGGGAATTTGTCAGCTATTAAGCCTGCCAAAGCCACCTGACTCCAATGTAAATTTGCTCAAGAACTTCACAGTCCCACTTTCTGAATTCCGTACCTACATTCTCCTTCTCCAAAGTGAAGACAGATTTGAAGTATTCATTTAACACCCGACCACTGTCCTCCGACTCCATGCACCGCTCGCCCTTTTGGTCCTGAATGATCCTTGCTATTCCCTGGTTATCCTCTTCTCCTTGATATACTTGTAGAATATCTTGGGATTCTCTCTAAACTCAGCTGCTTGTGTTTTCCGACACCCCTCTTTGCTCTCCAAATTGCTTTCTTGGGTTCTCCACTGCTCTTTTTATACTCTGTTAGTCCCTTGGTTGATTTTGCTCCCTTTGTACCTTTTTCCCTTCTTATCCAGCCCTGAATATTCATACACATGCAGGGTTCTTTGGGCTTGTTGCTCCTGCATTTCACACTAAAGGAAAGAGGCTGGGCTTGTATTCTCGCCAATTACATTTTGAACACCCCCAACCGTTGTAGATTTACCCAGTTGAAGGCAGGATCTGGCCCAAGTATTTTAATAACATCTGCCTTCCTCCAATCCAATCCCGTTTTCTTCAGACCATCTTTTTCCTTTTTCCTTTTCCCTAACAAATTTAAAATGTATGGTGTTGGAGCTGCTATCACTAAAGTGTTCTCCCTTTGCCACCTTGAGCGCCTATCTGGATTCATTCCCTAGAATTAGGTCCAGCGCTGCAGCAGCCCCTATAGGATTATCTGTCCCCCTTTTTAAAACCTTTTTATGCTATAACTGTCCTAATTAATTTTGGGGAAGTTGAAATCTCCTAATATAAATACCTTTTATTGTTATTTTTAAACTCAACACTGAATTGTTTGCATATTTGGTCCTTTTATTGCCTGCTGACTATCATTTGGTGGCCTGTAATATACTCCCAGAAATGTGACTGCCCCCTTTTTTTATTAAACTCTCCCGAAAAATTTTTTTATTTGAAGACCCTTCCAAGATATTCTCCTTACTGAAGTAACTGACACCACCTCCATTTTTATACCCTGCCCTGACTGAAGATCCCATATTCTGGGATGTTGAGTTGATTGGACCTGTTCTGCCATTCAATATAGACGCAGGCAATCCTCAACCCCACTTTCCCAGACTATTCTCATAATTCCTTTTAATAAGTTTAGCATCCAAAGATCTATCAGTCGTTGGCTTGAATATATTCCCAATGACTGACTGTACTTAGTCCCCTGAAATAGAGAATTTCAAAGACCTTTTGGAAAAAATGTCACCTCATCCGAGTCCTATATTATCTTATTCCAAGATGGTGACCCCTTAGTCCTAGACTCAGCCCAGCGAACATCCTCCAAGCATCTACCTTATCAAACCCCTTAAGAGTTGTACTTGTTTCAAGGAGATTCCAAAGCTAATTTATCTGTGGGTTATCAAGTTTCAAAGGGAAACCAGACTGACTCGTTTGAATGTCCCATATTCTAGTTGGATGAAACGGGACTCGAAGCAAGAGACATAGAGTTAGTGATGGCCCAAGCAAACGTCTCGAGGGGAAAAGCTGTGCGCGCACTCAGACACAACAAGAACGATATTGTCAATGCTATAATGGTGAGATACTCTAGCTTTTTATTGTTGTTGTCTTTGTCTTTGTCTTTTGTTGTTTTATATTTGCCTCAGTGGGGCAGGGTGGAGAAATTGGGTAACGTGTTTAACAATAGTATTTGTTTGGACGGTGTAATGGGTCTGGTCTGGTCCTTCATCTCTGGATTAAATTCAGGTTGACCTAATGAGTTGAAAGTCCCCAGACCTGGACCATGGTAAGGACTGTTATCCTATTTTGTGTCTCGAGCAAAATGAAAAATACTGCAGACCCCAGAAAACTGAAACAAAAACGGAAAATGGTGGCAATGCTAAGCATTAGCAAAAAATGACCTTGAATATGATTGTTAAGAACTCAACTGATCCCCAGGGAAGGGACCTGATTGCAAACCAGTCTGGGCCAGCATAGCTAGTCAGTACAACACTGACATTGCCGACTCTTACTGACCTCTTGGGCCACCCGTTTATACGACCAAGAAGTTTTCTAGCGATTTGGCAGTTGGCTAATCCTTGCCAGTATTGTGCATATCCCAAGGATCTCCATCCTCGGGTAGATAGGCAATGAACAAGAATTGTACTTATTGACTGGAAGGCCTCTGCCTGGACCAGAGTCAGCCCAAGGGCACCTTCTGCTGGTTGACCCTGCAGAATAGAAGAAAGTTATTCTAAATGCCTTTCTCTGCTTCTGACTCTGATTCACTGCCTGTCTGAACAATAGGAAAGCTCTGAAAACTTCCTCGCTGCGGCTAGAGTTAAAACCCTATATTTAATGAAGGATCCTGCTGGCTGTCTTTGCTATGTGCAGGTTAAGATTGAACCTAGAGAAAACCTGGCTGGATGTGAGCAGATAATATACTCCCATCGATTTCTTGACTTCCTTCCTGTGTAGTTTGCTGCCAGGTAGCTAGGATCAAAATCAATGCCCCGAAGACCCATGAATTAGACATTAGGCCAAGTACCACAGGTGAAGGTGGTTAAGACCTGAGGCTTTATCCTAAACTATTTCAATATTCTCTCTTTTTATTCCCTCTAGGAATTAACAATGTAAACTGCAAAAAGAAGATCTATTTCTATATATAATCACTGGATATTATCGACATTATAAACTATAACCAAACTGTAAATCATACAAGTTTGCATCTGTTATATCACTAATAAACTCGGCTATAGAAACCAAATCTGTGCTTGCTTGTGTTTCTTTGGTGGAGCAAAGAGAAAGTGAGGACTGTGGGTGTGGATGGTAGTGGGAGAATGATCAAGCCTCACACCAGAGACTTGAACAGTTAGTTCAGGCTTTGACTTCCAGTTTAATACCGACGCAGATGGTGTTTTTAAGATTAAATGTTAAACCCTTTGTCCTTGTGAACATAAAGATCTCGTAGCACTATAGGGAGAGGAGCAGGAGACTTCTACCCGAGTCAATGTTTATCCCTTACCCAGTAGCACTGACGCCTAATATCTGGGCACTATATCATTGCCGTTTTGTAGAATCTAGTCTCAAGCAGTTGGGCTTCTGTATTTCTAACATTATAATCTTCAAAAATATGTCTTTTCTCTGTAAAGCATTTTGAGATGTTTTGAGATTGTGAAATGTGCTTTGTAAATGCAGTTTCATTCTTTCTTCCATGTCTTTCCAAAGTAGGATGTGAGTTAATGGGGACAGAATTTAGATTCAGTTGTGGCATCCTTTGTAGTTGAATAATCATGCAAAACTTTTTGCCTTTGGCTAACGCAGTGATTTAGTGAATTCAGCCATTCAGTAGGTATGTCTATGATTTGAATGTTCCTTTGTATTGAGCTTGGACAAGTTTGAGCTAAGCTCTGAGGTCCTCTCCCTGCTGCCATGTTGGAATAGTGTCAGTCACTGATCACGGTTCACCCATGAATAATGTGAAATTGGAGTGAGATGGAATAATTGCCCAGTGAAAAGTGAAGCCCCTTGGTGAGGTTGACCACCAATGATGATGCAGAGGACAAAACCTTAAGTTTCCAGGTTGGCAATGTTTCGATGTTGCCATGGTTCCTATGTACATTGTCCTTGTACCATTCTCCCCCACCCCCACCTCGCCCTCCTACAGACCTGTCATACCTGCAGAGGTACAGTGTGAAGTATTTCCCAACGGGGAATCCTATTAATGTCTGGCTATAACTGAAGATGCTTATGTTCTAACAGGGGCCACCAACAACAATGTAATAATAAAGATAATTTTTAATGATTTGAGGGAGTAAAACTTCTCTACTGATCATCTTCAGATTAGCACTGTGGTTCCTTGACCTACATCCATCCAAACAGGTAGATTGGACCTTGGTTTAACTCCAGTTCCAGAAGACAGCGACTGTAACAAAGGCAACTTTCTCTCAATTGCACTGGATTGCTCTGAAAGTAGTGATGGACGTGGAAGGACATGATAGGTGAAGTTCATCAGCTATCATGATATGATACTTGTGTTAGCTCCCGTTATCTATGACTGCAACTTGAGACAAGTAGAACAGAAGATTTCAATGAACTCTCATTACAGCACTTACAATCTATGTATGTACACAAACAGGGGCTCAGTGGTAATGTTGCTCGATTACCAATCCAGAACGCAGGCTAATATACTGGGGACGAGAGTTCAAATCCCACCATGGCAGATGGTGAAATTTGAATTCAGTAAAATTTTGAATAAACATATTGTCATAATATGCCTATTGTTGACCATTGTAAAATAAAGTCTTGTTCACAAATGGGTGGGTTGGCAAGATGCAACAAGATTCAGTCTTTAGGCCTGAACTATTTACAATCTATACTAATGACTTGGATGCATGGATAGAAAGCACTGTAGCCACATTTGCAGATTACACTAAATAGGTAGGACAGTAAGTTGCAATAAGAAATTTACAAATAGATAGATAGGTTAGGTGAATGGGCCAACCTTTAGCAGATGAAGCTTAATGTAGGTAAGTGTGAGGTTGTCCACTTTGGTGGGAGGAATAGAAAGGCAACTTCTATTCCAAATTGAGAAAAATTTGAGAGTGCTCCAGTGCAGGCGGACCTCTGTGTCATCTTGCATGTATCGCAAAAAATAAAAACTAGTATGCAGGTACAGCAGGTGATATGGAAGGCAAATGGAATTTTGGCATTTACTCTAAAAGGAGTAGAGTATAAAAGTAGGGAAACGTTGCTGCAATGTACAAGGCGTTAGTGAGACTGCACATGAGTATCGCATACTGTTTTGGTCTCCTTCAAGGGTTGTAGTTGTGGAGGAGGCAGTTTAGATGGAGTTGACTAGATTGATTCTAGAGATGAGGGGTGTCTATTATGAAGAGAGATCGAGCAGCTTAGGCCTGTACTGTCTGGAGTTTGGGAGAATGGAGGATATCTAATTGAGTTATGTTAAAGGGGATTGACAAAGTAGACACAAAGGGTATTTCCTTGTGGGACAGTCTATAATGAGAAGGTCATAGTTTTTTAGGATAAGGGGTAGCAGATTTAAAACAGATGAGAAATTATTTCTCTCACAGTTGTGAATCTGTAAATGTTGTAAATAGGCAAAATTAATGGCTCTTTACTTGAATCTGCATTGTATTTGGAACAAAATTAAATGAAATAATTGAACAAATACAGATTAATGGGTTCAATCTTAGCCATTAAGGAGATCAAAGCTGGGAACTAAATGTTCAGGGGTGTGTAAAAGAACAGGCAGGTGGCAAAGATTGGTGGGGCAGCACCTTAGTGCTGGATGGAAAAATTACAAATAACAAGAAATGATCCTGAATCAGAAGATTTAGAATCCATATGGGTGGAAGTACAAAGTAGAAAGGAAAAGAAGACACTGGGAAGAGTAGTCTGTAGGCCCCCTAACAGTCGTTATATGGTGGAAGAGAGAATAAGTCTAGAGACAATGAGGGCACGTAACAAAATAAGTACATTAACTATTGGTGTCTATAATCTTCATGAAGGTTACAATAGGTTAGGAGAGGAGACCATGAGGAAGAATTTAGAATATAGAACATAGTGCCTGTACTGTTGTACTCTTTGGCCCACGATGTTGTGCCAATCTATTATCCTACTCTAAGATCAAACTACCCTGCATACCTTGCATTTTGCTATCATCCATGTACCTATCTAAGAGTTGCTTAAATGTCCCTAATGTATCAGCGCTGGCAATGCATTCCTTGCACCCACCACTCTGTGTAAAGAGCCTACCTCCAATCATCTGAAAGTTATGCCCCCTCGTAATAGTCATTTCTGCCTGAGGGAAAAAGTCTCTGACTATCCACTATATCTATGCCTCGTCGTCTTGTACACCTCTATCAAGTCACCTCTCATTCTTCTTTGCTCCATTGAGAAAAGCCCTAGCTCCCTCAACCTTTCCTCATAAGATGTGCCCTCCAGTCCAGGCAGCATCCTGGTAAATCTCCTCTGCACTCTCTCTAAACTTCCACATCCATCCTCTAATGAGGCAACCAGAATGGAACACAATATTCTAGGTGTGGTCTAACCAGAGTTTTATGGAGCTGCACCATAACCTCGTGGCTCTTAAACTCAATTTCCCCCTGCCAATGAAAGCCAACACACCATACCCTGCCTGAACAACCCTATCAACTTGGGTAGCAACTTTGAGGGATCTATGGGCGTGGACCCCGAGATCCCTCTGTTCCTCCATAATGCTGAAAATCCTGCCATTAATCCTGTATTCTGTATTCAAATTCGACCTTCCAAAATGAATCACTTCACGCTTTTCCGGGTTGAATTCTATCTGACACTTTTTTGACCAGCTCTGCATCCTGTCAATGTCCCGTTGCAACCGACAGCTCTCCACGCTGTCCACAACTCCACCAACCTTTGTGTCATCGGCAAACTTACGAACCCACCCTTCCATTTCCTCATCCAAGTCATTTATAAAGATCACAAAGAGCAGAGGTCTCGGAATGGCTACCTGCGGAACACTAGTGGTCACCGAGCTCCAGGCTGAATACTTTCCATCTACTACCACCCTCTGTCTTCTATTGGACAGCCAATTCTGTATAGAGACAACCAAATTTCCCTGAATCCCATGCCTCCTTACTTTCTGAATGAGCCTACCATATGGAACCTTATCAAATGCCTTGCTAAAATCCATATACACCACATCCACTGCTCTGCCTTCTTCAATGTGTTTTGTCACATCCTCAAAGAATTCAATTAGGCTTGTGAGGCATGATCGCCCCTCAGAAAGCCATGCTGACTATTTCTAATCAAACTGTGCTTTTCCAAATAATGGTAAATATTATCTTTCGGAATACTGTCTAATAATTTGCCCACCACAGACATAAGACAGACTGGTCTGTAATTCCCAGGATTATCCCTATTCCCTTTCTTGAACAAAGGAATAACATTTGCCACCCTCCAATCTTCTGGTACTACCCCAGTGGACAGTGAGGATGCAAAGATCATCGCCAAAGGCACAGCAATCTCTTCCCTCGCTTCCCGTAGTAACCTTGGGTATATCCTGTTTGGACCAGGGGACTAATCTATCCTCATGTTTTTCAAAATTTCTAGCACAATCTAATCTCCTTCCTAACATTAACCTGTTTGAGCATATCTGCCTGTTTCACACTGTCCTCACAAACTGAGTTCCTTCTCACAGGTCAATACTGAAGCAAAGTATTCATTAAGGACCTTCCGTACCTCCTCTGACTCCAGGCTCAAGTTCCCTCCACTGTCCCTAGTTGGCCCTATCCTCACTCTGGCCATCCTCTTGTTCCTCACATAAGTATAGAAAGCCTTGGGGTTTTCCTTAATCCTACCCACCACGGTTTTCTCATACCCGCTTCTAGCTCTCCTAAGTCCATTCTTCAGTTCCTTCCTGGTTACCTTGTAACCCTCTAGAGCCCTGTCCGATCCTTGCTTCCTTCTTCCTCTTGACTAGATATTCCACATACCTTGTCATCTAAGGTTCCTTCACCTTACCATCCCTTCCTTGCCTCAGTGGGACAAAACTCATAGCAACTGCTCCCTAAACAACCTCCACATTTCTGTCATGCATGTCCCGGAGAACATCTGTTCACAATTTATGCTATTAGGCAAGAGCTGTGGAGCATTGTAATTCCCTCTCCCCCAATTAAATACTTTTCCATACCGTCTGCTCCTATCCCTCTCAAAGACTATAATAAAGGTCAGGAAGTTGTGATCGCTATCACCGAAATGCTTGCCTACTGAGAGATCTGACACCTGGCCTGGTTCGTTGCCAAGCACTAAATCCAATATGGCCTCCCCTCTAGTTGGCCTATCTACATATTGAGTCAGAAATCCTTCTGGAAACACCTGACAAAATCTGCTCCATCCAAATTATTTGTGTTTAGGAGGTTCCAGTCTATATTAGGGAAGTTGAAGTTGCCTGTGACAACAACCCTATTACTTCTGCACCTTTCCAAAATCTGCCTCCCAATCTGTTCCTCAGTGTCTCTGTTGCTATTGGGGGGTCTACAGAAAACTCCCAATAAAGTGACTGCTCCATTCCTGTTTCTGATTTCCACTGATACTGACTCAGTAGACAAACCCTCATCGATGACCTCCCTTTCTCCAGCTGATACTATCCCTGATTAACAATGCCACTCCCCACCTCTTTTATCTCCCTCCCTATTTCTTTTGAAACATCTAAACCCCGGAACATCCAACAGCTATTCTTGCCCCTGTGTTATCCAAGTCTCTGTAATGGCCAGAACATTGTAGCTCCAAGTACTGATCTATGCTTTTAGTTCATCACCCTTATTCCTGACACTTCTTGCATTAAAATAGATACACTTCAACCCGTCACACTGACAGCAACTTTGCCCTATCAACTGTCTATCCTTCCTCACAGACTGTCTGCATACTGTATCTGCCTGTGCACCAGCTACCCAATCCTCTGATCCGTAGCTCCGGTTCCCATTCCCCTGCCAAACTAGTTTAAACCCTCCCAAAGAGCTCTGGCAAACCTCCCGCCCAGGATATTGGTGCCCCTCCAGTTCAGGTGCAACCCGTCCTTCTTGTACAGGTCCCACCTTCCCCAGAAGGTATCCCAATGATCCATATATCTGAAGCCCTCCCTCCTACACCAGCTCTGTAGCCATGTGTTCAGCTGCACTCGCTCACTATTCCTAGCCTCACCAGCCTGTGGCACCGGTAGTAATCCTGAGATTACTACTTTGCCCATCCTGCCTTTTAGCTTCCAACCTAACTCCCTATATTCACTTTTCAGGTCCTCATCCCTTTTCCTGGTTATGTCATTGGTACCGATGTGTACCACGACTTCTGGCTGCTCTCCCTCCCCCTTAAGACTCCTGTAGACTCGATCCGAGACATCCCTGACCCTGGCACCCGGGAGGCAACATACCATCCGGGAGTCTCATTCGCGACTAAAGAATCTCCTGTCTATTCCCTAACCATTGAATCTCCTATCACTATCGCTGTCCTATTTTCCTCCATTCCCTTCTGAGCCACAGAGCCAGGCTCATTGCCAGAGACCTGACCACTATGGCTTTCCCCAGGTAGGTCGTCCAAACCAATCATAATTAACCAGGAAGTTAAGGATAGCATGAGATTGAATGAAAACAAACATATAATGTGGCAAAGGTTAGTGGTAAGCCAAAGGATTGCGAAAATTATGAAAAACCAACAAACGACAACCAAAAAAAAGGGCGGAAATAAACTTTGAATGTAAATTAAGAGTTTTGTAGGCCCCTTAGAGAATGAAGTTTGGGAAATAATTGGGAACCAGGAAGTAGCAGAGGAGGTAAATAAATAGCTCGCATTAGTCTTCACCGTAGAATACACTAATAGCGTCCCGACATTTCTAAATATTCAAGGAGCAAAAGGACGGGAAATAAATGCAAAGACAATCCCTAAAGTGCTGGGGAAACAATGGGGCTAAAGACTGATAAGGAAGTGGCTCCAGAGATAGCGAATGCACTGGTAAGAAGCTTCTGATAATCTTTAGATTCTGGAAAAGAACTGGAGGGTTTGAAAACTAACAATCTAACACCTTTATTTACAAAGGGAAAGAGGCAAAAAAAATTAGTATCAGTTATTGGGAAAATTTTAGAATCTATTATAAAGGATGTAATAGTAGAGCATTTTAAAATGCATAAAATGATCAAGCAAAGTCAGCATAGCTTCATGAGGGAGAAATCATGCCTGACAAATTTACTAGGATTCTTTGAGGAGGTAACAAAGCAGTAACAGACAAAGGGGAATTAGCAGGTATATATTTGGTTGTTCAGAAGGCGTTTGATAAGGTATCACACATTAAGCTACTTAAGCTATGAACCCATGGTGTTGGAGGTAGAAATTTAACATGGAAAGAGGATTGGATAACTAATAGAAGGCAGAGAGTTGGAATAAGAGGGGTAATTTCAGGATGGCAACTTGTAACTAGTCGTGTGCCACAGGGATCAATGCTGGAGTCACAATTATTTGTAATATATATTGAGGAGTTGGGCGAGGAAAGTGTACGTACTGTAGCCAAGTTTGCTGATCACAGAAATAGGTGGAAAAACAAGTGGTGAGGATGTCACCAAGGGTCTGCAGATGGATATGGTCTGGTTAAGTGAATGGGCAGGAACTTGGCAGATGGAATATAAAGTGCAGAAAATGTGAGGTGATGCATTTTGGTAGGAAGAACGGAAGAGCTGAATATGATTCAAATGCAGAAAGTTATGGAACAAGGGGATTTGGGAGTCCTCGTCTGTAAATCAGAAAAAGCTAGAATGGCAGAGCAGACTCAATGGGCTTAATGGCCTACTCCTGCTTCTGGCTGTTATGGTCTTATTTTGGGAAGAAAGCTGCAACTTTTGTTTTTAAATGAAATAGAAGGCTTCTACCTTAGGTCAGGAACTTAAACTAGAAAGAAAATAATGGCTATTTAAGTTGGTGGTCTGTACTCAAATAAATCTGTTGTCAAAATGCTTTATAATCCAGGGCTTTAGTGAGGATTCTTATATAAGCACTTAATGGTACTCACTGGTGCTACTGTGGTGTGATGTGACGTGATGACTCATGATCTTCAACTATTATCTTGTGATACTTACATTGGCTCCTGTAACATACAAATGTGATGTAGGTAACCTAGTGCTGAAGAATTCCATAAACCCTTATTAAAGCATCTGATATCTACATTTGCACACTGCAATCACAAGCACTTGAGAGTTCAGATATACTGTAGCATGCTTCCCTCATATGCCGTGCTGCAAGTGGGTTCAGTAAGATGGAGATTGAGACCTTTAGTCTATGGCATCACATGCCACGTTATGGTGATGAAATTATGAGCATTTCCCTTAAAGGTATATTAATTACCTGTTGTGGACATAACAATGATGGTGTTCCCTCAAGAATTTGCAGCTTGACCTCAGTTTAATAATGCATTAGCAACTGCTACAGATTTATAAGTACAAATTTGCCATTATCCCACTCTTTCCTTAGACAGAGAGACAACTTGTCATGAATGTAACCTGGGGGTCACTACTACTCAGGTGAGGGATGAGTTTGAGAAGGCATGACTGTCATTGTGACCTTAACCAGTGCAAAAACATAACCCATGCTGTTGGTGTCGTTCTGCATCTCAAACCAGCCGTCCAGCCAACTAAGCTAACTGATGTATAGGCCGCAGATTTATAAACTGGTTTAAACTACATCCTTTTGCACTCACGTTCTTCTCTAATTCCAAACTTATTTAGCTTTACTTTCTCCATTGGTAGGCCAGAGGTTGGGATTATTATTCATTAATTAACAGCTATCATTAATTCAGCTCAGAGTATTAAAAAAAACACTTTTTATTTTTCTGTGTTTTTGATTACCATTTTCTCCCCCCATTTTTGATTGCAAAGGAATTGTTGCAAGCTGTTGGGGATGTGAGATAAGATGGCACAGCACGGGGATGTGAGTGGAGAATGAGATTTGGCCAGCAACAGATAGCTGTTTGGTTTGGTAAATTGTGACCAGTTGTGGATGCTGAAGATCATAAGCCTGACAAAAGGTCTCTGATTGGATGCTGGGCAGATGAACAGTTGGTGTCTGTAAATGATACAGGGGCAGAAAGTCTCCGGATAAGAAGAAGCAGGGTCTGTTATGTCAAACTTTACCTCAGTAACATCAGATTTGAACACATAGACAGCCCAAAGATCACAAAGTAGGGATTCTTCATACCCTTGGCATCAGGTCAACTCCAACATGAAGGGAAATTAAGATTAACCAAGGAAGTATTCACAGTTGTTAGATAGAACAAAGCCTATAGTTTACATTGGGTCACAGAATCCTTCATCCATTTATACTTGACTTAACCCTTGAGGAACTTTGGATGTTTCTTTCAGGTGGTATGTTAGCAAAGTGCTTGATTGTTCTCAAAAGCCTCCTGATTCACTGACATTCTTTAGGGAATGGAACCTCTATCAGAATGGCCTGCACGTGACTCTAGTTGTTGATTCTTAATACTCTAAGCCACAAGCCGTGGGCAATAAATGCCACTTCCACTTAAACCCCAAGAAAAAATGATTTAGAAACAGTAGACTTAAAAGACAAGTAGATTATATACCAGAACTAAAAACAAATCATCATGAAAAAGTTACTCCATATCTGGCTTTATTTTGGAAGAGGATGTGCAGTCATTCAGGCATTTGACTGGATTTACATTGTCAGCAGGAGAGGAGAAATTACGAAATAGAAACATACTAATGTTGTTTGATTTTCAAAGGACCTCGGAATGACTTTGCACTGCAGCAAAATGCAGACACAAAGTGAAAGCACAGAAATCATCAACAAGATTGCTTGTACTGCAATGCTGAAAATAGCCTCTGTGGGTTGAATTACAAAGGAACAGATGGTGAGCAGACTATTGATCTGTACCTCGAGCCTTATGTCATCAGAAAGTGCTGACTGATTCCCAATGTCAGTTCATTTACACTGAAGCGACAGCTTGCCAGAACCATGGGCCTGCCAGGCCTGATTACTCAGCAGATCACAAGTGGCCTTGTCACGTCCGTCTTATGCCCTTGTGTTCATTCACCGCTGTAAAATAATGTCCATTTAGAATGTTGTGTTCATGAAAGGATCTCTGCTGATGCTGTGCTTCAGTTCTGCTTCTGATTTTGTGTTTGTTAAAATGGCACCGTGCTACTGGGATGGGGGTTAGCCCTCGTCCTCTTCCTGGAGAGTACTTCATCCAGTTCCTCATTTTCCTTCCTAGAGCATTGATTTTCTTTAAGGGGTACGAGCATTCCCATATTTATTGCACATTCCTCATTACGCTTGAGAAATTGTTGTTGATAGATCAATAATTCCAGGGTTTTGGCCCAGTGATGATGGCTGTGCAGTGCCACAACGATGCTACCCGAAGGTTGTAGGAACAGCAACTCATATTCCGCTTGGGAACCCTGCAGCCCAATGGTATCAATGTGGACTTCACAAGCTTCAAAATCTACCCCCCACTACCGCATCCCAAAATCAGGCCAGCCTGACCCCACCTCTCTAACCTGTCCTTCCTCCCACCTATCCCCTCCTCTCACCTCAAGCCCCACCCCCATCTCCTACCTACTAACCTCATCCAGCCCCCTTGACCTGTCCGTCCTCCCTGGACTGACCTATCTCCTCCCTACCTCCCCACCTACACTCACCCTTACTGGCTCCATCCCCGCCTCTTTGACCTGTCTGTCTTCTCTCCACCTATCTTCTCCTCTATCCATCTTCTATCCGCCTCCCCCTCTCTCCCTATTTATTTCAGAACCCCCTTACCCTCCCCCATTTCAGAAGAAGGGTCTAGGCCCGAAACATCAGCTTTCCTGCTCCTCTGACGCTGCTTGGCCTGCTGTGTTCATCCAGCTCTGCACCTTGTTGTCTTAGGGTAGTTAGTCACTTGTGTATCCTGATTCAATACCTCATGTGGGAACACAAATCAGGATGTTCAAACTGTGTGATATTTGCACTCACAGTTTGATGTGTGATTGATGCACCAGCACTAACTCTCAGGTAGCAATGCTCTTTTGCTACTCCAATGAGTAATACAAGGTTGGAGTAGGTCAGACAGCAAACAGTTCTCCTTTTCCCAGAGGACAATAGACCTATGGAACAAACTGTGAGTATTGACTGTCTTCACATGAGAGCTGGGCTAGTTCCTCACTGCGTGAAAAAAAAACAAGCTTTTTGTTGAATATAGCCTATTAGGGTAATTTTCATCTCTTTAAGTGGTGTGTGTGAGAGAGTCGGTAAGAGAAAGGTAAATATTAGCTATCTTCCAGATTCTTTTCCAAATTGATCTGTTTTTTTGTTACTTTCCCCAGGAGCCTACATGGGTTGTTAAATCATGATCCCTAAAGTATCACAAACTGATTTTTCTGCCTGCCATTTTATTTATTTGTCTATTTCTATACATGAGAAGAAAGTTATCCCCCCAGTCAATACTATCAGACTTAAGAATTAGGAACACTCTGGACTGAGAATGAACCATTGTGAGCCTTCAACCTCTCCTGATGAATTGACCTTGTCCACATATTTAGTCATTTCTTTTGTCAAATATTCAGCTCCTGCTTGAATTTTGTCAGGTCTTTGCCACCCTCATTCTCCCCTACTTTATTCACACAGTCTGTCTTTCTTTATCAATTCTCATTTGAACCTTAGTGCTCAGAGAAGGAAATCAAAGGGACAATACACAAGTTCCTATAAACAACCTGGAGGAATTTAAAACCTATTTTGTATCTTTTCTCAGTAATGAATGCAAAAGCCTTAAGAAGAAAAATGGTGTCAAACATAATTCCAGGCTTCAATAAATGGTAAAGGGCTTATGTTTTGATAGAGTTGCTGCTTCTGTGAATTCAAGGCACAGCCTGAGGTGCCCACATATTTGAGGCTAAAGACTAGAACTAGGGTCAAAAGAAGGATCTTTCATTTACGACAGATGAGGAGGGTCATTAGTGTTTGAAATTCTCTCTCCCAGCAAGCAGCCATGGCTCATTGTATATACTGAAGGGGGACTTAGACTGATTTTCTTTTATTGTTGAAAGATATAGAGGGCAGGCTGAAAGTTCAGCCAAAGTCAAATCAAATCAGACAGCAGTTTATTGAATGGCAGATGAGGCTCAAGGAGCAAAATGACATCTTATGGCATGGCAGAACTTTACTGAGGATGGCAGCACAGTTAGAGGTGCCAATTTTCCAGATAAGATTCATTTGCCCCCTCAAGTGAACATAAAAAATGCTTTGGATTTATTGGGTGGACATAAGGAGGGTTTGTAGATTCAGTTAACCAGTATGGAAAACAAATTGTCTGGTTATTTATCATATTGTGTACAGGTTGGCTGTTACATTTCGCTACATAACAATAAACCCCACATGTCGAAGATTTTTCTCAATTAGCCATGAAACACTTTCAGGCATTGAGACATTCTGAGCTCGTGATAAGTTTTTTTACTTACATAAGCACCTTAAAAGAAGAAGATTGAACTGTAAAGTCAAATACGTCTTACATTGGGTCAAAATTAAAATTCAACCTTAAGGCTTCTCAGCAGGAGATAACGAACTCTTGTACTACATGGTTTTTAAACAACAAAGTGTATTGTAGGTGTTCTGGTGTCTGAATCTACACCCCGTAGCACAAAGCCTGCACAGTTATTGTTTAAAGAGATGGGGCAAGAAATGGGCAGACACTTCACACATGGATGATGGTGCTGTTTACAGAAGTCTAGTCCTAGAACAATTGGTAGAAATTGTTTTGGAGCCTGTGCCACTGAATCCAGCCACCACTGAACATCCGAAACAGGATACACATCCACTAGAATTAGAAGGAGAATGAGAAATAATGGGAAAACTTGCTTTTATTAGTGACCTCCAATTCAAAGTCACCAGAATTTATTTAGTGTCACAACAAAACAAGTATATAGTGCTTAGAGAGAAAAGAGGCAGAAAAATCAAAAGTGTAATCATATTACATTTGAGATTTATTTGCTACAGGGACAACAATAGACACACTGGGATCAAACAGTGAAAGGGAGCAGGAGAATCAGAATCCCTCTCAGTACAACACTATTCGCACACAAATCAGATGGAGTACTGTATTTACTATAGCCAGATGATGTAAAACAGGACTCAGTTCCTGGTCATTGAGCTTTGACAAGATTTCATGTGGAGAGGAGGCCAAAAGTGAACTTATTGGACAAATTTTAGTGGATTCTGAAGAAAAGTCATAACAGGTTCAAAACAAAAACAAACAATGCTGGAGAAACTCACCTGTGGAGAAAAAAAAAAAAATGGAGTTAAAAGGGGTTCTCATTTGGAAGAAGTGCAGCACCAGTGAAATAGTCACTCGGGCATGCATGCTGAACCTGGTGGTTGTAGTGACTATGTTGGGGACTTTGGTATGTATTACAACATGGGGAACATACAGATCAAGATTTTAGCTAACATTTCAGATTGCTCGAGATTAAGAATATTCTGAAATTGAACCTTCCTCACTCAGCAGTGATACCAAAGAAAGGTCAGTAGTCGATACATGTAACCTTGAAAATAGAATACCTATCTTCCATTCCACATTCAAAACTTGGTTGTTCTTATCCTTTAAATCAGCATGCTTTAGTTCTTGTTTTCCCCTCATTTATTGTTTGAGGATTAGTCACACCAAGACAATAAGAATTACAAGATCTCTAGGATAGTTAACTGGTAATCCCTCAGGCATAAAAGAGTTACAACCTCTTGAGTCAGGTCACTTGTGGTACTTAATTCTTTATACTATGTTTTATTACTACCTCTTCAAAACTATTACTTCCTAAAAGGCAGTGTGCAAAAACAGTGATCACTGAGAATGTTCAGCTGTCAAAGCTTATTGAATCTCAATAAGCAATCGCTAAGTGAGGGATAGTGTTGAACAGCAGTATATTGTGGGTTTAAAGCTCTAAATTAATGACCTGCAATGGTTAATTTAGTTTATCTTGAATTATGCAAGGCAATATTAGACCACTAAATAGGATATATATTTGCAATTTGGAGTCTTGGTATCATTTACATTCACAACAGACATTTTGACACAAGTATCTTGGCTTAATGTTGACAGATGTGCTTTCAAGCCAATGTTGGTTGCCTCAAGAGAATGAGTAATCATTAAAACAATGCTTTATTCTTGAAGGAGGTCAATATATTGAAGAGGTTTTTGCAAACATCAAAAGGAACCCTGAATGAAATTTAAGCTGATTTAATGTTGAAAGCGATAGAGACTATGGACAGGATTTGGGAAAAACAAATGGATTCAAGTTTCTGTTTACACACTGGATTTTGTGTATATCAACTAGAACATGAACGTCTATCTTAATATAATAAACCTCTTGACAGCATAATCAAGAAAAATGGCAAGTTAAAGCATTTTAAGGCAATATTCTACTTAGACAGCCTGGACATTCACACATTACAGAACAAGCTCAGATCAAAAGCACTTTCGATGGACTATTGATGGACCTGACTCATCATATTCTTGTTTGGTGATCCACATTTGTTGGAATGTGGAGAGAGAAGCCAAGATAGACCCACCAATCCACACTGAATACTTCCTTTCAGGTGGAGCAATGATTTTAATCTTCATTGTGCTTGGAGCCAAGGCTGTGATTTCTTTTTGCATTCGATCAGCAATACCTGGGTACATGGTGGATCCACCCGACAAGACTGTATTGGCATACAGATCCTTCCTGATGTCTATGTCACATTTCATAATGCTGTTGAAGGTGGTCTCATGGATTCCAGTTGTCTCCATTCCTAGGAAGGAAGGTTGGAAGAGAGCCTCTGGGCATCTGAAACGTTCATTGCCGATGGTGATGACTTGACCATCTGGTAGCTCATAGCTTTTCTCTAGGGTTGACGAGGATGCAGCCATAACCATCTCAGACTCAAAGTCAAGAGCCACATAGCATAACTTTTCTTTGATGTCACGGACAATCTCCCTTTCAGCTGTGGTTGTGAAAGAGTACCCACGTTCAGTCAGAATCTTCATCAGGTAGTCAGTCAGGTCCCTGCCAGCCAGGTCTAGTCGCAGAATGGCATGGGGCAAGGCATACCCTTCATAAATAGGTACTGTGTGAGTCACACCATCACCAGAGTCCATTACAATACCTGTCGTGCGGCCAGAGGCATACAAGGACAGGACAGCCTGAATGGAGACATACATAGCTGGCGTGTTAAAGGTCTCAAACATAATCTGAGTCATCTTCTCCCGGTTAGCTTTGGGGTTGAGAGGTGCCTCTGTGAGGAGAACGGGATGTTCCTCTGGGGCAACTCGCAGCTCATTGTAGAAGGTGTGATGCCAGATCTTCTCCATGTCATCCCAGTTGGTCACAACCCCATGCTCAATTGGATACTTCAGGGTCAGAATCCCTCTCTTGCTCTGGGCTTCATCACCAACATAACTGTCTTTCTGACCCATTCCCACCATCACTCCCTGAAATTAGGAGAAGAGGATCATGAGCAAGGCCAGAATCAAACATGTTTCAGCTGGTGGAACACACGCAAGGTGCATTTAGACTTGGGCACGAACCAAAAGATTGACACTAATTCAACAGGAAGGGTGTGTTGCACATTCAGAGGTGCTACTTTTCATGAAATGTAATACCAAGACTCCTATTTGCTTTCTCATGTGGATATAGATTTTAAAAAATGGGAGTATTTTAAAGTACAGCAAAGGAATTACACGTGTTCTGGCCAACAGTTCTTCTTCAATCAACATCACAAAAAGCAGATTTTGTTCATTGACATAGTTTCCTAAATTGCAATGACTATATTTCAAAAGTCTTTCATTTCTTGTAAAAGGGCTTTGGGACTTGGGGGAAGGACTATGTAAATGCAAGTCTCTCTTTCCAAAACAATGTAAATGGAATCTCAATATGATCTTGAATGGGAAGAGACACATGGCAAAAATGAATAGACAGTGCTTTAGGGCTAAATGTTGGTCAGGACCAATAGGATAGGAGATGCAATTAAATCAAGTGGATCACAGCATTTCAAGGGAACAGCTCACCAGTTTCACTTAATTGTAGAAGTCATAGTCGTGTGACTAGGATAAATTAAAAAAAAGACACTTGTAATGTGTGTCAGGGAAGAAGTAAGTCATTGAAGGTTCTTTCGCTGTTGGGCACTGAACTGAGAGAGGATAACTTTTCATTCAGTATCAAACTAATTTATTCCCAGATCTGGGTGTTGATAGCAAAATTGGGATTATCTGCTGGCCTGCAAGGTGGCTCAATGGTTAGCATTGTTGCCTCACAGCACCAGGGACCCAGGTTTGATTCCACCCTCAGGCAACTGTCTATGTGGAGTTTGTACATTCTCCCCATGTCTCGTGGGTTTCCTCCCATAGTCCAAAGATGTGCAGCGTAAGTGGGTTGGCCAAGCTAAATTGCCCGTATTGTCCAGGGATGTTTAGGTTAGGTGGGTTAAACATGGGGAAATGCAGGGGAATTGGTCTGGGTGGAATGCTGTTTGGAGGGGTGGTGCCGACTTGTTGGGCCAAATGGCCTGTTTCCACACTGTAGGGACTCCGACTCTTTGTCTGCTTGGTCACAAAAAAACAGAAGGTGACTACAGCTGAATTGCTCACTAGGTCATTTCAGAGGACAACCAAGTCACTATGGGACCAGGATCATCAGCCTGAATGGTATTTTCTGCCCTGGAAATAAAAGGACGTTGTTGAACAAATTTTACTTTATCAGCAGAGTGCTTCAATATCACTTTTACTGACAGTAGCTTTTTGTTCCCAGATATTTTAAACTGGGATTGTAATTCATATTCTCTGGATTCTGAACTGCTACTCTAGTAACAGCCACTGCTTTTGTCATAGTTAGTTTGCAAGCTTCCTTTTTAGCTCAAGCACGGAAAGACACAGGTTAACGTTTTGTTGCTGAGCCTGAATGCTTTCAAGCAAATCCGAGTAAAGAACTGCAATACAAAGGAAATCTAACATTATTTCTCATGTTAAAATCAGCTTAGTTTTTGACCTTAATCTTGGAGTTGTAGGTGAGGAATGAAGTTTACAGTTTACAAATCCTGGTTCAACCAATAGAAGTATTCCCATTATTATCTCTTCCAAAAATAAAAATCAAAGTCCTTGTTAAAATACAAAAAGCAAAATATGAAAGATACTAGTTTGTCAAAATACTTAGGTTCTTTTATTGTAGTTATTTGTAAACTAGATCAGGATGGAACAAATGTTTTTAATTAAAAATGCATTTTGACCTTTGCCCAAAAGAGAGAATATCCTTTTTGAAGGATTTCTCTTGCTCCTGTAAATGATGGGTTAACATAGAACAACAGGATGCAGTCATGTTTCCTAGCAACCCAACTGCTGGTCCACGTAGCCCAACCTAGCATTGCATTCCCAACCTTCACAGACCTCCGCAAACTCCCCACTACCAAGAGTCTTGCTCATTCCCAGTAACCCTGCTTCAGATGTCAGATGCAATTGAATGGCTTCATAGGCCATTTCTGAAAGCAGTTAAGAGCCACTCTAAGTCAGTGGGAGTTAAATCGAAAACAAATTGAATAGAAACAGAAGAGATTGTCCTTGAAAAAGACTATATAAATGCAATTCTCTTTCCCATACAATGCAAATGGAAACTCAATATGATGTATTTGAAGATACATGTGGAAAGATGCACAGACAATGTTTTAGGGCAAATAGGAGATGCAACTTACAGAACAATCATTACTGTAAAAAAAGAGAACTTAACAGTTGAAAACAGTACTAAAAGCAACAAAATCTTAGTTTTCTTTCCAAACATGATTTTGTATTGTTATGGGATTTGAACTCATGTTTTCTCAGATAAGTATCTGGATTGTTAATCTAGTAATATAACCAATATCCTTTACAGATCATGCAAAGGAGAGCAAGAGCGAGAGAGCAAGCCCCAGAGACTACTTCAAACTCTTCCTCAAAAGTATAAACTAAAATTTGAAAATCTTCTTAAAATATTTTATTTTGAATAATAATTGGAATAAAATTACCTGGTGGCGAGGCCTTCCAATGATGGAAGGAAATACAGCTCTAGGAGCATCATCCCCTGCAAACCCAGCCTTACACATCCCAGATCCATTATCCACAACCAGAGCTGCAATCTCCTCATCCCCCATGACTCAGAATCTGCTAGAAAATCACTGCAAAGAGAACCAAAAATCACAACATTTCACAGACAGAAAGAAAAGCAAACCACATTCTTGCAGTAAGTTCACCAGCAAATCTTACCTTCAAAGATAAGCCCAGCACAACTCCTCTTGCATTACAGCACTCAGCAAATATGATTACTCATACATTCCTCAGCTCATTCACTGTTCTTTTATACTGCATCAGATTCAGCTCACTTATATCACATGGGGGGAGGAGCTAAAAATACTTCTATTAAATTCATGTTTAAACCTTTTAGTTTCAATTTTAAACAATTACCCCCATTTTAATTTGCCTTTTCTTTAATGTAAATGAAAAAAATTCTTTAAATCGGATGTTAGGTTTAACATCCTAATTGTCTTGCTTACATTTGCATGGAACATTTTGAAATGTAGACTCAAGCTGAACAGAATTTACCAACATTGAATTGCTTTGAAATGGCTGGCTGTTGTTGTGTAATCATTGTGTGCACATCATGATCCCACAAATAAGGATAAAAATGAAGTGTAGTTGAATAAATTTTTATTTTTGAAAGTTTAATATTGACCAGGACAGTGATACAATGACAGTGGAATTGTTGGCTGATCATGGCACTTGATTTGTTATCAATGAAACAATAACAGAGCCAGGCATAACACTCAGAAGTGGAGAGCTTCGGGCCATTGGTCTAAAGTGGCTCCCAAGTAATGCTCACAACATGCTATTCCTCATGTACTGTATTACAAGACACTATTTTCCCAAATAAATCAAGCTTGTATTTGAATGAATCAATACCATCCACACCCACCTTTTTCTTCAGCATACTATTTCCTAGATTAACCGCACTATAGCAACAATTCCCTACATTTATACCAAATTTCCCTTGCAATAAATACTAGCATTCCATTTACTTTCCAATCCTTTGACCTACGTTCATAAAAACTTCCTCTGATTTGTGTACTGGAACAATTAATTCCCTCTGTACCATGGAGTTATGCAGTCCCTCTTCATTTAAGTAGTATATTGCTTTTTATTCTTCCTGACAAAGTGGACACACATTTTCCTGCATTAAACTCAATCTATCAATTTTTGCATTCACTTAACCAATCTAAATTCCTTTGTAGTCTTATGTCCTCTTGACAACTTACTTTTCAACCTACCCCTCTGACAAACTGTCATTGCTTTTTAAAACTAAAGTAGATGGATTTGCAATCTCATTTTGAATTGAAGCATGGAACAACAAAGATAAACTGGAGATTAATCCTATCAGTGTCTATTTTGTACATAAAGGGCAATGTCAAGATTGCAAGAAACACACATAATCTAACTATTCTCCTGGAGGCAGAGTTTCTGGAAATTGCATGAATCCACTGTATGTGTATGGAAGCTCTTCTGTTTGTTTGTTTGTTTGTTATAAAAACAATGGCGAAGGAAATAAAGGCCCTTTCTCAAGGTGAAACTAACAATTAAAGTACACACTTAGAAGATATCAATTAAGTCAGGCAGAGTCATAATGATTTTATGAAAGGGAAATTATTTTTGACTAATTTATTTGAGTTCTTTTAAAAGAAATAACACACAATGTAGATAAAGGAGAACCAGATTATGTGGTATATGAAGATTTCCAGAAGGCATTTGACAACTAGTAGGTTGCTAGAAAAAACAATGGATGTGTTTTCGGATTTTGAAAAAAAAAATTGGCAATGTGTTTCATAAAAGCTTATTTTTAAAAAAATGAGTTTGCAGCTAATGCATTAGCATGGTCAGAATGGTATGAAGATTCAGCCCACAATCATTATGAATGAATGTAGGTCATTTTCAAATTCTAGGTTTGACCATAATTGGGAATGGCAAATCTGAAACAAAACACTACTGGTAGTTGCGTGTTCCACAATTGTTCGTCTGAATGACATCTGGAGAGTACCAACATCAGTCTAAACTTGAAAAAAACAACTGACAGAACCCTTGAAGTGGTGCATTGTAGTGTAAGGGACTGAAAGCTGGAATCTTGGGAAGGCTGATGAGAACAGGATTTTGCACAGTGGCTCTGGTGGAGCATCCTTAAATCAGTTGAACAGAGAGAATAACCAACAGATTTAGAAAATTGGAAATGCATTACCTCATGGGCTTTTAGCTGAAGTGAAGTAGCAGAAATGGAAGGTATACTACCTCTGAAAAAAGTGAGATTGGAATTAAGTGTTGGTTGACAATAAAAGGTAAAACATTAGTCAGGTGAGATGAGGACTGAGTTTATACTTGAAATTCAGCCCATGCTCCTGACCTTTGGCCAAGTAGTTTGGTGGCAGGGAATGGAGAGAGGAATGTGGTAGACAGATCAAAGGACCCCCTTGTTGTTGTGCTCTTGGGCATGGTCCAGTTGACCATCAGGAGGTCCAAGCAGCAGGCTGCTGAAGTAGTCATTGACCTGTCTGACTGCCTCTGTTTCGAGGTCACATCTGTATCTGTATGCTCCTGTATTCTTGAAGCATTCAATGACCAGTGGGTGCCATGGGGTTCAGGAGGGAGTCATTGTCTTAAGTAATTTCATTTTAATTTGAAGGTTTCTTTTTAACAACTTGTTTTAAATTGCGAATACTTGAATTAAAGTGCTCCTTACATGAGGTTGATTTATTTATTTGTTATTTAATTATTTTAAAAGCATGTAAAGAGATGCTTATTTACACTGTTTGTGGCTTTTAGAGTTAGGAGATGTACAGTTATAAATATGTCTCACTTTGTTCACAATGTACAACTGAGTAAATAATTGTTGAATAAATTCAAGTCAGAAATCTAGAGATTTTTAGATACTAAGAAAATGAAAGAATATATCGAAGGATATAACTGTGGATACTGCATAAGTGTGCTGCTTAAGTAGAGGGTTGACTATGATCTAACTGAATTACAGATAAAGCTCAAAAGACCAAGTGGTCTACTTCCTCTATTATATAAAACCAAAAGAACTGTGGATGCTGGAAAAACTCAGTGGGTCTGGCAGCATCTTGTGGAGAGAAATCAGAGTTAACGTTTTGGGTTAATTGACCCTTCAGAACTCTTATTATGTTTGGCGATGTGGGTGATGGAGGATAGCATTATTCTCAGAGAACTGTCCCAACGTTATGCTTAATACTTATCTTTCAAACACCACCTTTCACATTACCATCTGGATATTTAATCTCCATACTGCTATCTTCACGTGTGTTTCATTGCAATGGGGGTACCAACAATTGGTGGCCTTTGTGGTAGTTCGCTGCCTCCAATCCTCCTTTCTATATTAAATCTAGGGGTCTATCCAATTAAAAGTGTAGAGAATAAACCACTAGAGAGAAGTACCACATCTACAAATATTCCAATTCCTCCACTACCGACGCTCAGTAGTAGCAGTATACATTTACTAGATGCTCTGCAGAAATTCACCAAAGTTCTTCAGACAGAGCTTTCCAAACCCCATGACCACTTCCATCCAGAAGGACAAGGACAGCAGAGGAGCTCCACCACCTGCAAGAACCCCTCCAAGCCACTCGCCTTCGTGACTTGGAAACATATCATCGTTCCTTCAATGTCAAAATCTTAAAATTCTCTCCCTAAAGACATCATGAGTCTGTCTATAACATGTGGACTACGGCAGTTGAAGATGGCAGATCACTGCCATTTTCTCAAGGTAAACTACGGATGGGCAATAAATGCTGGCTCAGGCAGCAACACCCATGTTCCATGAGTGAATCAAAAGAAAACTTGTATTTTATGGCAATGTATCACTTATTGTGTGATAGTAATTGGTACTGTTATCTAGTTAGGCATAATTACAAATATCAGGAGCCACATATGCCTTATCTGTCTCCATTGGGTTCTTGAGCAACAGTAGGTATTTCTCAGGGATTTGCAACTTCAATGTTAACTTTTTCAGAACCATTTCCTTATACAACATTGGCCATCCTGATTTAGAATCATAGAATCCCTACAGGCCATTTAGCCTGTTGAGTCCACACCAACTCTTGGAAGAGAATCCCACCCAGACCCATCCCCTATCCCTGTAATCCTGTATTTCCCATAATCCACCTAACCTACACATCCCTGCATGCTATGGGCAATTTAGCATGCCAATCCGCCTAACCTGTGCATGTTTGGACTGTGGGAGGAAACTCACGCAAACACAGAGAGAACATGCAAACACAGACAGTTGCCTAAGGGTCAAATCAAACCCGGGGTCCTTGTGCTGTGAGGCAGCGGTGCTAACCACTGAACCACCATGCTGCCCTAACTTTCAGAGCTGGAACTCAGCTGCCATCTCTAATTTGTTAGGGCTCCTGAGAGAACTTTGAAATGGCTTTTGTAATTTTACATGAACATGAGGACAGATGGAGCTTGGTGTAACTTTAGCGAGAGCTTTACTGTTGGATTGTGCTTCATGCTTCCTTTCATATTATTTTGTGAATAACACCCTGAGGATGAAGGTTAATTGTAAACCCTGGACACTATATCCCATAGGCACCTGTCACTAGAACCCAATGGAGAGATCCTGGCATCCCGTCCTGAATGGTAAAGTGGGTTTACATACAGTACATGGATTGTAGTAGTTCAAAAAGACAGCTCACCACCACCTTCTCAAGGGCTACAAGGACTGAGTAAAAACTGCATGCCCAGTCAGCAATGGGCATGTCCCATGAGTGAATAAAAAAATGGCAACTGGGCTTAAAGAATGGCAGGTGGAATTCAGCGTCAGACGATCTACTGTGTTGAGTGTGAATAGCAGCACCCTCAATTATTATGTAGAAATAATGATAGTACTTCAGTGGCTTAGAGGTTTTTGTGGATTTCCAGATCTCAGGAAAATGACTACAGGCAAGTTCCACATTGGTTACGGTTAACATGTCCAAATGAGCCAATTTTAACAGAGAAGCGCAGATAATGGAACAGCTCTCCAATCTCCTTAAAAAAATGTGGCACGGTGGCTCTGTGGTTAGCACTGCTGCCTCACAGTGCCAGGGACCCAGGTTCAATTCCACCATCGGGTGACTGTCTGTGTGGAGTTTGCACATTCTCCCCATGTCTGCGTGGGTTTCCTCGGTGCTCTGGTTTCCTCAGCCCAAAGATGTGCAGGCTAGGTGGATTGGCCATGCTAAATTGCCCATAGTGTTCAGGGATGTGTAGATTAGGTGGGTTTACAGGGGAATGGGTCTGGGTGGGATACTCTGTGGGTCAGTGTGGACTTGTTGGGCCAAAGGGCCTGTTTCCACACTGTAGGGATTCTATGATTCTCCAAGGTTTACAGTTGCCTGTCTCACATTTAAGAAAGATCTAATTAGTTGCAAAAATAATTTATTCAAGCTTTTAAATGTATCAAAAACTTATATGCAATTTTCACATCAAGATTTGTTTCAAGTGCTTTATTGAACTGACAAACATTTTCAGATGCAAGCTGGGGGCAAGAAAACATCCAAGTCCAGGATCATGGTTTTAACAGAAAATGATTGTGGATACTGTGGATGTGAAGAAAACAAAGTGCTGGAGAAACTCTGCACATCTAGTTGCATCTATGGAGACAGCAACAGTTTTGTGATCAATGTGACTCTTCTTTGGAACTCTCAGTTCCTATTCACATTAGTTCCTAGTCATATTACCTCAAAACATTAACTTTATTTCTCTCTCTCTCCACAGATACTGTCAGATGTGTTGATTTATCCACTATTTTATGTGGCCATGGATTTGTAGCAAATAGTGTTGTTTTATTCACAATAGGTAATTTATGTTCATCAATAGGCTATGGTCCCACAACTGTCTAAGGTCTATTGCATCAGCATTGACACCACTGCCAGAGGTTGGTGGGGGATGGGGAAGCAAATTGACCCTGGTGCATTTTACTCCTGAGCCAAAATAATTGTACTGAGGGTGAGTAAAAAGAAATTATAGGAGTGACAAAGAGCTTAATTTATCAGAGAATAACAAAGCTTTGATGTTTCACCAGACAATACTTTGATGGAAGGGGTGAAGGAATAGTAGACTTTAAAGGATCAATGCCAGTGAACTAAGATTGATTAGCAGTTGCCAATACTTCTAACACCATTGTAGGTTTGAGGGGAGCAAGAAATTATTAATTGAACATTGAATTCAAAGCAATGGATATTATCAATCTTATTATAATAATCTGAGGATTATTCACATAGAAAACAATAACCATTATTGAGAGAGGAAAATCCATGAAGGACAAGACTTGAGTAGACAGCTCATAACTGTGGGTCATTCCAATCACATCTGTAGCAGAACACACTCCTGTTAATGATTCACAAAGAAAAAGCACTCACTGTCTTGGAGTTTAGAATTGGAGTGGCAGACCAGAACTAAGTACAATAGAGAGTTCTGGAACTGTAGAATTTGAGTAATTTATTTCATCAATTATTTAGAAGCACTTGCATGTGACTATAAAACTCCCTAAGTTGTTACATTCCTTCATAGTAATCTATCAGAGAGTCTGAAACACTCATTGTCAATGACAGAGACAATTAAGGAACTCGTTACTTTCTTTCAGGCTGCGACAGCTATACTGCCACAGCCATCTCAATCTAAATTCAAGATTCACAGAACAGTTTTCGTCGTTGTCATACAAGATCTTCATCTCAGTTGCAGTAGTGAACTGCAGCAAACCAAATGGAGTCAGGATCTTGTAGTCAGTGAAACCCCTAGTAATGAGACATGACTCAGTAGGACATGGGGAAAGGCAAACCCCTCATAGATGGATACAATGTGGGCCATAGCAAAGCTGTTTTTTCTTTTCTAAAGAAGGGTCCAGACCCGAAACTTCAGCTTTCCTGCTCCTCTGATGCTGCTTGGCCTGCTGTGTTCATCCAGCTCTACACCTTGTTATCTCTGTTAATAATACCCATTGTGTAACCAAAGATACAAAAGCCAACACAGCTTGGATGGTAACAAAGGTGGACAGTATGACAAATGTCTCAGGCTCAGATGATTTTTGGGGTTCAGGTACCTTGGGCAATATGTTGTTCTTCTGAGGCAACTCATTGCTCACTACAAAATGTGTAATAACTCAGGAAACCCAACTGGAAAAGGAATACTGTTTATTGGTGTATGCCAAAATAGAGCTACAACTTTTGGCATATATATGCTGGTCCTAGCTGAGGCAGACTCGTCCCTGTGTCTGCTTATTTTTCTTCAATATCCAAAAGTGTTTATGCAGAACTGAACATTTTTTTCCCATCACCAAATCACCTTGTTATTAAATATTAACCATCACCACCAGTGAAATGCTATGAAGCCAATTAGATATTTACATGTAAAACCCACTACAGGCAATTGGAGATAACAAGGTGTAGAGCTGGATGAACACAGCAGGCCAAGCATCATCAGAGGAGCAGGAAGGCTGACATTTCGGGCCTAGACCAGGCAATTGGATTTACTTTATAAAGGGCTCATGTGATGAGATGGAGTTAGGCAGGCCATTGCCATTTCTAAGGGAACTCACACTCAGCAAGCTTCATGAAGAGATTAATTATTGATACCCCAAGGGCCTTGTAGGGGTTATCACAGAAGGAATGTTTAAATTTCACCTTACAGCCTTTGTCCTGACAATGTCTAGCTGTAGATTTGAAGCATCCTTTAGAACTCATTGTGCCCTTACTCAAGCACCACCAGTTCAACTACAACTTGTATCTGTCTGACAAAGTGTAAAATTGAACAGGCCCTCACACAAGGCAAGACAAATTCAATTTGACCAATTATTGCCCCATCATTTTACTCTCTTAATCAGCAAAAATGTAGTGGAAGGTGTTAATAGCCCTACCAGGCAGCAATTAATCACTAAATAACTTATCTACTTATACTTAGTTTGGGTTTTGGCAAGACCATTCAACTTCAGTTTTCATTACCGCTAGTGTCCTAGGCTCAACTATCTTGAGCTGCTCCTACATGACCCTCCTTCCATGATAAGCTGAGAAGTGGTGACATTCATTGCTCAATGTACAATGTTCAGAAAACAAAAGATAAAGCTAGGGGCTTGGAACCAGAAATTGGAAGAAAATGTGGACAAAATAATGATGTGCTAGGTGTAGTACTAGGTTTTACGCATGTCAGTTTGCCAGCACACTAAACTCATACTTCTTACTGAAGTGGTTAAAAGTATATAGCTTATACCCACTCAAATTGCTAACTTCTCAATGAATTAACACCATAACTGAGATTTAAAAGAGTGTTTTAAACTGAGGGGCAGAAACTAAAGGAATTAAAAATATTACTTGTGTATATATGAGACAGGTAAGTGAAAATTGTTTCCACATTAGAATTCTAGGATCTCTTACAGAGTTGTTGTTTTGAGTTTAATGTGAATCTTCTTCAGAAGTGGTAATTTGCAATGGTCTTCTCATCGGAGGATATAAGTAACATTCCAGTGAAAGCTGCATTTCAGTGGAATGAAAAGGAGGGAGGAACTCAAGAAAATTGCAATTGACAGGGAAATGGTACTGAGTAAATTGTGGAGCTACATGCTGACAAGTCCCTGGTTCCGGATGGACTTAATCCTAGTTTCTTAAAAGAAGTGGTTTGTGAGATAGTTGAAGCATTGTTTCTAATTTTCCAAAAGTCCTTAGACTCAGGAAAAAATTGATTGGATCTGGAAGATAGCATATATAATCCCTTAGTCAAAAAGGGAAGGAGACAGAAAACAGGGAAATACAGGCCACTTAGAGTTATAGCAGAACCTTTAGTCCAACTCATCCACGCTGACCAGATATCCCAAATTAATCTAGTCCCATTTCCCAGCATTTGGCCCATATCCCTGTAAATCCTTCCTATTCATGTACCCATCCAGAAGCATTTTAAATGTTGTAATTGTACCAGCCTCCACTACTTTCTCTGGCAGCTCATTCCAAACAACCACCACCCACTTCGTGAAAGATTTGCCCCTTAGGTCTGTTTTGTATCTTTCCCCTTTCACTTTAAACCTATCCCCTCTAATTTTGGTCTTCCCCTACCCTGGGAAAAATACCTTGGCTAGTCACCCTATCTATGCCCCTCACGATTTTATAAACCTCTTTAAGGCTTAAACATCAGCCTCTGATGCTCCGGGGAAAATAGCCCCAGCCTATTCATCGTCTCCCTGTAGCTCAAACCCTCTAATCCTGGCAACATCCTTGTAATCACAGGGAAAATATTAGAAGCTATAAAGGCATTATAGTAGGAATTTTAGAAAAATGCAAGATAATCAAACTGCGTTAAAATGGTTTATTGAAAGGGAAATGATGTTTAATCAATTTGTTAGAATCCTTTGAAGAAGTAATATGTGCTATGGATAAAAGGGAGATGGCAGTGAATAGTAGTGTCACTGGTCTAGAAATCCAGATGCCCAAGCTAATGCTCTGTGGGCAGGAGATCAAATTGCATCACAAAGTGACTGGAAATCAAACTCAAGCAATAAATCTGGAATTGAATGCTAATCTCAGTAATGATGACCACAAAAAGTATCATTGAATGATGTAAAAACTCATCTCATTCACGAATTATTGTTTAGGGAAGGAATCCTGTCTGCCATCCTTATCCTGTTTGGCTCACATGTGATTTTAGACCCAGTCCCAATGTGGTTGAATCTTAGTCATCCTCAGAAATGTTCAAGCAAGCCATTCAGTTCAAGGGCATAGAGATAGGGAACAGATGTTGGCTTTGCTTGCTCTGTCTACACCCATGAATTGTTTTAAAGAAGTAATGGAACACGCATTGAGGTTATCAGTGAGGTGACAGAAGTTTCAACAAGGGATGAAGAAAAGAACTTCCTCCACTTCACTCACAGGAGGGAAGACCAGTATGAAAGGGTGCATCAGGGATAAGTCCATGAGGTAAATATTTTTATGTCGCTGTTCATGGGTCAGAGGGAGCAGGAATATTTACTCCTGAACCACCAAGATTACCTCAACACAGCCTGCGATCTGACTCCCCAATCTCCAACTCCACTACTCATTCTCTTCCCCAGAATCTCCAACTACCATATTTGATCTTTGACTCCCTCACCCTCATCCAGTTTGGCTGAATGTGATGTACTGATGAAGGGAGGTCATTCACAGTGTATCAAAAATTTGCCCACTAAACAGATAAAAAGTATAATCTAAGAGGGAATTTTTTGTGAAACTTTACAGGCATACACATTTATTCAAAAACGCTTTCTAAAAATGTGATTTTATATGGTGGAGACTTTTAACTGGACTGCCCTCTCTACTGATCCCTCCCCCAACCCACAACACCATCCCAAAACTTGTCCCTATCTCATGTGATGTCAATGAGCTCAAAACTTAGGTAGTATTAAGAGAAGATCAATAAACACAAATATGTCACTTAGGTAGCTTAACATTGGATTTGATTTTTAGAAAGTTAGTACATAGGAGGTATAAAATAACTACCGTTTTCTTTATATGTAGATGTACTTTTCTTTTTTCTCTCTTAATTTCCAGTAATTTCTAGCAGGTTTTGAATCATGGTGGATGAGGAGATTGCAGCATTGATTATAGATAATGGATCTGGGATGTGTAAGGCTGGGTTTGCAGGGGATGATGCTCCGAGAGCGGTATTCCCTTCCATCGTAGGGAAGCTTCGACATGAGGTCAGTATTTAATAGACTTTTTTTTTAACTCTTCTAATTTTTATAAGGGGCCTTCAACTTGCTAACAGATATCATCTTGTAAGTTCTTTAAGGAAGCAAACTGTATGTTAAACGATGAATTTAGAGACTGCAGTCAATATTTCAATGGTGTTATTTCTCTAGACTTCTTTTCTCTTTTTCTCTCCCAATCTTATGTGTTTAAGTAATTGGTGTTTATGAATAAACACTGAAAAAGTATAATATTCAAAAATTGGAAGCTCACCAATAATGCTGAGCCAAAAGAAATATTAGGAGGAGTAAATAATATATTTGTCAAAAATGTAAGTGAGGAGTGAAAAAAGTAGAGAGGATTGGTGCCTAGATAGTTGAAGAAATTGCTGCCAAAGTTGGGACAAAGAAAGTACAAGGTATCACGGAGAGATTTAAAATGCATAAAATATTGGAACTGTCAAATCTGTCAAAGAACTGCCAAAAATCACTTTCAAAACTGTCAAACAACGTTGAATTGTTCTATGGAGATGGTACAGTGACGTTTACTAGAAAGATGCCAAGGATGAAGACTTTAGTTATGCAGAGGGGCAAGAGAAACTAGGGTAGTTTCTATGTTTTCCTTGCAACAGAGAAGATTAAGGTAGTTGGGCAGGTTTAATAGAGATGCTCAAAATTATGGGAGAAAAATTTGAAAAGATTGATAGGGAGAAACTGGTTCCAATTATGGAAAGTAACTAACCAGAGGAAATCTATTTAGAATAATTGACCCAGATGTGATATAAGGGAACCTTTTTTAAACACCGAGACAACAAGGTGCAGGGCTGGATGAACACAGCAGGCCAAGCAGCATCATAGGAGCGAATGTACTGTCCAAATGAAAGGTGATAGCAATTAACTAGGAATGCTCAAAAGTGAATTCAGTAAATAGCCAAATGAGAAAAAAAAATGCAGGGTTATGGAGAAAGAGAAATGGAGTGTGATTGATTGGATATCTCAACTAAAGAACCAACACAGGTATGACAGGCTATATGTTTTCCTACTCTTCTGCTTTAATCTATAACTTTATGGGAAATCCATATGTGGTCCTGCAGAGTTTAACACTGTGGACTACCATATTATTTGAAGCCATCCCACTACTCCATCTATGTGCAAAATACAGTTAGCTATATTGTAAGGTCTGTTGGTTAATGCAGAAAATAGACACATGTTTCAATAGACAAGCTTTTCATTTGCCCTCAACTGGACAATTCACAAGAAATACTACAGTAAAGGGAAATAAAAATTGCACTGTATGAGAGGACAGTGCTGATTGACAAGTGGGCTTTGCTTGCAAATGGCATTGTCAGTGAGAATCCACCATTTAATGATGACTGACCGTTATCTGCCAAGATTTGTTTAAATTTTAAACATGGTAAGTTGACTCTGACTGGTCAAGACATTGCCACAAGAAAGGGACCAGAGAATGGCTATTATTTATTTAGTTGCATCGAAAAATGAGCAGTGTGTGTACATGTTCATTCTGCAAAGAACAAGTGCTCTGTGTATTTGTACATGTAGCTTCCACTGCCCCGTAAGTTGCCATACTGCAAATCTGATTGATCATCGACATTGGTTGTCACTAATGTTGTCCAATTGCAGAATCACATCTAATATTGGATTTTGTGAGAAACTCACAGCATAATGTCTAACATTAGATGTGATTCTCTTTTAGTTTAATATTACTTACAAGTTTTCCTAATGAGGGCAGGATTTTCAACAAAATGTGCCTTTTTTCAGCAATACTCAATTTCAATACTACCAGGCAACTATAAGATCTATTGGGCGACTTTAAATTTAACATTAATGTTTTCAGTTAAGGTCAAAAATCACACGACACCAGCTTATACTCCAGCAGGTTTATTTGAAGACATAAACTTTCGGACTTTCACTCATTCTTCAGGTGTCAGTGAGAGGGGTGGCATCAGACACAGAATTTATGAACAAAAGATCAAAGGGTCATAGACCAGTGTTGAACAAACCTAAGATGGCTGTTAAATCTTTAATCAGTTAGAAAGAATTACTATGCAAATTCCAGAATTTCTTTCAAGTCATTGGCCTGAGATAGCCAAAGGTTTTATCAATTCCCTCAGTATAACATAGGTGACATCCCAGGTCAGACAATGCATTTTAGGTGTGAGGCCTTGTTTCGAATCTGGCTGTGCATCAAATTGGAGTCAGACTGGTTTTATTTGCAAAGTAGGAATTTATAAAATGCCACATTGACTGTCTACAAATTGTGTGCTTTTTGAACAAAATAGAATGTATCTGCAATTACAGATCTGCAAATGCAAATACAGCCCATAGATTTATGGATGTGCTCTGTGTGTGTGTTTGTGTGTGTGAGGGAGCGGTGCGTGTGTGTGTGAGGGAGCGGTGCGTGTGTGTGTGAGGGAGCGGGTGCATGTGTGTGTGAGGGAGTGGGTGCGTGTGTAGATAGTGTGGTGGGGTCACCTGTAGCATGACATGATTGCAAGATCCCTGCTGAGGCCACCCTCTTGGGTGCCGAATTTGGTCATCAGCCTGTGCTCGGTGACTCCACCCTAAACATATTAACACAGGCAGGACAAGTCCTACGCATACACAGACATAACACAGTGTGGAGCTGGAGGAAAACAGCAGGCCAGGCAGCATTAGAGGAACGGGAAAGTTGATGTTTCAGGTCAGGACCCTTCTTTTCTGAAGAAGGATCCTGACCTGAAACGTCAGCTTTCCTGTTCCTCTGATGCTGCCTGACCTGCTGTGTTCCTCCAGCTCCACACTGTGTTAACTCTGACTCCAGCATCGGCAGTTCTTACCATCTCTATGCATACACAGGATCTGTTCAGATGAGGAGGAATGCAACGGATGCCTGTAGATGCTGAAGGACACCCTCATAAGAATGGGATATGATGTTGAACTCATCAATCGACACTTTCAATGTGCCACAGCAACGAACTGTAATAATCTCAGAAGGCAAATATGGGATACATCCGACAGCGTACCCTTCGTTGTCCAGTACTTCCCGGGAGCAGAGAAACTACGCTGTGTTCTTTGCAGCCTTTAACACATCTTCAATGATGATGCGCACCTCGCCAAGATATTCCTTATGTCTCCACTTCTCGCCTTCAAACAACCGTCAAACCTTAAACAGACCACTGTTCGCAGCAAACTACCCAGCCTTCAGGACAACATTGACCACAACAACACACAACCCTGTCATGGCAATCTCTGCAAAACATGTCAGATCATCAACATGGACACTACCATCACACATGGGAACACCACTCACCACGTACTTGGCAGATACTCATTTGACTCGGCCAACATTGTCTATCTCATACGCTGCAGGCAAGGATGCCCCGAGGCCTGGTATATTGGCAAAACCATGCAGACACTACGATAACAGATGAATGGACACCGCGCAACAATCGCCAGACAGTAGGGGAACACTTCAGCGGACAAGGACATTCGGCCTCGGATCTTTGGGTAAACATCCTCCAAGGTGTTCTTTGGGATACACAACAACGCAGAGTCACCGAGCAGAGGCTGATTGCCAACTTTGATCCCCATGAGGACGGCCTCAACCGGGATTTCGGATTCATGTTGCACTACAGGTGACCCCACCACACTATACACACATGTGCACAAGCGCACATACACAGTCTCTCTCTCTCTCATGCACATGTATAGTGTCTCTCTCTCTCTCTCTCTCTCTCACACACACACACACACACACACACACACAGTCACTCTCTCTCTCTCTCACACACACACAGTCACTGTCTCTCTCTCTCACGCACAGTCACTCTCTCTCTCACGCACACGCACGGTCTCTCTCTCTCACGCACACATACATGCACACACACTCTTTCTCTCACACGCACACACGCGCGCACGCACATAAATCTATGGGGTGAATTTGCATTTGCAGATTTGTAATTGCAGATACATTCTATTTTGTTCAAAATGCACACAATTTGTTGATAGTCAACGTGGTATTTTAGAAATTCCTAGTTCGAAAGTAAAACCAGTCTGACTCTAAGTTGATACACAGCTAGATTCTAAACAAGGCCTCACACCTAAAATGCATTGTCTGACCTGGGATGTCACTTCTGTTATACTGAAGGAACTAAAATAACCTTTAGTTATCTCAGGGCAGTGACTTGAAAGAAATTCTGGAATTTTCTTATTAATCCTTTCTAACCGATTTAAGATTTAACAGCCGTCTTAGTTTTGTTCAATACCACATCAGTTTTTATGACCCTTTGATCTTTTGCTTATAACTTCTGTGTCTGATGCCACCTGTCTCACAGACACCTGAAGAAGGAGCGAGACTCCAAAAGCTTGTGTCTTCAAATAAACCTGGTGTTGTGTGATTTTTGACCTTGTCCATCCCAGTCCAATATGGGCACCTCCGCATCATATGTTCAGTTAAGGGAAAATTCTGACCCTTGAGTATGTAGTACATGAACAGACTATCTTAACTAGGTAGAATGACAGGTACTAGGAGAAAATGAACAATTTCTAAACAAGATACATTTAAATGTTGAATTTTAAGCTTACATTTATTGGTGCATTAATTATGTAAGCGTGGAAAATGAAGGGGTGTTGGGTGAAAGAGCAGGTCAGAGGCTAGGAATTCTGCAACAATAGCTTATCTTCTGACTCTCCAAAGCCTGTCCACCATTAACAAAGTACATGTCAGAATTGTAATGGAGTTGTCTTCTATTGCCTAAATGAGAGCAACTGCAATGACACTCAAGAAGCTTAGCAACATCCAGGACAAAGTAATCTGGTTAACTGGCACCCCATCCACAAGCATTCACTCTCTCCACCATTGACACTCAGTAGCAGCAATGTGTACTATCTATAAGATCCAGAAGTTTACCAGGCTCCTCAGACTGCACTTTCCAAAAGTTATGACAACTACCATACAGAAGGCCAAGGGCAGAAGATATATGAGAATAATATAACTTGCAAGTTCCCCTCCAAGCCACTCACCATCTGTTTTGGGTCACCTTCACTGCGTCAAAATTCTGGAACTCCATCTCCAGCATCATTGTGGGTCCACCAACAGCAAATATACTGAATCAGTTCAAGAAGACAGCTCACCACCACCTTCTGAAGGACATCTAGCGATGGACAATAAATGGTGGCTCAGCAAGTGATGGCCCTGTCCCATGAATGAACAAAAAAAAAGAAATGGGAGGAGGATGGTGGAACATATAAACCTCCTTGTCTTCAATTTCTTTTACTAGAATACTTCACAACTAATAATTGTTGCCTGGACCATAATGACTGAACATAAGTTGTTAAAGAGATAGCATCATGTCTTTTAAAACTAATTTAATTTTTTTTGTGAAAGAAGATTTATGTATTCTGAAATAAAATTCTACAACACAACAATTCCCTACAACCAGATGTGAATGTATTTGAATCCTCCACTCTGAGAAATTTAAATTCAATGACCCCAGTTTTTGTTCCCAAATCAGGAATGCAAAAATAGGATATTTCCTTGTATCACAAACCCAACCTGAGAAAAAAGACCCCAGAAGGTCTAATTTATATTCCGAATGGCAGAGTTCCTTGCGAAGCAGGCTAGGCAACCCCAGAATGAGAGTGGAGGATGCTGGTCGTGGATACAGACTAAGCTGCAGATCTACTCTGTTTGATTTTTGAAAGAAAAGAGAATGAAACCAAAAACGTCCCTCCAGCTCTCAACCTTCACACTTTTTCCCCAACACACTCCCCAGGCCCCAATCCCTTCCTGCCACTCTATAATCCTCTACTCATCCCAATGGCTCATCATTCACACAATGCCACCCTGATGCTCAGAATTGGACACAATATTCCAACTTAACCAATAGGCTTAACCGATAATTATATAATTGTTTGGCTTAATGTCTTGTGCTCTTGTCTGTTATGTATTATATCTCATGCATACGAAGATATGGCACCAGTTTCTTTATCAAAACCAGAGTTTGTAGTCATGAGATTTCAGATTACTTTTAGTTTTTGGGAAACCACACCTAGTTTTGACTAACAGCACACAGAAAGAAGGAGTCAGACACATATGATCAAACATCAAACAATTGAACAATTAAATACTGCCATCACTATTTTTAAGGTCTGAAATCCTGCTCTTTTTTTTACACATCTTTCCCTATTCAATCAAAGATTTGTGTGTGTGTGCTCCCAGATCACTGTTCCTGTACTAACGTATCATTAGTTTATATTATCACTCCTCATTCTTACTACAAAAATGATTCACTTCTTTATTTGGTATCTGTCTTCCTATTTCATCAGTGTCTCTGTATCTCCTAAAACCCATCACTTTCCACCTCACTGTTCTTTACATTACCATTATCACATTCTGCATTTGGGTAATTAAAGTCTTCTATTATCGCTATTCAATGATATTTGCAACTCTGTAACATCCTTGTTGATTTGTTGCTTACATCCTTTTCACTGTCAGTGCTCTATAGGCTAAGCTGAGCAAGTAATTGTACCCTTTTTTAATTATTTAGTTCTAGCCAGTGCATTTCTACTGAAAGAGACCAAAGTAGCTTCTAGTTTCTTTTTGCTTTTGCTGCTGGTGACTAAAAGTAACTGGTTCGAAGTGTTTGAAGGCTTTCATGTATGTGATGGACTCACGTTGAATAATGATAGGATGCTGAACTATAGAGGGCATTGGGGAAAGTGACTTAAAATTTTGTAACACGGGATGTGGCTAAGGACAGGTAAGCTGTTTGTCTCGGTGCTTACAATGATTAAACAGAGATAGATGTTGGAATATGTACTAGTAGGTGTAAGGAAGTGTCAGCTGTGTGACCTAAGTGATGTGAGAAGTGTTGGTCTGTGGCTATTGTGCCAATATACCAATGGTGAAGGGCAGCTCCCGACTGCCAGTGCTTGGCTGGGTGTGTGGCTAGAGTCAAAAATGGTACCAGTGCCAGGAAGTCCATGATATCTGAGTCAATGGCAAGTACATCTGCTTATGGCCACTGAGAGAATTGGGCTACCATTGGACAAACAGGATGCCATAGAAACATGATAGCTCTATATGAGGCAAATTTGGGATGACAATGCGAGCAACACATTGTGCTTCATGAAGGCAAACCCAATGAAAATGGTATTTAGCTGATTTCTGGTAAAATTCTGTCCCAAATTTCAACCCATTCCCCAAAACCACCACTTCACAGTGATTAAAATCCACCTCTATGCCAAATCTTTGTATTTGATTTAACTGATTCTCCCTATTTCAGTCTTGTAGATGGTGGAGTCTACTTGCTTAAATACTCAAAATTGAGACTTTAGACTTTCTCAACTTCTAATAAGCTGTTTATTTGTGGCCTTACCCTCTCAGCCTAAAAGATGCAAAAACCAACCTTTTCTGTTGAGATGAGTTAATCCATTAATTGGGCTCTTTCCAGGAAAGAGACTGTACTTGCTCTTGACACCAGCCAAGTCTCCTCCAAAATGTCCTAAAATATTCAATCTCTAGGTTTCTTAAATTAAAACATTGCTTTTATCTTAAACTCCCCAAAAAAGTGGTCTTCGATGTTTACCTTACTGATTATAAACAAACACAACATGTAATAATTTTCCCTAATACTCCAGAGGTACCCTAATCTTCCAAAGTTTACTTGGTTAGTTCACTATTCAGGGAGGACTGCCTGCCCTAGTGATTTTTTTTTTACAAATACCGTTCACAAAAATGACTAACATGTCACACTACTATGGGGCTATCTACAACAAATGAACTGCAGTGGTTCAAGAAAACAGCTCACCACCACTTTCTCAAGGGTGGCTAGGGACGGGCAATAAATGCTGGCCCAGGCAGCAATGCCCAAATCCCATGAATGAAAAAAAAACACACCTTTCATCACACTTTCCACAAGATAATAAAAATGTATCCATAAGTGGCATTTTCATCATTTCCCATAAAAACATTTAATACTATTTTACTGCTAAATTAACAGTAATAATATGTTCACATTAAACATACAATGAACTACACGGTGCCATATTTTACATAAAACTGTTTGGATCGTAGCAATTGATATCCTTTGGAAAAAGCATCAGCTATAATGTTATCTTTGCCAGGAACTTTAATTATTTTTAATTTGTTCGCCTGGAGGATGAAACTCCATCAAAACAACCGAAGGCTCTTGATCTAAATTCTCCAAAAATAAAACAAAGGGTTGTACTCCGTATAAACAACAGTTTCTTCAGTGTGTTAGTGATGTAGACTTCAAACTGATTTTGAGACATTACAAGACAATGTATCTTTCTCTATCATTGAATACATGCATTCAATTTTGTCAAAACAACTGACAGACCATTCTATCACCATTTTGTCATCTTGCTGTAAAACGGCACCCACACTGATGTCACTGGTGTCAACAATCTGTTTAGAAATCTTTTCATAATTTGGTGCTGCTAAAACCAGTGTGGTTTCCAGTACAGGTTTCAAGCTATCAAAAAATTGTGTTCTTGCATCTATTCAAATTCACAGTCTTCCTTTAACAAATTTGTCAAAGGAGGAACTGTGGTGTGGACACTTGAAACAAATGTCCAATAAATTTCATGCAAGGCAATATATCACAAATGTTCACATTTTGTCCTAGGCATGGGAAAATCCAAAATAGCCCTTATTTTTATCTCTCTAGGTCCTACTTGGTGTTGTACCACTATGTAACCCAAATATTTTATTCAGATTTATAACCAAGCTAGCTCTTTGTAGATAATGAAATGGTTCTTTCAAGTGATCTAATGTTCTTTCCAGGCAGTGGCTGAACACAACCAAACTGTCAATGCAATTACATAGCCCCTCAATGACTTTATTGTTTAATCATTGGAATATTCTGGTGCATTTTTCATTACAAACAGCATGACTTTGTACTGAAAAATTCCATCCAGTTTACAAAAGCTGATATTTCTCTCCAGCTCTCAATCAATGGAACTTGCTAATATCCTTTCAGTGAGTCAATTTTGTTGATGAACCCGTACAGTACATGTCAAAGTCTTTCAATGCAGTTCTCAAATCTTGAAATAGGATTTGAGTCAACTTTTGATTTTTGTTGATTTTGTGATAATCAATACAAAAACTTTGTGACCCATCACAACAGGTGAGCTCCATCTACTACGACTCAGTTCAGTAATGTAACTGTTAATCAAAACTCCTTCACTTGGGCTAATTGTGATTGTAAAGACATTGTTTTATAGCTAACACATCCCTACGTGCACATAATGAACTACCAAAGATGTTTTCCTGAACTATTTACACAAATTGATTTATGATTCTGTAATAGCCACTTTCATAGCTTTCTGGAAGATAAATTATCTTGCTGTGTAATGTTTTAAATTCCTCTATTATTATTCAAACTGATTATGGAGGATCAATTTGTAATTTTTCAAGTTATGATTAATTCTCCAACTACCTGATAGTATTTTCATTTCAGTCCCTACTTCTTTCACATACCATATATACACTTTTCTCCTCATTCTTCCCTGTCATGATGTCTCTTGGCTGATTTTTCTTCCTCTCTGGAGAATTCACTTCATTATTTTCTCACTTTTTTAATTCTTTCATTCATGGGTCCAGCATATTTTCTCCATCCCTAAGCGTCCTTAAAATGTGGTAATGAGCTGCCTTCTTGAATTGATACACTGCAATCACTGTAGATTTAGGAAAGGAGTTCCAGGATTTTAACCCAGCAATACTGAAAGAACTGTGAGATATTTCTAGGTCAGAATAATGAGTGGCTTGGATGGGAACTTGCAGGTGGTGGTGTTCTCATTTATCTGTTGCTCTTGTCCTTCTTCATGGCAGTGGCCATGAGTCTGGAAGGTGCATCAGAGGTGCAGGAAGTGAATGTTTGAGGAAGTGGTTTCAACCCAGCAGGGGATTTTTTTTCCTTTATTCATTCACGGGACATGGGTGCCGCTGGCTCGGCAGCATTTATTGCCCATCCCTAATTGCCTAGAGGGCAGTTAAGAGTCAACCACATTGCTGTGGGTCTGGAGTCATATGTAGGCCAGACCAGGTAAGGATGGCAGTTTCCTTCCCTAATGGGTGTTAGTGAACCAGATGGATTTGTCTGACAATCGACAATGGATTCACGGTCATCATTAGACTGTTAATTCCAGATATTTTATTGAGTGCAAACTCCACCATCTGCCGTGGCGCGATTCGAACCCAGGTCCCCAGAACATTATCTGGGTCTCTGGATTAACAGCAATAATACCACTAGGCCATCACCTCCCCTACTACTTTGTCCTGGATGGTGTCAAGCTTCTTGAGTGTTGTTGGGGCTGCACTCACTTGGGCAAATAGGAAATATTCCTTTACACTCTTGACATGTGACTTGTGGATAGTTGACATGCTTTGGGGAGTCAGGAAGTGAGCTAATCGCTGCAGGATTCCTAGCCTCTGATCTGCGCTTGTAGCCTCAATATTTATATAACTAGTCCGTTTCAGTTTCTGGTTAATGGTAACCCCTAGGATTTTGATGGTGGGAGGTTCAGTGATGATAACACCATTAAATATTAATGGCCAGTTGTTAGATTCTCTTTTGTTGATAATAGTCCTTGCCTGCCACTTGTGCAATGCAGATGTTACTCATCACTTGGTAATCTAAACTTGGATATTGTTTAGGTCATGTTTCGTTTGGACTGGTTCAGTGTCTGAGGAAACATGAATGGGATTAAACATTATGCAATCATCAACAAATGTCCCCACTTCTGACCTTATGATGGAGGGAGATCATTGATGAAGCAGCTGAAGATGGTTGGGCCCAGGACATTACCCTGAGTAGCTCCTGCAGAGATGTTTTGGAGCTGAGATGGCTACCAACATTCCTTGCTGTTAGTTATGACTCCGAGAATGGGATAATTTTCCTTCTCATTTCTATTGGCTTTAATATTGCTGGGGTTCCTTGATACCACATGCAGTTAAATGGGAACTCGATGTCAAATACAGTCACTCTTACCTCCCCTCTTGAGTTCTGTTCTTTTGTCCATGCTTGAACCATGGGATGAATGCTGACATTTGTCATGCTGGTGACCTCCAGCCAGACTCTTTCAAATGCTTCAGCCTTGCATTTTGTACTGATGTTCTGGGCTCCTCTATCATTGAAGATGGGCATTTTTGAGGAACATCTTACTGTAGAGAGTTGTTTATTTGTCCACAATTATTCACAACTGGATGAGACAGGATTGTAGAGCTTACATCTGCTCTGTTAGAATCATAGAATCCCTACAGTGTGGAAACAGGCCCTTCGGCCCAACAAGTCCACACTGACCCTTGGGGCATCCCACCCAGACCCATCCCCTTATAACCCACCTAAGCTACACATCCCTGAACACTAAGGGCAGTTTAGCATGGCCAATCCACCTAATTTTCACATCTTTGGACTGTGGGAGGAAACCAGAGCACCCGGAGGAAACCCATGCAGACACGGGGAGAACATGCAAACTCAAAAGATATATTGGGTGCTTGTGACAAAGGCATGGCAATAATTAAAGATGATTTTAATTTATATTAAAAATTGGAAAAATTAGATTTATAATAGTAGCCTTGATTGAGAGTTCATAGAATGCTTTTGAGACAGTGTCTTAAAGCAGCACGTTCTGGAACTGACCAGATATGAATTCGGATTACTTGTAAGTAGCAGTGAGAATAATATGATTGAATTTTACATCCAGTTGACAGGAGAAAATGTACATCAAAGTCTTGTAGTTTAAACTTATATAAGGGCAACTAACTGAGTATGAGAAGAAGCCAGTTAGAAATGTAAAAGTGGATAGCAAGAGCGTCTACAGGTATCTTAAAAGGGAAAAAGAAAGCAAAGTGAGTATTTGTCTTCTAGAAGATGAGACTTGGGAGTAAATAAATAAAAAAAGAAATGGTGGATGCACAGAATAACTATTTTGCTTCTTCACTGTTGAGGATACAAACTGCAATGCTTGTAAACAAGAGGTTGAAGGAAGAGGGGTACATGGTGAAATTATAATCCTTAGGGAAACAGTCTAAGAAAACTGATGGAGGTTTGCTTGATAAATCTTTGGGTCCACATGAACTTAATTCTTCGGTCTTGCAAGAGGTGGCTATTGAGATATTGGATGCCTTGTCAATTTTCCAAAGTTTGCTAAGTTATGGAAAAGTTTGAAAAGCAACAAGTATAACACTTCAATTCAAGAAGGGAGGAAGGCATAAAACAGGAAATTATGGCTTGTCCGTCAAGGGGAAGGTATTAAAAACTCAAGGTAATCAGATAGCATCAGTATGGTAGTGTGAAAAAGAAATGACGTTTAGCCAATTTATTGGAATTCTTTGAAGGAGTGACATGGGTTTTAGATATAGGGGAATCCACTGATGTACTATACCTGAATTTTCAGAAGGCATTTGAAAAGATTTCACATAAAAGAGGTTTTTTGCCCAAAGTGTATCGGGGTGATATACTAGTATGGATTGATTTCTGCTTGGCAGAATGTGATGAGTGGGGATCTGTGCTGAGCTTATTAATTGTTTACAATACATATTAATTCATTAAGATGAGACGATTGAAGTGATAGTGGCTAGATTTGCGGTTGACACAAAGCTAGGAAGGAAGGTGCGTTGTACAGATGACATAACAAGGATACAGACCTGCTGGCCTTATGCAGTCTGGCTCATTTGGAAAACCAGGCCCGCAGCAGTGTGGTTGTCACTTAACTTATCCTGAAGTGGATTTGCAAATTTGTCAATTGTAACAAACTGTTAGAACAAAAAACTACCTGAGCTGCAGGTGTTCAGAAAGAACTCCCAATGCCACACTCTCAGGGCAACTAGGCAGTGATTGAAAAATGTTGGCCTTGCTGGAAATCCCACACTTTATAAGAATTAACCCTTTTAATAAAGGAGGCATTTCCCCTTCCTCCACAAGTTTACACACGTTTTGAGATCATAGTCCCATGAGGTGACAGTGATGCAATGGTAAAATTAGCAGGTTAGTGATCCATAATGCCATTGGGTTTGTTAATGTTCTTTAGGGAAGGAAGTCAATTGTCCTTACCTAGCCTGGCCTACATGTTTCTCCAGATCCACAGCAATAGGTTTGACTCTGAACTGCCCTCGGGCAATTAGTAATGTAAAATAAGTTCTGACCGTGTCAGTTACACCCATATTGCACAAATGAATAATTTTAAGAAGACTTGTTTATGTGCACTCAATAAAAATGTAGGTGATTAGTTAATGCCTCAACATTTGCTCCCTAGCCAGAAAGTGTCCCCGTTGCTGCACTCATCTCAGTCAAGGTGACCCAGATGGTGGAATCCTTATTTTGGGGGAAATAAGTGTAGGATGGTTAGCTGCACTGCCACTGAACACCGATCTGAAGTGACTACAGGAGTTACCAAGTGCTTAATATGCCCACTCTCTTTCTCTGGGACGTCATTTTTTTTAAATGTTAGGCTCTCCAGCTGTTAACATCACAAACTCTGACCCCTGCCCACTCCCCATATTCATTTGTAAGCTCACAGGAATCCTATTAACTTAGTGCCAGCTCACAGTTCCCTACCCTTCCTCTTGGCTCCTTATATCCTGACTCTACGTCATGCCGCAAGCCCCTACACTTTACCCATAAACCATCCATGCCAACTCATCCAGTACCCACTGTGAGAAGACCTTAGAATCCATGCTGAGATAAAGTAAGATTATAAATATCCATCAGAAACTCTACTCTACATAAAAAAATTGTGAAATCCTATTCAACAAATTTAAATCCCATCAGTTTTTTAATCCTTATCAAAACAAACATTTGTATCTATAATCCCATTTCAAAGGCAACTAATCCTTTAATGACCTCTTTGAGCTTCCAGTCGTAGTGTTAATTTACATATTTATAATGATAGACTGTGGAAGCATTAATCATGACAAAATGATAACACTTAGGGTTATGTCAATAAACAGCTACTTAATGAGTGCTCACGGTACAGTGCTAGTGTCCCTACCTCTGACCCAGGAGGCCTACATTCAAGTCCCATCTGCTCCATATGTTATGTAATAACATCTCTGAACAGGTGGATTAGCAAATAGTGAAACAGTTTCTGAAACTGCCTGAACAGGTTTTACTAAACTTATTCAACAGACAGGCATTTTTCCAATTTTCAAAGGGCTTCATGTTAAATATATTACAGATTAGCAGTTCTCCAGATATTATCTATTGTTAATGAGGATGGATGGTTTCTCCAATTTCCAGTGGTGGGGCAAGTTGTTAGTTTAGGATTTTCAGACCTGATGTCACTCCACTAATTTTGTTAATGCTATGGAGTTTCCATGACTCTGAAATTCAGGCCTAATATCACTGAGTAACAAATTATTAATACAGTCCTGATCACCATTTTATAGTAGTCTGTATATAAATCAATTTGTGGCATTGATTTAATTGGCTCACTAAGACCCGATGTTACTACAGCCCTTTGTTTTCTAAGCATATAATTTTTCTACCTTTTCTTTTCCAGGGAGTGATGGTGGGAATAGGTCAGAAGGAGTGTTATGTTGGTGATGAAGCCCAGAGCAAGAGAGGGATTCTGACCCTGAAGTATCCAATTGAGCATGGGGTTGTGACCAACTGGGATGACGTGGAGAAGATCTGGCATCACACCTTCTACAATGAGCTGCGAGTTGCCCCAGAGGAACATCCCGTTCTCCTCACAGAGGCACCTCTCAACTCCAAAGCTAACCGGGAGAAGATGACTCAGATTATGTTTGAGACCTTTAACACGCCGGCTATGTATGTCTCCATTCAGGCTGTCCTGTCCTTGTATGCCTCTGGCCGCACGACAGGTATTGTAATGGACTCTGGTGATGGTGTGACTCACACAGTACCTATTTATGAAGGGTATGCCTTGCCCCATGCCATTCTGCGACTAGACCTGGCTGGCAGGGACCTGACTGACTACCTGATGAAGATTCTGACTGAACGTGGGTACTCTTTCACAACCACAGCTGAAAGGGAGATTGTCCGTGACATCAAAGAGAATCTATGCTACGTGGCTCTTGACTTTGAGTCTGAGATGGTTATAGCTGCCTCCTCTTCAACCCTAGAGAAAAGCTATGAGCTACCAGATGGTCAAGTCGTCACCATTGGCAATGAATGTTTCAGATGCCCAGAGGCTCTCTTCCAACCTTCCTTCCTAGGAATGGAGACAACTGGAATCCACGAGGCCGTCTTCCACAGTACCACAAAATGTGATACGGACATCAGGAAGGACCTGTATGCCAGTATTGTTTTATCTGGTGGATCCACCATGTACCCAGGCTTTGCAAATCGAGTGCAGAAGGAAATCACAGCATTGATTCCGAGCACAATGAAGATTAAAATCATTGCTCCACCTGAAAGGAAGTATTCAGTGTGGATCGGTGGCTCAATCCTAGCTTCTCTCTCTACCTTTCAACAAATGTGGATCATCAAACAGCGATATGATGAGTCAGGGCCATCGATAGTCCATCGCAAGTGCTTCTAATCAAGTTCCCTCAGTGGACCTGATCTGGCTTTGGGCATTATCACAAGCAAAATGATCCCGTATACAGTTTCACTAATCATTTATCTAACTTCATGAATCAGTAATTTTCTTTATTCTAAGTGATATTGAATTCCAAATACGACATTCCTCGAGATTTTGTTCCAAATAGTTAGTATTCTAATTTGCTGCCGGGGGCCTTCCAATTGTTCAGAGGCTCTTTCCTGTGTTATATTACAAAATTAAAAGCCAATTAATTTTCCATTTCAAAATCTTAATTTCTTTCATCTTTCCGACATGTTCAAGTATTGTCCATGTGTTTCCTTTATAATACTTGTTGTACACACTTAGCTTTGATGTTCATATGTCTGTGAGTCTCATCTCCTACAACAGCCTTTGTGCAAATTCCTCTATGTATAACATTGTCAATAAAATTGAGATGATCCATCTCTTAAAAGAGACTCAAGACACACTGATACAAGATCTCGCATGCCTTGTTGGCAGGGGCAACATAAGGCTCTTGAAAGGTGATCCTGTTGCTGCCCATCCCTTCTCTTTGCTCCTTCTGCCACGTGTTGTATTGTCCATTCTGATCAATCCTGCTGGCAGATTACCACCAGCCCCACCTCCCCGCTGAAGTCATACTTGTCAGTTCTGTTGAAATCCAACTGCTAAATTCTTTCAGTATTTCTGAATTATGTGGTCACAAAGGTCACAAGGTCACAAAGCCACAAGTGGAAACAGGAAGAGAAATCAAAGAATAAAGAGAAGGAAGTTAAAGTTCAGTTATCAGAAACTATGTTTGATCAAATGGTTAAGAAAAAGTCAAGAACAGGTGGAGGACAAAGTGGATATTTTCAGTTCAGAGAAATTAGATGGATTACAACAGAAAGATGCAAAACTAAAGCAGTTGTATCAAAAGTCATTCACAGAAGAAGAATCTGAGTGTATCCCAGAATGTTACTACCTTAAAAATGAAGTCTTGATGAGGAAATGGAGACCATCACGTATTCAGGCAGATGGGAAATGGGTAGAAGTTCATCAGGTTGTATTATTGGTGGGTTATAGAAAGGAGGCCTTGTGGGTAGCACATGAATGATCAAGCAGGAGGTCATGTGGGAGTATTGAAAATTCAAGCCAAAACATAAAAATGATTTTATTGGTCTGGGCTGAATAAGGATGTGGTTGAATTTTGCCGGACATGTCATATTTGGAAAACCTCAGGCAGTGTTAAAACCAATTTTGGTTATTGGCTTGTAAGAATCCTTTTAACTTGCTTGAAGAGGTGAATTGATGGGAGCCAATGGGGAGTCCAATTAAGAAGTTGTTTGGAGGATTGCTTTGTGTTACTGTCATCATTAGCTGTTGACTGAAGGTGGTTCGTGACATTGGGGGTTGGGGGTTGATAAAATAGAATGATGGAGAAGAGTTTTCTATTATACATAAGTTGCATCTGTGGTATTGTGATGAACAAAGTGAATCTTGCTTTAGTAAGAACATTCTTAAAATCCTGGATATTTTCTAATCATCTTACTCAGATATTAAAATATGTACCTGGAACAAGAAGAGCTTTTATTCATTCATGAAATAAGTGTGTTGCAGGCTCGACCAGCATTTATTACCCATCCTTAATTGCCCAAAGGGCAGTTAAGAGTCAACCACATTGCTGTATGTCTGGAGTCACAAGTAGACCTGACCAGACAAAGATACAGTTTCCTTCCCTAAAGGAAATCAGTGAACCTTAAACCCAGGCCTCATGCCACAAGAGCGCAAGGGATTCTGATAAGGTGGAGTTCAGAAGTGAATGGAATTACCAAAGAGATGATGACACAAAGTAAAGAAGGGTGTTAATAGGAAAATAAGGAAATACTCAGCTTCAGGACAGCTGAGCTGGGACTGGAGGAAGTGTAGGGGGCTAGTGCTTGGGGTGGAGATTCTGTACTGATCTGTGATCCCAGGGTGGTCTAGTCTCCAAGGGTCTATTGCCTATAATTGACTACAGTAGCTTAAAGTCTTATACTATTTTCCAGGTTATTGATGTTTTCTGGGCTGCATTTAGTTTTTTTTTGCTCTAAATGTGGAAGCAGGGATTTCAAAGATAAGTAACTCCTGCCCACACAATGAGTACACCGGTCAGATCAAGGGACAAATCACACATGTCAGTAGCGACCTGACGGGTTTCTTGGCCATCTGTATCTCACCAATGAAATCCTGCCAAACCTGAAGCTCTCAACCAGTCAGAGGCCAGCAGCAGTTAATGGAAGCTGGAGAACAGTGATGGAACCCAAGTTAGTCAAGTCTTTAACGCCGTGCTGTCGAGGAGTTCAGTCCCTTTTTTTAAAGTGAAGGGATCACAGCGTGGGTGTTGCAGGAAGATGGGTGTCAGTCACTATCATTTGCCCCATTCTGCAGATCAGGGGAAAATGGAGGACCCAGTTGTCAGGCTGTCCTGCTTTCCTTATTTTGGAAAGCTGTTGCTTTTCTTGCCTGCTGGGAAGGCATGAACTTTGACCTCAGGCCTTCAGGCCCTAACTGATTAATTGACCATTTAAGGGCCTTTACTTATGATAGGCCAGCAAGGTCACCCATGGACTTTCCTGCCCAGAATTTAATGGCTCAGGTGGTTGGTGTTGCAGTGTCAGACTGTCCCATTATTAGAGATAACACCGTGTGGAGCTGGAGGAACACAGCAGGCCAGGCAGCATCAGTGGGACAGGAAAGATGACATTTCAGGTCGGGACCCTTCTTCAAAAATGGGGGTGGGGTGGGGAAGAGAGCTCAGAAATAGAGAGAGGAGGGTTGGGTTGGGCAAGGTAGGTGGGATGGTGATAGGTGAGTGCAGGTAGGGAGTAGTGGGGATTGGTCAGTGAGGTGGGAGGAGCAGATAGGTGGGAGAGAAGATGGACAGGTTGTGTCAGGTCAAGGAGGCGGGGATGAGAGGGAGGGTTAGTCATAGGATGAGGCTGGGGGTGCTGGGGAGAACTTGAAACTGGTAAAATCCATGTTTAGGCCATCGGGCTGTAGGCTCCTGAGGTGCTGCTCCTCCAGTTTGCGGGTGGTATCATTGTGGCACTGGAGGAGGCCCAGGATGGACATGTCGCCCAGGGAGTGGGAGGGGCAGTTAAAATGGTTTGCGACCGGAAGGTGTTGTCGTTTGTCAAGAACAGAGCGCAGGTGCTCTACAATGTGGTCTCCGAGCCTCCGCTTGGTCTCACCAATGTAGAGGAGGCCGCATCGGGAGCAGTGGATGCAATAGGCCACATTGACAGATGTACAAGTGAACCTCTGCCTGATATGAAAGGTTTGTTTGGTGCCTGGAATGGAGGTGAGGGGGGATGTGTAGGGGCAGGTGTAGCACTTCCTGTGGTTGCAGGGAAAGGTGCCGGAGGCAGGGTGGGGCTAGTGGGGAATGTGGATCAGACAAGGGAGTTGCAGAGAGCAGTCTCTACGAAACGCAGATAGGGGTAGGGAGGGAAATATATCTTTGGTTGTGGGGTCGGATTGTAGGTGGCGGAAGTGGCGGAGAATGATATGTTGAATCCGGAGGTTAGTGGGGTGATATGTGAGGACAAGGGGGATTCTAGCCTTGTTTTTGTTGCGGGGAGGGGATGTGAGGGCAGAGGTGCAGAAAATGCAAGAGATGCAGTCAAGAGCATTTCGACCACCGAAGGGGGAAAGTTACAGCCCTTGAAATAAGAGGCCATCTGGATGTTCAGGAGTGGAGCACCCCATCTTAGGAGCAGACATGGTGGAGGAATTGGGAATAGGGGATGGCATTCTTGCAGGAAGGTGCGTGAGAGGAGGTGTAGCCGTGGGCGTTGGTGGGCTTGGAATAGATGTCAGTTTCGAGGCTGTCTCCATCTCTGGTGACTGAGGTCTAGGAAGGAGAGAGAGGTATCCGAGATGGCCCAGGTGAACTTGAGGTCAGGGTGAAAGGTATTAGTAAAGTTGATGAACTGTTCAAGCTCCTCGTGGGAGCACGAGGCGGCGCCGAAACAGCCATTGATGTAACGGATGAAGAGGTGGGGGATAGGGCCAATGTAGCTACGGAAGAGGAATTGTTCCACGTATTCTACAAAGAGGCAGGCATAGCTTGGGCGCATGCGGGTTCCCATGGCCACCCTCTTAGTCTGTAGGAAATAGGAAGTGCCCCAATATTAGTCATTTCCACCATCTGCCCTGTCAGATCAAGGGATTGGAAAATTGTATGTAACTAATCAAACTCGATCTGAACCCATCTTTTGTTTCCTTAATTTGAGCACTGAATATTGGCCAGGGAATATATAAAATAGCTGGGATCTTTTGAATCCACCTAAGATGGTAGATGGGGCCTGGGTTGAACATTTCGTTTGAAAGGTGACACCCAGTACAGTGCAAAAAGTACCACAGAATAATGTTTGTACTAAAGCAACAGTGCTATATGGGTTTATTTGGACATTGACCGTTCATAAAAACTAAATTGGAATGATTTCGTCATACAAAGAAATTTTCATCCTGATAAGAGTATTCTAAACACAGAAGAAACTGATATCACCAAGATAAGTATTTGATTGCTTGGCTGCTTTTCTGAGCAGTGGAATGCAGTCATGAAAGAAATACCAACCTTTGACCCCCTCTTTCTTTGCAAACTGCAACCCCAACTCCAAAATTCCTTTCCTCTCCAATTCATTCCTACCTTTCCTGGAACAAGGCCATCAACCACGTTAAACCTGTTTTCTGCACTTCTGCCCTCATTCATCCTTCTCTCTCTCCGAAACACCAATAGTGTTCATCTTGTCCTTACTTTCCACCCGCCAGTCTCTTCATTCAAAGATCATCCTCTGCCATTTCTGTCACCTCCAGCAGGATATAACCTCCAAACATTTTCTGTGCTGCTACACTGTCAGCTTTCTGCAGGAAATGTACAATGAACTCCTCCATCACTCCTAAAGCTTGATCACACCACATAGCATTTCCCAATTTATTGCAGGTGTAACACTTTCCAATTCACTTCCTTACTGACCTAGATCCCAAACTTCCAGGTGAAGTAGTATTTTACTTTGTAGTTCTTTCAATCTCGTCTACTGCTCACAATGAAGTGCCCTTTACATTGGAATGACTAAATGCTGGCTGGGTGACCACCTTGCAGAATGCCTCTACACTTTTCATAGCATTGACCCTGACCATCCAATTGCTTATTTTAATAAACCACCTTGCTCCCAACCAAACATTTCCACCCTGGGCCTGTTCCAATGAAATTCAATGCAAAATTGAGGAACAACACTTCATTTTCCACTTAGGCACTTTACAGCCTCTAGAACACAATATTGAGTTCCACAATTTCGCAGCATCATACCTCTCCGTTTGACTTACATTTCTCACCATTTATTACCAGCTCCACTACACCCCCTGCTACAACTCCCCTCAACAAAGCCATCACTTGTTTATGTCTTGCTGACTTTGCTGTCAGCAGATCAGACCAATTTTCTCCTTTTTACACATTTGTTGACACCCACGTTACGTCTCTATCTCTCCTGGGCATCTTTGCAGATAGAACGGATACACATTGAAACAGAAACAGAAATTGCTGGCAGAACTCAGTGGGACTGGTAACATAGAATAGAATCATAGAATCCCCACAGTGTGGAAACAGCCCATTCGGCCCAACCAGCCCACACAGGCATTATGAAGACCATCCCACCAAGACCTATCCTCTAATCCTTTCCTGCATTTCCCACGGCTAATGCATCTAACCTACACATCCCTGAACACTATGAACAATTTAGCATGGCCAATGCACTTAACTTGCACATCTTTGCAGCAAGGGAGGAAACCGGAGCTCCCAGCGGAAACCCACGCAGACATGGGAAGAATGTGCAAACTCCACACAGGAAGTTGCCCGAGGCTGGAATCGAACCTGGCTCCCTGGAACTGTGAAGCAGCATACTAACCACTGAGCCACTGTGCCCTGTAAAGAGCATAATGGAAGCAGCATTGTGACAATAAAATGTCAACCTGGTGAAGACACACCGTGCAGCTGAACATCAGAAGCAGTGTGCAATAGCCAGAGTCAAGCAAACTGACAGCAAGTAAATCAGATCAAAGCCACATAAGTTTGCCACATCCAGTAATGAATGATGGTGGTCAATTAATGATTACTTTAAATATTCCCATACTAATTGATGGAGATTTTGCAAACATCTCAAGCTAAAAGTACGCAGTGCAATATCCACCTCAGCCAATTTTTAAGTCCCCACCATTATAGTCATGAGTCTTCAGCCAATTTGATTCATTTCATTTTACATTAAGAAATAGTTGGGTGTACCAGGTACAACAAATACTAAAGGCCCCAATAATATCCTGAAGGGAGTGATGAAATTTCATGCTTCAGGATTAACATCATCCCAAACCAGGCTGTTCCTATAAAGCTTCCATAATATTATTATAGCACCTTTAGTACTGCAAGGAGCTTTGCAAGAGCATTATAAAATGAGATATGACACCTTGGTCAAAGTGAGAGGTTTTAAGTTCTGAAAGAAGAAAAGTAATCTGGAGAGAAGGAATTCCAGAACTTTGGTCCCAAGCAGCTGAAGGCACAAACACAAGTTGTGTAGTGGTTACAATTGGTAATGCAGAAGAGGCTAGTATTAGAGAAGATCAGATCTCCTGAAGAGTTGTAGTGTTGGAGGAGATAGGGAGGGAAAACGCTACGGAGGGGTTTGAAAATGAAGGTAAGAATTTAAAAATCAGAATGCTGCTTGCCTAAGAGCACAGGGTGATGTGGGAATGGGATGTTCCACAAGTTAAGACAAATAACAGATTTTTGTTTCCTCAAGTTTACACTGGCAAATACCTGACAAAGTGAAAACACTTACATCTTGGTTGTGTGCAGAAAAAACAACGCATAAAGGTTAACAGTTATCTGATTGTGCACACACTGGTCACTGTCATAAAGTAAAAATTGAGAACATTGTAAATATTGAAAAAGTAGTTTCAAACTGAAGTCTAATTTAACTAAGAACTTTAAAAATGGCAAGAGAAATTGGAGGTTAGTCAACATTCAACAGAAGCTGCAAGTCAGTGGCAGTTGAAAGTCAGCTGTCAATCATTTGTAAGTGATTGTCCAAATAAGGGACAATTACAGTGAACGGGAAGCTGAGTGAGCCCTTAGAACTTGGGTGTGGCTCAAATGCTGGTCAAATGTGAATTGACTCTGAGAACGTCATAATAGGAGTGTAAAGATTGGGAATTTGGTGAGAGTGAGCATTCAACATAGAGAGCGAAGAAGAAGCTGCTTTGCCTTCAATACTTGGAGTGGTTCCAGGTAGCGGTAAGGGTTTAATCTAATCTACCTGTGATCTTAAACTAGATCAAGCAAATAGTACAAAATAAGTTAGAAGTTAGAAGCCAGGTTGATTATGCACGTGTGCTAAAATTAATTAAATAAAGCAAGACTAGATAGGGATCCCAGTGCCCGGTGACGTGTCATGACTGCAGTGGGTAATAATTTATGGCAAGATTACAATTCCAGAGAATGACTTCCGCAATTAAGTTGCATCAGCAGTTCAGCACAGAGTTGTTGAACTAGAGTCCAAGGTTGCAGTATTGAGAGGTATCGGAGAGGAGGAGAGTTAGCCTAAGATAGCATTTTGATTCACGAGGCAGTCACACCCCTTTGGTTTGGATTTTGCATTCTTGAACAGGAGTGTATGATTGTGAATGAGGCAGGTAAGTAAATCCCAGATGCAGTGTCGGAGGAGCTCAGCCTTTGCATTTAGCCAAAAGGGAGATATCTTGAACCTGTTTGATGAGGTCAAAGCCTGCAGGTTGAACAATCAAAGCACCATAGTATTAATAAAGTGGGACATTCATGTTGTTGGAGTTTAAAGTGATGTGCTACTGGGTGAAGAAAATTACAGTCCAGGAGTCTTACTGTTCTGTAACTACATCTGGGAGTTACGTTGTCTTGCCTGTGCTGGCATAAAGGAGGGCTGGGGAGAATTTGGTCTGATCAATGTAGGAATCAATGACTTAGGCAGAATAAAGTATGAGGTTCTTCTAAGAATCAGGGCCAAATTAACAAGGGAAATCATAAAGGTAATGTGGTAAATACCTGTTTTACTTTGAGGTCAGTCATTAAACAGGTCCTTTAATCTTGGAACATGTTTTACGGTTGGTGGTAGATTTCCAAAACACTCTGAAAACTGAGGAGATGCCTGGAGACAGTCAGCGAAATTATTACTCAGCGAAAATGGGAATACAGAAACTCATTAGAAACTGACCCAACTTTAATTCAATGGAGAGTATAATGAGGGAGAAGTATAGAAAAGGAATATAAGTTTCTGTGGTTCAAACTACAAGTTCCCAACAAGAAGGAAATAGTTTTTAGTCAATAATTTAGCCAGTTTAGTACTTTGTTATACTAACGTTAAAATGTGAAAGGTTACTGTGCCATTCTTTCGAATATTAATTTGCGACTTGAATATCTTTCAAAGTGCTACAGTCTCTATGGTAATTAGACCAATATATATTTTGTTGAGAAATTAGAATTCCATGAGAAATGTGATCCATTTGTGGATAACAAGAGGTTAAAGACAGTATTTTAAAGACTGACGTAGCTTTGTTTTTACCAACAAGGAATCAAAGGTTACCAGGGTAAGTGGAAATATGGAGCTGAGGCCCTCATCAGATCAGCCTTGAACTTGCTGCGTGGCAGAGCTGCCTGTTCCTTACTGTATCATAGTTAGATAACAAGGATCACATCAATGAATTCCTCCACCATGAACATACTGCTGGTTACCGCTAACTAGGGACTGAACTGAACCAGCCATATAAATACGATGGCTGCAAGAGCAGGTTAGATCCTAGGAATTGAGGCATGTCGCTCCTCTCCTGTCTCCCCACAGCCTGTCCATCACCTTCAAAACACAAAGCAGATACATAATGGAATTCTCTCTACTTATTTTGATAAATGCAGCTTCAGCAACACCCAGTAAGCTTAACTCTAACTAGGACAAGGCACCTCCTTTGATTGACACCCCACCTACCAGTTTAAATATTCACTGGTTCGCTGTGCTCTAATGTTTTCTGTATCGATGCATTCCAGTACCTCCAAAGCGAGTGACTGTTTTGAAGAATAAGGCCACCAGGCAAATGGGAACATCACCATTTGCAAGCTATCCTCCATGCCACGCACCTTGCACAACTGGAAATTGCTGTTCCTTCATTGTCACTGGCTCAGGATTCTGAAACTCCCTACCTGACAGCACTATTGGAGAAAACTCGCCACAAGAACTGCAGTGATTTGAAAGCATGGCTATCATCACCTTCTCAAGGCCATCAGGGATGGATAGTAAACACTAGCCTTTCTGGCAATGTTCACTTAGGATTCAACAGTTTGAAAAAAATCATTCACCTCATTTCCCCTATAGTCCATTAAATTTTCCTTATCCATTTCGCTTTGTAAAAGTTATTGTTGACTTTGCTTTCATTACCCTTTTGTCCCTGTATTCCAGATCATCATAACCTCCTGTGTCAACTTGTCATTCTCTCACCTCACCATTAGTTCAATACAACACTCCTTGAGCACTATACTGAACTGTCAGAAGTATTATTAACAGATCTTACTTTTCTTCTCTCTCAGGGAGTTCAAGGTGATGTTCAGTGGAGGTTAATATGCATTGATTGGGTAGGGAGAGGTAGACTCATTTTACAGAGCACACAGCTGGACTTTGGGCAGAATGGAATTGCAATGCCAAATTGCATTCTCCTGTCCTTATGTTTTTAAAGAATATATGTTAGATGAGGTTAATGCTGAAAGTCTGTGAGAATGAAAAGTTTTTGAAGATGATGGAAACAGTTCAAGAGCTTGAGAAGGCCAATCTCTCACTTGTCTGCTTCCTTACCCCCCCACATTGGTGCTTTATCTTGTACTTTAAACCAAGAATGGTACTTGCACATTGAGATACTGATCTGGATCATCTCTGGCTGTGGGTGAAGTACAACATAATGGTTCTGAAGGGTTACTGTTTGAGATCTACCCAATCTGATGTAATAAAGATTTGTGTGGCAACAGTCAGAAGATCTTGGGATTTTGTGGATTGAAATCCGATATCCACAGTAGTCTTAATAACAATGTCTAACGTACTAACGTAACTTGTACATGTTTGCCATCATGCAATAAACTATATCTTGCTTAAGAGTAGGGCCTCTTGTTCATCTCAGTCGTAGTTTTCTTCTCTCACTGTAAACCAACAAGTCATTTAGACCCTGTCAAGGACAGGGGATGATGGCTGCAAATTACTCTAACCACAAGCTGGCAGTGGTTGGCATCACAACACAAACAATAGTGGTTCTGTTCATACACTGTCCATAGGCTGCTTACTCCTTATCTCTAGTTAAGGCAACTACTTACGGATTGTAACACTCCTTTATTTACTTATGTTGACAATAAGTCCTCAAATACAGCTCTCAAACGTTGTGTGCAAGACCCCTCTCTTCACATGTTTATCTAGCTGGTGTCTTTTCTCTTTCTGATGTCAGAATTATATGTATAGTTACATCATCATGATTTATATAAATCTCATTCTATCACAGTTACCACTTTTTTTTAATTTCTGTGTTTTTTTTCACACAGGTTGAGTCATGGCTGTGGTGGTGGATACTGGAACTGGGATGATCAAGGCTGGATTTGCAGCGGATCAATATCCCAGAGCGGTGTTTCCGTCTGTTGTGGGAATGCATCAGGTAACCTTTATAATTTGCTCAAAACTGAAATACGTTCAAGAGAACAAATTTCATTTTAAATCTCCTTCTAGTTGCTGGTGACTTAAACCATGTTCTCACCTGTGTCCACTCTTTTACCAGAAATATTTACTTGCACCCATGCTACAGGAGACAGCTGATCTGTTCCCAGAATGGTAAATTAAGGTTGATGAAATGGTCGGGGGTGGGTATTAAAAGGGCTTGGATGATATTTCATGTTGGTTCATGATGGGAGAAATTAGAAGACACTAGCTGCTTTCTGAGATGTGTCATCCTGATCTCCTGATGGATGAGGATACTTAGGAAGACAAGTTAGGAGGTTAAAATAGAAAAAGGATATCAGAATATAAAGGATAGAAGTTGGAAAGAGGAGGTGAGATATGCAAAGATAAATGACAGATGGAAAAGGAGATCCTAAAGGATAATGTCAGGTTCGAAGGTGTTGCCAGTTAAACCTCTGAGAGTTACATTATTGCATCCTATAGACGATGTTCCTTCTATATGTTTATTGATGAATGGTTGTTTAAGCCAGTGAATGAGTTCCTGGATGGAGTATTGTTTTAATCAAGAGATGCAGATGTCAATGCCAAGATAAATTGTATTCCTAGTTATCATGATGACCTGTTAGATAATTTCAGCGAACAGTTGATTTGACGTCTTATTAGGGAGTTAGCTATAGATTAAATGCATAAGGACAGCAGGTTTCCTTCCCTAAGAAAACTAGTGAGCAATTTAAATTTTTATACCAGTCTGAGAGCTTCATGGTCACGTTTTAGCTTTTTACTTCCAACATTGTAAAACAAACCTATGAAGTGGTATGAAAGGTTTCTTCATCTGAAGATTAGTGAATACAGTTGAACACACTGCAATCATGAGTAATTCCATTTTTGATCTAATGAGGGAGGGCAACTAATTGAAGGAGAAATAGAGAACTGGGCTTAGAATACTACCTTGACAAACTCCAATGATCTCCTGGTGTTAAGGTAATTTGTCTCCAATAACCATAACTGTCTCCCTTTGTGTCAGCCACCGTATGAAGGAAATTTACAGCACAAAGGAGACCATTTGGCCTATTCTTGTTCAAAGTCCCACTTTATAGCTCAAGGGTTGTGAAATAACTCCACAGAGGCTGGTATCCTGTTACCATGCCATCCTTTATTTACACGCGAAGAATCCTTGACACTGATCCAGCTCTGAGTGAACAGAACCCCTGATACTTCTGTTTATATCTGTCAGCCAGGGCTCCCTGTTTGAACCAGATTAACTGTCCCAAATCAGGTAACCCATATTCTATGAGGTCCACCTGGCTGACCTCATTATAATCACTATATATTGCCATGCTGTAGGTTAGAGCATCATGATTATATCTGCATACTTAAATATAATGAGGATTTTTCACTCTATTATCTTTTCGGGCACAGAGTCTAATATATTGTTATATACTATCAAAAGCAAACAACCCAGATCCAAAATCTGTAGAACCTCAAACATTACTTCTTGCCACTGAGTCAGCTTGCCACTTGACCTTGGATCCCATGAGTTGTTACTTTTCTAACCATTCTGCCGTTTGGGACTTTGTTAAAAGCCTTGTTAAAATTCATGTAGATTACATCAAATGTGCATCAAATATCCTCGACAATTCCTCAAATTTTCTTTAAAAAGTCCACACTGACTGTTCTTGATGAAGTCATGCTTTTCCTAAATAAAATTTTATAATGTCCCTCAAATTTTTCCAATAATTTTCCTGTCACTAATGTCAGCTGACTGCCCTGTAAATGCTTGATCTATGTCTTCCTCTCTATTCAAAGAATTTTTATTCAAGGTTGTCAGTCACAGTGACCCAGACCTGGGCCACAATCCTGGTCTGTGTTGGAATGATCTAGACATGTGACACACTGCTCGTGGCCTGCTTCAACACCCTCCTATTTTCAAACAGAGTGGAGACTGTGGGCATTGATGTGAACTCTCCACTATTTGACCAAATTCTCCCATTTCACACTTCTAAGTGTCTAGCTATGCCCTCAACTCCTCTGCCTTATTCTCTTATCTATGTGCATTGAAGTACATACCACTACTCATGGAACAACCTTCTTGACTATATTCTACAGTTCTCTTTCCCTAACATAATTGCTTACCAATTTTCTGCTTTTTATTTCTAGTATTCTTTCTCTCCTTTCTGAATCTGCACTCCAGTTCTGATCCCTTGTGCCAAGTCCATTTAAAGTCTCTCCAATAGCACTGGTAAACATTGCTGACATGATATTGATGTTGGTTCTGGCACCAGTGATGAGCAAACTATCCAGCTTGTATAGGTCCTACCTTTCTTGAAGATGGCCTCAATGATCTTGGAACCTAAAAACCTTCCTCCTGGACCAAATATGCTTTGATTGGGACTGACAACCAATTTCTGTGCTCAGTAGTGCATGGTACTGGGAGTAATGAGGAGATTACTTCTCTGAAGACTTACTTCTGAATTCCTTTCCTTTCTTTGTAAAATCTACCTAATTTCTCTTTCTACCTGTGCTATTGGTACAGATATGAACAGCTATTTCTGGCTTCTCATTCTCCCTCCTCAGAATGCCCTATAGCAGCTCAGTGAGATTCCTAACCCTGGAACTCAGGAAGCAACATTACAGCCTGGTGTCAACATTTGCATCCATGGAAATCCCTGTTTGTTCATCTAAATATTGATCCTTCTTCAGTATTACTCATCTGACCTTTTCCCTGCCTCTTTGTACAGTTGAAATACCTGAGGAGAACCACTGTCATCACAGCATTTTGGACTGAATATCAGCAAAGTACTGAGGCACACTTGGTGGAATTACTGCACTAAATGCTTGTCGTGCTTTGTCTGTCTGCTGCTCACCCATTTCCTCTCTTCCTTCACACTGTTAAGTTGGTATGGTGACCATCTTCAGAAATGTATAATCTACATAGCTGTAAGCCACACAGCTACATTGCAGCTGATGGCATCGACTGCACAATCTCCGAAACCTGGAGTTCAAACTCCTTCAGCTGATGATCCTTTCTATACTTGTGTTTTCCCTCTGATCCCTGTGGACCTTTTAACTAGGTCTCCTGGTACAGCATTTGTTGACTTATTTGATGTCAAGGGCAGTCATTCTCACCTCACTATTCCTATTTAGTTCTTGAAGTTTGAATATAAACTGATGGAACTGTAATTGACTGTGTTGGATTTATTCTTCTTTATGTGAATAGGACACACTCATACAATTTTCCACTTTGGGTAGACACCAGTGTGTAGCTGCCCTGGAGCAATCCGGTTAGCAGCAAGGCCAGATCAGGTAAACAAACCTCAGTATTACGGTAGAGATGTTGTTGAACTTCTTAGTCTTAATTGTGTCCCGTTATTTCAGTTACATTGAGAGATTAGAGTGGTTGGGACTGATTTCCTTGTAGAAGGACAATCTGACAATCTGACAGAGGTGTTTAAAATTATTATGGCTCTGGAAACAGTGAATAGGGAAAAGATATATTCACTGGAAGAAGGATTGAGAATAAAAGGTCACAGATTTTAGATAATTGGTAAATAAAAGCAATGGAGAACAAGAGAATAGTGTATTTCTTCACACAGCAAGTGGTTAAGATTCCAAACTGAAGGAGGAGGGTAAGACATTCCACAGGGAATTGGATGATAATCTGAAAAGGAAGAATGTTGTGAGTTACAGGGAGAAGATGAGTGAATGACATGAGGCAAATTACTTAACTTGGGGCACTGGTGGAGATATGACAGGGTAAAATGTCCTCTTCGGTGCTGTGACCATTCTGTGCCTTGTGCGTTCTGTTGATTCTTGATGTCGTGTTCAGTGACTCTAGACTGGTATCTATGATGGCGAGAACCACAGAGAGAGGCTAAACAGGAGTGTCCACATTCTGGCCTTTTCAGCCTGGCCTTCCACATTCCAATGCTGGGAATAACTATAGGTAAAAACAAGGATGGTGCTCAATTGTCCGCAGCATTGCTAACCTTATATGCCAGATCGACAGAGCTTTGCTCTGATCTATTGGTTGTGAAACTCTTAACTCCGTCCATAGCATGCTATTTTCACTTTGGAATACAAGAAGAGTTGGTGGGTATATGTTATGTGTGTATTGAGTTGCTGGCATGCTGTTCGTTGTCCGTTGAACCAAGATTCACTATTTAACATGCCAGAACTGGAGAAATGAAGGATATAGGCTATAAGGTTACAGATTGTGATGGCTTCTAATTTTGCCGCTGCTGTTTGTTTCCTAGTGCCTCATGGATACACAGTTTTGATAGGCTTTATCTGCCTTTAATCAATGAGACAAATGCAGTGTCTTCTGTATGAAGTCGCCTTTTTTTAAATTTGTTCATGGGTTGTGGGCATTGCTGGTTAGGCCAGCATTTATTTCTCATTCTTAGTTGCCCTGGAGAAGGTGGTAGAGAGCTGTCTCTTGAACTGCTGCAATTATTACAGCATAGGTACACCTACAGTTAGTAAGGAAGATTTTCATCCAGCAACAGCGAAGGGACAGCAATATAGTTCCACGTCAGGATGGTGAGCGGCTTAGAAGGGAACTTATAGGTAGGTGGTGTTCCCATGCATCCGCTGTCCTTGTCCTTCTAGGTGCTAGAAGCCATGCATTTGGAAGGTGATATTGAAGGAAGCTTGGTGAGTTATTGCAATGCAGTGTGTAGAGGTACTGCTATCAATGTGGATTGGTGTTGAAAGGAGTGAATGTTGAAGGTAGTGGATGGAGTGCTAATCAAGGACTCTGTGACAACTTGTCAGCTATACTTTGTTGACCTTAAGCCAGTTCAGTAAGCGAGGGGGCTAAACAGAGATTGCTGAAAAAGCTCAGCAGGTCTGGCAGCATTTCTCCTCACAGATGCTGCTAGACCTGATGAGCTTTTCCAGCAACTTCTTTTTTGTTTCTGATTCACAGCATCCTTCGGTTTTTATTCATTAAGTGAGGGCTCTGCCAAGCCACATTTGATTTGGTGTCATGGTCCCCTGTGCTAAGCACATTCTGTTATGCTTGATGTTTTTCAAAATGTGGTCAACATGGATCACCAGCTAGGGTAGAGAGTTACATGATAATCGAAAGTTTTCTATGTTCATAAAACTAGATGAGGTCCAAAGTTAATGTTGAGAATGCCCAGGATCATTTCCCTCCCCACACCCCCCCAACTTTGCATCATTGTGCCTCCACCTGTGGTGGGTCTTTTCTGCCCTGTATAGGACATATATGCCTATATAGACCTATATTGGGCCCTAAATACCCAGGGATGATTATGGATGAGTTAAAGGCATTGATTCTTTGGCTACGACTATTCCACCTGTTGAAAGCTGTTTTGGATAGGATTTTTTAGCCTATGTGTAACTTTGTTATGTGCTAATTTGGAAGAAAGACCATTCTGAAGAAATACTGAAAAAAAGGATTAAAAAGATATAGTGGGGGATAAAAGGGAATTATAAACAACAAAACAAGCCAATGTGAGAATAAACAATAGGGCAAGGGTTAGATAGGTTCAACAGCAGATTGTCTATAAAGGGAAGATGAATGACGACATAAGGAAAGGCAAAAACAAACAATAATGTTTTCTTTTCTACTTTAGGATGCTGTGCTCAGAGCAGACCTAAATAACTACTGTGTTGGGAAAGAAGCCAGGGACAGGCCAGATATTTGGATCTCCAAATACCCAATCAAACATGGAATTGTGACCAACTGGGATGACATGGAGAAGATTTGGCAACACATCTTTAACAATGTGTTGAGAGTTGCTCCAGCAGAATATTCTGTTCTCTTCATGGAGGCACCTCTGAACCCCAAAGCTAACAAAGAGAAGATGGCCCAGATGATGTTTGAGAGTTTTGACACACCACATGTCTTTGCTACTGTTCCTGGCTTACTCTCCATTTATGGAACAGGCCGCATCAAAGGCGTTGTATTGGACAGTGGGGAGGGTGTGACCTCTGCTGTGTCAGTCAATGATGGCTATATCATACCTGATAGCATTCGACGCCTAAACTTTGCTGGCAGGGAGCTAAATGACAACTTAATGGAGAGGTTGATTCATCGTGGGTACCACTTCAGCACGGCTGCTGAGAGATTGCTTGCTGAAAATATCAAAGAGAAGCTTTGCCATGTGGCCCTTGATTATGACCAGGAGATGACAGAGGCTACTACATCTTCCACTCTGGACAAAAGCTATGAACTTCCAGATGGTCAAATCCTCACCATCAATAAGGAGTGTTTCCAATGTCCCGAAGCTGTATTCCAACCTTCCTTTTTGGGAATACCATCCGCTGGCGTCCACGAGACTGTCAATGACAGCATCGAGGCATGTGAAGATTGTATCAGGAGTGATCTCTACACAAATATTATTCTGGCTGGCGGATCTACCATGTTTCCAGGCATTGCTGATCGAATTCAGAAAGAAATCACAATCTTGGCTCCAAAAACAATGAAGGTTAAAGTCATTACTTCATCGGAAAGGAAGTATTTAGGCTGGATTGGTGGCTCAATCTTGGCTTCTCTCTCTGCTTTCCAGGAAATGTGTATTACCAAGCAGGAGTATGATGAATCAGGACCCTCTGTTATCCATCGCAAATGCTTCTAAGTGTTACGGCCGGGTTGGGGGCAGAGGGGTGTGGTGGGGAAGATATTAAAAATGTACTTAATGACGTTATTCTCTTTAATTTATGATTGATATCATGATGATGGTGACAGTGACTCTAATTCTATTTCTGAGTTTCTATGCCTTGGCCTCATTTCACCTACTTCTGTGATTTTTTATATAATATCTCTGATTTGACTGCAACAGGCAGGCGAATGATGCTTTCTTGTCTGAACAAACCAATTCCCAGTGACCATAATTATGTGAGATGGCCAATTTCCCAAAGCAATGTATGGCAATCACATAAGATCGTGGAATCTGACAGTACATGAATTATTTGGCCTGTGATATCTTTGGCAGCTCTTTGAAAGAGCTATTCAATTTAATTCATAGCCCAGATTCTTCCATCTGACACTACAAATTATTCCTTCCAAGTGTATTATCAATTACCTTTAAGAAGTTCCTGTAGAATTTGCTTATAAGGAGTGTGCTCTGGATTTTAACAATCCTTAATGGTGAAGAAATTACTGCTCACTTCCCTTTAGATTTTTTTTGTGAGTTGAATCTAGAGTTACGATCTCTGGTTACCAATCCATAGAACATAGAACAGTGCAGCACAGCACAGGCCCTTTGGTCCATGATGTTGTGTAAAATCAAAGTGGAGAATGTGATCATTGATCCCACTACCTCTCACATGTAAAGCAGTCACTCTACCATTTGAACTAATTCCCCACACAAGTCCAATTATGAAGAAAAACATTTAGGTCCTAATTGCTGTACGCTCTGCCTTTTATTAGCTTTTTTTAAAAGCATATATTCAAAAAGCTAAGTATTTCATATTCTTTCTTAACTGTCTTATCAATTTACATTGCCACATTCAAGGAGTACTCATTCTCTGGTCCAGATGTTCTTGTGCAGCTCTCACAGTGGTACTTTTTACATTTTGCTGTTTCTGCAGTTGTCCTCTCAGAGTGCATTACATCGCATTTGCAACATTGAATTAGATCTGCTGTCTGCATGCTTATTTCATGAGTCTGATGCCGTCCTCCTGAAGTATGCTATTTTTCTGCTTTATTATTTACAGTTTTGAGTATTTTATTTAATCTGTGAACTTAGATATAGAAAGGACAATTCCAAAAGTTCAGATCATTCATATAAAACAAGAAAAACAATGGTTCCCTTGAGGACCCTGCTGCAAAACACTCTCAGAAAAGCATTTATTCATCATTTCACTGCACCTCCTAGCCCTTAACCAAGTTAGTGTGCAAGTTCTCAATAGTAATGCCATATGTTTCTATTTTCCAAATCAGCTTGTTATGAGCTACTTTATCAACATACTTTTGAATATCCATGTAAAAATTATTTACTGTGCCTTTAATTAACCCTCTTTGTTAGTTTATCAAATAACTTGATCAGATTTATCTTTGAGAAGCAAGGTATAATTTTATCAAAGACAATAATTTCTCAGTTTCTAAGACTTGCTTTAGAATGATCTTTAGTTGTCAGCATTATCCCTTCAAGATTACTGCAATGGCAAGAAACACACTATCCAGAGGATATCAATTACGACCTCCCATGATGCTGTTCCATAATGTTTTGGAATAATTCCAGGAGTTCTATCTCCACAACACTATCTGGAAATTCTATTATTGGTCATATTACATTTACTGGTTGAAACCTGTGTCCGATGATTCTACTCCCTGGCATTTTAATTTAAAACAGCTTTTTTCAAATCTCTAGAATCTTCCTTACAACTCTCAGCCCGATACTATGGATCAGCCTCAGGAATTCCTTTGCACAGTCTCTACTGCTTGAGTATCTCATTTTGGTTTTTGATGACCAAAGCTAGGCTTAGTATATAAGGCTCAGTCTGACCAGAGCTAAGTAAATCTCTGCTATGACTTTCTTCCACTGTTGACTTTTTAATAGCTTTGTTGATTGCTGTTCTACATTAGGTTGAATATATTACAAGTCTCCTCAAACAATTTCAACTTCACTTTTAGCTTTCCAGCATTGCTCATGTTCATGAGTCTTGATCACTTATTATCACTTTCTATTGCAACGAAATATTAAAAGGGTAATTTAGTTAAGATACAGCTCAAATTGCAATTGGCTAGTGATGGAGCAAAGTTTGTTGCTGTAATGAATAACTCTCCATCCTAGTAAATTATGGAGGTTGCATTTAAAAATGCTTATGAAATCAGGCCAGGTGATTGTCATGTGGATAAAGAAAGTATATCATCAGTGCTAATGATTAAAGAAAAAGGTACCTGAATCAAATTCCATCTATTATTGTCTCAGATACTTTCACACCATCTCCAAATAGTTCTTTACTTCATCAGCAGTGAGTTGTTATGGTATGCAGCATCTGCAAATGTAACTATTTTACCTTGACTTGCAGAATCTGGGTTCCATATAAAAATTGGGATCTTGGCATCGAGACTGAGTGCACCTCAATCCGCATCAAAGGGGAGTTTCTCCAGCAAAGTCTGTTTTTTTTTTAGATCTCCAGAATCTGCAGTTCTTTCTTTTATTCCAGTGTTTGACTCACTGCTACGTTTCTTTGAGGTATGCCCACCTTAAAGTTCTGCTCCTCTCTCTCTGATAGGATTTCCATTTAAGTTCTTGCGAAGATTTGTAGCTTGAGTTGTGGATGAGGCTGTTGGCTTGCTCGCCGAGCTGGCTGGTTAATGTACAGACGTTTAATCACCATGCTAGGTAACATCATCAGTGCAGCCTCTGATGAAGTGATGTTGTTCTACTCCGCTTGGAATTTATATGGTCCCGTCTGTTAAGTTGGGTTGTGTCATTTCCGGATCTGTTCTGTGTGGGTTTGTACATTCGGTCTAATTCCACATATTTGTTGATTGCATTACGGGTTGAAAACCAGGCCTCTAGGAATTCCTGTGTGTGTCTGTGGTTGGCTTCAGCTAGAATGGTCACGTTGTCCCAGTTAAATTGATGGCCTTCATTGTCCGAGTGCACTGAGATGAGAGAAAGTTCGTCACATCGTTTTGCTGTTAGCTGGTGTTCGTGTATCCCGATGGCTAATTTCCTTCCAGTCTGGCTGATGTAATCTTTGTTGCAGTCTTTGCAAGGTATTTTGTAAACTACATTGGTCCTGCATGTCATGGGTATGAGGTCTTTGGCCTTGTTAGTGTTTGTCGTAGTGTGGCTGTGGGTTTGTTTGCTACCATGATTCCTAGAGTGTCGTTGTCAGTTCAGATATGTTGTTGATATTGGATAGTGTATTGGGGCATACTGTGTCCTCTTGGCATTGCCTAACTAGTAGATACCTGTGGATGAAGTTGTTGGGATATCTGTCATTAGCAAAGACCTTGTATAGGTACTCTTCCTCCTTCCTGCGTAGTTCTGGCATGTTGCAGTGAGTTGTGGCCCATTTGAATAGTGTCCTAACACAGCTTTGTTTGTGGACGTTGGGGTGATTGCTGTGGAAATTGAGGATTTGGTCAGTGTGGGTTGCCTTCCTAAATACTTGGTTTGGAACACCCCGTTGGTCATTTGTTTTACCCTGATATCTAACTTGGTGCACCAACGAACCAAGTTATAAGAGACACACCATCTCATCAACAACATTTTCACCGGGATCAAACTTATAAGAGAAGAGGAAGACAACAATCAACTTCCGTTTGCAAATGTCAGGGTAGAACAAATGACCAACGAGGTGTTCCAAACCAAGTATTTAGGAAGGCAACCCTCACTGACCAAATCCTCAATTTCCACAGCAATCACCCCAACGTCCACAAACAAAGCTGTGTTAGGACACTATTCAAATGGGCCACAACTCACTGCAACATGCCAGAACTATGCAGGAAGGAGGAAGAGTACCTATACAAGGTCTTTGCTAACAACAGGTATGCCAACAACTTCATCCACAGGTGCATACTAGGTAGACAATGCCAAGAGGACACAGTACGCCCCAATTCACTACCCACACTACCCTACATCAAGAACATATCTGAACTGACAACGAGACTCCTATGACCACTAGGAATCGTGTTGGCAAACAAACCCACAGCCACACTACAACAAACACTCACAAGGACCAAAGACCCCACATCCATGACATGCAGGACCAATGTAGCTTACAAAATACCTTACAAAGACTGCAACAAATATTACATCGGCCAGACCGGAAGGAAACTAGCCATCAGGATACACGAACACCAGCTAGCAGCAAAACGACACGACGAACTTTCTCTCATCTCAGTGCACTCGGACAATGAAGGCCATCAATTTAACTGGGACAACGTGACCATTCTAGTTCAAGCCAACCACAGACACACACAGGAATTTCTAGAGGCCTGGTTTTCAACCTGTAATGCAATCAACAAATATATGGAATTAGACCCCATATACAAATCCATGCAGAACAGAACCAGAAATGATACAACCCGACTTAACAGACCGGATCATATAAATTCCAGGAGGAGTAGAACAACATCGCTTCATCGGAGGTCACACTGATGATGTTACCTAGCATGGTGATGAAACATCTGTACGATAACCAGCCAGCTCGGCGAGCAAGCCTAAAGCCTCAGGATTTCCATTCTAATCTTTCTTCTTGTTCACCATTACTACTTTCATTTTTGCTCTTAGGATTTGACTCACTCCTTCTCCCCTCCACCTCCTGCCATTATCATATACACCACCTTTTCTTTGCTACCATTAATTCTGAAGAAGTGTTACTAGACTTGAAATACTAAATTTGCTTTCTTTCTACAGATGTTGCCAGATCTGCTGGGGTTTCTAACAATTTCTGTTTTTGTTTAAAATGAATCAATCTTTTGGAGAATGGAAAAATGATGCGGAATTTGCAGAATAGCAAAGATTCCCAGTTCCAGAAATAAATTAACAATTTAAAGCCAGGAACAGTTTTCCATTGCTATCGTTGAAAACAAGTTTCTGATTATTTCAGTGGCTCAGTGGTTAGCATTGCTGCCTCACAGTGCCAGGGACCTGGGTTTAATCCCATCCTTGGGAAATTGTTTGCATATTCTCCCTGTCTCTGTGTGGGTTTTCTCCAATAGTCCAAAAATGTGCAAGTTAAGTAGATTGGCCATGGCAAATTGCCCGTATTGTCCGGGCATGTGCAGGCTTAGTGAGTTAACCATGGGAAATGCATGGTGCCAGGGATAGGGTAGGAGACTGAGTCTGGGTGGGATGCTGTTTGGAGGGTTGGTATGGAATTGATGGGTAGAATGGCCTGTTTCCCAACTGTAGGTGTCCTATGATTTATTTACATATCTGCATGAAATATTGTCTCCAGGGTGAGCTCAGTTTATCTTCCCTGTGCACAGCTTTATCCAAAGCCAGCATGCTGACAGTCAAAAGGCATTAACAGTGTCGTGTGGGATAAGATTCTTTCCAAAAAGGACCTCCTCCTCTCAGTCCAAAATGACTTGTCTTTTAATCTGAGACTGGTTCTAAACCCCACAATCAGGGGAAACACTGTCAATCCCTTTAAGAATTTTGTAAGTTTCTGTAAGAGTGCCTCTCATTCCTTAAGCACCGTAGACTACAGAGAATGTTTGTTGGAGGTCTGTCATCTTAACTCTGTAGGGGTTTGTCAGGCTAATGTCTCAGGCCCAACTATCTTCAACTGCTTCCTCAATGTCAGAAATGGGGATATTCACTGATGACACACAATGTTCATTCACAACTCCTCAGTAGTCCATATCCAAATGTATCAAGACCTGGACAATATCCAAGTTTGGTCTGATAAGTGGCAAGTAACATTTGTACCAAGCAATAACCATCTCCAAAAAGAGAGCATTTAACTTAACATTCCAAGGCATTGTTGTTGGTGAGGTGGGAGGGTTGGTGTTTCACATTGACCAGAAACTTCACTGGCCATATGGACACAGTGGCTACAACAGCAGGTCAGATGCCAAGAATCCTGCAGTGAATAACTCACCTCCTAACTCCACAAAGTTTGTGCACTAACTACAAGTCAGGAGTGTGATGAATGCAGTTCCAGTAACAATTACTTTTAACACCATCCAAGACAAAGCAGCTTACTTGATTTAGAATCATCGAATCCCTACAGTGCAGATAGAGGCCATTCAGCCCATTTAGTCTGCATTGAATTTCCGAAGAGCATCCCAGCCTATTCCCATAACCCAGCATTAATCATAGTTAACTCACCTGGCCTACACATCTTTGGACTGTGGGTGGAAACCGGAGCACCTGGAGGAAACCCACGCAGACATGGGGAGAATGTACAAACTCCACAGAGAAAGTAGCCCAAGGCTGGAATTGGACCGGATCCCTGGCACTGTGAGGCTGCAGCACTAACCTCTGAGCTACTGTGCTGCCCTTGATTAATGCTGCTTGATTGGCATTTGCATCAACAAGCCTTCACTCCCTCCACCACCGATGCTCATTAACAGCAGTGTGTACCAGTGCATGATGCACTGCAGATATTCAACAAGGTTCCTTTGATAAAACCTTGTGATCCGATGACTACAATCATCTAGAAGGGCAAGGGCAGTAGATACATGGGAACACTGTCACCTGCATGTTTCCACCCTGATTTAGAAATATATCTTTCTTTCTTTCGATATTACTGGCTCAAAACCTTGGAAGACACCACCGCCCCCACAACCAATGGCATTGTCAGTGAGCCTACTTCACTTCAATTGCAACGATTCAAGAAGACAGCTCACCGCCACCTTTTCGTGGGCAACTAGGGATGGTCAATAAATTCTGGGCTACGTAGTGACACCACATCCCATTAATGAATACAAGTAATACCTCCTCAATCTCTTTGCGGGGCCGAAGGGGCTATTCTGTTCTGTATGACTTTATGACTCTCCTCAGATCAACCCACCATCCCAGGATCACTCTGGTATACTTCCTGACTGGTAAGGACATTCTTCCCCCTCAGAACTGCACATAATCCTAGCAGAGCGGTCTCATTAGTTGCCTTTATAATTGAAGCAAGACCTTGTGTCTGTAGTCAAATCCTCTTACAATAAATGTCAGTGCACCTTTTGCCTAATATTGTTTATTCTCCAGTGTGGCACTTTAGCAAAAGTTTTCTGAAAATTCAAATAAACCACAGCCACTGGTTTCCCCAATAAATCTTGCTAGTAACATCCTTGAACAAACAATAACATGTGTATAACATAAATATCCCTTCATTAATCTATGTTGACACTGTCCAATCAGGCAATTATTGTCTAAATATCCAATACTGGTATTTATCCTATAACATGATAGTTGTGTTCTTGTGTAACCTAGCACTGTAGAAAATCACATTATAGGGAAATCGCTGTAGAAAATCGTTATATCTGTACAGCAGAAAGTTTGTGTTACCCAGACAGCGTCCGCTATTCGTCAATTGCATTGCAGCTAATTTGCATTAACGAAACAAGCGTTATAGCAGAACTACCTGTAAACACATCCTCTATGATGGATTCTAGAATTTCTATAGGTCAGATAACATCAATTGAAAGAAAAAAGATATAAAATGTGTCCAAGGTTAGTGGCAAACCAATGGTTTGGGAAAGCTACCAAAAGATGATCAAATAAAAATAAAGAGGGAGAGATAAAATATCAGGCTAAACTAGCAAGTAACATAAAAACAGGAAATAAAAGTTTTGTTAAATATAGAGAAAGGAATAGAGAAGCTAAAGTGAACATGAGTCTCTTAGAAAATGAGGCTGGGCAAATAATAATCGAGAAACTAGGGAATGGCATCAATATTCACAGTGGAGGACTCTACATTCAAAAAATACAAAATAATCAAGAGGCTAAGAGGAGGAGGATAAATAAATACGACTCGAGAAAAAGTCTGAGGGAAAATAATGGGCCTAAAGGTTGATACATTCGTGGGCCTGATGATTTCCATCTTAGTACGTTAAAGGAAAATGCTACAGAGGCAGTGAATATACAAAAGTCGTAACCTGCCAATAATCCTTAGATTCTGGTAAAGTATCAGAGAACTGGTAAACTGCTAATATAACACCTGTATTCAAAAATAAAGGGAAGGAGACAAGAAACTGATAACTCTGAGGCAGTTATCTTAATGTCTGTCATTGGAAAAATTACACTATTATAAAGTATATAATTGCAGAGCACTTAGAAATGCATAATATAATCAAGCAGAGTCAACATGGCTTTGAGAAGGTGAAATCATGAATGACAAATTTATTAGAATTATTTGGGCAGGTAACAAGGTTCCCAATTTACTCACCTTAACATTTACCTAGGAATTGTTAGAGGTAAGAAAACCCACTCTGACTCCTGGATTACTATAAAACCAGTTCCCTAATTACTGACACTGCTCCCCATATCTCTCACACTGACCTGTCCCTGAACACCTGATCCATCCACACACACACCACGCTACAATGATACCAACCAGCCTACACTCTGAACACCCAACTGCCCTGACGCCTGATCCACCTTTCATGAGTTACTCTCCATCTGTACCCCCAACCCTTGCTTACCCACCTGCCATCCTACTCTCTTTCCTGCTTGTTATACACTTACTTCTTGGGAGATCTCAAAGTAATTGAGAAAGTAGTTCGTATATGGCAGCAATTGCAAAAAAAGGAAGGGTTCTGGTTTCTGTGACAATCCACTCAGACACTGCTGCAAAGTTTGCAGACTGTGTCTGTCGTGATGGATCCTGCATCGAAGTCCATCTGTAAAAATCCTGGGAAGGTAAGTGGGCAACCTTTAGTCTGATCTTGGTCAGAAGTAGGAATTCCGCCTTTCCAAGGTCAGAAGATTCAGGCTACAGAAAGTAATGCCATACGGTCATAGAGTTATACAGCACGGAAACAGACCCTTCGGTCCAACTCGTCCATGCTGACCAGATATCCTAAATTAATCTAGTCCCATTTGCCAGTATTTTGCTCATATCCATCTAAACCCTTCCTATTCATGTATCCATCTAGATGCCTTTTAAATGATACAATTGTACCAGCCTCCACCACTTCCTCTGACAACTCATTTCATACATGCAGACCCTCTGCGTGAAAAAGTTGCCCCTTAGGTCACTTTTAAATCTTTCACCTCTCACCCTAAACCAATGCCCTCTAGTTTTGGACTCCTCCACTCTGGGGAAAAGACCTTGTCTATCCATCCTATCTGGTCTCTATAAGGTCGCCCCTCAGCCTCTGATGCTCCAGGGAAAATAGCCCCAGTCTTTTCAGCCTCTCCCTATAGCTCAAAACTTCCAACCCTGGCAACATCCTTGTAAATCTTTTCTGAACCCTTCTCTGAGATAAAAAGTATGCATCACTTTCTGATATCACTCGTAGATGGACCAGCTGTAATTTGAAGAGTGCACTTTGTTTGGATTTCTCCAAGAGAGGAAATAGTTTGTCTGCATCTAAAAAAAAGATTCGATCGTTCTATCATTTTAACCTCTTCAATAAGGTCACCACTCAATCTTCCGTACTTCCATCTTAAGCTTTGTTTGTTCAACCTCTCCTCATTGTTTAATGCTTCACCCCCTGTGAATCTGTGTTGCAGCTTGCCCATGTTAATGTAATTGCCTCTGACACATGGTGCCCCGAACGGAACGTAGTTATACACTGCTGGGGGGCAATAAGACACAATAAAGACTTCCCTTGATTTTGGCTGGGCAGAGCCAAACTGTAATCAGAGAGAAGAGTGCTTCCTTTAGGTAACATGCAGTTAAGCTGTGGACATGGCCCAGTCGGAAGAGAAAGCTGTGAAGACAATTTCATTGCATTGGTCTGCAGTGGGTTAAAATCTCAGTGAAGCAAGGTGTTCTCACCCACGGCACTGCCTGTCATTGCTTGACCAACAATATTAGTTGTTAAATTCTCCACGCTCTTTTTTTAAAACTGTTTTTAAACATGAAGTGAGCTCACAAAACCGAAAGCTGAGCGTTTGATTGGGCAGCTGCATAAGTATTTGTTTTGGTTGACACCCACACACAACTGAAGCACTATCTACCCATAAAAAAAACAAAGCCAGGTCATCCTGATCATCAAAGACATATTCAAGGCCTGAGATAATAATTAACCACTGTAACCAATAGCTAACTTATGGGTAGACAGGCTTCTGCTGGAGTGTCGCAGCAGTTTTGACTGGAATCTTGCGCAGGAAACTTCTCAAGGGATGAGATTCTGGTTGATTGCACTTATGTGTGTTGGGGCAGTTGCCATGGGGAACGGAGCCCCAGTTGTACGGACACCAACATCTAAGGATGCTTTGTATGCTGCTATCTACAAGTACAATGCAGGGTCCAGCCAGATGAACCTCTTTAAGCTGTTGGGACCCACCTGCATTGCAATCAAGGTAATAAAGGTGTAACAGAAGTGCTAGAATTAGGATAGAGGCTTGAAAGTGAGCCTATGTGCAGCTTGCTTTTATGGCTGCTGATTTGGCCGCAGGAGCTGCGTGGGTCAGCTTGGCAGAAGGAACCTAACCAGGGGTGAGAGGGGCAAGAAAAACGTCATAATTGGCTCAATTCACCTGGCATTAACAGAGGAGCAATAGGGTCAGTAACATTATGGACCCGTTATCATCAGTGACAAGAGATCCATTTTCAAAAAGCGACTGGTGGGTGTCCAAAACCAACACCTGTTAAGTAACTGGCTTTCTTTCGCATCAAAGTCCTATGGTATAAATAGACCCTTTAATCGCCATTTTAAGTTGGAACTTGGTCAGAGACTGTGTCGTGCACAGCCCAACTATGTTCCTGCCCTCCAAATGTTCTAATCTGTGTGCTGCATCCAGATTTTCATTGTGCAGGCTATTTTATCTTGAAAGCATCAAAGATTAGACTAGACTCGAGAAGTTAGCTTGCTTTCTCTCTTGTGGATGCTGTTGACTCGCTGTGATCTCCAGCATTTTTTGTTTTCAGTACAAATCCTGCACATGCTGTTATTGTCACTAAAATTCTTTGTTGCTGGGTTGGTGGTCAGCTGATTTTAATTCCATCTTCCTAATGACAGCATTTTTAAAATCTCCTCTCACACACTCCAATACTCCTCCCCTAGAAGGGTAAGTGTGGCTCAGTCAGAGCTGGCTGTTTATTGGACCTGAGCCCTGTCAGTGTGAATTACTGACTGGATTTCATAGGGTGCTATATTCCCCTTGTTTCTAGTGATGTGTTTAACTGCTGCCACAAATGAAAGTGAAAACAAATTGCGATAGTTCTATGTGGTCACATGACCACAGCAAGTCACTCTGTACTCAATGTACAAATGCGTTTCTCCAAACATTCCTCCTTTACTTAAATGAAAACAAAAAGAGACTGCATGCATTAATATTTGCAGTTTCAAGTTATCGCAAAAGTACAGACAATAACAAAAGTAATCATTCTTGAAAAAAGTGTTAGTTCTAGCCTATCCCACATTCATCAGTCTCTTCACATGCACTGGATACATAAGCTAAAAATTATGCAACTCTTCTAATAATACCTGTGTGGTGATGTTGGTTGTTCATTGGTATCTGTTTGTTTCCAAGGTCCTGTTCCTCCTATAAGTAGTGAGTGCTGTTGCCATGGTAACTGTTGTTGCATATTTATTTCTGTTGTTAGACGGTGGTGGACATTTAGGACTGAATGTTTTTCTATACTTTGTGCAGGTGGTGACATCATACCTTTCTAACCAACTGCCTGAAATGGAGGATCAGTTTCTCTAGTTGTAGGTTAATGTCTGCATTTGTGATAATGAATCTGGTCATTCCCATTCACCGTGTCTGGACAAGGTGATAACTGCTTTGCACAGGACTCAAGTTGCCATATGGGAGCTGACTCTTATTGAGGACATTGAACTTTTGCACTCTGATTGGCTCTCCAATGCTCAACTCTGGCAAAGATTCAGCAGTTTCAACAAAGTGAAATTTAGCCCTGTTGTTTTCAACTTGATTTTGTCCATTATACAGTTCCTACTTCCACCTTCAGTAGCTTTTCACCACTGGAAACTACGTTCTAGTTTTCTTTCAAGCATTCTACAATCTCACTGGCAGTTGATGACATTTGACGTGACAGGGTAATCAGTTCCTCCAAGATTGAAAAGACCTAATCCAAGTTTCATTCATAATCTGTCTGGGATGTAATGTGTCATGTGCAGCTTTTTAGTTTGTTTTCTTAGATAGTTACTACAAGCTCTGCACTGGCTGGTGTGTCCTTGATCTCATTGCTCATGTTGGGCACATTTTTATAGCACATCTTGCCTTGCCTAGACTGGACTCAGTTCTTTGACACAGCTTTAATGTTTTCCTTGGAGAGAAGGTGGCTGAGAAAAGATTTGATAGAGGTTTTCAAAATCATGGTTAGGGACAATAGATAGGGAAAAACTGTTCCTGCTCAAAAAAGAACATACGTTTAAAGTGATGTGCAAAAGAAGTAAGGGTGATGTGAGAAAAGCACTTTTTCATCAGCGAGTGGTTAGGGCATGGAGTGTACAGCCTAGAAATGTGGTGGAGACAGGTTCAAGTTGAGGTATTTAAGAGCACATTTGATGATTATTTGGACAGTAATGGTGTGCAGGGATATGTGGAAAAACCGGAAATTGGCACTTGGTAACAGAACAATTACACTCATGATAGGTTGAATGGCCTCCTTCTTTGCCATAACAATTCTGTGATTCTGTAAGAAAAAAAATCTGGTAGTTTCTGGTGTGATTTGAAGAGTGAAGTCATCATTCTATTAATTTGTATCAGAATATCAACAGGGAAGTCGAACATGTACCTGAACTCCACATATCCACCTGCACATCCATTGATACGCTTACTACTATCTAGAGTAGTTGGCAAGATACCTGGTTCAGAGTTAAGTGTTGTTAAGAGACTGTTATCTCCAACTGAACAATCTTCCATCTTTGATTTATGTGCTTTCTATCCGACAAATTCCACCCACCCTGTCTTATTTATACCCTGCAGGAAGCCGCTAATGTGACATCATTCTAAGCTTGTTTCAGGATCCTAAAACCTTTACAAGACAGAATTTACAGAGACTCTACTTAAAACTTGTCAATCTTTGATCAGTGCCAGAAGACTTAAGGATTACAAGAATTACGCACATTCAAACGAAGGAGAAAGGAATAAACCCAGAAAATGCAGACCTATTTCTAATTTTGATGTGGGTGAAACTTTTCAAAAAAATTATTTCAAGAGAGGAGGAATTTTCACACGGAGAGAAATGAATCTGTGGAATTCTTTACTGTAAAAGGCTATAGAGGCTGGATCATTAAATCCGTTCAAGGCCGAGATGGAGATATTTTTAATCAGTAAAGCAATCAAAGCTTATGGGGAAAAGTTAAGAAAGTGCAGTTGAGGATTATCAGATCAGCCATATTGAATGGTGGAGCAGAGTTGATAGACTGAACGTAGATACAAAAGGTGACTCTTCAGCCATATAGGAGTTTACCATCATCATAATTGAATAGACCATGGAGCTCTCACCAACGAAGGCCATGACATGCCTTTATGTGGACCTTGAGCATTTTAAACTTTATTCAGATGTAGACAGCACAAGCCATGCTGTACAAATACTGGAGGAGTTTGAGTGCAGTAAGATTACTGAAACCTTGTACCTCTGTCAACCCCCACCCCCCAATTCACCCAAGAAACACAGTCTTGCATATTACAGCATGTTCTGACGTAGAGTTCAAAGTGATAGGGCAGCAGCTCCACACCCCTGTGCAGTGTGAGACCTGTGAAATGTGTTCAGAAATTGTGGACTGCAGATGAAATTTTAAAGGTCATGCGTGATCTTTTCTGCTTCCCAGAAATTACGATGATTAATTTGTAATGATTAATGACATGGTCAGGATTGCTTGTGGCCAGGATTTCTAAACTATGGACATGGCCAAAACATGAGGTGCACATACAGAATTTTGTGGTGGTAGACATACCCAATCTCAAATCTGAGAGAGTGATTAATGCAATTGCCCCTGGAAGGGGAACAATGCTTATAAGTGGAGACTGTTCCCTCAGACAATATACAACAAACTCTGCGTGCATGTGCAGGCAGTATTTTTCATGTTCATTGCGTGGTTGAAATTTGGTGCAAGATGGAATGCTTTCCAGATTTTACTCGAGAGAGTGAATTGCAGGCTTCGTCCATTATTCCAGATGCCTCTCTGCTCCACCAACCTTCGTGTTCCTTTCTGCATTGAAGTCCCTGTCAACCCTATCAGTGTTTATTCTCCCCCCACACTCACTCGACCTGTTTATTTAACTAAAAACCAAAAGAACTGAGGATGCTGTAAATCAGGAACAAAAACAGAAGTTGTTGGAAAAGCTCAGCAGGTCTGGCGGCATCTGTGAAGAAAAATCAGAGTTAACATTTCGGGTCCGTCGACCTCTCCTCAGATGCTGCCAGACCTGCTGAGCTTTTCCAGCAACTTCTGTTTTGTTTCTGTTTATTTAACTATTCATCTCTGCATTTTACCCTTTGAACTGCAGGTTTAATGCCCACCATAGTGATCCACTACCCCCCTTTGAAGCAAGCATGGTGGTGACTCTAGATGATCCTCCCTCCTGCAGTACCACATGACCTCCCATGCTATGTCAGTCCCCAACCCTGTATCTAGAAATGTCACTTTCACAGTTAATGTCCACTCTGCTTTGTAGCATCAGATTCAATTTTCCCAAAACAGCATTGGTCCCTGATATCACCCTTTGACATACAGGACACCAACATGCAGGACTGGCTGTAGCCTACCACTGACTGCCCTGAGTGAGGAAGGACCAGCCTCCTGGCTGATTTCTGTTCAGTTCCCTGACCGACTCACTGCTAACCCCTGGACTGGAAGGACTCTACTTGGAAGGCTGCCCAAGTAGAGTCTCTGGACCTTGACGCGGATCAGATGTCGTTGACTGATTGCGGCAGAATTACTGAGTGGCCAAAGTGTTCCCTGACTGGACTAAGGACCACTCTCCCCAGGCTTTCAGACATAGCTGTCTAGTTTTGAGCCACTTCTTCAACCTGATGTGGAATCTCACAGCAGGATCAGAGCGATGCATTCATTGAGCACAAAGGTCACATTGGGATACAAATTTTATGTGTCTGGATGTTTCCACATGGGGTCAGGGGACAATTCCAATATTTCCAAGTACGTTAATGACTACATCATTGATGATCCCATCTATGTCATGTTCATTAAGTACATGGTTTCTCCCTCTGTAGGCAGAAACAACATCATGGATGTTAATAACAAGAAGTTTCAGAAATGCTCAAGATTATCATTTCAATAAGCACATGACACCATGCCAGAGAATGATTTCTATCCTGGTAGAAACCATCATTCTGAGGCAGTCGTCCATTCCTCAGGCCTCCAGGGTGAACTAGAGATTTATCTCTTGGCAATGCAGGCTACACATGTAATGACTCATGACTCATGAACCTCCTTCACTTTGACTCAACTGTCTTGTCTACTAACCTAGCAATAATACAAAGCAGCAACAGAATTAATAAAACATCACACATCCCTTACTGTCAGTCTCCTATGTATCTTTGCCTGACCCAGTGCTCCTATGATTGCAGCCTGGCTGGAGGAAGAGGTGACTTGCACTAAGGGAGACCCCAGGTGGCCTTGGGGGAAGCCCTTGAGAAGCTCTTGATGGTGTGACTTTGGACTGCATTATATTTACATATCAGTCTATCTGGTTGACACTGTGGTGAGGTCCTGGTGGCAGTATGAAGGCTGTCATCCTGAGAAAAACTAATAGATGCCCCATGGTGTTGCTTACATGTTTCTGGCTGACACCTCAGCAAACTGGATATCTTTAGGAGTACAGATTGTTAGATTATCACGAAAGCTGTATGGTCTTTTGAGAACTGAAATCCACAGCCATGATGGCAGGAACTTGAGTCTGTAATCACAGTAAGCATGGAATTCAGGATCTATGCCTGTGCTTTCACTTCTGTGCAGGCCCGCGACATTGAGAGACCTCTGTCTGTGACATAATGGAAATGGAGACTGCAGCCATCAGATTCTGTAGCATGGCTAGGTTTGCTGGTGCTGTCATGAAATTGGCCACCGATTCCTTGTTTGCATTATTTGGTCTTCAAGCTCCATGGGATCTCCTCACAATGCAATTGGAATTCTTCTATTTGCCTTTGACAGTGGCACAAGTGAAAACCTGGCAGTCATTATCATCTCTCTCCTGTGGGCGAACCTATCAAAATTTGAGTCTGCGTTTCAGAAGTTATCCGTGCTGTTACCCGTTTGTAGACTGGCACACAGGCTACCCTATCACTCTCAACCAGGTGCTGCCATTTCTTGCCCATTGTGTGCTGTTTTATACTGGCACTTAAGGTTTGTACAGTATCAGTATCTGTGTTGCTGGCTGTGATTATCACATTGAGTAGCTGTGCTTTCTCGTCACCATGGCTGCAGATGCTGGTAGCCCTGGAAGCATAAATCGGAAAAGAAAGATTGAGGGGTTGGCTGGACCGAGGAGGGTGTTAAAGTGAGAGATTGATAGTTACGGTATCAGCGACTTACACATCATGTCAGAGGGTTGGATTGGGTTGAGGTGGACCATAACGCAGTCATGTACCATCATCCTGGATGGTCTTGGTGATGCTGGATGCTATGGGCTTAGTTGCAGCCGATTCCATGATGCGGAGGGCTATCTCTTCCATCGGGGTCATATATTAATAGTGTGTCTAGCCAGCAGAACCACCCAATGGTTTTTTTTTAACTGTCCCCTTCTATTATGGCCAACTTTGTTCTGAAAGAAAAGGGGAACAATGTGTTGTGTTTGGGTAATGTACCTACCATAGCTAAATAACTGGGTGTCTATGGAGGCAGCGAGAGGTGAAGAAGGAAAGACTTGTATTTGTATCGCAACTTGCACAACTGGATGTCTCGTAGTGCTTTCTGAATGATGGAGGACTGTTGTAGTGTAGTGAATGTGATTGTCAATTTGTGAGCAGTAAATTCCCACAAACAGAAATTTGATAATGACTGGATAATCTGTTTTTGTTAAGGATGATTGAGGGCTAAATGTTTGTGAGGCTGGGTGGGACACCTGCCCTGCTTTTCTTTGACATAGTGCTTTAGGACCTAATATACCCAGTTAGGAGAGCAGAAAGGACTCCAGTTAGATGGCTTGTTCAAAGGATAGCACCATTCTTTTAGGATTTTCAGTTATTCGCACTAGAATGTGACTTGAATTCATCCATCAAAGTTGGTGTGTGGATGAGTGACAGATGTCATATGCTGATGAATTCACTGACTCAGATCACCCACCCGGGGCCATTAAATATCTTCCAGTACTGTTCCCAGAAGCTTGGTGTCCTCTTTTCCTTCAAAGAGTATTCCTCACCTACCCCATGGAAGTGTGGCCCCATTTCCCCTGTCTGCATCTGTGAAAACTGAGCCCTCTTGGTTTTCCACATCCCTCAATTACAGTTGCAGCAATGGTAGGTCAGATGTGGTTCAATTGCTGCTTTCCTTTAAGAGTACCAGACTGCCCTCAAGAGCTGGAGCTGAGCTGAAACAGTGCCAGTTTCGTATGTTTTGTTAAGTCCTTGCTTAGTACTGCCGGTCCGCTACAGGCAGCAGCGGGCTGCGTGCTGAACACGTTGAAATGAGAAGGCAGCACAAAGTCTGCTTCCACCGGAACAAGTACAGGCAGGAACCGGTTCTGAGGAAGGGTCACTGGACCCGAAATGTTCACTCTGCTTTCTCTCCGCAGATGCTGCCAGACCTATTAGGTTTTCCAGTAATTTCTGTTTTTGGTTTTGATTTCCAGCACCTGCAGTTCATTTGCTTATTTTTAGGAACCAATTTTGACCTGATGCAATCCCAGGTGCAGAAACAAAGAATTTTAAATAACAAATTTATGCCGGTGTTTATGCTCCATATGAACCTCCTCTGATTCTAATTACCTGCCCTCATATTCCTCTATTCCCTTCTCTTCATGTATGCATCAAACCTTCCCTTAAAAAGATGAGTTCTGTCTGCATCAACCTAGCATAGGGCAGTAAATTTTGCATCCTCATCATTCGCTGCAAAGAAATTGTCCTAAATGCTTTATTTTATCTGTTAGTGCCTATTTCATAGTTACATTTCCTTGTTTTGGGCTCATATCAGTAAGGGAATGAAAGGTTTTCCTGGTCCCTTAATGTCACACTTGGTCAAATGCAGCCTTGATAATATCAGTAAGGGAATGAAAGGTTTTGCTGGTCCCTTAATGTCACACTTGGTCAAATGCAGCCTTGATATCAAGGGCTGTCACTCTCACCTCACCTCTGGAATCCAGCTGTTTTGCCCATGTTTGAACCAAGGCTGTAATGAGGTGAGGAACTGAGTGACAAAACCAGGAAATTGAAGATTATTAGATCAACCATGATCCTATTGCATGGCAGAGCAGACTTAATAGGCTGAGTGGCCTACTTCTGCTCCTGCATAGAGCCATACATTTGATCCTATAGAAGAATATATCAAACATGGTAAAGACAATGATTTGATGGTCACAATCCCTGCAACAGTTTGCTTGATGTGGACATATCTCTGGATGGAATAAGTGAGAGATGGTTTCACCCTGCTTGGTATATCAAGGTAATCCACCTGAAGATTATTATGGAACATCCTCTGTAGAAGTGATTGCTATAACATTGGCATCTACCCAGCAATGTGAAAAATTGCCCAGATATGTTCTGTACATAAGGAGCAGGACAAATATAATTCAGCCATTTGCTGGAAATAGACTACTCTCAATCATCAGTAAAGTGATTGAAGGTGCCATCAACAGTGCTATCAGGCAGCACTTATAGAGTCATAGAGATGTACAGCATGGAAACAGACCCTTCGGTCTAACTCGTCCATATCGAACAGATATCCTAAACTGATCTCGTCCCATTTACCAGCATGTGGCCCTTATCCCTGTAAACCCTTCCTATTCATATACCCATCCAGATGCCTTTTAAATATTGTAATTGTACCAGCCTCCACCACTTCTTCTGGCAGCTCATTCCATACACGCACCACTGTCTGTGTGAAAAAGTTGTCCTTTAGTTCCCTTTTAAATTTTTCCCCTCTCGCTTTAAACCTATGCCCTCTAGTTTTAGACTCACCTACCCTGGGGAAAAGACCTTGTCTATTTACCCTATCCATGCCCTTTTGATTTTATAAACTTCTATAAAGTCCCCCTTAAGCCTCTGATTCTCCAGGGAAAATAGCCCCAGCCTATTCAGCCTCTCCCTGTAGCTCAAACCCTCCAACCCCTCCAACATCCTTGTTAATCTTTTCTGAATGCTTTCCTATAGCAGGCAGACTAGAAACTTTGCTCGGCGGTAACCGGACCACTCAAGCTCAATATAGGTTCCACTGCAGCCACTCAGTTCCGGACCTCATTACAGCCTTGGTTCAACCATGGGCAAAAGAGCTGGATTCCAGAGGTGAGGTGAGAGTGACATCAAGGCCGCATTTGACCAAGTGTGACATTAAGGGACCATCAAAACTGGAGGCATTGGGAATCAGTTGATAAACAATCTGCTGGTTGGACTCATACCTGGCATATAGGAAGATGGTTCAACGTAATAGTCCTCCACCTTTGGCCATAGCAGTCCTTATGTTGCTGAAGTTCCCATAATGGTATTTATTTGACATGACTGTTTCCGGCCAATTTGCCAAGCCTGCCCTGGAAGATATTCAAACTGGTTAGGCTAGCAAGAGGTTGTTTCATTATGAGAGGGGTCTAAGTGAAAACGAACACTGTGAGAAGTCCTGCTTTATTTATGATGGTGCGAGAGGTTCATTGGTGGGGATTGTATATCGAAACTTTTCTCAAAGAAAGCTTTTTTTTTACTTCACACTTGCATCTTCTGCACATCACTTTAAATCTATGCCCTCTGGTTTTTAATCTTTACGTGGGCAGGAAATGTTCTCCCTATCTACTCAATCCAAACAGCTCATAATTTTGAAAACTTGTGTCAAATCTCCTCTTAGCCTTCTTCTCTCCAAAACAAAAATCAACATTTCCCAATTATGCTTTAACTAATGCTTCTGATTCCTGGAACTATTCTTATAAGTCTCTTCAACACTGTCTCTAATGTGTTCATATCCTCCTATAATGTGGTACCCAGAACAACAGTAAGTTTTCAGCTGAGATTTAGCAAGTAACTACAAGTTCAGCTTCACCTTGCTCTTATACTCTTACACCTCTATTAATAAAGCCCAGCGTACTGTATGATTTGTTGACTGCTCTGTCCACCTCTCCTGCCACCTTCAATATCCTGTGCGTATAGGTCCCTCTAATTACGCATCCCCCTTGGAATTGTTCCTCTTACTTTATAGTGTCTGTCATGTTCTTCCTCCCAAAATGCACCAGCTCAGTTCTTGCATTCAACTTCAACTGCCATCTATCTGCTCACTGGTCATGTTACCTAGAGGTGCCACTCCTCAGTAATCAGTAATTAATCTGGTAGCATTACACAATACCAAGTCTAATATATCCTGATCTCTGGTTGCTCTTCTCATCAAGGCTGCTATTGCCAATCTGATTCTTCCAGTTTATGTGTAGATTATAATCATCCATTATTATTGCTGTTTCTTGACCATTTTTCTTTTTGTATTCTTTGTCCTAATTTGTAGTTAACACTAAAGGGTCTGTGGACCATTTTCACTAGTGACTTCCTTCCTCCTATTGTTCCAAACTAATTCCACATCCTGATCTTGTGAACTAAGTCACCACTAACTATTGTACAAATGTTATCTTTGTGCTACCCCTCCACCTTTGTTCATCTTCCTATTATTCTTTAATGTTATATTCCCCTCAATATTCAGAACTCAATATCCTGCAGCTACTTCTCCATTATGGCTATTTATATCTACAATGTGCACTATCGATTCATTTAGTTTGTCGTGAATGCTAAACACATTCAGATACAGAACCTTTACATGTTTCCTTTTGCTGTCTGTTTGATTTCAAGTTTTAACTGAAAATAAAGGTAAACAGAAAATATTCTCTTGTATGTTTGAAGAGGTGCAGACGCCTTTTCTCGTTAAGCTTATCAACATTCTGTCTTCAACCAGCACCAATGAAAAACAGCTTAACTAGGCCTTCATTCCTTTTGCTGTTTGTGGGAACTTGCTGTGCATAAATTGAATATCATACTTAACTAAATAACGTGACTGCACTTCAAAAATAATTCATTTCTGGGTGTTATATGATGTTACGTAAATATGTTCTTTACTTCTAAATTGCAGGTACCAGAAAAGGAGGATCACAGTAGTTATATTAGACTGAAAGAAAATGGGAACCAAATTCAATAGACCCAGACCCTGGCATTTGGAGACCCTCCGTATCTGGAGACTGAAACTTTTCAAAGAGGCTGTCACTGAACTGTACTGGATGGGCTGTGTAATGCGACTTTCAATCTGTATCTAACCTATGTTACACCTGCCCTGAGTATGTTTGATGTTGAAGTGTGATGGGAATTTTATTCTGTGTCTACCTGCGCAAGGAATGGGACATAGAGCTGGGGTTTATGTCTAAGTCCAACCGGTTCTGCCTACCAGCATGTACTTACAAGGACTCCATGCTGCACATCAGCTGGGAGTGTTGAATGGGAGAATATAGACTGAGATTTACTCTGTATTTAACCCCTGTTATACCTGCCCTGAGTGTATTTGATGGGCCAGTGCAGAGGAGCTGTACTTCATCCCTAAGTATGCAATACATGCCCAGGGAATGTTTGATGGGACAGCAGAGATTCAGCCTTTCTTTTATCTATCTTGTGCTCTCTCTGATGTGGCAGTCCGTATTGTTAACATTGATATGTAAATGTTTGAAATGTTCATCCTCAACTTGTGGGAAGATAAATTCGCAGACAAAAAAGAAGCAAATGCCTCAACAGACTTTATGTTCTCAAATGCACTGCTATAAGAGTGTAAATGCTTAATTATTCCTCGTTTTTACAGCAAATGGCACAAGGTAAAGAATATGAGATTGGGTTTGCCCTCAAACAGACAGTGTGCACTAAAGGAATGGAGGATATAATGCAAGACTGTGAGTACATGGATGATGGAGTGAGTATAACTGTGTTTTCTTTCTGAGCATGTTGGGAATCTAATAAGAAGGGCCAATGACACAATGGAATTAACTGTGATTCATAGGTACCTGTTTCTAACAAAGGATGTCAGATTGCGGGGAGAGCTGAGCTTGGGTTTAGCTGCCATTTAATCTCCTGCAGCCATGAATCTCATTTGCCTCAAGAGTCCTCCTGAGTCCTGTTAGTCTCACACTATAACTCCAATGGGAATGTGATGGCAGTATTAGAATTCAGCGGATTGTTCCAATGTTACATTTCTACAAACCATTGGATCCTGGTCCTAATTCATAGATCTGTCTTGAACCCTTTTCTATCATTTTTGTCAATCCTTCCCAATGGAACTTACTCCACACCTTTTTAAACCTGTAGGTTTGTAGTGCAGAAGGAGACCATTCAGTCCATCAGATCTGTGTCTGCTTTTTCTAGAGCAATCCAAATCTAAATCCAAAATAAAAGCCAAAAGAACCATGGACGCTGTAAATCAGGAACAAAAACAAAGTTGCTGGAAAAGCTCAGCAGGTCTGGCAACATCTGTGAAGGAGAAAGCAGAGTTAATGTTTCGGGTCTGGTGACCCTTCATCAGAACTGGAAAACCAAATCTAAATCTGCTATCCAAACCTTTCTGCATAGATCTGGATATCTTTTCATGTCAAATATTTATCTAATTTTCCATTAAAGGTCTCTGTCTCAGCCATGCTGTGGGAGAAAGCAATCTAGACTTCTGTAAGAATGCTTTGTAACCTTCCTCATTGTTCCTTTTGTGACAGTTTAAGTTAACAATTTCTGGTCACTGATTATGAAACAAAAGTAAATATTAATCTATCAAAATTCCTGTACAAATCTTTTGTTAACCTCTTCTGCTTCAATGAAAGTAGTCTTTGTACATCAGGTCTGTCCTCATTGACTGTAGATTCTCAGTATTGGCATCATCCTGACAAATCTAAACTGCATGCTTTTATTACTTCAATGACTAAAGCTACACTCAGAATAACTGTGGTTGAACAAATGTTTTGTAAAAATTCAACTTTGTTTCTTCATTCCTACATCCAGTCCCTATTTATAAACCCCTAAACATTCTTGTTTTTTTTACATATTTATCTGCCAATACTCACACTTTCAGGGAATTATGTTCCAGAATTCCCTAAAACTCTATGTTTAACCATACAACTTAGTCTCAACTGAATGTTTACTTGCACTTCTTGATTTTCCTGGGAATCAAAAACTGCAGCAGAACTGACAGATTTGCCTGCCTTTTTATGGACACCACTGAAAGCCAGTGGACCAGTCAAAAAAATAATTTAAAGAGTAATGGGTTGTTAGTCTTCAACTTAAGGTGGACTACCAAGGAGTACTAGATATATTATAGCTGTACACAGTTCTGGTTAGACATCATCTAGAAGATTGCATTCAATCTTGGACATCCTGAAAAAGAATGCATTGACTTCAGAGGAAAGGCAGTACTGATTCACCAGAATGGAATGGTTAATTGCTACTAGGACAGCGAGTTTATTTAAGATGAGGTTGGATAATGTGCCAAGGAGACTGTGGGGTGGCCTTCTTGAAAGGCATCAAGTTGTGCAGAAAGACTTACATCATTCAAATCTACGTAATGGTATGTTTTGAACTGTAATTATCTTCTGCAATAGTAGAATACAAACATTTGTTTCACTAATTGATCCATTTTCCTAACAGACTGTATTGATTTGTAACGCAATCGTTACAGTTACCTTCAATGTCCCTGTACCAACAAAGACCACAGTCAGCTGTTCACCGGTAAGCAATCCATTTCTTTTCTTTTGGTAATTATTTCACATACAGAGACAGTGAACAGACAGAATGACATAATTACTGCCAGGTAAGGACAATCTCTGAAGAAAAGATAGCCTATCTACACTTGAAAGGTGGAGGGTTTACCATTGTGGCATTACCATTGCCAAAACCCTCCAGTATCTTGGACTATAATTGACCAGAAACTCATTTAGACCAACCACATGAATCATGAGGCTGGGGCTTCTGTTATGAGTGGCTGAGCTCTTGAGTTCCCAAAGTCTTTCCACCGAAAAACTGCAAGACAAGAGTGTAAGGATGGCTTCAGTTGCTATGACACACAAGAGGTTTGATAGCATCAAGTACATACCAGCCTGCCTGACTAGTACCTCTTTCCCCAGTTAAAATATCAACTCCCTTCAACACCAGACATTGTGGCTGCAGTAGGAACGCCTACAGGAAATACACGGGAATGTAGGAGCAGGTGTAAGCCATTCAGCCCATCAAATTGCTCTGCCATTCAATTAGATCATGACTGATCATGTATCTCAACACCACTTTCCTGTGCAGTATTCATATTCATTGATGTCATTATTCCCTTGAATCTTCTCAGTGATTGAGCTTCCATAGCTCTTTAAAGGCTCCCAAAGATTGACCATACTCACATTGAAGAAATTCCTCCCATCTCAGCCTTAAATAGTCTATCCTTTACTCTGAGGCTGTATCCTGTTGTCTAGACACCCTTTGAGAATTTTGTAGATTTCAGTGAGATCTCCAGTCATGAGAATACAGACCCACTTCCCTCAACATCTCCTCATAAGTAAATGACACTATTTGAGGTATTAGTCCAATGAACTTCCATTGCAATCTCTCTCTGGCAAATACATTCTTCCTTAGATGAGGAGACCAACATTGTACACAATTCTCCAGGTGTAATCTCACCAAGATTCCTCACATCTGCAACAAAATATCTATACTTAAAGACCCTTACAATGAAGTCAACATACCATTTGCCTTTTTTGTTGACATGTTTCTGCATTTTAGTATTTAGTGACTCATGGACAAGGACATCCTTCTCCCTTTGGACACCAACACTTCCCAAGTCATTACCATTTTCAAAAATATTCTCTTTCCATTTGTTCCACCAAAGTGGATAACTTCATATTTATTCACGTTATGTTCTATCTGTTGTTCTTGCTCAGTCACAGCCTGTCTAAGAAGCCTTCTTGCACACTCCTCATAACTTATATTTCCACCTAGTTTCAAGTGATCAGCAATTCTGGAAACAGTGGAAACATCACAATGTGTCCCCACATCCAAATTGTTTATTTAGATTGTGAACAGCTGTAGATCCTTGCTGTACCCCACATGAATAGGCTGTCATCTTGAGAATATGTTTATTCCTACTCTCTGCTTCCTGTCTGTTAACAAATTCTTAATCCATACTAGTATGTTAGTCCTACACCCATCTGCTGTAATTTTATTTACTAGCCTCCTGCCTGGGACCTTATCAAAGGCCTTCTGAATATCCTAATGCACCACAATCATTAATCCTTCTCAATCTACATCCTCAAAAACTCAACAGGTTTGTCAAACATGATTTCCCTTTCATAAATTCCTACTGACTCCAACTAATTTTACCAGTAGTTTCCAAGTGTCTAGTTATCAAATCCTGTAAAATAGATTTTAAGATTTACCTACTACTGACACCAAACTAAGAGGTCTCCCTCACCCTCCCTTTTTATTTGATTTGATTTGATTTGAGTTACTTATTGTCACATGTTCCTAAGTACAGTGAAAAGCTTTGTTTACGAGCAGTGCAGATAGATCATAGTAAGCAAGGACATACAGATCACAGGTGCGAGAAAACTAGACAGAAGCATACAGGTTACATCGCACAGACCACGCACTAGGCAAGATCAACTTTAGCAAGGTCAGCATTATTTGAAGTTAGAGAGTCCATTCATCTGGGAAGAAGCTATTCCTGAACCTGCTGGTGCATATGTTCAATCTCCTGTATCTTCTGCCTGACAGAAGAGGTTGTAGGAGATCATTACTGGGGTGCAATGGGTCTTTGATGATATTGGCAGCCTTTCTGTGGCAGCGAGCTGTGTAAATAGAGTCCATGGATGGAAGGTTGACTTCCCTGATGTTCTGGGCTGTGCACACAACCTTCTGTAGTTTCTTACGGCCCTGGCAGAGCAGTAGCCGTGCCAGGCTGTTATGCACCCGGACAGTGCATCTGTAGAAGTTGGTGAGGGAGCTTACGGACACGCCAAATTTCCTGAGCTGCCTGAGGAAAAGGATGCATTGCTGTGCCTTCGTGACTGTCGTATCTATGTGGGAAGTCCAGGACAGGTTTTTGGTTACTGTCACTCTGAGGAACTTGACACTCTCCACCCTCTGAACCGCAGCTCTGTTGATGTAAATGGAGGCTTGTTCTCCTCCTTTCTTTCTGAAGTCAATGATCAGAGTTTTTTAGTTTTGCTGATGTTGAGAGACAGGTTGTTCTCATTGCACCTCGTCACCAAGCCCTCTAACTCCTTTCTGTATTCTGACTCATCGTTACTAGGTATCCATCCTACCATGGTAGTGTTGTCAGCAAGCTTGTTAATGGCAGTTGTTCAGAATTTGGCAACACAGTCTTGGTGTTACAATTGTTACTTTTGAGAATCTGTGGAGTTTGAAAAGATAAGGATCATGCAACAAATCATCCAGGATACTTTTTGCTAACATCGCTAAATCTATAACCTGGACAACATGGAATACCAAGAACACACTACGTATACCACAGGCAAGGCCAGCATTAATTCATCATCCCTTACTGACCTTGGGAAGATGTTGAAGGGTCTTGTTCTTGAATACTGAAGACCATGCGGTGAAGGTGCCCCCAAAGTGCTGTTAGGTGGAGAGTTCCAAGATAATGACACAGTGTCAACAAAGAACCAGCTATTTGTTTCCAAATCTGGATAACTTGTGACTTGGAGTGGAATTGCAAAGTGATACTTTTCCCATGCAACTGCTCGCTTTGCTCTTTGTCATGAATTAGTGAAACCACCCCTAGACAAATGAAGAGGCCCCATAAATGTGGGAGCCGTTTAATGACAGTACAGACTGTACTTTGTGGGTGGGTGTGTGTGAACGTAACTGAATGGGCATTCTCATATCTTCTGCAAATATTTCAACGTATAAATAAATTAGAAACTCATACAGAGAGCAAAAAAACAGAGGATAGTTTACATGAGTCACAAGACATTGTTGGACAGATGCAAAGAGCGATCAAATAAATCAAATGGACTATTGGCCTTTATCACAAGGGGCAGGAACACAAAGGGGAGGTGATTATGCTATTGGTATAAAAACCAAAGGAACTGCGGACGCTGTAAGTCAGAAACAAAAACAGAAATTGCTGGAAAAAACTCAGCAGGTCTGGCAGCATCTGTGAAGAGAAATCAGGGTTAACCAGTTCTGAGGAGGGGTCACCGGACCCAAAACATTAACTCTGATTTCTCTTCACAGATGCTGCCAGACTTGCTGAGCTTTTCCAGCAATTTCTGTTTTTGCTGCTGATTGTTTTGTTGTTTGAGGTTGCAACTGGAGTACTGTTAGGTGGAGAGTTTTAGTCCCTGTATTTAAAAAGAATATAATGGCTTTTCAGGCAGTTCAAGAGAGATTCATGATTTATTCTTGGGATAAAGGGATTGAACAGCTAAACAGGCTAGGCCTTTATTCATTAGAGTTTAGAATTAGGAGTGGTGATCTTATTGAAACATATAAGATTTTGAGGGAGCTTGACAGGATTGATGTTGGGAAGATGTTTCCACTTGTGGTGCAATCTCAAACTAAGGGACATAGGTACAGAATAAGGGATATTCATTTCAAACTGAGATGGAAAGATTTCCTTCTCCCAGAGGACAATGAATGTCTGAAATTCTCTACCTCAGAAAGTTGAGGAGGCTAGACCAATGAACGTATTTGAAAAGTACTTAGATTTTTGAATTCTTGGGGAGTTGAGGGCTACAGTCTTACGATCTTAATGAGCCATAATCTTAAAGAATGGCCTAATCCTGCTCTTATTTCTATCTTCTTATATTATTATGCTTCACTTGTATAGAACCTTGGTTTGACTCCCTCCAGATTACAGCACTCACTCTTTGACAGTGACTCTTCAGGGAAAGATATGTAGGTCTTTACAGGGTGGGGATGATTACAGAAATGTTATCTGGGCTTAAATGGTCCAATAATGAGGATGGATTTCACAAACCTGGCTTATATTCCCTTGAGTAGACAGATCTGGGAATAACCTAGTTGGGTTTGAAGGATTCAATCGGGTAGGGCATATAACTAGAAGTAACTTCCTGTGGTGAGAACAGTCAGGTAAAAAAGGCATAATATTAAAATTGGAGCTGGTTATTTAAGAGTGAAATCAGGAAGCAAGGGGTAGTGGCTTATCTAAAACTCTCTCACCCAAAAGGGCATGAGTACTTGGTTAAGAGCAGCATGAGGTTTGGAGTTGAGTTAGAGATCAGTAATGAACAGCAGAGCAGGCTTGAGTAGCAGAATAAATCCTCCCTGTCCCTTTGGGGGCTAGAGGAGGTTGGGATTTGAACCTGGCATGTTTAACTCCTATGTTTTGCTTTTGCCTTTTCAGCAGGATTGAGTGAGGAGTTTTGAAGAAGACATTGGCCAACAACAGATTAGGCAAAATGAACTGCCAAGAAAACCAGCTTTTGTCAAAAGTTTCTTAAAACCATGAACATGGGACATAATGTAAACTTTATTGCAGAGAAGAAACATATGAAAATTAGTTGTAGACTATCCTGAAAGTTTTGTTTAAAATGAACAATTTAAAAATAATATTTACAAAATGAACTGTATTAGACTTTCCCTGTTTTCTCGAGGTCCTTTGTCAATCATCTAGACCAAGAGTAAGGAAAGATGTATAGTTCAACCAATTACAGCTATTATTCTCATAAGCAATCATTCAACTGGATTTTAAACTGTGAGTCTCATTGTCTAATCTTACTACAATAAATTATAATCAACATGAAGCATCTATCTGTTTTATGTGGAACAGAAATAGCACCACCACTTACTTTCAAGAGCTAAATTAACAGGTAAGCAAATTGACGGCATACTAAAATGACTTGTCCCACAGTTTTTACTGATATTAAATTGTTAATCTGTTATCTCTTCCAACCATTTCCCTGCAGTGCTAACTGTATAATGGCTGATGTCAATCCAGCCCTCATTCTGTCACTAATCAACCTCTTTCTTACAACTTGTTGCTGCTGCTTCTATTAATGATGTTAATTCTGCTCAGTAACTCCTCCCAGACAGTGCCATGAATCTCTGTTGCTTATCCAGTTCCCTCACATTGCCACTGTGTAAGCCCTCCCCGAACCATATATTATTGACGATACTTTTACTGGTGTTAATCTAGTCCCTCATGCATTCATTAACTCCACGTCCTCATATCCAAAATTTCTTGTTGTGCTACATTGAGACATTGGTATTATCGAGTTGGGAGCTTCAGAAGAGACTAGGTTGTGCCAAGACTTTGCTATATGTCTGTAAAGTTTTCATGAGTCAAATAGCACTTCTCTGGTCTTCATATTCACTCATGGGATCTGGATGTCACTGGCTGGGCAAGCATTTATGAGCCATCCCTAGTTACTCTTTAGTTGGTAGTGAGCTGTTTTCGTGGACTGGTCCAATTCATTTGATATGTCAATGTCATTAGGGGGAGAGTTTCAGGATTTTTGCCCCAGCATAACATTGGCATGGGGTCAGGTAGTGCAAGGGTGAGGGGTTTTCAGATCCTGGGACAGGTGGGGGGAGGGGGTAGGGATAGAGTGTGTGCTTTCAGGCCAGTGAATTGGGGGCAGTGTCAGGTCTTCCGCTGGGAATCTGGAGAGCCAGGCTGACGGGTTGGGAATGGCTGTGTCTTGACAGGTGGCGCTGAGGCTGGCAAATCGGGAATGTTATGTCGGGGGGTCAGGCTAGTAGTCATTGGGTGTCATGTCTAGTAGGGGTTGGGGTCAGGCCTACAGCCTGGGGGGGTGTCAGTTTCTGATGGAGAGGGACCGGGAGGTTTATGTCAGGGAATCTGGTCATCCGGAGGTTACATTGTATTGGCGGTTAGGAATCTGAAGAATGTGTGGGATTGGGACAGTGAATAGTAAATCTACCATTGAGGTTAACCTGGGAGTTAAGAGTAGATTTTTAGTCATCTATCTTCTCCTAATAGCTTAACTGTGTTAGAACCATTTGAATTCAATGACTTTATTGGACTTGTCTACTGGCTCCACATACAGTGGAAGTGCCCATTGCACTCTCTTATTTCTGGGCAGTTCTGATCATTCCACGCGCAGTTGCCCTTTACAATTCAGAAATAACTACCTGATCATTGGAATATCTGGGAATGCATTACCATGTGACAGCTGGCCCTTGTAATACTACGTAGTGACCAGCAGATGGCAGACTGTGACTAGTACATTAGTGAGACTCGTCACTTGTTTCCACAGAGGGCAATACGCCTGATTCCGAGGCACCATTTAGACAAAATTAAAGACTATTTCATTTCTAATTTTATGTTTGGGGACCGTGCTTAACCTCCTGTATGATGATTTATTCTAATGTTTATCCAATTTGTCCTGCTTGGTACAAGGAACTCCCACCAGGATAAAGTAACTGTGAATTATCCATTATTCTCTCTGTAAACCATTTGAACCCTTTGATTAAATTCCAGTCTGTAACTCATTCCTGGGTGTTCATTATTCTAAATATAAACTATATGAACTTGTATTTTAAATCGCTGCCTGTAACTCACTCTCAGGTATTCATTGCTTGACAGATAAACTAACTAAATTTCTTGATTAAATATCAGTCTTTAGCTAAAGTTATCTACTTGTGCTCAATATAAACTCCACAGTTACGTTCCAATCTATAATTCCCTTCCAGGTATACATTATTCCATATGTGAAAAATCTGAACCCCTTAGTTTTATGCTAGTCTGTAATTCCCTCTGAATATTTGTTAACGGATATAAATAAATAAAATGCAAGTGACTATGCTTCCTACAAACACTGTGATTGAAGACTTGATTGTACTTCTGAAGGTGGTGCAATTAAACCTGCCACCTATCTCATGCCAACTCTCCCTTAGTATGTCGTAGAAAGATAAAGAATCGATTGGGAAGCTGCAGACCTATTATAAAGTTGAGGTTGGCTACGTATGGTTGAGCTCAGAGTGGAGGAAGAAGTTATGATTCTAGTCACTTTACAATGGAAACTGGGGTTGACAGCAGGATCTGGTTGAGCTAAGATACCTATAATGGTTTGATGTTTGGATTCCATTGGATTTCATCCACTAGCCAGGTCCTACATAGCGAGTGTGTGATTTTGTAGGGCTGTATGTCAGCAAAGAAGAGGTTGGGGACTTTAGGGGAGAAAGATCTTGACTAGAACAGTTTGGAACAACAGCTAGGGAGCTGAGGATGTAGATTTCACCCAACAGCTCATGTTATTTGTAGCCTGTTCCATTGCTTTGCTGCCCTGTAAGTTATTGTGTTGTCACAGCCACACTTTCTAAGGCTTAGTTCTGTACTGGGCAGCTGCAATTTAATTCAATGGTAGATTATTTAAATCTCACTACTCGGTGAATCGTCAAATGTATATCAAATTTTCTGGGACTTTATTTTACGAAGTGACATCTGTGGGGCTGAGGAATCTTATCACTTTTTCAATTGAGAGCATGTCATGCATCACTCAACAGTAGCAAACATGACAGGAACAAACTTTACTGGTGTGGCTTTATTTCCATCTCTGTCTCTTTCCTACATATCACCAGTCACTGTATTCAAAAAAGTTCATTACTTTTACAGTATTGAGACACTTCTAAGAGATACAGTAATGTGCTAGACCAATGTGAAGAATGTCATAGATAACAAGGTGCAGAGCTGGATGAACACAGCAGGCCAAGCAGCATCAGAGGAGCAGGAAGGCTGACGTTTCGGGCCTAGACCCTTCTTCAGAATTATCTCGTGAAGAATATCAGTTTTCCTTTCTATCAAACCTCTACAGTATCTGCAGTTTCTGCAGGAGATCACACCATGAGCAACAATTTCCGTTTGCTAAGTTGGAAGGAGTACTAGTAAATTGTTCATAGTTCTGTCACCTTGAATGAATGTCTGAGGTGCTAGTGGCAAGGAAGGGTTGAAGTTAAAAGATAAGTTTTGTATCTCCTTTGTTTGCATAGGAAGGTGCCATGGGAAGAGGAGATGGTGTTGATGTTGATTAAGAAGTGGAACAAGATGGTGTGGAGGGAACAGCCCATTCAGAGCACAGGAAGGAGAAGATTTGTTCTTTGTGAACATCATGCTGGAGATGAAAGATATGGTAGACAATCTATTGAGTACAGAAGCTGGTGGGGTGGAGCATGAAGATAACGGAAACCCATTGTGATTCTGATGGAGGTGAAGGGCTATGAGCAAAGTGTGGGAAATAGAATGGTCCTGGTTAATCACAATGGATGGGTATCCTCAGTTGAGGGTGATAGTAGGCATATCAGAGGCCTGAAAGATACCATCAATTGAACAGACAAGATGGAGACGTGAGAAACTTGAGAGAATGCAATGGATTCCTTTCAGGAAGTGGGTGGAAGGAAATGTAGTTGAGGAAGCTCTGGGAGTCCATGAACTTAAAGTGAATATTGGAAATGGAGCTGAAGTGGTTGGGGAAGGGAAGAATCAGAAATGAACTATAAAATGGCAAGAGAAGGGTGGAAATTGAAAGCAGATCCGATGAAAATCCAGGTCAGCATGAGAATAAGCATCATTACAGTTACTGCTTGAGAGGTTTTGGCTATGATTTATAAGTAAGTGTTAAACATGGTAGAGTAATTGGGAAGAATACCTTGGATGGTGTCAATTCTAACTTCAGACTCCACAACAATCCAGATTCCTGGATTAATAACAAAGAGAATATGAGTTAAATAGCAACTCTCATAGTTTGAGGATTAGAATTCAATTGAGGGAAATATCAGGAAGTAATAAAGTTAAAGTGACTGTGAAGCTGTTGGAGTGCTGGAAAAAGAATCATTTCTGTAATACCTTTAGAGATGGAAATCTGCAATTCTTACATGGTCTGGTCTACATGTGATACCAACCACAAACCAATGTCATTGACTCTGAGCACTTTTTATTCATTCGTAGAATTTGGACATCCTTGGCAAGGCCAGAATTTATTTCCCATCCCTAATTCCCCTAAAGGATGGGGTAGTGAGCCTCTTTTTTGAATCACCTTGGTCCATTGTTACAACCAATCCCCAGGGCAAGATTCTCTAGTTTATTAAGTTTCCAGATGGAATAAACTAAATCATTCAGCTTCTGGGTGAGGAGGAATGAACTGACTCTTCTTTATTCATCCCCTGTAAGTGGGTTGCAACAAGGTTAATTTAATAAAAAGGATCCCTTTCCTATGGATACCTTTCTCCCAGACCAAAGGAATTTAGGTTTAAATAGGAGCCAGTTTAATCAGGCTTTCTTAAGTTAATAAGAGAGTGAATTCATTAGTTATTAAATGTGAGAAGCAGTATTAATACAACACAGACACACACACTCAGATTAAAACTGAAGTAAAGGTATACGGATCAGATTTTGAGTCATTTGTGAGAGGCGGATAGTAGAACATTGTGGCTGTTACATTGGATGGTATCAGTTGCATTGATGTTGGCGATTAAACAGTGGATTTTGAGATTTTTGGCTTTGGAGGTTCATTGAAATTCCTAATTCCTTTCATCAGTGATTGTCTGATAGCACTTCTATTGAGGAAAAAATCTTTTACCTTTCTTTATCTGCAGTGCAGGGGCATTTAGTGGTTGTTCTTAAACTGTGACCTTAACTAATTTATTTGCTAAGATTTTAGCCCAGTAACACATTGTTTAGGATTGCATCTCACTTTTAACCCCTGTGTTTTACCACAAACCTGGCAACAAGACTTAGCTCCATGCTGGACTGTGGTGTGGGAGGGATGGTATATAGTCAATCCCTCATTATCTCTTACACACAGTGAAAATCCTGGAGAAACTCAGCAGGTCTGGCAGCATCTGTGCAGAGAGAAACAGAATATTGAGTCCAAGATGACTTTTCTTTAGAACTGTACTGAAGAAAAGTTTCATGATTGGCTAATCCAAATTTTAGTTTCTGGTCAATGGTACCTTCCAGGATGTTGGTAGTAGGGGATTCAGTGATGGAAGTATGGTTGAATATCAAAGGAAGGTGATTAGAATCTCTTAGCTGGAGATAGTGTTGGGTATATCTGATTCTGTAATTCATATTATTTAGATGTATAGCGTTTAATTAGAACATAAGTTTTATGTTGGACATTCAAGTAGTGACGTATGAAAAATGAAAAAACCTGATTACAAATCCAGTAAACAATCCCAAAATGAATGCAAATTAAACAAGCCTGCGTTAATTACAATTAAAAAGTAACCTGCATTTATCTTACAAGTTCACAGTTGGAATAACAATGAATGACTTAGCCCTACGTTTGTAATAATGCCAGAAGGTCTTTGGGGTTAGAATTGAAATAACCGTAGTTGCTGGATGTAAGCTTTGAGCTCAGCAGACAGAAAAGAGAGACCCTGCTAAGGGCTGAAAAGCATTCAGCCTATCAAACCTGCTCCACAATTTAGTAAGATATTGACTGATCTGTTCAGGCATTGAACTCCACATTCCCAACTATTTCTTGATTGTCTTACTAAATGGCTATCTATTTCTGGCTTAAAAACTAATCATTGAACTGGAACGATCAGTGATCTAAGTGAAGGATCATTTCACTGGAAATAAGTAGAGAGGCCCTCAAGGCTTCAGAGAATAGCAGGAACAATGAGAGGAATGAAAGTGAATTCCTGAGTGCTGTGGCACATTTGCTCCCAGCCTAATAAGCAATCCAAGACTGACTGTGTTTGTGGGAATAGGTGACAAATTTAAAGTGAAAACAGAAATGTAGAGTTGAGGATTTAAGTTTAAAGTATAAGTGATAATGTTTTATTGTCTTTTCTATTTCGAAGCACTAGTAGTTATTAACAATATTGTTGAGTTAGTAGTGCTGGCTCTGCTTAACTTAGTTTCATATATAAACAAATTTATTTTCATTTAAAATGTGGCATAACTTCTTCCAGTTGATCAAATTTCTCTTTAAATGTGAATGGTATCAACAGGCATTGTAACAATTGTCTGATGAAACTGCTATTTGCCACTTATAATCCCAAGCCTGCAACTTGACTGCATCTTGCTGCATGCAGACACAGCTTGCTTCACTCTTTGAGGAGTCATGAATGGTGCTGAACATTGTGCAATCATCATTCCCACTTCTGACCTTATGATGGAGAGAAGGTCATCGACAAGCAGCCAAAGATGGTTAGGCTTAGGACACTACTTTGAGGAATTTCTGCAGAGATGGCCCAGGACTGAGATTGATTGGCCTTCAACATCATACTGGCTTCTATGCCAATTGTGGCCATAATTTCTAAGATTACTTTTCTTGATCAGATTCAAATTCTGTGTTTGGATTTGATCTTACGATAACCATCAGCATGTGTGCTATGTACTACACCAATTCGTAGAGACTAGTTTACATAATTCCCAAAGACTCCAGATTTTCTAGGACTTCTTAATGTTGCCTTGATGTTGAAGGCTGTCACTCTCACCTCACCCCTGGAATTCAACTCTCTTGCCCATGTTTGGACCAAGGTTGTAATTAGATCTAAAGCCAAGAGGTCTGAATGATGAGGCAGAGAGCAGGTAATTTGTTGAGTTGGTGCTGCTTGATCAAATGTTTGGATTGAATTTATCCTGCTGCTTATGGACAGAGCATACCAGGGACATTCTCCACTTTGTCTAGCTCTAATTGCATCATGCACTTCTGCTATTTATCATGCATGTAGCTACACCAGGTGGGCACCTCAGCTTTGTTAAAATAGGGTTGATCCACTGGCTTGCCCACAATACTAGAATGAGCGACAAGTTGTCCATGAGGTTGTAGATTGTGGTTGAATAATTTTTTCTTGCTGCTGATGGCCCACAATACATCATAAATGTCTGTTATTGAGCTATTAGATCTGCTTATAATCTATCTCATGAAGCAGGGTGGTACGAATAGGGGAAGGTGTCTTCAATGTGAAGACTATCATGAATATCAAAACTCTTGTTAAGATCTTCATACACAACAGTTAGATAAGTGAGCAGGACGTCATTTTTCTCTTATGTCGGTTTTCTCATCATTGCTGCGTGTTCAGTTTTTCAGGCACTTGGCGCCCTGGGTCAGTAGCTGTGCTACCGAGCCACTCTTTTTGCTCGACATTAAAGACTTTGGATACATTACTTGCACTTGCACCCCTAGGCGCTTCATCCAAATTGTGTTCAACATTTTGAATTTCTGCAGTGCTCTTTAGAAAGCACCTTCCAAACACATGATCATTACTATTTAGAAGGATAAGGACAACAGATACATGGGAACACCACCACCTACAAGTTCCCTTCCAAGCCACTGACCATGCTGACTTGGAAATATGGAGTTGGTCCTTCACTGTCACTGCCACAAAATCCTGGATCTCCTTCCCTAATGGCATTGTTGAGGTACCTACAGCAAATACACTGCAGTGGATCGAGAAGGCATCTCACTACTACCTTTTCATGGGCAATTAGGAGCAGGCAATAAAAAATGATGCCCACATTTCATGGATGAATAATAATTAAAAAAATGAGAAACATTGATTTTATCAGCTGAAGAAGGACAGTAAGTGGTAATCAGCAGGTAATTTCCTTATCCTGTTTGACCTGATGCCTTGACACTTCAGAGGATCCAGTGTCAATGTTGAAAACTCTCCCATTCACTTCCTCCTGATTGTATACCTCTATTTTGCTGCTCTGCCGGGTTTGTCCTGTTGATGGGACAACATTGGGATAGTGATGCATGACTATGAATGACTGTGTTGTTGACCGTAAGGTTTGTGTGCAAGGATATATTGTATGGGAAGTCTGTCAGAAAGCTGGAATTTGAATTAAGCCTCCAGATGTTGGTAAGGTGGAATTCTGGCATTGTGTATCTTTGCCAGCTCCAGTGCTGGTGGTCCTCCATTTTACCTAATTTTAGCTTTCCTGTCATAGTTTGATAGAACCCAATGGTTTACAAGACCATTTTAAGATCAACCTCATTGCTATGGTTTTGGAGTCACAAATAGTTCAGACTGATTGAGGAAGACAGATTTCCTATCCTAAAATGATGTCATATGAGTTCATTTTATTGTCGTCATAATTTCTAAGATTACTTTCCTTGATCACATTTAAATTCCAAAGTGGGATTTGATTTTACGATTCCAGAACATTCATCCAGGCCTCTGAGTTATCATCCAGTGACATAACTGATGTCCTAACATTCGTTATGAAGTGGCCAAATTGTAGGCCATTCAGCCCCTTGATCCTGTTCCACTATTCAGTTAAATCTCAGTTGGTCTGTACCTCACCCTAATTTTCCTGTGTATAATCAATTAAAAGGGAAGGTTTAGAGGGATATAGGCCAAACACAGGCAAATGGGACTAGTCAATGCAGTGTGGCCCTAGAGGAACACAGGAGGTCATCAGGGCTGGGGAGGGGGATGGGAGCTGGGAAATAAGTGGGGTGGGTGGTGCTGGGGAAGGTAGGTGCGATGGTGATAGGTGAAACAGGTAGGATTAGTCAGTGAGGTGGGTGGGGTGGTTAGGTGGGAAAGAAGATGGACAAGTTGTGTCAGGTCAAGGAGGTGGGGATGAGAGGGAACGTTAGTCATGGGATGAGGCCAGGGCTGGGAGGTTTTGAAACTGGTGAATTCTATGTTGAGGCCATTGGGCTGTAAGCTCCTGAGGTGGAATATGAGGTGTTGCTCCTCCAGTTTGCATGTCATTGTGACACTGGAGGAGGCCCAGGATGGACATGTCGCCAAGGGAGTGGGAGGAGGAATTGAAATGGTTGGCAACTGGAATTTGTTGTTGATTATAATGTACAGAGCACAGATGCTCCGCAAATCGGTCACCGAGTCTGCGCTTGGTCTCACCGATGTAGAGGAGACCACATCAGGAGCAACAGATACAGTAGACCAGGTTGGAGGATGTACAGGTGAATCCCTGTCGGATTTGGAATGATTGAACAGAGGTGAGAGGGGAGGTGTAGGGGCTAGTGTAGCACCTCCTGCGGTTACAGGGAAAGGTGCTGGGTGTGGTGGGGTTGGTAGAGACCGTGGAGCGGATGAGGGAGTCACAGTGTGAGTGGTCTTTATGCAAGGCAGATAGGGGTGAGGAGGGAAATATCTCTTTGGTGGTGGGGTCAGATTGCAGGTGGCGGAAGTTGCGGAGAAATATACGCTGGATGCGGAGGTTGGTGGGATGATATGTGAACTAGTGGGACTAGTTCAGTTTAGGATACCTAGACGACATGGATGAGTTGGGCTGAAGGGTTTGTTTCCATGCTGGTATGACTATGACACTGTAACAGTAATAAAAAATGTTGACCTCAAATTTTAATATTTTAGAAGAAGAACACAGAATATTTCTGGACATATTGAATTTTAATTACGATTCTTTTCTTATAGAAAGGACATACAGTCAAAAGATGATTTGAATTAAATTCAGTGTTATCTGAAGAGAGAGAACCTGAAATGTCACAGCTGATGAGTTGTCAAAGAAACTTCGTTGGCCACATGGGTGACAAAAAAAAAGAAAGAAATGTTTAAAGTTCACTGTGAATTAGACTAAAAGGATGTTCAGTGGATGAGCAGTGGCAGATGTTTAAGCTGATATTTCAGAACGTTCAGCAAAAATTTATTCTGGTCTAAAGGAAAGATCTGATGAAAAAGATAAACCACTGTGGTTAACTAATGCAGCTAAAGAGAGTATCCAATCAAAAACTAAGGCATACAATCCAGCAAGAACTGAAATTGTTTTAGAACCAGCCATAGATGATTAAGAATCCAATAAAAAGGGTGAAAATGGCAAGAAACATAAACACAAACAGCAAGAGTTTCTATGGGTATGTGAAAAATGAATAACTGAAGTGAATTTGAGACTTAATGCAGAACAGGTAGATAATTTTGCATCAGTCTTCATGTTGGAGAACATTGTAAGTATTCCAGAGATATCAAATAAGCAATGTGGTAATAGGATGAAAGAACTTGTCACGGTCTATATCATGAGGGAGGAAGAATTTGACAAACTAATGGGATTAATAGCAGATAATTAATTAGGACCTGATGGCCCACATCCAAGGGTTTGAAAGGAAATGGCTGAAGACATGTAAAAGCATTGGTCAAAATATTCCAGACTCACTGGATTCTGGAAGGATTCCAGCAGATTGGAAAACCATTAATGTGATGTCTGGTTCAAGAAGGGAGTGAGACAGAAAACAAAGAAATTATAGGTCAGTTAGCCTAACAAATATGTCATTGGGAAAATGTTAGTGCCCATTATTAAGGAAGAAATAGCAGAGCATTGAGAGAAAAACAATCAAACAGAGTCAACATGATTTTATGGAAGGAAAATCAATTTTGCAAGAGTTCTTTGTAGAGTTGTTATAGGGGAACTGGTATATGGACTATATTTGGATTTTCATACAGCATTCAAAAAGTTACAACTTTTGTGGTATTGGGGGAATGGATTTAGGATTGTTTTACACACTGAAAATTGGCATAACATTAGTCAGTCTTACACAGTCAGTGCTACATGTGAGCAGAAAGAAGATGAAATCTTCTTCTGTGATTGACCTCTATCGCAGTCTTACAACTATATTTATATTAGTTTAAAGCTCCCAATAATACCTCAATTCAATTCCGTTTCTGAGTCCTTTGTAACTGCCAGGATATTGAGAGTGGGAGATTCAGTGATGGTAATTCTGCTGAATTTCAATAGATGACTAATTTGAGACGTGTCATGTAATAAGCATAGCACTCTTAGGAAGAACAGGAACTTTGGACATGTTTTTCAATGCTCTGCGATAGTGGTGGTGTCCTCACGTCATTTTGCCATATTTACTAGAATCATTGTTAAGATTGATTGCTATGGTTAGAGAACAATTTCCTTATCATTGTATCATGCAACTATCAGGATGATAAAAGCCAAGCTAAGTCCAGCATGGGCTTTTGTCATCAAGCAATCTTCCTACTGAGATCAGATCACTGCGCATTATAGAGGACACTTCCTGAGTTGTGTTCTGTTTTGTCTTTCTGTTTCTACAGTCAGTTGCCTTTGTTGCTTAATGACTTAGATTTAGATTTAGGTTTTATTGTTGTGTGTCCTCAAGAATACAGTGAAAAGTGTACAATGCCACCACACATGGTGCCGTCTTAGATACGAAGTACCTAGGTACGAAATCTTAGGTACAGAAGTAGAAAAATAAAGATATAAGTTAAAAAATGTCCAGCACTACAGACTTCTTAGTATAAAATTGGAAAAATAAAGAAATAAAGAAATAAACATCAAAGTCCTTTCCTAAGCCATGGGTGTGTAGATGCTCCAAGCTAGGCTTCCCCCAAGAGGGCTCAGTCTGTCCTTTACTGGACATATTTTCACCCGCGCTGGGTTAAAACTTGCTTGTGATTACCAGCTGCCTTTTCTGCTGACTGCCGCCGCTGACTTCCAGCGGGCACGCCAGGCTTTGGCATCACTCGTGAGGCCTTAGCTACAGCTGTCGTTTCGCCACTGACTTCTGCTGCTGCCATCCTTCGCCACCGACTACAGCCGCCACCACCTGTAGCCGCTGACCGTCGCCACTGCCATCTGGGCTCGCGCTGGGCCCCAGGCGCTGCCACACTCCGTTGCCATGTTAGCCGCCTCACTGCAGAGTGCTGCTGTGATCCAACGCCAATGAAGCCATGATGTTGCCGATCGCGACCAGCTGCCTTGTGACCGTCTGTCAAAGTTCCCGAGCCGCTGCTGTCACTGCCTCACGGCTGAGCTCTAAATGCTAAAGGACTAAAAGAAAGAAAGAGAAAAAGTGAGTAAAGAAGAAAGAAAAGGAAAAAAAAGCTGTTGGAATGTACAAGCTCTGGTGAGGAGCCCTACTCCACCGCCATCTTGAGTTGAGCGCTGTTTAAACATGTTAAGTGTCAAGTGGAGTATAGTTCACCTTTAAAAGATGCAAAACTCCATATAGTGCCCTGTGAAAGTCCACGTACAGAACGTCGACTGAATGTCTCTCCTACGCAAACTTACTTACCTCCTCAAAGAATTCCATTAGCTTCGTGACGCATGACAAATTGCTTCTAATCTATGCCAAGTACTCCTTATGGCATTTGCACATTTTAAGTAAACATTGATTATATCTTGGACAGTATTCTCAAGCATTTTCTTTGATACAGATTCTAGACAAATTTGCCTATTACTTCCCAATTAAAGTTTAAGTCATTTTTTGGATAATTGGGGAACACGGTTAATCTCAATATACAAAAAATGCAATAAGAAAAGTAAAAGAAGTAAAAGTGAAAAGAAAGATAGCAGTAAAAATAGAAAGGAGGAAATAATTTTCATTTAAAGAGTAACCCTGCAACGTCTTCATGACAAATTAAATACTACATTTGAAATCTAATTGCTGCATTAAAACAGGAAAATGCAGCAGATGATACATCCTGAGTAAACTCTCATCAATGATAGTGAAATAAATGACAAGATATTCTCTCCTTCATGACATTGGTTTTGTGATAAATGTTGGCCAGGATAATGGGAAAATTATCTTATTCTTATAGAATTATAAAATCCCTATAGTGTGGAAGCAGGCCATTTGGCCCATTGAGCCCACACCCACCCTGTGGGGAGCATCCCTCCAGACCCACTCCCCTACCCTACCCCTGTAACCCTGCATTTCCCATGGCTAACCCACCTAACCTGTACATCCTTGGACACTATGGGTAATTTACCACGGCCAATTTGTTTTCAATTATTTGTTCATGAGATGTGAGCATCACTGGCCAGACCATTCCCTAATTACACTTGAGAAGATGATGGTGAGCTGTTTTCTTGAATTATTGCTGTCCATTTCATGTAGGGCACTCACAGTGTTGTCAGGAAGGAAGTTCCAGGATTTCAACCAAGTCACACTGAAGGAAAAGCAATGTAGTTCAATTCAACATGGTATATGGCTTGGAGGGAAATTGCAGGTGATGAAGTTCCTGTGTATATGTTGCCTCTGACAAAGGCTGTGAGTTTGGAAGGTGCTTTTTAAGGGTCATGGTGAGTTGCTACAGTGCATCATGTAGAGCACACACACACACACACACACACACACACACACAGCTGCCACTATGCATCAGTGATAGAGGGAGTGAATGTTGAACTTGGTAATTGTGTGTCATTGAAGTGGACTGCTTTGTCCTAGATGATGTTGATCTCCTTGAGTGTTGTTGAAGTTGCACTCATCCAGACAAGTGGAGAATACTGCATCATACTCCTGATCTGTGCATTGTAGAAGGGGGACAGGCTTTGGAAAGCTAAGAGGTAAGTTACTTGCCACAGAATTCCTAGATTCTTATATGGTCTTGTAGCCACAGTATTTATATGGTTATTTATCAAGTTTAATTTCTGGTCAATGGTAACCCCAGCATAATGGGATTGATAGTTAGGGATTCAGCAATGGTAATCCCATCGGATGTTCAGAGGAGATGGTTAAATTCTCTTTTGTTGGAGGTCATCATTGCCTAGCATCTATCTGACACACATAGTACTTGCCACTTATCAGTCAAATAATGGATGTTGGAGGATGGGGATGTTTGTAGATCCTCTTCCTGCGGTGGATTTTTTACTTGTCCACCTCCCCATTCATGGCTGGCTGAGGCAGGATTGCCGAGTTTATAACAGAATCATTAGCATTGGGATTGCTTAGCTCTGTCCATCACATGTTGCTTCCCTTGTTTCACAAGCAAGTAGTTCTGTGTTGTAGTTTCACCAAGTTGATATTTCAGTTTTAGGTTTGCTCTTGGCATGTCCTCCTACACTGTTCATTGAACCAGGCTTGAACTTTTCATTTGATGGTAATGGTAGAGTGGGAAGAACACCAAGCTATTAGGTTACAGATTGAGATTGAATACAAATCTGCTGCTCCTGATGGCCCACAGTGTCTCATGGGTGCCCAATTTTGAGTTGCTAGATCTGTTAGAAGTTTGCCCCATAAAGCATTGTAGTTGTACCCCACAATACAATGGAGAGTATCTTTAATGCGAAGATGGGGCTTTGTCTCTGCAAGAATAACCACTCTGACCAAACCTATCATGGACAAATGCAGCAGGTATATTGTGTAGAAAGGTCAAATAGTTTTTTTTCGCCTCTTCTTGTTTCTTTCCCCACCAGCTGTAAAACTGGTCCAGCAGTTATGTCATTTGGGATTCAGTCAATAGTGGAGCTACTGAGCTACTCTTGGTGATGGACATCGATGACCCCCACCTAAAGAATATTCTGAGCTTGTTCTACCCCTCAGTGCTTCTTTCAATTGATGCTCAATTGGAGGGCAGCTGGTTGGTTGTAATTAGCAGTAGGTTTCATTGGCCATGTTTGAACTGTTACTGTGAGACTTCACAGGGTCCAGAGTCGGTGATAAGGACATCTAAAGCAACTCCTTCCTGAGTGTAAAACACTGTGTCACCAGCACTGCTGGGTCTGTCCTGTCAGGGATCATGATGGGGGTTCTGGGATATTGTATATAAGGTATGACTGTGTAAGGCTGTTTCTTGACTAAATTACGGGGAAGCTCTTCCAATTTTCACAGAAGCTCCTAGACGACAGGAAGACTTTGCAGAGATGAGTTTGCTATTGTAATTTCTGGTGCATAGGTTGATTATGTGTTGTGCATCTTGTCTAAGATCTTTTAGATTAATACAACTAAGTGGGTTGGGATCTTTTCTATTCACCTGAGAGGACAGACAGGGGATCAGTTTAACTTCTAATCCAAAAGATCACACCAAGAACAGTGCAACCCTCTCTTGGTATTGCACTGAATTGTCAGACTGGAGTATGCGCTCTCGCCTCACATTGTGATTCAGAGAATGCAAATTCTGCCACTGAGCTTTGGCTGACACAATACAGTGCAATATAATTAAAGGTCAGGACAAATATTTATACAGATGAGTATGCCAGATCCAAAACTCACTCAACCAGATACAAGACGCTAGACTCAACTATTCCAACATGCTGCTGGCTGATGTTCCACATTCTACCCTCCATAAACCTGAGGATGCTGCCATGTCTTAACTTGCAGCAAGTCTGTTCCATAATAATGCCGATGTTTGCTGACCTACATTGGCTTCTGGCCAAGCAATGCTTTGATTTTAAAACTCTGAACATTGATTCCAAATACCTCCATGGCCTCATATTCTCTCTATTTCCATAATCTTCCCCAGGCCCATGCCCTCTCAGGTATTTGTGCTCATCTAGTCCTGGCCGCTTGTTTATTCCCAATGATAATTGGTTTATTAATTGTGGCTATGCTTTCAGTAGTTTACTCACCAAGCTTTGGACTTTGTCCCCTGCTTCTCTACACCTCTTTACCTCACTTTCCTTCTTTAAAACACTTCCTAAAACCTACTTCTTTGATCAAGCTTTTTGTAGATTAGTAGTACAGAAATGGATTGCATTAGGATGACTGCTGAAGAAGCCTGGAGTCTCTGATGTTGGTTATGGGGGATTGAATCCACCTTAGACCCCACATGGCAATAAAATAGTCCCTGTCCACTCTGTAAGCTCTAGACAGCAATTCTGTCAGCCTACATCTGAGCTGGATTTTGGTGAAGTGTCTTACATCCGTATGAAAATTTCTGCATCCTGATCCATGCCCTGAAGAGACTGCAGCTTTTAAAAGGGAACTGAATTTCCCAGTTGTTCATGGAAACAACCAAAGGACAAGACTTTACATTTTATGGCTTTTGCAGTAATAAGCAAACTAAAATCAGCAGAAGTTAAACATTACTCAATAGGCAACTAATCACTCAATTGGCAATTAACTCAATGGGTAACCAAGCAAAAGGAACTTCACATTAACTAACTAATACAACCAAGATATGTCTTACGACTCTATTTGATACATACTGCATATCTGGAAGATATAAAGCATTAAAAGAGTGTGTCCCAGGTTATTCCCAGCTTTTCAGTAGTTTCATGTCTTCCTGCCATGCAAGCTGCTTCTTCCAATGTCCTTTGAAAGTCACTCTACTCAGCCTGATTTCCAGATCTGACTCCAACCAGCAGGGCCCATCACAGTGACTCATTGTTCTTACAGGCAAAGTTCCAGTTTCATTCCTAAAGGACACAAATAGCTTTACTCATTGTTTTTTAAATCTCCAGAAAAAGCTCATCTGTACATTCTTCTTCTGTTTGAAAAGAGAACCAGCTCTTACCAGCATTAGATTTTTACAAACATAAAAAACTCTTTCCCTGCATGTCACAGCAGCAACGGTGCTGACTCTCTTTCACAGTGACTACATATCTGCCTCTAAAAACAGCGGTCCCTTTTTCTGTGTCAAGGTCTGATTTTCAAAAGTTTCAGTCTTGGATCTCTTTCTCCATGATAACCAGATCCCAAGGGCCTTGTATCCAGGCAGGAATTAACACAACCATCATTTCCTATATCATGAACTTCCAGTTTCCCTTTAAGTTAAAGGAGACATTTTAAAACATCAACATCTAGTCAACTTTCACGTTATTAATTACCTGTACAAAAACTTACGTATCCCCACATTAAGCTTATCAATGTGGAATACCCTACAGCTTACAGTAAAACTAATCCAGGAGTGCTTTGAATTATTTTGCAAGATGTGCTTTACCAGTCTCTATAAATGATAGAGTTTTAACTGGCTATAAAATTTCCTCACTGTCCATAACACTGATTTCATACACCCATCATTGCATATCACTGATAATCAATATTGCAAAGTTGCAGAATGTCATTATTCCCAGTACGTTTTACCCTTCTTGATATGTCACCTCCATCTCCTAACCTTCCTGTCATCTCCCTCAGTTTCTTCTTCTTGTTGAAATTTATTGAATTGTGATTTAACCTTTTATGATAATGCACATTTTAATTTTTCCGCTGGCCAGTAAGCTTATAATTCAATACTTCAGTTCACCCTGACCTTCCCTCTCATTTCCCATTTTTCTTTTGCCACAGTGGGTAATTATTTTCCAGGTCAATTTTATTCCTTTTGACATTCTATTATTTGTATGTTCAAGGTCGTGACATAAAAGCGTTTAATTTCATTGTGGATTTCAATAATGGTTGGAATTTTGCCTTGTGGAGGGGGCTTTGGCTGTGGGGATTTTGGGCTGGGACTGCAATGCTTTTCAACTTCTGGACAATTTTCCCAGTGAAGTCCTCTCAACAGCAATGGTCCATGGCTGGTTCTTAACAGAGCGTTTCACTTGATTCTGGATAAGCATTGACACTTTCCCAACGTAGCATGGCATCTCCAATGTGTCACAAACCTAGCATTCCATTGGAGGCAGTCTTAAAGCAAGGACTCAGAACATCGCCATGTGATCTTTCAGAATGGCTGTACAATGGCAACACATCCGCAGGAGTCATTCTTCATGCACACTGATCTCCAGAATGGCTCTATTATTTAAAGGATGCTTTTTGTATTAGATAATTGACTTCATTTTATTGTTTGCTGTGGTTCTCCAATTTCCTGAGCAGTGCTTCCCTTTCCTAAAGTGTCAGTCAGTTAATCATTCTGGCCTGTCTGATTAGTTGTCCTGCACTTGTGTCCTCCACTGGGTTTGATGATGAATGCAGCAACACATGTTAATTGGCCACCTCTCATAACGTTAGGCAAGTAAGCATGTAACTGAAACCCCCGGGCCTGATGACAGATTATCAACTTCAATTGGAAAATTCTGCTCCTAGGATCTGATTCATTTAAAAAAAATCAACTTTTTTTGTATCCTTCAAACTAAAAGATGACTGTTTTAGTAGATTGAGTCACTTTTTATTTCTGTCAACCTGTGAAATCCTGCTTGGTAAATGCAATATGCATTGGGGTATTTGGAAAGCCAAAATGCAATTTATCAGAGTCAGCTTGGTTTCCTGAAGGATAAATCATGTTTGTAAATTTGCTAGAGTTTTTCAAAGATGTCACAACCAAAGTAAATAATGCGGGTTCTGTTGATGTAGTGTATCTGGGCTTCTACAAGGCATTTGATCAGGTGCCACACAAAAGGTAAGTAAATAAAGAAAGATCATATTGGGTGGAGTAATATATGAGCTTGGATAGAGAATTGACCTACTAACATAAAGTATAGAGCCAGGATAAATGAGTCTTTCTCTGGCTGGTAAGCTGTAATTAGAGGGGTGCTACAGGGTTTGGACCTCATGCCCCAATTACTTACAATCTACGTCAATGACTTGGATGCAGGGACAGAAGGTTCCAAAGCCAAATTTGCACATGACACTACAATAAGTGGGAAAATTGGTTTCAATGAAGAAATAAAAAAATTACAAAGAGAAATGGATAGGTTAGGTGAATAGGCCAAAATTTGGTGGCTGAAATTTAACATGGATAAGTGTGAGGTTAAACATTTTCACACAAGGAATGCAAAGGGAAGTTCAAAATTAAATGGAGAGAAACTTCAGAGTGCTTTGGTGCATAAAAATTAGCAGCTTATAAGGAGGGGAAATAGAACTTTATCATTTATTGCTAAAGGAGTAAAAGTAAGGACATGTCATTGTAAGTGTACAAGGCATGGGTGAGACCACATCTGGAATACTGAGTACCGTTCTGGTTCCCTTACTTGAGGAAGGATGCACTTGCATTGGAGGCAGTTCAGAGAGGGTCACTAATTCAATGTCAGAGATGAAAAGCTTGCTTTCTGAGGAGAAATTGAACAATTTAGGCCTAAGCTGTCTCTGGGGTTTAGAAGAATGAGAGGAGATCTATTTGAGGTATATAACGTGCAAAAAGGAATTGACAAAGTAGATATGGAGTGGATGTTTCTCCTTGTGAGGCAATCTAGAACAAAATGTCATAGTTTTAGGATAAACAGTGGCAGATTTAAACAGAGATGAAGAAGAATTACTTCCCCCAAAAGGTTTGAATTTGTGGAATTCATTACCTGTAGAGTGCAGTGGACGCCAGGACACAATATATTTAAAGAGGAGGTAAACCAATTTTTAATTTGTCATGGGCTAAAGGGTTATGGGAGTGGGCAGAAAAATGGAGTTGAGGCCAAGATGAGATGAGCCATGATTGAATTAAATGGCAGAGCAGGCTTGAGGATCTGAATTGCATCGCCAGGTCCTAGTTCTTACGTTCTTATTAAACACAAAATTTAAATCTCCGTCTATATTACCCAGATACACAGTCAATTTGGTAACAGATGCTAATATGATCATTTTAAAATAAATTAAAATCTTTGTGAGTATACGTTCAATATCTCATTGTCTTCACTGTGAGATTCTATGCACGATCTACAGCAACATCTCCCCACTGAGTAATCACATGGATTGCGGTGAGGTGACGAGTTTTGAGCTACTGTCCGCTCTTTCAAATAAACGCACAGTTTTGAGCTCCCGTATTAGGCGAGTCTGACTCTTCATCTATTCCACGCTGTGACTTTAAATGTCCCAGAAATGCTTCATCTATAACTAACTACATGCAGCAAATGCTGTTTTGTGAGATTTTAAGATGCAAAATATAAGTAATTTGAGACATGTCAGGTGATCAGCACTGCTTCTTCTCAGTTGCACAGCAATCCCGGAAGTTTCTTCACTGGCTGAGCGCAAGTCAGCTCCTTTAAGTTATTCTACACATATAGTTCATTCACAAAATTTGAAGGGTCTGCGTGCTGAAACTAAAAAAAAACACATACAACAGAAAAAAAACAGCAAAAGGAACGTTGGTGGTAATTGCAGAATGCTTGAGAAAAATCAAGTGACCTTAGTCCAATGGTTCTCAGAGCTTCCCAACTGTTCCCTGTTTTGCTCTAATAGTGAAAGAACATTTTTAACAATAATCTGAAAGGGAGAGAGGATCCAGTGTTGTGTATCATCTGAAAATAACACACCATTTAGAGAGGTACAGTTTGATAAGGGATATGGCTTTGTTAGAGGGAAGTTACGCCTGACAAAAGTGGTTGAATTTTTCAAGGAGGTGACCAAGTGGGTGGATGAGGGCAATGCCGTTGATATAGTTTATATGGGTTTCAGTATGGCTTTTGACCAAGTCCCACGTGGGAGACTGATAAAGAAGACAAAAACACATGGGGTTCAGGCTAACTTGGCAACTTATTTCCAAAATTGGCTTAGTGGCCGGAGAGAGAGGATAGCTGTAGAAGGCTGTTTATATGACTTGAAGCTGATGTCCAGTGGTATACCACAGGGATCAATATTGGGTTCCTCATTGTTCGTGATATATATAAATGCTAAATGTGGGAATGTAGGGGGAAGAGATGATAGGTAAATTTGTGGATGACAGGAGGATTTGTTGGGTGGTTTACAGTGAGGAAGAAGGTCTTAGGGTTACAGGAAGCTATAAACAGATTGTTCAGATGGGCAGAGCAGTGTCCTTTGATACACCTGTCAATCCTGCAACATCTATCACTTAGAAGGACAGGGCAACAGATGCATGGAAACACCATCACTTGCACATTCCCTGTCAACTCACACATTGTGCTGACTGGAAGCCATATCAATGGCACAGCATCAAAATCCTCAACTTACTCTCTGTCAGCTCTGTAAGTGCCCTTACACTGCAGCAACTCCAGAAGTTCATGAAAACAGCTCACCAATACCCTTTCAAGAGCAGTTAAGGATGGGAAATAAAGGTTGGTCTTGCCAGGATGTCTACATCCTAAAATGAATAAATCAAAGCTAGCAGGGACATAGATAACATTGACATTGATATTAATCAATATGTTTATAGATATTGATAAAGAGCAAAATAGACAAATACATAAATGAGTAATGAATAAGTAACAGCTTGCAAATAGTTAAAGGATAGGTAGACAGATGCATTCATTAAGGAGATAGGTGAGCAGCCATATCCAGGAAATAAAAACTTCATAAAATCTAAGCAGTAGGAACAGGAGTAAGCTGTTCAACCCCTTGAGCCTGCTCCCCTCCATTCAATAGGATCATGGCTGATCTGATCTTCCTGCCCTTTCACTGTAACTGTTGATTCATCTACTGATCAAAATGATCTATCTGTCTCAGCCTTGAATATGCACAAGGACGCTACACCCACAGCTCTCCGTGGCAAGTAGTTCCAAAGACTCGCAACACTCTGAGAAAAGAAGTTCCTCCTCATATCAGTCTTAAATTGGCATGCATTCAGGTAGGCTCAAAGTCATATGGCATGAACCAAATCATAGGGAAAAATAGTATAAACCCAGCAGACAGGGTGGTAAGGTTGCTGGGGAGACTCACCTTTTACAGCTGTACTACTAGTTCATGGCTTGGCAGAGCCACATTTTCACATGAGTTCAAGTGCGGTATCTCAAGTGCAAGGGGATGATGAACCTATGGAAATGATGCTGGCAAAGAGCATGAAGCTCTATCTCAGTGTTAGGTGTTTGGAAAATGATAGAAGTTTAGGAACCCTTGCATCCTCCAGCTTAGAAAGTGTTATAGAAAGATGAGATACTAAATCCAATATGAAATCTTAAAATGATGCATTATATTGAGTTAAACTCTGATTGCAAACTGATAAAAGGAAATCCAAGCTAGTCTCAGGAAGCACCTAGAATTCACTGTAGGTAGGTGAAACATAGAGACCAGTCTCTTCAATCTGACTTCTCGCTACTGAGACTTGATAAATTTATCTACAGAGTACACTGCACATATACAAGAGCATACACTGACCATTTCAGTACCAGGTTAGAATGTGACAGTGAGCACTGAGGGGCTATATAGTCTCAGGTGTAAGGGAGTTGTCACCTTTTACCGAGCACGTACTGTGTTGAAGCTATACAGGAGCTTATAGTGAGACACCCACACACACAAGCCGTACAGCATGAGGCAGGAATTAATGGTTTCAGATTTTCCAGTGTGCCATATAATTTTTGCCCTCCTAATCCATTGCACTATTATCAGTGTAATCTGATAATAATGAAAATATAAGATCCTAGAGCATTCTGTAATAATTCCTAGAATAGTTTTTTTTCTTTAAATTGCTTGCATGTTGCATTTCTGCTGTTTATTTGGGACTAGATATTGACTGCCAAGTGAAAGCTCAATAGATTCCAACAGGAGTCAGGAAACCATCCTGTGGTGAGAGACTGGAGATCATTGCATGTTTGAGGAGGGACTGAGCTGGAGAGCTATTATATTGCATTTTTAAAATATTTCCTCCCTCCCCCCCCCCCCCCACCCCCGCCACACCAAAACACACACAACCTCAATCACAAGTTATGTAGAAACTGCTCCAATTGTTGGCAACTCACCCTTTGGACTTCCTCAACTGCATCTCTGATACTTACAACACGCACACACAGTAGACGGAGAAGTGGACATTATTTAATTTGATTCTATTGTTCCCAGGATCATTGCGGGTGAGCAAGAGCGCTGACAAAGAGGATTGAAGTGGATAAGAAGCGTTGGAATGTTGGAACTAAATGTACGTGTGTGTTATATTTGAAACTATTTCAAACAAAGTTGAAAGGACCTTTCTTTAAATAGAACTCTCAATTGATAGGACTTTTAAATTGCTGGTCAATTTAGAGAAAATGAACTGGTCTAAGACTCAGGAGAATGTGACAGTGGCAGAAAGTGGATGTTAAAACTGACATGAAACTTAACGCGGTGATATTAACACACTAGTGTTTTCTTTCTCCCCTCGTTGAAAACCTGGAACCGTGAGGAGGAAACTGCAGAAAGGCGCCTGATGTGACAACACAGAAACCGCTAGCCTAGGATTTTAATTCCTTTCTTGTCGTTGGGGAAGATCCAAGGGAGAACAGGAATACAGGCTGGGGGATGGTGTTAATAAGCAACTTAAATTCTGTCATATGGATGTGATTTTTTTTGTTTCTGTTGCTCTGTAACTAGCATTCACAGAAACTCAAAAATCAGCTCAGCACACTCCGCTCCCTTCACAACTGAAGGAAGAAAAAGTTAGCGAGAGTTTCAATTGGATTTTGGTTTTGTTGGGGGTGGGTGGTGTGGTATAAGGGGTGGGAGGGGGAGGTGGGCTGTGGGGGACGTGTGGGGACGCACTCGAGGATTCGATGCTGCCGCCGGTGAGGGGAGAGAGGAGAGAGTTTGAAACAAGCAATTTGAAAAGTGGATGAAGAGGAAGGAGGTGGGCTGATATCGCCCGCTGCCAGACATGGGAGCCGCCACCGTCTCCAGCAGCCTGGGGGTCCTCCTGTACTGCTCGGTTCTCAGCTGTGTCTACGCTCTGGTGAGTGTGTCTCTACTCCCTGAGAGAAGTGCCCCTGTTTGACTGATATACGTACCGATTAATTTACTGGGTTATTCCGGCTCGGACATACCATATATTTCCTATTCCACCTTCCAGTGTTTTAGTTCGGTCTTTGTATTATGGGTTATTTATGTAGGATGGATCAATTATATGAATGTGCTCCGGGACTGAGAGACAAACTTATAAATTGGTCGCTCTTATTTCAAACATTATATATTGCATATTTCCCATTTATGAGTGCGATCAATATATATGGGCATGTACCATAGTCTTCATTAGCAACAGTGTTTATATTTATGTAGATCTTATGCATAGGCATTTTTTTTATCGTCGTCTTAGTATAAGCTCACACAGTACACAAGTACAATGCTAACATAAGTATATACTATAAGATAAAATTCAAAAAGCTTTGCTCCACACTATATAACATGAAGACACCAACTCTCCCTCACTCCATACATACGCTTTCCTTTGTGTTGTCTGTGTTTACAAACACACATATGTGGTATGTCAGCATACACTAGCTACAATATGTACGTCTGCATAATTTCACTGGCAACATTTGCTTGTGGGACCTAAGTGTAACTATAACTCCAGCCCTGTAACCAAACTGACACCTAGGTAATGAGACCAAACTTTGCTCCATATGAGTGTTTTAGCACGTATGGTTCAGTGTGACTTCCCATCCATTTGCCGCTCTGAGATTTCTGTGCTCTTCAAATTCTGTTCTCCTGCACATCCCCAGTTTTAATTGTTCCATTGTAATCAATCATGCCTTCAGCTGGCAATGTCCTAATTTTAAAAAATCTCCTCTGAATCCCCTCTGGGCTTTCTATTTCTTTCTTGTTTTATCCTTAAAACTCACCTCTTCGTCTAAGCATTTGGTCACCTGTCTTATTTCTTTATTTTGACTTTAAATTTGGTTTAATAGAACTCATTTAAAATGCCTTGGAACATTTTTAATATGTTGAGCTACAGAAAAAGTAGCTTTACAAATGTGAAATAAATGTTGTGTCTTTATGTATATGAGAATTTGACTGTGTGCATGTGATATATTGTCAATGAATATTTTTCTGGCTGGAGGTAGATTTGCAGTGGAGTTTCAACTGGAACTTTTCCTGATAGATATTAATGATCATTCCAGATCTTAGTGTGCTGGGAACAGTTTCCAAGTTTGCGGATGATATGAAAGTTGAAAGGATTCTACACTATGAAGAGGACAGTGTAGAATTTTAAAAGGACATAGACAAGTTGGTGGAATGGGTGGGTAGAGGGCAGATGAAGTTCTATGCTGAGAATTGTGAGTTGATGCATTATGATAGGAAGAGCATTGACAGGAAATGTTGAATAAGGAGTACAACTCTAACAGGGGTGCAGCAGCAGAGTGTACATAGATCATTGAAGATGATAGGAGGACAGGTGAAGAAAGCATTCTGGGCTTTATTAAAAGGAACATGCAGTACAAGAGCAATGAGCTGGCATATGACACTTGTTAGTACCCAGCTGGACTATTGTGTACTGTTCAGGGCACCACCTTATAGGAAAAACATGAATGCATTGGAGAGAGTGCAGAAGACATTTACAAGAATGTTCCAGGGGTGGGAAACTTCAGCTATGAGAATAGAATGCAAAAGGTTGGGAATATTCTCCTTGGAGTTTAGAAAGCTAAAATAAGATTCTGATAGAAATTTTCAAAATCATGAGGGGTCTGGGTTGAGTAAATGTTCTAGTTTACAGAAGGATTAAGACTGAGAGGGCACATATTTAAAGTGATTTGGAAAAGAGGCAACTGCAACGTGAGAAAAACATTATTGTCACAGCAAGGGGTTCACGTCTAGAAACACTGCTGGAAGTGTGATGGAGGTAGGTTCAAATGAAGCATGAAGCATTGGATGATTATTTCATTAGAAAAAAATGCCCAAGACATGGAGAAAAGGTAGGAGAATGGTGTGAGTGATAATACCCAGACAGCTGGTGCAAACACAATGGGCTGAACGGCCTCCTTCTGTGCTGTAACACTTTTGTGATTCTATGATGTGTGAATGTATTTCTTTGTGCATGGCTGAGAGTAAGACTGTGTATGCGTGTTTCTCTATGAATCCGTGTATGCCTGTGTGAACACAAACATTTTGTTCCTTTGCCGGTCATCTTTAATTTATGTGTTCTGGTTACTTCCCCTGACCAGTTCAAACTGTTTTACTGAAATAATTAAAACTTGTCATCATTTTTAACACTCGTTTGAACTTCCCTTATTTAATTCTTAAAGGACTCAACAGGATAGATGCAGGGAGCATGGCTGGGGTCTAGGACAAGGGGACAGAATCTCATTATAAGTGGCAGGTCATGAGATCTAAGGTGAGGAGGAATTTCTTTAGTCAGAGGTGGTTCTTTGGAATTCAGTGCCTTGGAGGCGTGTGGAAATTCAGTTGGATATGTTTAAGCCTGACATTGATAGATTTATATTCATTAAAAACACCAAGGGATGTAATGATAATGCATGAAAAGTTGTTCAGCATGACCTCATTGAATGATGGAGAGGGCTCGACAGCCTGAATGGCCTACTCTTAATCCTATTTCTTATGTTCACAGAATTACAAAATTTTTACAGTGCAGACGGAGGTCCATCATGCCTTATAAGCTTTCTATTTACTACTTTAGACTTTTCTCTCCTTCCTGCCCTTCTGCAGGCACTTATTGTGGATTCCAGAGGCACCCCATGCACCAATCCACCCAATGGTTCACCTGCATGGCCAACCTTCATTTGAGAGTCCTTGTGCATAAAAGCACACCCCTCTCCTAGCTGTGATGCAGTAAGGAAACCTGATTGCTTTGTTCCCCTGCACTTTTCAGTCCAGGGGCTCTGAGGCTGATTACAGCTGTGATCAGCTGAGAATGGAATTTTTCCAACTTTAGTCCTCAGTCATCAGAGAATCGATAAAAACCTGCATTTATATAACGCCTGTTATGACTTAAGGGCACCCAAGCTGCCTCACTATCACTAAAATACATTTGTGCACAGACAGGTCCCACCAACAACGAGATATTTAAAAACAAAACACATCAGCTGTTTTCCTGGTGACGGTTAAGGGATATATATTAGTAATGACAAAAGGACTTTTCTTTTTAATAGTTTCATGGAATATTTTAAACTCACTCAAGACAGCAGATGATACAATTTAATGTATCGTGTGAAAGACAGTGCCTCCAACAGTACAGCACTCCCTCAGCACAGTGTAAGTGTGGTACTTGCATCCACAGGCTGTTAAATCAGAGGTGGGAGAGCTCCCAACTAAAGTGACAGCTCACGCAAAATATATAGCCTTTGGCAAGCAAATTATTGAGATTGTCAGTGTTGTAGGAGAGGACGTGGAATGATTTTGACAAATAAATGATAAAGAATAATGCAAACAGTGGGGGAACAGTGGGAGGGTGTTTACATGAGCAATATTATTAGAAACCTAACTTAGTGCTTGGGGTTAAAGAAGAAAAATAAAAATAAAATCAATACCTTAACCTTGAAACTCAAAAGGCAAGTCAGAAACTGTTAAAAATGATAAGTCATAGAGTCATGGAGAAATTAACAGCATTGAAGAAAGCCATTCAGCCCTTCAGGTCCTTGCCAGCTTCTGTGGAGCAATCCAATCAGTCCCATTTGCCACTTAATCCCCATTAACCTCAGCCTTTCCAATTTAACCTTGTGTGTAAACCACTGACACTCTCACGCCCTAACCCTCCATCATTCCTGGAACCATTCTGCTAAATCTCCTCTCAGAAATAGTGACCCAGAACTTGACACAATGCATTAGCCGGTATTTCCTTCAAGCTTTTTTTTATTCATTCACAGGATGCAGGCATCACTGACTAGGCCATCATTTATTGCCCATCCCTAATTGCTCAGAAGGCAGTTGAAAGTCAACCACATTACTCTGGGTCTGGAGTCAGATGTAGGCCAGACCAGGTAAGGCTGACAGTTCCTTCCCTAAAAGACATTGGTGAACCGGATGGATTTTTCCTGACAATTAGACAATGGTTTCATGATCATCATTAGACTCTTAAATCCAGAATTTTATTGAATTCAAATTCCACCATCTGCCATGGCAGGATTTGAACTCAGGTCCCCAGAACACTGCCTGGGTCTCTGGATTAATAATCTAGCAATAATACACTAAGTCATTGCCTTCCCAAATGCCCTTTTGATTTGCTTTTGAAATCATTGACAAGTTCCACTTCTCCAGGTCACTATCACCCAATTCATAAAAACTGTTCTTATTCACATTCTCCCCATATATCACTTGCCCAAAACTTTAAATCACTTTCCCCTGTTTTTGTAACATCAGCTAATAAATCAAAGAGATTTTCCTTGTCTCTCTTATCAAAGCTTTTCATAATCATGTACACAAGTCTCCTCTCGGTCTCTTTTGGTCTGTGGAGAACGACCTCAGTCTTTCCATCCTAACCTTGTGTGTAAACCACTGACACCTCTATGCCTTAACCCTCTACATTCCTTGGAACTATTCTGTTAAATCTTCTCTCTGGGACTTTCACATCTCTCCAAAATTATAGCGACCAGAACTGGACACAATATGTTAGCTGGCATCCAACCAGAGACTATAAGGGTTCAGTATAATGTCTCTGCCTTTGTACCCAATGTCTCTACTTATAAAGTCCAAAATTTCTTATGCTTTCTTAACTACTCTCTCTGTCACCTTTAAAGATTGATGCGTGTGCACCCCATGTCCCTCTGTTCATTCACACTCTTTAGATCTGTGTCATTATGTCTATACTGCTTCTCCCTATTCCTTCTGGGAAAATGCATCACCTCAGGCTTTGCTCCATTGAATTCCATCTGTCACTTGTCTACCCATTCTACCCATAGCTTTTCTTTGTCCTGTTACATGAAATACATTATTGTTGTCAGTATTTGGCACTGTCCAAATTGGGTATCATTGCTAAATTTTGAAATTTTACACTGTATTCCAAGATTCAAGTCATTTAGAAATAGCAACAATGTCAATGGTCCCAGCATTAACCTCTGGGGAGCACCACTGACCACCACGCTTCAGTCCGATAAACCCTTATCCACTAGAATTCATGATTGGTGCTTGAAATTCAAGTCCCTTGTCACACTAATTTAAAAAAAGAATTTGCTAATAAAATATCTGATGACTTTTCTCCCAGCTCCTGCTGGGATTTGGGTTCGCACATTTCGAAAAACCTGTGATGTATTTTTGACCAGCACATTTCTCGGCTAACAAGGGGTTGAGCTGGGTCCAGCTCTACACCCTGTTATCTCAGATTCTCCAGCATCTGCAGTAGCTACTATCTCTGAAACATTTCTGGGCTAATACTTTTGTGAGGTAGTCAGGGCCTGCTGAAGATTCAGCGGTGCTAGCTGCCAACTGTTTGTCCTCTCTGATGAAAGTAAGGGATCCCATGGCACTATGGAAAAATGAGCAGTGAGACAAAGAAAGACACCACTGAATTCTGAAATAAAATGGGGAATTCCTGGAAATACTAAGCAGCAATGGCAGCTTCAGTGGAGAGTGAAAAACTCAGTTTGCATTTTAGGTTGATGACTTGTCTCTAATTCTGACAAAAAAGGTCATTGACCTGAAATGTCAACCTCTGTTTCTCTCTTCACAGATGCAGCCAAAACTGCTGAGCATTTCCAGCATTCTCTGTTTTTATTTTAGAGCAGCGAATCCTTGCCAAAATTCCTCAAACAGCTCACACCACACACAGGCAGCAACATCACCCAG
>NC_063335.1:90096778-90097447 GCF_021869965.1 Rhincodon typus
GCCTAGACCCTTTTCTGATGAAGGGTCTAGGCCCGAAACGTCAGCCTTCCTGCTCCTATGATGCAGCTTGGCCTGCTGTGTTCATCCAGCTCTACACCTTGTTGTCTCAGATTCTCCAGCATCTGCAGTTCCCACTATCTTTGTCGGACTCTGTCCTCTTTAAACCTAAACTCATTCACATAGCCCTCATCGCACATTTGTAAAAAATAAAACATGCCCACCTACAGTCCACGCAGTGCAAGTTTCTGGGATGGATGCTTGATGTGAGCCTGTCACGCCCCTGGCTAAATCCAGCAGCAGGGGTGAGGTGCTTATGTCATCATTAATTGGCTGCTTAAGGGACTCCATTTGCCCACTGAGGGGTGGTTGCCAATGCCTCTTGCACTGCTAGTAAAATTAAGGCAGGAGCAGGTGGACAAAATGCCCATATAGCATTTTATGAGCCCTCCCTCCAAATTGCAAACTTGCTGCCAGGATTGTGTAGAATCTAGCCTCATTTTTGTGCCTTTATATATGTGTGTTTGCCTGTGTTCATGTGTATATGTGTGTGTTTATGTATATATGTGTATGCACGTTGATTGTATTTGTATGTGGATATGTGTGTGTATATATATGTGTATGCGTCTGTGTATTTGTGCTGTGTGTGTAAGTATATGTGTATGTGTCTGT
>NC_063335.1:90097457-90106103 GCF_021869965.1 Rhincodon typus
TGTGTAAGTATATGTGTATGTGTCTGTGTATTTGTGCTGTGTGTGTATGTGTCTGTGTATTTATGTTGTGTGTCTATGCATATATATGTGCATGTGTGTGTGTTTGTGTATGTGTGTGTGTATGTATATATGTATAACTGCATTTGTATAGACATGAGGTGAGAACAGGATTAACTGGGATGCCGCTATTAAAGGTTCACTCACTATGTTGAAGCAGTTTGGAGCATTTGAATAAAGTCCTGCAGGGCTGGTGGAACCCACAGGTGCAAACAGCGAGCAGCTAAAGGAGGAAAGCCAGCATGAAGATGACTGATTGAGAACAACGAGGGAAAGCAAGGTGTTTAGGTCTGGGAGGGGAGGTTACTGTGTGAATACGCCTTCAGTGCAAAGACAGCACCTTCAGGAGAGAGAGGAAACCAAAATACAAGAAGCAAAATATGAAATAAATCTCCCTGACTGGCAGAGAAATATGAAGAGTTTAGAAGATGTTTAAGTGCCATGGCATTTGTCTGGTGATGACTGCAGTGTGTCGGCTGCTTTGGTCTCTGGTTCAGATTTCTCCCTGCTGGTTTAATTACTCAGAAAAGCGACCCATTGTAATTTTTGCTCGATTCAACCCTGTTATATTTTTAGAACCCAAAGTTAGTTGTCCTTTGAAGCCTGGTGCCGTGGGTTTTTAATTCTGTAACTCCAGATGTCCTGTGGAATTCACATGCCTTTTAACTCTCCACTGACAGTTCAAGTGGTTTGTCAGGAGCAAGGAAGGGGCTGTTTGATCCGATGGGATGTTCTTTCTGAAGTTCTCTCAGTACTGTATCGGCAAAGTCTGGGACCCATGCAACTGCCATGAACACCCCCAGCTCTTTTTACCATCTCGGAGGTCCCCAGCATTGCTAGCTGCCAATGCCTTAGGTACCTTCACCCATTCCCCTTGATGGTGGCTGTGCCTTCAGCCTTCCCTGTCCTAAGTTCAGGATTTCCCTTCCTAAATGTCTTCACCTCATTCTTTTCAAGACTCTCTTCAAAACCTACCTCTTTGAACAAGCCTTTGGTCACTTGCTGTAATATTTTCCTCAGATTTTGCCTTGATTATGGAATACCTTGAAGTGTTTTATTACAGGAAAGGTGCTATATAAATGCATGTTGTTGTTAACTGAACTCAGCACAAGCAAGATCAAATCATTATATGGATAGGATCAATGTGAATGGGTATGGGGATAAAGCAGGAAATTGGCAGTAGGTAATGATGCTCATTTGAAGGGTTGCTGCGCAGACTTGAAGGGCTGAATGATCTCCTTCTGCACCATAACATGTCTGTGATTCTGTGTCTGAAAGGATGACGTTGGAGGTGTCAGTATTCATATGAAATGCAAGAGAGGAATAAAACATGCTCACAACTCAAATGAATAGTTATATATGTGGTTCATGTAACCATTTGTTTTGAATTAACTATAAATGGAACACAAGCAAACTGTAATACATCGGTTTGATGGCAAAGGGTGAACTTACTGGGAAGCACAAATGGAAATACTGCCATCAATTTGTTTGTAAACAGTAGATTCTGAATTCTTCATATTTGCAATTTTATTGGTATGAATTATTGAACCATGCCCCTGTACATTGGTGCATTTTAGTCTTGAATGGTTCGGAACCATTTTAATCCAGATAGCTCATAAATCATAGCATTGAGCCAGCTTACTTACATAAATTAGCCCCCAACCTAGGTGCAGACATGAGCTGGGAAGAAAGCGATTTTCAGTTTGTAACCATGACTAAATGTGAGTGGAAGATTTCACGTGAGTGGGATGGGAACACTTCAAAAGGAAGTCTCACAAAAGCTGCAAAACATTGAAAGCCGATAGAAATCGTTAAAGGGAATCTCAACCCACTAGCATCCATTTCTAAGTCTGTAAAGGCAAAGCGAAGATTAATTCATCATCTGAGGGCAGATGCCACAGGGGCACCCTATCACCAACCTCTGCCCACTTTGAAAGCAAGTGAAGATGAGATGAGAGGGCAAACTGGAAGTGAGAGATTGATTCACATAGGTGGAAAGGAAATTTCATTCTACTGGTAACTAATGCAATCTCATTGAAGCTGCCCAATTGCAAATAGTAAAGGTTAAATCTTATGATAGTCTTACCAGGTCGTAGGTCTGCTCTCTCATTAGAGACAGACAACTGGTGGTAGCTTAACCTGATGATTGTCATGCTTCAAGCAAGGGGCAAGATCGAGAAGGAGAGTCTTTTATGGTAACCTCAGCTAATGCAGGAATTGAACACACACTGTTTGCATCACACTGTATTATACATCGAGCAAGCTAACTGACCCCCAAAAGCAATACTTGTGAAACTCATTCCCTTCAGAGATTGCAGTAATACAATGACCTATTGTTAGTCTAACTGGAGTTATTCCATATCATTCCATATTCCAAAAAGGTAGCCATTTAACTTTCATTATGAAGTTACTGTCAGAATCCCCAATTACTTTCAACCCAAGGCTAAAGTTTCTGCCTTGGGCTCTGACTTGGACACAGGTTGTGCATACAAGTGATAATTGGTGGTGGGAAACCTCAATCTGAACTGATTTAAACTTAGATTTAACATGTTAAAACCAGACGCCATAATACAACCCAACAAAACCAACAGGGTTTGGTAGAAGTTTATTCACGAGATCTATGTATTGTGAGGTAGGCCATCATTTATTACCCATTCTCTAATTAACCTTTTTTGAATCTGATGGTGAGTTCCTTTTGAACCCCTGCAGTGTAGTTGCAATACTGCTTAGATGGGACTATACTTCTCATAAAAAGAAGAACAAAGAACAAACGAGAAGTACAGCACGGGAACAGGCCCTTCAGCCCTCCAAGCCTGTGCTGATCATCATGACCTAAAAAACTAAACTAAAAAACAAACCTTCTGCCCTTATTTGGTCCGTATCCCTCCATTCCCTCCTCCCTGTAACCATCCAGATGCCTCTTAAATGGCGCCAACGTGCCTGCTTCCAACACTACCTCTGGCAGTGCATTCCAGGCTCCTACCACTCTCTGAGTGAAAAACTTGCCTCGCACAGCTCCCTTAAACTATTGCCCTCTCACCTTGAACCTGTGCCCCCTTGTAATTGAAACTTCAACCCCGGGAAAAAGCCTCTGACTATCCACCTTATCTATGCCTTCCATAATTTTGAAAAGAACAAAAGCCCGTCACGTAGCCCATTGCCAAAATTTCTGAACCACTCTCTGGACTCAGGCTCAATCAGACATTTTTCATAGAAATTACGCAGGAAGAGGCCTTTTAACTCTTAGTGCTTCCTCCTGATTCAATCCCCCAGTATGAATGGATTAGGAGCAGAAGGAGGCCATTTGGTCTCTTGAGCCTGCTGTGTTATTCAATAAGATCATGGCTGATCTGCTTATGTTTTGAATTCCACATTCCCACTTACCACTGATAATCTTTGACTTCCCTATGCCTAAACAGAATCCATTGGCCTCTGTTTTAAAAGCATTCAATTACCCTGCCTCTGAGCTCCAAAGTTGTGCAAGCCTCTGAGAGAAAAACAATTCTCCACAGCTCTGACCTGAAAAGTTGACCCTAGTTTTAAAACAGTGACCTCTGGGTCTTGACTCAACCAGAAGAGGGACCATTGTTCTTAAATCCGGCTTGTCAAGACCATTCAGGGTCTTAATACTTCAATCAAGTTACCCCTCACTTTTTTAAATTCTGCTGAAAATAAGCCCAGTCTACTAACTTTTCCTCATAAGACAACCTGCTCATTCCAGGCATTGGTCTACTTAACCTCTGCAGAACTGCCTCCAATGATTTTACATTCTTTCTTAGATAAGGAAACCAAAATTAACCTCAGTATTCAAAAATGTTTAATTCCTTTCATAATAAAAGATCGCATTCTTAATTATTTGTTGTACCCAAGTACTAACATCTTATGAGTCATGCACTAGAATACCAAGGTCCCTCTGCACATCAGAATTCTGCTGTCATTTTCTGCTGAGGTAATACACTGCCTTTTTATACTTCCTGCCAATGTGATCAATGTCACATTTTCCCACATTATACCCCATCTGCCAGATTTTTGCGCATTCACTCAACATGTCTACAACCTCCTTATGTCTTACTCACAAGAACATTGATATCAACCTTAATTTGATAGCAGAAGTTTCTACAGGTATCTAAATAGGCAGAGAGTAAATAAAATGAGTGTTGGTCCTCTAAAGAATGAGAATGAGGAAATATTATTTACAAATTTAGCTCTCAGAATTTTGTTTCCCTGGTCTAAGTCGTTTAGATCAATTGTTAAATGTTAAGCTGGATCCCCAGCACAGATCCACGTAAGACCCTACTTATAAAATTCATCCAATCAGAGAAAGACTGATTTATGCATAGTCTCTGTTTTCTGCCAGCCAGCCAATTTTCTATCCATGTTGGTATATTACAACCTGTACCATGTGCTTCTTTTTTTCACAATAACATTTAATGTGAAACCTTGTCGAAAGCATGTTAGAAATGCAAAAACAGTACATTAATGGACTGTCTCTTATCCATTAAACAACTCAATTAAATTGATTAAACATAAGTTTCCTTTCACAAAACCATGTTGACTCTTCCCAATTACCTCAAAATTTGCTAAATATCCAGATATAACTTCATTAATGAACTCATGATAGAAGTCAAAATAACTGGTCTGAGATTTGGAGCTGGAGGAACACAGCAGGTTAGGCAGCATCAGAGGAGCAGGAAAGTCGATGCTTAGCGTTTACACCCTTCATCAGGACTGGTGCTCCTCTGCCTGACCTGCTGTGGTTCTTCCAGCTCCACACTGTATTGACTCTGACTGTTCTTCTGCAAGCATCTGCAGTTCTTGCTATCTCCTGGTCTATAATTTCTTGTTGGCTGTTTCCCTCCCTCTTGAATCAAGGGGTTATATTTGCCACTTTCCAGTCTGAAGGAACATTGCCAGAATCTAGAAATTGTAGAAATTAATACCAATATATCTACTACCTCAACAGCACCTCATTTATGGCTCTAAGTTGATGTCCATCAGGACCCAGGCACTCAGGAACTTGTTAGTCTACAGCTCAATCAATTTTCTCGATACGACTGATTGTAATTCCACCAAGTGAAATTCACTCTTTATTTGACCTGATTTATAGCTATTACAAGGATGTTGTGTGTATCCTCTGTACTGAAGATAGAAGCAAAATATTTGCTCACATCACGTGCCACCGACTAATTACTTATTTTAATTCCCCATTTTCATTCTCTAGAGGACCAACATTCACTTTGTTTATTCTTTTCCTGTTTAGCTACCTGTAGAAACCTCCACTATCAACTTTTGCATTTCTAGCTAGCTTCCTCTCATACACTGATTCCTTCCTCCTGATTAACCTCTCAGTCATTCTTTGCCTTCTTTACAATAATTGTTATTTCTCCTTTTAAAACACTTATCTCATTACATTTGAAGTTATGTTCTAGTTTATGCTTCAATAGTTACTTACGGTCAAGGATCCCACAGTCCAAAAGATTCACTGCAAAAACTTTATATTTTCTTTCACCTTAGACATCTGTAAATATAACCATCAATGATGAGCATCGGTGAAACTGCAGCTGGAGTACAGTGTACAGTACTGGTCACCATTCTTACAGAAGGATGTAAGTGCAAAGGAAACATTTCAGAGAAGGTTTACCAGGCTATGCTTGGAAGCAGTTCTGAGAAGGTTCATTAGACTTAATAAAAACCAAAAGAACTGTGGTTGCTTTAAATCAGGAGCAAAAACTGAAGTTGGTGGAAGCTCAGTAGGTCTGGCAGCATCTGTGACAAAAAATGTCAGAGTTAACGTTTTGGATCTGGTGACCCTTGGAAGGGACACCGGACCAAAAACGTTAACTCAGGGTTTTTGCTTCATAGATGCTGCCAGACCTGCTGACCTTCCACCAACTTCTGTTTTTATGAGACTTAATACCTGGAATGAGTGGATTGCCTTATGAGGAAAGGCTAGGTAGTTCATGCCTGTTTTCTCTGGAGTTTAGAAGAGTCAGAGGTGACTTAATTGAAACACACAAGACCCTGAGAGGACTTGACTGGGTGGATGTTGATATGATGTTTCTTCTTGAAGGAGAATCGAGAGCTAAGAGTCATAGCTTAAAAATAAGGAGTCATCCATTTAAGACAACGATGAGGAAATATTTTTTGTCTAGAAGGTCGTGAGACTTTGGAATTCTCCTTTTCGAAAGATGGGGTACAGAATCTTTAACTAATTTTAAGGTAGATTTTAGAGGTAGACAGTGAAGCTTTTAGACTTTGATAGATTGTTGATCACCAAGGGGATGTACAATTATCAGGATATGCTGGAATATATAATTAAGGTTAAAATCAGATCAACCATGATCTTATTGAAGGGTGGAGTAGGCTCGAAGGTCTGAGTAACCTACTCTTGTTCCTTGTTTGTGTGTTTGTGTGTTTGTTTGAGGCTAAGGACATAAGATGAAAAATGAGGAACGTAGAGCTTTTTGAGGGTAGCTGTACTGAAGGAGTTTGCACTAGTAGGGAAAGGTGAGGATGTTCAGTGACTAGAACAGAAAGATTGATATTTTATTCACTCGTGGGATATGGATGTTGCCTGCTGGGTCAGCATTTAATGCCTGTCCTGCTATGCCCTTGAGAAGGTGCTGGTCAGTTCCCTTCTTGAACCATTGCTGTCCATGCTGCAGGTTGACCCACAATGTCATAAGGGAGGGAAGTCCAGGATTTTGACCCAGCAACAGTGAAGGAACGGTGATATATTTCCAAATCAGAATGGTGAGTGGCTCAGAGTGAAACTTGCAGGTGGTTGTGTTCCCAGGCATCTGCTGCCCTTGTCCTTCTTGATGGAAGTGTTCATTATTTGAAAGTGATGTAGAAGAATCCTTGGTGAATTTCTCAGTGCACTTTGTAAGTAGTACACACTGATCGCTGGTGGTGGACGTAGTGAATGTTTGTGGGAGTGGTGCCAAACAAGTAGCCTTTTTTGTCCTGGATGGTGTCAAGCTTCTTGACTGTTGTTGGAGCTGCTCTCATCCCGGCAAGTGGGGAATATTCCATCACATTCCTGACTTGCACCTTGTAGATTGTGGACAGGCCTTGGGAGTCAGGAGATGAAATACTCACTGCAGTATTTCTAATCTCTGACCTTTAATTGTTGCCGCTGTATTTATATGACTTGCCCAGTTTGGATATTGGTCAGCGGTAACCCCTAGGATGTTGATAATGTGGACTTAGTGGTGGTAATGGCATTGAATGTCAAGGGATATTGATTAGATTGTCTCTTATTGTACATGGTCATTGCCTGGCATTTGTGTGGCGAGAATATAATTTGCAGCCCAAGCCTGTCCATGTCTTGCTGCATTTGGACATGGATTGTTTCAGTCATGAATGGTGCTGAACATTGTGCAATCATTGGCAAATAATCCCATTCTGATTTTAAATGGTGGGAAGGTCATTGATGAAGCAGCTGAAGATGGTTGGGCCTAGGAGACTATCCTGAGGAACTTTTGCATAGATGTCATGGCACTGAGATGACTGACCTCCAACATCTACAGTCATCTTCCTATGTGCCAGGTATGACTCCAAACAGTGGAGAGTTTATGTCCTGATTCTCATAGACTCCAGTATTGCTTGGGCTCATTAATGCCACTTTCGGTCAAATGCAGCCTTGGTAACTAGGGCAGTCTACTCACACTTCACCAGCAATTGTGACTTACAGTTACTGCGAGCCAATGTAGGTCAGTGATAACAGGGTGATGGATGAATGAGACTTGCTGCCAGTTAAGATATGGGAAGTGGATTTTTGATGATGTCAACTTCATGGAGGGTGAGAAACCAAACAGGACATCATTAGAATAGTCGTACTGTTAAGTGATAAAAGTATTCTTTCTCCTCATCCATTGTCAAATCATAACTTAGTGATACACAATTTCCAGTCTCTCTCTCTCCGTCTCATTCCCAACTCTCTGTGCCACTCTCCATCTCTCCAGTCTCTACCCCCTTGCTCATTCACTCCATCTCCCAATTTCAGAACCATAGGTTTACTGCCGCTCTTTCCCACACGGATATGAGGCTCGATGCAATTACCTACTCGTTTTATCCTCTTTGAACTTCAGGCCCCGGCCATTGTCCCTGCTCATTCTTGTCCATACAGCCTAAGACCTTTCACCCTTTCCAGTCTCTCTCTTTCTTTCCTTTCCTCAGAATTTGTGTTGTTTTCCCACAAGTTCATCTTATTTCTGGTCTCTCCTAATTGTGGATTGTTACCTTTTTGTGAAGACATGATGGAGGTATTGGGTGATATCAGGGACTTGATGGAGGTATTGGGTGATACCAGGGACATGATGGAGGTATTGGATGATATTGGGGACATGATGGACTTATTGGGTGACATCAGGGACATGACGGAGATATTGGGTGATATCGGGGACATGATGGAGGTATTGGGTGATATCGGGGACCATGTTGGAGGTTTTGGGTGATAACAGGGACTTGATGGAGACATTGGGTGATATTGGGGACATGATGGACTGATATCAGGGACATGATGGAGGTATTGGGTGATACTGGGGACATGATGGACTGATATCAGGGACATGATGGAGGTATTGG
>NC_063335.1:90106113-90106327 GCF_021869965.1 Rhincodon typus
GGGACCATGTTGGAGGTATTGGGTGATATCGGGGACATGATGGAGGTGTGGGGTGATATCGGGGACATGGTGGAAGTATTGGGTAATATCGGGGACCATGATGGAGGTATTGGGTAATATCAGAGACCATGATGGAGATATTGGGTGATATCAGGGACCATGATGGGGGTATTGGGTAATATCGGGGACCATGATGGAGGTATTGGGTAATATC
>NC_063335.1:90106337-90225798 GCF_021869965.1 Rhincodon typus
GGGGACCATGATGGAGATATTGGGTAATATCGGGGACCATAATGGTGATATTGGGTGATGTCGGGGACCATGACGTGGTACTGATCGATGTCGGGGGCCATGACGTGGTACTGAGCGATGTTGGGGGCCATGATGGTGGTACTGAGCAATGTCAGGGGCCATGATGGTGGTACTGAGCAATGTCGGGGTCCATGACGTGGTACTGAGCAATGTCGGGGGCCATGATGGTGGTACCGAGCGATGTCGGGGACCATGTTGGTGGTACTGAGCGATATCTGCCAGTTATAAGTTTCTTTTTGGTGGCAACCAGTAAAGCCAGGGTGTGAGGCATAGTGACCTCGGTTTGCTCTCCTGTCAAATAAAAAGAAACTTCTTAAAGGTGGTGTATAAAAGGAGGAAGAGAAGCAAAGGGTTTTGCAGAGGGGATGACAATTAACTGCCAATTGTCATAAGTGAAGAAGTAACAGAAGGCCACAATCAATAGGGCTGGGGTCAGGGATTTGCTGAGGTAAATTTGCAGAGATTGGCTGTAAGAAGACTGTGGGCAGATTTGAAAAGGAAGGCTAACATTTGAAGTGTAATGTGTTTGGGACTTGAGGAATTGGTGTAGATCAGGGGATGGTGCTGATTGGTGACTGGGCCTTATTGGGCACAGTAGGTCCCTTGTGTCTATCTGCTACACTTGCTCCACAGGCTCTGTTTACCAGCAGTAGCAATAGAAATATTTATAGAGCCGAGGTTGTACTTATTGGATGACGTCCAAGAAGTATTCCTGTGCTGTGAAGAATAACCTATGCGAAACGTTTTCCTCTGCGTACACTGTGGATGATCTATTATGTTGGTCTGAATGTAAGTGACTTCTATTTTTACATGTTAATCTAGTCCATGGTGCTTTTATTATAGATGTGGGGTGGAGGATGGCAATGACTTGGTGGTATTATTGCTAGACTACTAATCCAGAGGCTCAGATAATATTTTGGGGATCTAGGTTAAATCCCATCACAGCAGAGAGTGAAATTTGAATTCAATAAAAATCAGGAATTAAGAATCTAATGTTGATCATCAAACAATTGCCGATTGTGAGAAAACCCATCTGGTTCACTAGTGTCCTTTAGGGAAGGAAATGTGCCATCCTTACCTGGTCTGTTTTATGTGTGACTCCAGACCCACAGCAAGGTTGACTCTTAACTACCCCTGGGCAATTAGGGATGGGCAATAAATGCTGGCCTAGCCAGAGACTCTCGGATCCTGTAAATGAATTTTAAAGATATCCCCTTCTCCAATGGGATCTGTAATAATGTGGAAAACAGAGTAGACAATTTCTTTCATATATCACATTTGCCTAAACAAAAATGAGATAAATGAGCAAATAGTCTGTTTAGTCATAGCTGTACTGTTTTTCAGATAAAACATCAAACAGAGATCCCACTTTTCATCTCAGAAAGACACAAAAAGACCATTTTATGTCATTCAAACAGCATCATCAAACAAGATGAAACAATCACAGAAAATGCTGGAGAAACTCAGCAGATCTGACAGCATTTGCTAAGAAAGAAACAGAGTTAATGAATCAAGTCCAGCATGATTCTTCTTCCGAACTAAGTGAACAAATATCAACAGGAAAGATTATCTACTCATTAATTAATTTGTGTGTATGCTTTTTTTGGGGTGTTTAGTGTATGTGTCGGTATGTGTCTGTATATGCGCTTGCAAGATATTAACGGCAATGATACGCAGTTTCCCATTTTGCCACTCATTGGGTAGAAACTAGATGGTGATAATCCTTGATGTGTGCATGAGTACATGTAGGCAAGATTGGATATTGGAATTTGTTGTGATTTCTGAATGAAGAGCAGGAGCAGGGATCTGGCTATATTTTGCACAAACTATTAAAGTTTATAGGACAGGTTGTCAGAGTGGTTAATGAGGCATATGTTCCCTGAACTTTGTCAATAGGGCATGGAATACATTAGAAGGGAGGTTATGATAAATTTGTGTAGAACATGGATTCTTCCTCAACTTGTTTATTGGGAATAACTTTATGCTCCTTCAATGCGAATGGGAACATACAAAATCCAACAAAAGGCCTTCTAACCTTTCATCTATTTGTCTCCAACCTGTACAAAATTCTTTGGAGGCTGGTGTAGAGAGATTAGACTGCAACCTATCATTGGGGAAATTGAGGCCCTTTAGTGATAAATCAATGGTCAGTAAAGGGCATCATCCACCACTGCCACTATTTTACCTGCACTTAAAGCCCAACAACTTTAACTGTTTGGTTTCATGTCAGGCAAGGGAGAGGTCTCCTTTATAGATTCCCAGTACCTGTTGGAGGCAACCTTACTGATAGACCACACTTTCCACTTTGCCTACAGGCTACCAGTCCCTTCATGTGGACTTGTCTGCCTAACCCTGCAAACATTACTGCCACTTACCTTTTGTTCAGCTCGATCCATGATCTCCACAGAATCACAGGTGTCTTATGGTGCAAAAGGAGGTATTTTGGCCCATTATGTCTGCACTGGCTCTCCAAATGAACATCATGACTTAGTGCCATTCTCTGCCTTCTCCCCATACACTTGCACAATGGACCTGAACTTTCTCAGGATGACGTATACTTTGGTGAGAATGTTGAGAGAATCATATCACATTGGCAGTAATGAGATTCCCAACCTCAAGAAAAAACATAATCAAATTTCAACCAATTGTTGAATGATGACATGAGATTATCTCTGTTGATTAGGGAGAGGTCTATTTGAATCTATTAGCATGCATCATTATTATATCACCTTGCTTCATTGATATGAAGTTTCCCATTTTCCCATTGGTTGTGTAGAAACTAGATGGTGACAATTCTCGATGTGAAAGTCAGAGCAGTAACCAGACAACTCCAGATCACTTGTTGCTCCTCCAGATCTCTGTCATGGACACCAGACAGCAAAATCTCAGGGCACTTTCATGGACAGTATAACCCCCTATCTAACAGAATTCCAGTTCCCAATCGGCAAAAGGTGTTTCCAATTTTCCTCTGTCCAACATATCTGAGGAAATTGTAGGGACTGTGCAGGGCACCTGCAGACTGCAGCACTTGACTGGGTGCATGGCTGGATTTCAAAGATGGCATTAGTGCTAGGAATCCTGGGAGTTCATGCAGCGACCACTCTCTTACAGTGAGTGGGAGAATAAGATAATAGGAGTGTCATAGGGGCATAATGCATAGGTAATCGGTGTTTGGGAAGATAACGTGAGATAATGGAGAGAAATTCTCAAAAAAAAACTCACAGAAGCTCAAACAAAATTAACAATTGGCCCCAAATTCTGGCAAAATTCAGCCCATTGTTTCTATTTGAATAATACCCTCTTGAATTCCTCAAGGTAAACCGACCTCTACTGCATTTGAAGCAGTGCATTCAGATCTCAACCATTTATTGTGTGGAAAGGTTTTCTCTCAAAGTGCACTTTTGTTTCTTTTGCAAAACAATTTCTTGATCCTCATGAATGGGAACAACTACTCCCTATCTACAGTATTCAGACCCCTCCTGAGTTGAAAATTTCCATCAGATCTTCTGTTAGCCTTCTTTTCTACAAGGAAGACAATCCCATCTTTTCCAGTCTATCCTCATAACTGAAGTTTTTCACCCCTGGACTCATTCTTTTGAATCTCTTCTGCACTCTCCCACTGTGTTCACATTCTTCCTATCTTGCAGCGCACAGAACTATACATAATTCTCCACCTGAATTCTAATAAGTGTCTTGTACAAATTCAGCATCACCTCCCTGCTCTTGTATTCCATGACCCTGTTAATAAAACCCAGGATGATGTAGGCTTTATTTACTGCTATCTCCACTTGTCCTCCCACCTTCAATAATCTGAGCACATAAACAGCAAGGGGAAGGGTCCCGACCTGAAACGTCAACTTTCCTGCTCCTCTGATGTGGCCTGGCCTGCTGTGCTCCTCCAGCTCCACACTGTGTTGTCTCTGACTCCAGCATCGGCAGTTCTTCCTATCTCTTAAGTCCTCTTAATTGTACCCTTTAATTTGTCTGTTCCGTGTTGTTCATACCAAACTACATAATCTCACACTCCTCTGTAATAAACGTCATTTGCCACCTATCTGTTCACTCCACCAACTCGTCCACGTCCTTTTGTACTATCCTTTTTGTTCTGTATGTAGTCCCAGCAGTGGCCACTGCTCCCACACAGTGCTGCTGGATCACAGAATAACTGGCCTTCTAGTTAACAGTGTAATTTTCTGAAGTAGAACCTCACTGCCTGAGGAACGGAAATCCTGCCTCTAGACTATAAACATACAATTAGCTGCTAAATGAATGCAGGGAAGCCACTCATTCCCTGGATGGGGTCTTCACTGACATATTGGATGTGAAGTGTGGTGGCTAAAACTGTGGTGTCTCATAAAATCTGGCCCAGGGCATTCATGTCTGGGCACCACACTTTAGGAAGGATGTGAAGGTGTTAGAGACAGTGTAGAAAATATTCATGAGAATGTTTCCAGGGATGATGAACTTCAGTAATTCCGCAAGATTGGAGAAGTTGGGGCAGTTATCATTGATGAAAGGAGCTTTTACAGGAGATTCAACAGACGAATCCAAAATCATAAGGGGGTTGACAGGGTAGATAGGGAAAAACTGTTTCTGTTGATGGAAGGATTGAGAACCAGAATGGCACAGACTTAATTTAATTGGCAAAAGAAGGAATAGCATCATCAGGAAAAACCTTTTCATGCAGCATTTGGTTAGGATCTGGAATGCACTGCTTGAGAGTTTTGTGGAATAAGGATCAGCTGAGGTTTTCGAAAGGTAATTGGATCGTGATCTGTCAAGGAAACATTTGCAAGGTTGTGGGGAAAAGACAGGGAAGTGGCACCAGGTGAATTGCCCCTTTAGAGGCCCAGCACTGATATGACAGGCTGATTGGCCTCCTTCTGTCCTGGAACTCTTCTGTTATTATATGGACGTGACTTTCCCTGTGATTGACTATTGCCCTAACACCTACTGGGCTGCATTTTACTGCTTTCTATAAGTCAAGCTTTCGGACGAGGATAGCATGTAAAATTTGTTGAGCTGCCAGCTCATTGTCTTCCCGTTTACAAAAAAAAAGGAATTCATGGGCAATTGAACATGATAACAAATCAATTAAACCAAACAATATGCTGTTGCGCTATAAAATGGTCACAGCACAATGAGGAAACTGTTCAGTCTGATGCTTCTGTGCTGGCTCTACTGGTTCCACTCATTTCCCTGTATGTGTGCATTTCTTTCTAGGTGCTTGTCCAATTCCCTTCTGAAAGTCACAATTAATTCTGCCCATGTATATCTGTGGCAATCTGATATATTGTGAATTTGTGATCTTGGGTTCGAGATTTCCCAGTAGGGAAACAACTTTCATTACCCACTCTGTCAATCCCTAAAAAAAAGTCTTAATGCCTCAACAGATCAACTGTTCTTAACTCCAAGGAATACAAAATTAGTTTTCTATACTATCTTTCCCTGGAGACTCATCCCAGGAACTAAGAGTGAACCTTCTTTCCTTCCGCTCTGGGGCAAATATGTCCTGCAGCAGGGAGACCAAAACTATAGACAGTACTTCAAGTGTAGCCCCACCAATGCCCTACATAATCGCAGTAAGACTTCTATACTCTCATACTCCAATCCCTTTTTAATGAAAGTTAACATGCCACTTCTCTTCCAAATGCTTGCAGTACCTGAAAGTTAACTTATTTTCATTCATATGCAAAGACAGCTAGGTCCCTGTGAATGTAGCCATTTTTCAGACCTTGCACTTCAATAAGTACTGTTTTTTTATTGTTTTCCTATGGAAATAGATAGTTTCACACTTCAATAAATTGTATTCCATCTGTCACATTCACGCAGCCAACCTGTTTATATTCCTCTGCAATCTTTTTGTGTCAGCATCCGCACTTACTTTTCCATCTGACTTTATGTTGTCAGCAAACTTTCATGCATTGTGCTCAATCTTCACATGTAAGTTATTAATACACCTTGCAAACAGATGAAGACCAAGTTCTGATTTTTACTGGATATCATTAGTTTCATCCTGATTTATTCCTAGTTTCTTCTCTGTCCATTAACCAATCCTCAATCTGCACTAATACATTTCCTCTGATTCCAGGGGTATTAATTCTGTTTGATTACTTCTTGTGTGCAGCCTTTTTGAATGCTTTTTGAAAATCAAACACATTATATCCTCTGGTTCCCCTTTATATGTCTTGTGAGTTACAAGGTCAAAGAACTCTAACAAATTGATTGAACACAATTTCCCTTTCCCTTAAATCACCGTATTGACTCTGTTTGATTACATTTTAACTCTTTTAAGTGGCATGTTACCATATCACTTATAATAGATTTTAGCATTTTACCAACTTATGCTAGGTTATTCAGGCCAAGGCTTCCTGCTTTTTTCATTCTTCCTACTTTCTGAAATAATAGGCGAATCTGGTGAATTAAAACAGTTGGGATTTTTGAACGAATTCACAGTTGCAGGCAGACTTTTTTTTATTCCTTCATGCAATTGGATGTCACTGGCAAGGTCAACAATTGTTGCCAATCTTCACTGCTCTTGAACTGAGTGGCTTGCTGGGTCATTTCAGAGCATAGTTAAGAGTGAATCATATCGCTGAGGCACTAGAGTTACAGGTAGGTCAGAAAAGCTAAGGATGGCAGATTTCTTTACGTAGAGGTTAATGTCTGTTCCAGTGACACAGCAGAATCTGGTGTCTGTCAGACCTTGACATCAAACTCTGGGGATAGGAATCACTAAATTAAAGGGGGACACATGCTTAAGGGAGCACCAGATATAATCAAAAGGCCACTTGACCTGTGGATAATAGCCATTTTAAACTATCTTTTCCATTTTGTCCTTTGATCTTTTGTAACCATTCTCTTTTTGACTTTTGAAGCCCAAGTGCTGCTACAGGCCTATCTAGGAAGTCATGCTTGTTCTCAACAATGTGAAGCTTATTGTGTATAGGGCTTCCAGCAGGATTTTTAGAATAGCTCAGGAATGCCTATCAAACATGTCACTGAAGACATACGGCGAGAGTGGGAATCACAATTTCTCGGCTTATGACTGTCGTTCTGATTGTAATCTTCTGAATAGTCTGTGAGGCTGGAGTTGACAATTCTGGATCTACCTCTGGAGGTTTCACCATATAACCACTGGTCTACCACCGACACACCCATCTGCATCTGCCATTGGCCATCCAACATGTCCATCCTTAAAACACATCACCCTCCATTGCCCATGATTCTTGTTACCCAATTGGATGATGCTTGAATGTCAGTCAGCCATTATTCCCCAGTTCCAATAGATTTAGAATGAATAAACAAAAAGTGTTCAAAGGTAATAAAGTAAATTTCTTTATATCCTGCATTGTTTATTACTGAGGAAGCACAGTCAGAGCTGGTGTCTGTTTAATTAGGCATTAAACTAAGGCATCACTTACTCTCTTGGGTGGATGTAAATGGTCTCATGATGTTTTTCAAAGAAGGAAGGGGAACTCACCTGAATGTCTTGGCAAATATTTATCCTTCAAGCAACATCACTAAAATGGTAATTTATTTTATTGTTGGTTGTGGCATCTTGCTGTGCACAGATTAGATTTCATACTTCCCTATTTTAGAACAGCGGTTACTTCATTGGTTGTACAGCACACTGGGTGTCCTGAGATTCTAAAAGGTGCTGAATAAATGCGCTCTCCACTTTCCAGGCAATTAATTTTTAATTCCTAGTGACTCCAGGACATTCCTGGTGTACTGGCAGTTGAGCATTACCAATTTTCTCCAAGTTAGAATCAGTACGGTATAAGTTTCAGCTTTAACCCTTACTTCCTTTTGGCATTTCCCTGTCAAGCAGTTTAACTCAACAAACATCCAGTATTCAATAAAATTTGTGCCTAAGCCTTCAAACAGACGCTGTATTTATTTATCTGAACTCCTTGCTTTGGCTCACACCCTTTTCCTTTCAATTGATGAGGAGGCCTACTTTGGCACTAAGTCAACTGTACAAAGTGTGTGCATTATATTACACAACATAGCCAAGACAGTGGAATGCTGTTCTGTGTGTTCTTCTGAGAGTTGACCAAAGTACAATTTCATGTACCCAGAGTTCCATTACTCCAGCACAGACAACATCATCTGCTGCAAAGAGGGTGGCTATAAATATTCTATTAACAAGTTCTACTGAAAATGTTACCAGAATATTCCAGCTTTATTACTTTTCTAATCCCAATTTGCAGTGGGCAAAATATATTCGATGTGGTTTAGTGCTTGGTTCCATTCACTTTTTTTTAACCCCATTCAACAAATGTTCCAGGCAGTTCTAATGCCAACCCCATGTAGTGCCAGCCTTGGCTTGCTTGCTAGCACTCTTGCCTCTGAATCAGAAAGGTTCAAGTTTCACTCTAGAAATCTGATACTTGATTAAGGCTGCCGATCTGTGCCTTACTGAAGTAGCGCTGCATTGTCTACGGTGCTGTCTCTCAGACCAAACTTTAAACTGAGGCCCGGTCTACTACTCAGGTGAATGGGAAAGATTCCACAGCACTGTTTAAAGAAAACCAGGGGAATTCCCTGAGAGCTCTGGTTAATATTCATCCCTAAACCAGCATCCCCAATATAATAATATCTTGTTACTTACCTCATTACCTGCTGTAGAACTGTGCACTGTGCAAATTAGCTGCTATATTTCCTACATCAAAATAGCAAGTTAAAAATAAAAAGGTTAGTTTGCTGTAAAACGCTAGGGGCATTCTTGATTTCAATTAGCAAACTCCCAGAAACAGTAATAAACAGATAAATCTATTTTTTTGTGCGTATGATGCTGATTGAAGATATATTTTGACCAGGATTCCAGGGATAACTTCCTTGCTGTTCTTCAGAATAAGTGCTTTGGGATTTTTTGCATCGACCCAAGGAGGGGAAAGTGAGTGCAGGCTCGTTGATTTCAGGAAAACAGGGAGAAAATTTGAGGGTGGTGGGTAGGGGGAGCGGCTGGTTTAAAATTAAATAATCCTTGTGTTGAAATTATTCTGGGGTTTGTTGATGGAAAGGAATGAAGTTAATTCCCGACACATTGACAGAACTGTCTAATTTTTCCCTTCAATGAGCTTCACCAGGAGATAATTAGGACAACGTTTTCAGTCAGGAACAGTGGGTGCAGAAGACCCGACTCCATTGTATCCCCAGGTTACCTGCGGCTAACAGGAAATGGACAACATTGCTGAAAAACCAGATTCCTGAGTCACTTGAGGTGGAAACACTGCTTCCAAGAAACATGTCTCAACATTTGTTTAGTTTGTTGGGAATCCTTCATTTTGTAGCCTCAATCTCTTGGCAAGATTTCTTTCCAAACCAACTAGGGTCAATGCAATAGGATAGTGGTTATAATTCTAGAGGCCTGGACTAATAATTCAGAAAATGCCTCAGATAGTAAAACAGTCCAGGCCAGCACACGGAAACTCCCAGATAATACATACATATTTGCACTCAGACGTGAGAAATAATGTCAGTGGAAGAAATAGTCAATTACCATCTTGAATAATAGACAATCAAATCATTTCCCTTAGACATTCAGTGACATTACCATCACCAAATCCGCTACCATCAATATCCTGACGTGACTAGAAAATTAACTGGACCAGCCAAATATATAATGTAGCAACACCAGAGACTGGGAATTCTGTGAAAAGGGGTTCACCCATTGACTTCTAGTTCTTCTTCATTACCTCTAAGTCATGAGTCAGAAATGTGATGAAACACTCTCCATTTGCTTGGAGGCGTACAGCTCCACCAATACTCAAGATCAAAACCAAGCTGCCCATTTGTTTAATACCTCCTGCACTTAAGACCCACCTCCACCACCATAGGCACACCAAGCTATGGTGTTACCTACAGGATATATGCAGAAACCTTCCAAGGGTTATTTAGCAGCACTTTCCAAACTTATGACGCCCTCAATTTTGAAGATACTGTGTAGCAAGTATAGGGAAGTACCAATAAGTTTTGACTACATAGACTTAAGTGGTTCAAGGAAGAGGCTCACTAATACTGTTATGACATCAACTAGGAAGGATGAAAAAAGTCACCGTAGTTCCAGAGGACTCATGCTCTCTCATCTCATGATGCAAATCAGAAGCCCAAAGTACCATTGGCATTATTAGCTTTTAACTGCAAGATGTGTTTTTCAAAAAACTTTGCCACAGCTGAAAATGACTGCAGATGAGAATTCAATCACTGTCTGAGAGAGACCTATAGAATGTTATACCTGTAGAGGGTCAGAGAAACTTCAGGGATAGAAACAAAACAGTATGAGATGACAAGGAGCTGATGATCTTACCCTCTCAGCAGACAGACAAACTCACAGAATCGGTCTGTTTTGCCTTTACAGGAATATACAAAAAAAGGGTTAAAAGCCATCTTCAGCTCTGGTCTGTGTGTGTTACTAGCCTGATGTCCTAATGAATGGATTAGTGTGTATGAGGGACACAGCTCTAAGAACTGTTACTTAAACACTGCTTTCCTGCAGGTAAAAGAAGGGGAAAGTACTTCCTGTTCCTTAAATTGCTGCCAGTCAGCCACTGTTGAAAAAAAATCACTCGTAAAGAATTTCGATTAACCTACAAAGCCAAGACACTCAAAATCTCAGATTTACTAATATTACAGCTACCAATAGCATCCATTGTAGCAGCTGTAATGTTTGCCTATCTGCTCATCATGAATAACTCGAAGATTGATTGATTTTTTAAATCTTTTTTGACTCACTCTTTGTTAGTACTCTGCATACATGCATTGCTTTACTATTTCTTCTCACCTTTTGAAATTTATAAACTCACTATTCTTATTAATTTAAGAAAGCGCAGTTAGATTGGTTCCTTTTAAAATATAAGTTTGTTTGGGTGTGGGAGAAGGGTACCTATTAGGGAAGGAATCCCATTAAAATTAACCTTGTTACAACCAGCCAAGGGAGCAGATGAATAACCAAAGGGGACTAGTTTCTCACTCTTCACCCAGGAATTCAATAGTTTGTAGTATGCTATCTAGAACAGTAACAAATTGGGGAACCTCCCTTGTGGTGGTGTTTTAGCTGAGGGTCACCGTGCCTCAGGCAAGTTTGATAGCAAAACTTTATATAAAACCCAACAAAGCATTAATACCCTTAGGAAAGGAAACCCGTCCTCAATCCAGCCTGACACTGATTGGGAGGTTTCATTTTTCAGCAGGAATGACTTGCCTCGACATTCTAACTTGAGTTACAGATCAGTTAATAAAACAAACAATAATTCCGACACAATGCCTGATGCTATTTCTTTCTGAGAGTAGACTCCAGTCAGATATGCTTTCTCAGAAGAACATTTTGTACATACACTGCAGTTGTTTTTCTTGACACATTAAAAATGAGAGAGGACCCGATAGAGGCAAGTTTGAAATCTTGCTTGATGCAAAGGCAGTGGAGTTCAGATGAGGGTTGAGAAGCTGAAGGATTAGAAAGAGCGGAAGTGATATGGCAGGCTGCGGAAGGATTGCACGTTCCTTCCTTCTGAGTGATAAAGCTAGAGAATCAAACATCATTCCAATTTGAAACAAAACAAAGAACTGGACATTGAAAATCTGAAACAAGAACCGAAATTACTGGAGAAACTCAGCAGGTCGGGTAGCATCTGTGAAGGTAAAGCAGAGTTAATGTTTTGGGTCCAGTGACCCTTCTTCAGAACTGACAGTAACTAGGAAAAGGTGGCATATATGCTGAAGACAGGGGATGTGGGTAGAAGAGTAAGTGATTGGTGGAGACAGAATCCAGAGGGCGAGAAAGGCAGTTAGGCAGGCAAAGAAATGGATAATGGTAAGCAAGTGGGAAAGGGAATATAGTAACGAGGACTATAAATAGGTGAAATAGTGAATGGCTATGCTGAAAGCAGCTCATGGATGACAGGGCCTGGTGAGTGGGAGTATGGAAAAGTCATGAAAGAAGTTGTTCAGATCCTAAAATTATTGATCTTGATGTTGAGGCCACAAGGTACCCAAGTGGACAATGACATGCTGTTCTTCCAGCTTGTGTGACTTGTAGTCCACAGATGCTGCCAGGCCTGCTAAGTTTCTCAAACAATTTCTGTTTTGTATCAATATTCCTGCATTAACTCAATCTGTTTTCAGATATGTCCAAATGGCTCACAGAGATAAGGCATAACTAATCCATACTATATGTGCCCTACAAGTTGATTGAGTAGGAAAGCAATTATTCCACAGGTGAATCCCTCATCACAACTTACATAAAATGTCAGCTAGAAAAAATATAAGCTAAAGTAAAGCAATCAATCTGACCCAGTGGTGGTGGTAGTAATGTCATAGGGCTGGTAACGCTCTAAGGATATGGATTTGGAAACAACCACAGCAGCTAATAGGATTCAATTAATTAATAAAAGTTTGGAATTGAAAATTAGTCTCAGTAATGATGCTGTATTTGGTTGATTGTGAAGAAGAAAATTTGCTATCTTTATGCAGTTTGGCCTATGTGTGACTCCAGACCCAAAGTAATGTGACTGAATCTTGACTGCCCTCTGAACTGGCCTTGCAAACCATTCAGTTCAGCAGCTAGCAGGATCTGGCCAAAAATATTAGTCTGGCCAGAGATTCCCATATCCCATGAAAGCATAAAGAGAAATTGAAACTGACCAGAGTGCCTATTGAATGCAGAGTGAAAATTGATTTATAACTTGGGAGATAGAAGCATTTTTCAGAGGTGATGTGAATCTAGGATATGCCAAAAAATATTGTTCAAAACAAATTGCAAAGTAATGACATCTTGAGGATGACAGATGCTGAAGAGCGGATCTTTAGACAAGTTAATTTCATGGGATAGACATTGATGGGTTGCTTGTTAATAGAAGTGAACTTCATTCTTTGGCTCTCATCAATGTGAATTCTAAGCTCAAACAGATTAAAAAGTATAGCACTCAGATTTGCTGAGGAAGTGTGAGAGCAGAGAATCTCAGGTCCACATCTGATTGGCATCTGATATTAAATTTGAGAACACAGCAAGTCCCAGTTTCTGCCTGTACAGTTTGTTTCTTTTAATTACCTTGCTCAGATTTTTGGATGGAAGGGGCAAGGAAGTTTCCAATCTTAATCTTGTTATGTCAGTAGCTCGTATTCAGGTGAGGATTGTTGTATTCTTATGTTGTTGCCTTAGCACAGAATTGCTGCCCTCATACTGGTTTGTGTGATCAAGGGTATGGACATGGGGTGAGTGGAGTAGCTGCTGACAGTCACACCCATGTCTTTGTTTTGGATTCCCCAATAAAAGGCAGTGATGTCAACTATGAAACACACAGGATGAAGCCCCAGAAAAAAGATTAGGAGAAGTGAAAAAGTTGCATTTATCCCAGGATCACAGGAAAACAAATCACTACAAAAATGGCGCTGGTTGAACAGTGCGCACTCGATTTTTGAGCTGGTCAGATCAATAATCCACATAGAAAGTGAATCATCTGTTAGTTGTGTTGTAGAAACTGCAGGGATATTGCAACAACCTTGGGTGCCCATGCAAATGGAAAAGTGTTGGAAAAGCATGGAGAAAAATATCAGAAAAAAGCAAAAGAAGCTCAGCAGCTATATTGCTGAATATCCACATGGAATAGCCTCATACTCTTGCTCCTATAAATCCCCTACACATTGATAACATTTGCAAAACAAAGTGAAACTCAGCAAAATTACCATCAAGTTCCCTGGCATGAAATGGAAGGCTGCAGATGCCCTAACTGAATTTAGATATTTTTGAACAAAGCATGAAGCTATGTTATTTTGGTTTTGTCATTTCTGAGAAGGATATGCAATCAGTAAACATAAAGATACCCATTAGAATCAAGCAGTTACACAGAGTCCACAAGACAACCAGAGAAACCCTGCTAGACTATCAGAAATGTTGGAGGATCAGCATAGTATAAAAGTGAACATTAGAATTCACCATCTAGAGTTGTCTTACGTGCCGCAGCCACAAGAATCAATTGATCAGTTTGTAAGTAAATGCTGTGTCAGTATGTGATTTCTCAGTGCTTAACTGAATTAGCAGATTACAGAGCTGCCTTTTGCCCCAAAGCTTTCCAAAAAGACCTCTTAGAGGAAAAAATCTATTAAGGCACACTATTAAAAGATGGCAGAAAATTTGAATCTGAAGGAGCCCATTACATCTGCAAGTGCTTGTTGCAGTTACTTACATTGGTGCAGTAGCCAGGACACAGAAAGGAAGCAAGCTGCAGGGGAGGTGTAGTCTGTTACACTCACTGTGAAGCTGTCCTGCATCCCAAGATATTTGTAGGTCATGGAGTGCAAAAAGATACTGGGCTCATCTATACAAGAAATCTAGTTCTAGAGATATGACCAGAGGCTGCAATAGGGCACAATCAAACAAAGAGCACGTACATCTGCTGACAGAAACAACAAGAAATGTGTGAAAAACCCGCACAATTGCTTGTGCATATACAAATTTAGCAGCAAGATTTTCCAGTGTGAAGATTCAGATTGGAAGAACCTTCAACCAGAAAGTGAACTGTTCTTCTACATATGATACATTGGGGGATGATCTTAAACAGAGGCTTTGTCACTATTAGCATCATATGCCCAAAGAAACTTGCTAAGCACTTGTTCAGGACTGCCAACATGGCAGCTAATGCAGGAGTTCTTCCAGTCATAATTCTGAAGGACATTTATCTGGATCAGTAAACTTCAAAAATGCAACCTAAGCAGCAAATGTAACTGCATATAATGATCACCCATCCTTGCATTAATACATTCATGACAAAATGCAACTATGGTATTGAAATTACAAAGTATTGTATCGTGTGGACAGAATTTACCTGCAATAGCAGGATGAGCCATGTATGGAATTCAACATAATTTATGAAATCACTAGGATATCAATCACAGCAGAAGAGGCCAAGAATACTTGCATTGAGTCAGTCCAGTAATTACAACAAATATACCCACATAGGTCCAACACTATAGGAAACTTCATAGGTGATAATGTACTCCATCTCAGAAAATGTAATTCCAATAATTACAGTCAAAATATGTAATGTTCACAAACAAGGCAAGCTTAAGAGCGAACATGATGATATGGAATGTAATAGTATCAATCAGCACACTGATTGGTGCAGTTCTATCACATGCATGGTAAAACAAACATAAAATGTTGAGGATATGTTTGGAGTCAAGATCCATCTATTGAGAAGCCATATTCCATCATTAGAAAAATGCGATCCTAAATTCACAACAGCTAAATTATTTCCAAGCTCAATACCCAAGTATGGACATTGATTGTTACACCTTATAAAGAAATCATTACTTTCAGAATGTCATTTGGAAGATGTTGCTTCCAGAGCCTATGTTTTGATTTATCTGTACATCGGGATCTGTTCCAGCAGCATATTGACAGAATACAGAGAACCACACATTCCTGATTGCACCACCAACCCCTAAATATTAATTGAAATTGCATGGTAAACAGGAAAAAGCAAGTGAAGTGAAGCAGCGTACACTTCCGTATGTACCAATGGAAATGGCACCCCAGTGATAAAAATCTGCCTTTTGTTAGAAAGCCTATGAATTTTGTCCTATGTAAAATGTCCACCATGTTGACACACCTAAATACAGCAATTACTTTACTACTATGTAATTTACCACATGGGAAATGTTGTGAAAAATTCTGAGAGATAAAAATCGTGGGTTGTAAAGTTTTTTTTAAAATCTAGCCTAATTTTCTTTGACAGAGGATTTATTTGCACATGCCCTGTGCCTAATTTCATTAAACTATGACCTGATTTTCACCCCTTTTCCTCTTAGTACCCAATCCAACCTCCCAAATGAAATTTGGTGATGTTAACCCTGACAATACTTTGAAACGAAGGCCCCCTTCTCTTCTGGCAGGTTTACAGATCTGTGCAGAATCACACGGTAACAACTGCTCTCTTCAGCCAACTGCTGGCACCTTCAAACTAACAAGAATGAACTTCCACTAACCTCCTCCTGTAAATTAATTAAAGGCACTCACTGTGTGATGTTTTGGGACTTGTGCAACTGCTTGTCACGTGGATTTACGACCCTTAACCGAGACTTTTTATTTAAGTAAAGCAGCTTTACAGAGCGCTGTAACAAAGTTGCAATTGGGAATGATGTTAAAGGAAAAGGAGGAATCTAGATGACTGGATCTTGATCAGTTGGGTAGTATAGTGGTTATATTACTAGATGAGTAATTGTCAAGTCAGGACTAATAATCTAGTGACACGACTTCAAACCTCACAATGGCAGTTGGGTGATTTAAATTCAATTGATTAAATTGACCTGGAATGAAAATATTCTGACAGGAATGTTAACCATGGAATTATTAGAAAGTTGTAAAAACCAATCTAGTTCACTAACATCCTTTAGGGAAGGAAATCTGTTGTCCTTATCTAGCCTGGCCTACGTGTGACTCCAGAACCACAGCAAAGTGGTTAACTATTAACTTTCCTCTAAAATTGCCTAGCAAACTACTCAGTTGTGTCAAACCACTCTCAAAAAAGTCAGATTAGAGTAAGATCAAACCAGCCATGTTGACCTTAAAAGAATTCCCCCAGCTAACATTTTGGGACTTTTTCCCAAAATAGGAGAGATGTCCTACAGATTAGTCTGTAACAACCTGACATAGTCAGTCTTAGTAAATCATAATCTTACAATCAATGTCCCAAATGCCTCATTAACAACACTGGACAGGTCCTGTCCCACCACAGAGTGGTATGTAGTTGGGAGGGAGCAGCTATTGGGCATTTTCAACTTTGACTCTGGACTCCATGAAGTCTTTTGGCAATGGGTCAAATATGGGCAAGGAAATTTCCTGTTGTTTACTATCCTCCCTTAGCCAATGAGCCATGTTGAACGTAGTTTGAAAGAAGCACTAATGGCACAGAACGTACTCTGTGTGGGGCACTTCAATATTGACCATCATAAGATCTCAGTAGCTCCACTGCTGACCAAGTTGGCCAAGTCTACAGGTCATAGTTGCCTGACTTGGCCTGCTGTTGATGTAAGAGAATCAAAATAATAGGAAAGTACCAATTGATTTTGTACTAATCTTTTTGACACAGATGGAATTATTCATGACTGTACTGATAAGAGTTAGAACAGTGAAGGGCAGAGAAGAAAAGATGGAGGGGAGATTTGATAGAGTTAGTCAGAATGATGAGGGATCTGGATAGAATGACGAGGGACCTAGACAGAGCAGATAGGGAGAAACTGTTCTCACTGGCAGTAGGGTCAAGAATCAAAGGACGTCAATTTAAGGTCAATGATTAAAAATGAAGGCCATTATTGAGAACTCATATTTATGGGTTATGAGAATTGGAAGAGTGAAGATGTGGAACATTCTTATGTTGCAAAGAATTTACCATGTGACTTTATGGAATGCAAAAGTCAAAAGTTTAGAAGAACAGGGGATTGTCTGCTGTTTACAAAAAGCAAGTGACTTTCTACAGAATAAAAGCTGAATTTTCTTAAGAAGAGGTAAGGCTGGCATCTGCTACTTTGATGGTTAGCCGAACAGATTTTGAAAAACTCTTCTGGATCTGCACTGTTTGTTGCTTAGAAAGAATCAAAGCTATCTCTCCCCTCTCACTCTCTTTCTCGGTGAGAGAAAGACAACCCTTAAAGAAAACCAGCTGAAGGAATATCTCAGTAAAGCATTTTTTGGGTACTTGAGAGTACTGCAGAAATCAGTTTCTGCAATCATGAATTTTGGATATTGAACCCATTAACTCAATCCAAGACCCTGAATTTTAGTGATCTTCCACCTGTACTAAGGGGTGGGTTCATTGCCCTGCAACTGTCAGCAATTGGATTTTATCAACAGGTGATGAAATAAGCTCTGAGAAGTCAACCCATTCTGCCTTTTGCCCCTCAAACCCTTGACCTATAGGGCCATTGTTCCTTTGTTGCTTATTTTTTCACTCATATTGCTTTGCAGAAACATGTCATCTTGTCCTAAAAATGCATTTTAAATAGTGAAAACAGAAACAAATTGGATCAAACCTCTGCAGCCCTGCTACCACCAGTCATGACAGGTTGGAGGAAGAGGCCCCAGAAGCGTTTTTGCCATATTTGGCAATATAGCCCTGCCTATGAATGTAAAAGGCAAGACTGAAGTGTTTGTATCCAGTCAGAAGTTCTTTTATCCTTCTTTCTTCATTCACAGAATGAGGGTGTTGCTGGCTAGGCAGCATTTATTGCCAATCCCTAAATGCCCAATGGGCAGTTCAGAGTCAACCTCATTGCTGTGGGCCAGACCAGGGAAGGATGGCAGTTTCCTTCCCTAAAGGACATTAATGAACTAGATGGGTTTTTCCCGACAATCGATAATGAATTCACGATCATCATTAGATTGTTAATTCCAGATATTTATTGAATTCTAATTCCTCCATCTGCTATGGCAGGATTTGAACCCAGGTCCCCAGAACATTATCTGGATCTCTGGACTAACAGTCCAGCGATAATACCACTAGGCCATCACCTCCCCTACTAAGTACCAAGCAGAAGATTCATTTCTGCCTTCTCCTAATAAGACCAGAAGAAACAAGGAACGGAAGTAGGCTGTTCAGCCCCTTGAACCTTCTCTGCTGTTCAATAGGATCATGGTTGACCTGACATTTGTCATGTCCACTTTCTTGCATTTTCCCCATAACCTTTCATTTGCTTACTGATCAAGAATCTAGCTATCTCAGCCCTGACTATACACAAGGACTCTACCCCATAGGTTTCTGTGGCAAGGAATTACAAAAACTCACAACCCTCTCATAGGAAAAAATTCCCACTCACCTCAGGCTTAAATTGGAGCCCCTTTATTCTGAGACTATACCCTCTAGTCCTAGACTCTCCTATTGAGGGGAAACATCCTGTCAGCAATTATCCTGCCTAGCACTTTAAGAATCCTGTATGTTTCAAGGAGATCATCTCTCATTCTCCTAAACTCTAGAGAGTAGAGTACCAACCTGTTTAGCTTTTGTTCATACCGGGGATCTACCTAGTGAACCATCTCTGAACTGCTTTCAATTAAATGATATCTTTCCTTAAATAAGGGTAACAAAAATGCTCACAGTACTCCATATATAGTCTTACTAGCACCTTCCACAGTTGCAGTAAGATGTTCCTACTCTTGTACTCTAACTCCCTTGAGATAAGGTCTAACATTCCATTAGCCTTCCTGATTACTTGCTACATCTGTGTGCTAGCCTCCTGTGTTTCATGCATAAGTACCCCCTGAGTCCCTTCATGTTGAAGCTTTCTGTTGTTTTGCTCCAAATAAATAATACTCTGTTCTTTTGATCTCCCTTCTAAAATGAACAACTTCATATTCTCACATTATACTCCATGTGCCAACTTTTTCCCCACTTACTTAACCTGTAAACTGTTTGTATCTCTCTTGCAGCTTGCTTTTCTGCCTATTTTTATGTCGTCTACAATTTTGGCTACAGACTTTTTCACTTCCTTCCTCCAAGTCATAACTATGTATCGTAAAACATTGCAGTCCCAGCACTGATCCATGTGGAAACCCACAGGTTACAGTTGCCAACCTTAAAAAGAACCCCTTATTACTACTAGCTGTTTCCTGCCCATGAACCAATTCTCTATCCGTGCCAATATACAATTTCCAACAGCATGGACCTTATGACTTAATCTTTTGTGAGGTACCTTGTTGAAACTCCTGTGGAGGTCCAAATACAACACATCTACTCATTCTCCTTTATCTAATCTGGTTGAGACTTCCTCAAAAACTCTAATAAATTAGCCAGACACGATTTCCCTTTCACAAAACTATGCTGGATGGTAACAAGTATTTTAAGTGTTGTTGGAGGTTCACTTATCCAGGCATGTGGAGAGTATTCCATTACATTCCCTACTGTACCTTGTAGATGGTGGATAGGCTTTGGGAAGTCAGGAGATGAGTTACTCACTATTGAGCTCCTGGTCTCTCACTTGTTCTTGTCACTGCAATATTTATATGGCTGGTCCAGCTAAGCTTCTGGTCAGTGATAACCCCCAGGATATTGCCAGTGGGAAATTCAGGGGTAGCAATGCCTTTGAATGGCAAGATGGTTAGACTCTGGATGGAAATGCTCATTGTGTGGTAGTTGTGTGATGTGAATGTTATCTGTCACTTGTCAGCCCCAGCATGAATTTACCCAAATCTTGTACATGTACGCAAACTGCTTCAGTATCTGGAAAATCACCTTACGATAGGAAGGTCATTGATGCTTAGGCCCTGGATTACCTGGAGGAACTCTTGCAGAGATGCCCTGAGGTGACTGACCACCAAAAACTACAACCATTTTCCTTTGCATGGGGTGTGACTCCAACCAGTGTAAAGTTTTCCCTCTGATTCCCATTGACTCTAGTTTTGCTTTGACTCTTTGATGCATGGTCAATTGCAGCTTTGACATCAAGGGCAGTCAGTCAGACCTCACCATTGGAGTTCAGCATTTTGGTTCTACTAGGGCCTCTCAACTCCTAACTTGAACAATTTGTCTTCAGTACTATTGCTGGAATATTTTACCAGGGTCCATGGTTTAGCAGTATTCATTGTCTTCAGGCATTTCTCGATATTATCCCTTGATGTAATGAATCAGTATGGTTAATGACTAGCTTCTGTGATGTCGGATCCCTCCGGAGGAGGCCAAGATGGATATCACTCAACGTTACTTCTTTATTCATTCACGGGATGAGGCTGTCACTGGCCAGGCAGCATTCATTGCCCATCGTGCAGTTAAGAGTCAACCACATTGCTGTGGGTCTGGAGTCACATGTAGGCCAGACCAGATAAGGATGGCAATTTCCTTCCCTAAAGGGCATTAGTGAATCAGATGGGCTTTTCCCAACAATCCACAATGGATTCATGGTCATTGTTCGATTCTTAATTCTGGATATTTTTATTGAATTCAAATTCCACATTCTGCCATGCGCAGGATTCAAACCCAGGTCCCTAGAACATTATCTGGGTTGCTGGATTAACAGTCCAGTGATAATACCACTAGGCCATCGTCTGCTACTGGCTGAAGATTGTTGCTGATGCTTCAACCTTGTCTTTTGTGCTAATGTTGTGGCCTCTGCCCTCATTGAAGATGGAAATATTTATGCAGCATCCTCCTCCAGTGAGCTTACTAATTGCCCGCTAGTATGTATGACTGGATGTGACTGGACTGCTGCACCTAGATCTAACATATTGTCTGTGGAATCACTTAGCTCGATCACTTGCTTATTGCTGTTTGGCACACAAGTAGTCCTGTTTTGTAGTTTCACCAGGTTGACATCTCATTTTAGGGTATGCCTGGTGCTGCTCCTGGCATGACCTCCTGCACCCTTCATTGAACCAGTATGAATCCCCCAGCTTGATGGAAATGGTTAATTTGGAGATGGTCAGCTCATGAGCTTGCAGTTTGTGCTTCTATTCAATTCCATGCTGCTGATGGCCTATAGCACCATTGAGAGATCCATGTTGGCAGTCTCAGCTCTGAGTCAGAATGTTGTCAATATAAGCATTCTCTAAAAGGGTGGTAGGACCAGATTCAACCATGTCTTGTAAAAAATAAATTAAATTATTATCTGAAGAGAAAAATAACTACATGACTATAACAATATGGTAGGGAAGTGGGACTATAAGTGAGTTTCTCTAGCAGATAGTAGGCTCAGACACAAGAATATCCTCCTTCTCTCATTGGACCATTCTAAGATTCTGCTCCGGAGAGATCAGCATATCATCTATTCTGGCATTCCAAGGCAATGCTGAGGGAGTGTCTACTAAAAATGCCATTTTTCAGAGGAAGTAATAAACTGACGCTATCAATTTGTCATCTATGATCTTGTATAGTGTATATTTAAAGTCATTCCGGTGACCCTCCTTAGCTGGATCCAAATGAATAGACGAATGGATCAAGGCACCACCAAGTTATCTTAAAAGGTAAATAGCTCAGGAGATTCAACAAGTTGGAGGGCAAACATCAAGCTTCCCATAGCCTCATTTGAAAGAATATCTCAATAAGACTAGTGAGAGACCTTCCTCTCTACCTGTTCTCATGCGACTGAGATCATTTAAATAAGATCAACAGCTTTAACATGGCTGGCAAGGTTGTCTAAAAGCGTGCCCGAAAGGTATTCATGAAATATTAGAATTTTAAAAGGTAAGGATAAAGACCATGAGAATAATCAGATAATTCTTTCAGGGAACCCTCTCAAGCCCAATAGATCAAGTAGCATCATTATTTGATTCTATGAAAACAGTTTTGACTTGTTTTCTATGTTGTTTATGCACTTTTAATGACCGTCACTAAAATGGGTTATCTGGCCAATGCTATTTGCTGTTCGTGGGAGTTACTGTTTGCAAATTGGCAGCTGTGTTTCTAATAAAACAGCGACAACCCTTCAAAACTACTTGATTAGCTGTAAAGCACTTTTGCGACATCCAGAGGTTGTAAAAGTCACAATATAAACACAAATTGTTTTCCTTTCAGTCAAAACTTAGCAGCAGTGACTAATGCCTTGGCTACAAACTCTGATTAACCTTTCCAACTGATTAGTTAGGGGTTAACTCGACAAGCAGTTTGCAATTATTTGGAAAGAAAACACAAAAAAATCCTGCTCACTCAATAAATAACAAAAGAGACAATTGTTATTGATGATGGTATGCCCATTAAATCTTTCCTCAGACTTATAAAGTCATGGGTTCAAGTTTCATTCCTGGATTCCTGGATACTTAGTAGACAAGTGAAAGAGAGGACACGATATGACAGAATAGGCAGAAGAGGACTTTAGCTTAGCATGCCTTCTGTAAAATACTCTACATGACAATGCAACATTGCCTCAGCATTTATTTGGTGTTATATCCCAGACCTTGGATTCTGAAATATGGGAATTATATCAGGATTCTGCCTGCAATTACCTGCAAGGATCCAAGGAGACTAAGATAGTTTTTTTAATTCAACTTAGCCATTTCTAGCATTCTTTATAAAAGTAATGTAAAGCAACTTTTCTCACATTTGGCAAAAAATGTGTCACCCAATCGCCAACCTTATGAACATGTAGAAATGATGTGCAAAAACCCCAGTGGTCTACCCTTCTGTCCTATTCAGCTGTGTTTCAACTAAGCAATATGAAACCAATGCACCCCATGCGTCAAAAGTCATGAAATCTCTCGGAGAGGAAAACACAACAGATCAATAAAAAATTGGAGACCATTTCATGGACAAACTTTCTGGGATATTCATATGAAGATGTGAATGGGTTTCTAATCCTTATACCTAATGTTTATAAGATCATAAATGAGTTCCAGGAGGGAACAGAGTGGAACATCATCCAACATCCTATTGACTTGCTGTACACAAGAACAGCCATTTCCAGGAATTTTTCTGGTTCCCTTTTGTATCCAAAACTAATGCACAAATCACCACCTAATTCTGACAGTTAATGATCCTCTGACAATGGAAAAGCCTCCTATGATCTAACCAAGTTCCATGGATAAGTAATGTGAACACAAAAGGCCATTGACTTGTAAACATGGCAGACACTGTTTTAGATCCCACAATCTAATCTCCGTGACATCTATATCTTTCTTGTAAAAATGTCCCAACTCCTTCAGCATATCATGATAACTAAGGATTTTAGATTAAGCCCTGCTTAGAACCTTTTCAAGGACTTTGTATATCCCATCAAATGAAGCAATCAGAATGGCTTTAGATTAGTTTGGGATAGGATGCAAATAAAACCTTGTCATCTGATAAATACATCCCATTGGGTTTTAATTATGTGAAAGAGCAAGCAAGCTCTCAGTTTGCATTTGGAAGATGCCATCCCTGTACTGCACTGAAATGTCATTCAAGATTATGTGCTCAAGTTTCTAGAGTGCCAGCTTAAACCACAATCTTCTCTCCCAGAGACATCAGCAAAGCACTGAGCTGTCACTGTTATAGTTATTTGATCTGTTCTGGTCTTTGATGAGAGAGTAAGAATGGTATAACTTAACACCAAAGTTGCAGGCTAAGGTGTAGACCTAAAGAAGGTGATGTTACAGATCATATTGTACTACAGGAGAAAGACCAAGAAGTTGCCTTGATATCATAGGGAACATTTCTGCTTTGACAAAACCCGGTAAGAAAAGTCACAAACACGGAAAATGCTGGAGAAACTCAGAAGGTCTGGAAGCATCTGTGGAGAGCGAAACAGTTGACATTTCAAATCTGATCTTCAGAACTTGAGAAAAGGGTTTTGAGAAAAGTAACAGCCATTTTCCAACCCCTTTCAATTCTGAAGAAGATTCATGCTGGACTTGAAATGTTAACTCAACCTGTCTCTCCACAGATCTGCTGAGTTTCTCCAGTATTTTCTGTGTTAGTTTCAGATTTCCAATATGCATAGTATTTGGCTTTTATTTACTCAATAAAATTCCAAATAAAATGCGATCATAGAATAGAACTCTGCAGTGCAGAAATAGGCCATTCAGCCCATTGAGTCTGCACCGACCTGCCAAACAGCATCCCACCCAAACCAACAACCTTGCACTTTCCATGGCTAACCTACACAAGCCTGGGCACTATGGGAAATTTAGCATGGCCAATCCACCTAATCGGCAAATCTTTAGACTATGGGAGGAAACCAGAGCACCCGGAAGGTACCCACGTAGACACGGGGAGAATGTACAAACTCTACACAGGCAGTTGCCCAAGACTGGAATCAAACACAGGTCCCAGGCAGTGTGAGGCAGCAGAGCTAACCACTGAGCCACCATGCTGCCCCCTGTTTTCTATATCTCAATTTCGCCTTGTGAAACTCTTGCTACATATATTTTCCTATGCAACAGCACTTTAGAGTATAATTGTACAATAATATGTGACGACATAATGAAGCACTGCAGAAAATCTAGGCTTATTGGTTGATGTCCAGTGACCCCTGCTGGAAAAATGCAAACATATCAACTCTGGGTGAGGAAAGGAATAGGTTTGGATGTAATGGTCCCCAAGTCTCATTAATCAGGAATGGGTATATTGTGGGATATAGCAGGCAATATAGCACCTGAGGATCTATCCTCTACCCCCAATCTTTGCCCTCGGACATCCGCCACAGCAAACTTCCACTCCTAATAACTTCAGTCAAGTAGATGGAGGATGGTTAATTTTTCCCATCATGTTTGTGCTGGCTCTTAGATAGTGATCCAATTTTCCCAAACTATACATATTCCCATTCTATAGCTCTGTATCCACCTTTGCTTCAATTATTTATTCCATTTCTCTGTTAGAGATGCATTGATGTCTGCAGCAAGGCTTTCTGTGCTGCAACACTCTCTGAGCAAAGAGATTTGCTAAGTTTCTCTCTACACTTTCCTCGTGATACTTTTAAGTTACTGACCCAAGCCTCTGAATCTGAGTCGGTGGACCCGCCATCTCTACCCCATTTGTCTGACCCATTTTATGCTTTTTTCACCTTAATCAGGTTGACGCAGATGATGTCATTACCAGGGATGAACAGATTTACTTGCTGCTTCATGCTAAACGGAAGTGTGAACAGAAGTTGAACTCCAAGATGGATAAAGCTGCTGGTAACTCTTTAAACTCCTTTAATTTTGTCAACTACACCTTGTATTTATGGAACACCCATAAAAAGACAAAAGGTTCCAAGGCACTTCACAGGAGTATTTTCAGACAAAAAGAATCCATGCACAAAAAGAGATATGAGGAGGGAAATGGTCAAAACATTGCCGACATCTTTCCTCAAATGAGCTATGTTCAATGATCTAAGAAGTTATGTCTGTTTTTATCCATCCCTCTTTCATTTTGTGAATGATTCAGTTTAAAAATAGCCAGCAGAAAGCCTTAGACTTAAATGAGATGAAGGTCAGTTTGTTACAAAACATGGCTCTAAGTTATTTAAGTAAAAATGAAAAGTTATTTAATAATGATTTATTAACAATGTTAAATTATAATTTAACAATGGTTAAATGCTGATAAGGATAGAAATTACCTACGAAGGTGAAAGTCAAATCGGTCTTTTAAGAAAAACCAAAAGAACTGGGATGCTGTAAATCAGAGACAAACGTAGAAATTCCTGGGAAAGCTCAGCTAGTCTGGCAGCATTTGTGGAGAGAAATCAGAGCTAACGTTTCTGGTCAAGCGACCCTTCCTTGGAACTGATGGTAGCTAGGAAAATGTCAGTTTATATGCAGAAGATAGAGTGGGGAGAGGGGTTAAGGAGTAAACGATAGGTAGGGACAGAGCCCAAAGAGAGAGAAGAGCAGTTAGACAGACAGAGGAGTGGATAACAATCTGGCTAGGAGGGTGAATAGCTATTAATGGGAACTGTAAGTGGCTAACAATGGGTTTGTGTGTAATGGCAGACGCGTAATAACAAAGCCTATTTGTGGGGGTTGGAGTAAGGCCATGGAGAGCTCAAGCCCTAAAATTATTAAACTCGTCATTGAGTCCAGAGGGCTGCAGGCTCCCCATGTAGAAAATAAGGTGCTGTTCTTCCAGTTTGCACTGAGCTTCGCTGAAGCACTGCAGTAATCCTGAGACAGAGATGTTGGCCAGGGAACAGGAAACTGTGTTCTGCGAAGCCGTGACCCAATCTATTCTTTGTTTCCCCAGTGTAGAGGAGACTATATTGTGAGCAGTGAATGCAGTAGACTAGATTGTGGGAAGTGCATGTAAAGTGCTACTTCACCTGGAAGGTATGTTTGGGCCCTTGGTTACTGAGGAGTTGGAGGTAAATGGGCAGGTGTTGCACCTTTGGCGGTTGCAGAGGAAGGTGTTGTGGGGCTGTGTGTGGGGATGTTGGGAGTAAAGGAAGAGCAAGACCAAGGTGTCCTGGAGGGAATGGTCCCTGTGAAGGTGTACAAGGGATGGAAAGGGAGTATATGTCTGGTTGTGGCATCTCTCTGGAGGGAGTGGATATGGGGGCTGATGATCTTCTGGATGTGGATGCTGGTAGGATGGTAGGTAAGGACAAGGGGAACCCTATCGCTGTCGTAGGAGGGGAGAGAAGGAGTGAAGGCAGAACTGCGGGAGATGGGTCAGACCCGGTTGAGGGCCCTGTCAACAACAGTGCTGGGGAATCCTCGGTTGAGGAAGAAGGTGGACATTTCAGAGGCTCCCTTGTCAAATTTGGCATCATATGCAACGGAGACAGAGGATCTAGGAGAATGGGATGGAGTCTTTGCAGGAAGCAGGGTGTGAGGATGTGTAGTCCAGGTAACTGTGGGAGTCAATGGGTTTATTGTGGATACTAGTGGCCAGTCTATCCCCAGAAATGGAAACGGAGGTGTCAAGGAAGGGAAGGGAGGAGTCAGAGATAGACCAGGTGAAAGTGAGAAGGGGGAGGAAATTGGAAGTGAAATCAATAAACTTTTCCAATTCCAGACGAGAGAGGGAAGCAGCACCAATGATATCATCGATATATCGGAGAAAGAGTTGTGGGTGGGGGACGGAATTGGACTGGAATAAGGAATGTTCCACGTACCCCACAAAGAGACAGGCATAACTGGGGCCCATGCGGGTACCCATGGCCACCCCTCTGATCTGAAGAAAATGAGAGGAGCTAAAAGAGAAATGTTGAGGGTGAGGATGACCTCGGCCAAGTGGAGGAGGGTGGTGGTGTGTGGGGACTGTTCAGGCCTTTGCTCTCAGAAGAAGCGGAGAGCCCTGAGACCATCCTGGTGGGGGATGGAAGTGTAAAAGGATTGCATGTCCATGGTAAAGAGGAGGCGTCTGGAACCTGCAAACTGGAAATTCCGGAACTGGCATAAAGTGTCTGAGGAATCATGGATGTAGTGGGCAGGGACTGGACTAGGGAGAAAAGAGTGAGTCAAGGTAGGCAGAGATGAGTTCTGTTGGGCAGGAGCTGGATGAAACTATAGGTCTGCATGGACAGTCCTGTTTGTGGATTTTCGGAAGGAGGTAGAAGCGAGCTGTGTGGGTCTGGGGGACCATGAGCTTGGAGGCAGTGCGGGGGAGACCACCAGATGAAATGAGGTTGGTGACAATTGTTGACACAATGGCCTGATGTTCCATTGTGGGGTCACGGTCCAGGGGAAGATAGGAGGATGTATCTGAGAGCTGGCACTCAGCCTGTGCAATGTAGAGGTCAGTTTGCCAGACTACAACAGCACCACCCTTGTCAACAGAAATTCTTCCTCAACCGAGGACTCCCCAGCACTGTTGTCGACAGGGCCCTCAGACGGGTCTGACCCATCTCCTGCACTTCCACCCTCACCCCCTCTCATCCTTCCCACAACAGCGATAGCGTCTACCTTGTCCTTACCTACCATCCCACCAGCATCCACATCCAAAGGATCATTAGCCACCATTTCTGCCACTTCCAGCAAGATGCTACCACCAGACACATATTACCCTCCCCTCCCGTATCAGCCTTCCGCAAGGAACCGTTCCCTCTGGGACACCCTGGTCCACTCTTCTTTCACTTCTGACACACCCCACAGCCTCATGGTTCCTTCCGTTGCAACCGCAGAATGTGTAACACCTGTCTGTTTACTTTCTCCCTCCTCAGTATCCAAGGGCTCAAACACACCTTCCAGGTGAAGCAACGCTTTCCACTTCACAGAACATCTGCATTCTGTTCTGAGAAAAGATCCTAACTTCCAGTTGCCTGCCACTTTAACACACCACTCTGTTCCCTGGCCAACATCTCTGTCTCTGGCTTGCTGCAGTGTTTAATTGAAGCTCAACAAAAGCTGGAGGAATAACACCTCATTTTTCACTTGGGGACCCTGCAGCCCTCCAGACTCAATGTCGATTTCAATAACTTTAGTACGTGAGGCACCTTCTCCCATGTCCTAGCATCCACCCCGACAACCAGGCCTTGTTAGTCTGTTATTACACACTACTCATGGTTAGTCACTAACATTAACAGCTGTTCACTCTCCTAGCCAGATCATTATCCACTGCTTTGTCTGTCTAACTGCGTTTCTCCCTCATTGAACTCTATCCCCACCTATCACTTACTCCTTACCCTCTACCCCAACTCTATCTTTTGCATATAAACCGACATTTTCTTAGCTACCATCAATTCTGAGGAAGGGTCACGCTACCTGAAATGTTAACTCTGATTTTTCTCCACAGATACTGCCAGACCTGCTGAGCTTCTCCAGCAATTTCTATTTTTATCTCGGTCCTTTAAGGCATTGTTGCAGGCCATTTCTTGCAGTTGAAGTGTTGTTGCTGGAGTGAAAGTCTGAAGTTGAAGAGTTGTGTTCAGTAACTGCATGGACTCCTATAATTCAATGGCTGGCGCCTGCCTTTGTAGTTTAAAGAGTGCTTAAGGCGAGTTGGTAAAGGTCTTTTTTCCAAATGCATAGATGATATATGAGTCACTTGGGTCTCAAGCCTACTCCACCCTCACACCACGATGGATGAAATCCATTGGTACCCGAAGACTTGTCAGCATGCAGCTCCATCAGTTTGTTTAGTATCACTCCCTCTGTGATTGTACTTTCACTAAGTTCTTCTCACCCTTCGATCTCCTGATTTACAGCTATTACTGGAATGTTTCTGTATCCTCTACAGTGAAGACAGGGCAAAATATTTATTCATTTCATCTGGTATTTCACTATGATCTACTATTAACTCCTAAATGTCACTCCCAAGAATACCAACTTTACCTACTCATTTCTTTTTTACATACCTGTAGGAAGTTTTGCCATCTGTTTTAACATTTCCACCTAGCTTCCTCTTATACATTCTTCTGATTAACCCTTCAGTAATTCTCTGCTATGCCTTATATTCTGACCAATCATCTGACCTGCCAGTCATCTTTGTGCAGTCACATGATTTTTTTCTTAAGTTTGACGCTTTCCCTAATTTTGCTTAGTTAAACATGGATGGTGGATCCTCCCTTTTCCATTTCTCCTTATACTAGGAATATACTTTGAATTTTCCCTGAAATGTCTGCCACTGTGTTTCTGTTGATCTAGCTTCAGTTAGCTCAGCTTCCATGCCCACATATTATTTATTTAGATTTCAAATATTAGTCTTCTCCTTTTCATGCTGGATGTAAAATTCAGTCATATTGTGATTGCTGCTACCTGGAGATGCCTTAACTCTGAGAACTTTAATTAATTCTGTCACCTTACACAACACTGAGCCTAATTTAACCTTCTTGGTCAGTTCCAAAATGTGCTGCTATCTTGTAAACATTCCATGACCTCTTCACCCAGGCCATTACTGCCAATCCAATTTATATGTCAAATGAAGTTACCAATGATTATTGCTATCCCTTTATCAGAAGCAGCAAAAAATGTATTCTTTAAAATTTGTCTGACATTGTCAACAGTTAGAGGCCTGTAAGACAACTCCCATTTGCGACTTATTTCCCCATGATTCCTCATCTCCATCAAAACCAATTCAACACTCTGATCTCCTGAGCCAAGTTCATCTCCAATTATTGCTCAAATGCCTCTCCAGCTTTAACCAGATTACTATTTTTCTGTGAATGAATAAAAATGAATGAATAAATTAAAAAAAACTATAATATTCAGGACCTAATTGTTGTCATCCTGAAACCATCTCTGTAATAGCTATCAGATCATATTTACTTACTTCAACATCTTCTTTTGATTCACTTATTTTGTTATGAATACATTGTGAGTACACATTCAGATGTGGAGCCTTTAGTTTTGTCTTTTTGTTTTCCTGTAACATCTAGTCTTGATTGTTGGCTCATTCCTAGTTTATTTTTCTCTCTCCCCCTTCCTGCCATTCTCAGACCCTCATTTTTACTATTTTCCTCTATTACCTTATCTGTACCTTTTGATATATCACATCTTTTGCATATGACCTCTTGCCTTCACTATTTAATTGAAAACCCCTTCTACTTCCCTAGTTACATGGTCCACAGTTCAGGTGTAGACTACCCTAACAGTTCCATCCCCACTTTTGCAAGTATTAGAGCTAGTACCCCACAAACTGGAACCTACTTTTCCCACATCAGTCTCTCATTCATCTTTTAATTTCATGCACTTTATGCAAATTTGCACCAGGCTAAAGTAATACTGCAGAGACTTGTTATCAACTTCAGGATCTGTTTTTGAATTTAGGTCCTAGCTCCTCATGTTCCCTATACAGAACCTCTTTCCTAGTTCTACCTATGTCATTGGTATCTCCATGGACCACAACCCTTGGACCCTGCCCCTCTTACTGCAAGTTCTGTTCCAGGCCTAAGCAGATGCCCTGAACCCTGGCACCAGGCATGCAACACTGCCATCTGGACTCTCAATTTTCTCCTGCACAGAACACTGTCAACACTGACTGTGCTATTACCCACAACAACTACATTCCTTTTCGTTCCGAAAGAACTGCGGACGCTGTAAATCAGGAACAAAAACAAAGTTGCTGGAAAAGCTCAGCAGGTCTGGCAGCATCTGTGAAAGAGAAAACAGAGTTAATCTTAAACATTAACTCTGTTTTTTCCTGCTGAGCTTTTCCAGCAACTTTCTTTTTGTTCCTTTTTGTTCCGCTGATTTGAATAGCTTCTGGTAACATTGTGCCACAGTCCATTTGTGCATCTCATCATGAGAAAGCCTCAAACCTATTGGAAAATTAGAGAGGCTGTCACTCCTGTACTCCTGCCCTCTGGGTCCCCTTACTTGCCCACTCACAGTCATAACCTCCTGTCCCTGACTACAGATATCATAACACTCTATTGTAATAGGAGTGACTGCCTTCTGGTATGAAGAATCCAGGTCAACCTCCTCTTTCCTGATGGGTCTCAGGGTCTGTAATTCAGCATCCAGCTTATAAACTCTGAACCGAAGCTGCTTGAACTTCAAATACCTACTGCAGGCAATAAATTATTCTGCCAGCACGACACTTGAAGATTGCCTGGACTCCTTGTCAACAGAACACGGACGATTTCTGGATGAATGAAAAGAAAATATGCATTTCACCAGTTCCTCTGTAGTATAGCTTTTCCAACAGAGCACTCCTTCAGCACTGCACAGTTAGCCTTGATCTAGAAGCTCAAATTCTGTAGGTGGTTCTATAAAGCTATAAGATTAGTGTTACTTAAGGCAGAGGGGAGGCCTGCCAAATCAAATTTGCTACTTAGGTTTTTCACTGGACAACAGTAGGCTTTTCCGGGGATCAGTGACACTCGAGGTGACAATGTCAACAGCTAAAAGACACCAGTCAATAAGGCCAGCAGCTCTAATGAATGGCCGTGTCTGTAGAGAGGTGATGGATGCTGCTGGTACTATACCAGTTTGTTGGACTGCAGGCTACACGTGAGAGATGGTGTGAGGGACGTGACAGGTGGTTACGTTGGAGGCAAAAGGGGAGTTTTTAAAATTCTTTCAGAGGATGGAGGCACCAATGGCATAGTGAATATTTATTGCTGCCATTGCACATCAGTGGTGGAGGTAGTGAATGTTGAAAGTTGTCGATGTGGCGCCAATCAAGCGGGCTGCTTTGTCCTGGATGGTGTCAAGCTTCTTGAGTGTTGTTGGGGCTGCATTTATCCAGGCAAGTGAGAATATCTCATTATAGTCCTGTCCCTGGCCTTGTCTGGGTAGTGCTCAGGTTTTTGAAAGTTAGGAAGTGAGTTATTTTCGACAGATTTCTATGGCTTTCACTGGCACTGTTTAACACATTTAATGTTTTAAAAAGTAGTAATGGATGGTAGGACAGCATTTATTGCTTATCACTAACTGCCCTTGAGAAGGCATTGGCGAGTTGCCTTCTTGAACTGCTATTGTCCATTTGCTGTAGGTAGACTCACAATGCCCTTAGGGAGAGAATTCTGGGATTTTGACCCAGCAACAATGAAGGAAAAGTGATATATTTTGAAGTCAAGATGGTGAGTGGCTTGAAGGGGAACTTGCGGAGAGTAGTGTGCCCATGAGTCTTGTCCCTCTAGATGGTAGTGATCATGAGTTTGGAAGGAATTGTCTTAGGAGATTTGATAAGTATCTTGAGTGCATCACATGGAGTGGAGGGTGGGGTGGGGTGGGGGGTGCTGCATGTTTGTGGATGTGGTGCCAATCAAGTGCTATGTCCTGGATAATGTCAAGCCTCTTCAGTGTTATTGGAGCTGCACCCATCCAGGAAAATGGGGGGAAGTATTCTATCACACTCCTGACTTGTTCTTGTAGATGGTGGGCAGTCTTTGGGGAGTGAGGAGGTGAGTTCTACGCTGCAAGATTCCTAGCCACAGACCTGTTCTAGTAGCCACATGCTTATAAGACTTGTCTAGTTCAGTTTCTGGTCAATCATAACCCCAGGATGTTGATAGAGTGCTATTCAATGATGGTAACACCATTGAGTATCAAGAGGCGATGATTGGATTCTCTGTTGATGGAAGTGGTCATTACCTGGCACTTGTGCAGCGCAAATGCTACTTGCCACTTATCAGCTCAAGCCTGAACGTTGTCCAGGTCATAACGTCATAGAGTTATACAGCATGGAAACAGACCCTTTGGTCCAACCAGTCCACACTGACCATGTTTCCAAATCAAACTAATCCTACCTGCCTGCACATTGCCCCCATCCCTCCAAACCTATCCTATTCATTAACTTATGTAAATGTCTTTTAAACGTTGTAACTGTACCCGCATCCACCATTTTCCTTGGCAGTTCATTCCACACATGAACCACTCTGTGTAAAAAAGTTGTCCCTCATTTCCTTTTTAAATATTCCTCCTTTCACTTTAAAAATATGCCCCCTAGTTTTGAACTCCCCAACCCTAGGGAAAAAGACCCTTGTCATTTGCCTTAGCTATGGCCCTCATGATTTTATAAACCTCAATTAAGGTCACCCCTCAAACTTCCACACTCTGGTGAAAAAAGTCCCAGCCCATCCAGTCTTTCATCATAACTCCAACCTTCCATTCATGGCAACATCCTGGTAAATCTTTTCTGATCCCTCTCCAATTTAATAATATCCTTCCTATAACTGGGTGACCAGAACTGGACACAGTACTTCAGAAGAGGCCTCACCAGCATCCTGTATAACATCAACATGACGTCCCAACTTCTATTCTCAAAGGTCTGAGCAATGAAGGTAAGTGTACTAAACACCATCTTAACCACCCTGTCTACCGGCGATGCAAATTTCAAAGAATTAGGTGGCTGAACGCCTAGGTCTCTCTGTTCAATAACACCTCCCAGGGCCCTACCATTAATTGTGTAAGTCCTATCCTTGTTGTATTACCAAAATGCAAAACCTCACATTTATCCAAATTAAATTATATCCACCACTCCTCAACTCATTGACCAATTGATCAAGATCTCTTTGTAATCTTAGATAACCTTCTTCCCTGTCCACTATACCACCAATTTAGATGTCATATGGTCATGGATTGCTTCAGTAGCTGAGGCATCATGAATTGTGCTGAATAATCATCGGCAAACATCCCCACTTTTGACCTGATGATGGAGCAAAGGTTGTTAATGAAGCAGCTGAAGATGGTTTGGTCTAGAACACTACCCTGAGGAACTCCTGCGGAGATGATTTCAAGCTGAGATGGTTGCCCCCTGAAACAACTATGGTCAATTTCATTTGCACTAAGTCTGACTCTAACTAGTGGAAAGTTTTCACTTTGCTTCCTATTGTAGATGCAGATGGAATGTAATGTGAAAAATGTGAGGTTATGTGCTTTGGCAGCAAGAGTTGAGGAGCTAATATTATTTAAATGGAGAAAGAAAGGTGGAAGAAAGCTATAGAACAGACGGCTTTGGGAGTACTTGTCCATGAATCATAAAAAGCTAGCATCCACCTTCAGTAGATAATAGGGAATAAAAATGAAATGATGCACTTCATTTCAAATGTAATGAAGTCTAAAAGAAGGAAGGTTTTGCTAAAACTATACAAGGCACTTGTGAGACTGTAGCTGGAATATAGGGAACAGTTTTGGGACCTTATCTATGGAAAGATATACTTGATGTGGAGGTGCTGGTGTTGGACTGGGGTGGAGAAGGTCAGAAATCACAAGTTATAGTTCAACAGGTTTATTTAAAAACACAGGCTTTCAGAGCGCAGGGCCTTCATCAGGTGAAGTGAGAAAGAAGCCCATAGAATACTGAATTTATAAGTAAAAGATCAAATGGTCATATCACTAATGAGGATGTATTAAACAAACCTATCATGCTGTTCAACCTTTAATCAGCTAGAAGGTTTTAATTGATTAATATGTATATGTAAATCCCCGAATTTTTTTCAAGTCACTGCCCTGAGAGAACTAAAGGTTTTATCAGTGTAAAGAAGAGGTGACATTTTAGGTCAGACAATGCATGTTAGGTGTGAGGCATTGTTTAGAATCTATTTGCGTTTTGGTTAGGAGTCAGACTGGTTTTATTTCTAAAGTAGGAATTTATAAAACCCAACATTGACTGGCTGTCTATAAATTGTATGCTTTTTGAACAAAATAGAATGTACCTGCAAATACAAATTCACCCCATAGATTTATATGTATATGCTGTGTGTGTGAGAATGTGTGTGTGTGTGTGTGTGTGTATGCGTGTGTGTGTGTGTGTGTGTGTATGCATGTGTGTGTGTGTGTGTGTGTGTGTGAGAGAGAGAGAGAGAGAGTGCGTGGTTGGGGGAGAGAGAGAGAGACAGAGAAAGAATGTGTGTGTAAGGGAGAGTGTGTGTGTGTGTTTGTGGTGGGAGGAGAGAGTGTGTGTGTTGGGGGGTAGAGAGAGAGAGAGAGAAAAAAAGAGTGTGCATGTATGTGTGGGAGAGTATGTGTGTGAGAGAGAGAGAGAGAGACAGCATGTGCATGTGTGTGTGTGAGGGACAAAGAGAGAGAGTGTGTGTGCTTGTGTGTACTTGAGATACAGTGTGTGCGAGAGAAGATCTGTGTAAGTGTGTGTGTGTGTATATGAGTGTGTTTGTGTGAGACAGTATGTGTTTATGTATGTGTGTGTGTATGTGTGTGTGTGAGAGAGAGAGAGAGAGAGAGAGAGTGTATAGTGTGATGGGGACACCTGTAGTGCAACATGAGTCCCAGATCCCGGTTGAAGTTGTCCCCATGGGGACCAGACTTGGGGCTATCAGCCTCTGCTCTGGAACTCTGTGTTGTTATGTGTCCCGAAGTCTGCCTCGGAGGATGTTTACCCAAAGATCTGAGGCTGAATGTTCTTGACCGCTGAAGTAATCCCCCACTGGGAGGGAACGCCCCTGTCTGGAAATTGTTGAGGAGTGTCCATTCATCCATTGTCGTAGCGTCTGCATGGTTTTGCCAATATACCATGCCTCAGGGCATCCTTGCCTGCAGCCTTTAAGATAGACAACGTTGGTCGAGTCACATGAGAATCTACCGTGCACGTTGTGGGTGGCACAAGATAATAGTAGGTATTGGAGGGACTGTCTTATGAGGAGAGTTTGAATAGGTTGACTCTGTATTCACTGGAATTTAGAAGAATGAGAGGCAACCTCACTGAAACATGCAAGATTTTTTGGGAGCTTTACAGGGTAGATGCAGAAATGTTGTTTCCCCTTGTTGGAGAGTTTGCAGCTAGAGAGCATAATCTCAGAAAAGGGGAACACATATTTAAGATACAGATGAGGAGGAATTTCCTCTGTCAGAGTGTTGTGAATCTGTGGAATTCTTTATTGCAGAGGGCTGTTGAGTTTGCATCATTAATATTTTCAAGGGTGAGATAGTCAGATTTTTAAATAGTGAGGGAATCATAGGTCATGAGAATAGGCAGCAAAGTAAGTTGAGGATTATCAGATCAAACATGATATCACTGAATGGCAGAGCAGGCTCAATGGGCTGAATGGCCTTCGTCTGCTCCTACCTCTTATGGTCTCATGGTGAACTCCACCCACTACATGGTTAATGTACTTGACATTGGGATGATGTCCACTTACAGACCTCAAGTGGTGCCATTTCATTCGATGGGCTTAATTAGGTGGACACAAGAAGGAAACATGGTTCTCACTTACCACCTTCCTGCCTGATTAAATGACCCACCCCCCACTGTCAAATTTGCTTTGGGGAGGGCATCAAGTTCTGGACAAAAAGTTATTTATTGCATTTAATGAGGCAATTCAGCTAATTCAATTTATGTTTGGTAGCTTTCTGTGGAACAGTCCAGCCAATCTCACTCCTCCACTCAATCCCCATAGCCCTGTATGGTTACTTCATTCAAGTGATCATCCAACTTTCTTTGGAAATCATTCATTACTTCCATTTCCACCATCCTCGCAGGCATTGAGTTCCAGGTCATTCCAAGATTATCCCTCCATATTTTGCACTGAGTATTAAATTGCACCCCCTTGCTGTTATAATATCAACTAATTGGAACAAACTTTTCCTTATGAAGTTACAAATAAGAATAGACCATTCAGCTTGTCAAGCTTGCCCTGCCTTTCAACGTAATCATGTCTGATCGAATGCTTCAATGTCCTTTATTCATCCCATCTTCATAATACTGTACCCCACTGGTAATCAGAAATCTATCAATCGTTGCCTTAAACTACTCAAACAATGAGCTTTCACAGCCCTATGGCAGATAATTCCAAAAGTTCACAATCCTTGTCTGTCTTATCTAAACCTGTCACACTCTTTTATACATTTATCAAATCTCTGCACAATGATCTTTGTTCCAAGGAGGAAATCCCTTTTGTTTTCAATCTAATCTCGTAACTAAAGATCCCCCCTGCCTGGAACCTTCTGGTAAACCTCTTCTGCACTCTTTCGAGACTCTCACACTCTTTCTAAAATCTGGTTACCAGACCTGAATGCAGTACTCTAACTGAGACCTAATCAGAGCTTTATATAGGTGTGGCATAGATTTCCTGTATTTGTCCTTAATGTATCTATCCATAATATTATTTATGATCCTAACCATACTCACCATATGACTTGTCACCTTCAAAGACTATAACTCAGGCCTATAACTCAGGCCTACTTGTCCTGGCAACATCCTCGTAAATCTTCTTTGCACACTTTCCAGTTTATCTATGTCTTTCCTATAACAGAGTGACCAAAACTGTACACAGTACTCCAAGTGCAGCCTCACCCATGACTTATACAACTGTAACTGATCCCTCTTTTGCTGCACATGTCTCAGACTTGTGCCATTAATTTATATTGCTTCTCCCTATCCCTCTCCAAAAATGCATCACCTCAAACTTCTGTATCTTAATTTGATCTGACAATCTTCTGACTCAGAGGCAAGAGTGCCTTTCACTGAACCATGGCTGTCACAGTAAGTGATTAAACAATGGATTTGGCCATAAGATCATATGTAATGTGTCCACTGTGGCAGCCACTGTGAAACTTCTGAGAATCCCTGGACGAGGGAACAATGTGTAAATGGTGCTAGAAAATGTAAAATGTGTGTCCAGTTACACGAGCTGTGAAACATGTGCACCAACGTGGTAATGGGATGCTCTATTTTGACCTTTGTACCTCTCAGTTCCGATTGAGCCATCATCTATCGGAAATGTGCCTACCCAGTTGTCGGCTTAACTGAGTTACTCTTCCTTAGCTGACAAAGCTCACCGTGCAGAGTTGAATTTGAACTTCAGTGAGTCTGTGGGCCAGGATCACCTTGGATCACCTTAACGTGAGTTAGAAATGAAGGGGCAAAAATTTGAAGGAGTCAGTTTAGTTGAGATTGAGCACCTTTCGCATCTTTGGAGGAGTGTGGCAGAAGCGACTAAGCTGAGACAGTGAGACAGGGCAGCCTATTGAACCTAAGTCATTAAATAATAAAATTGGCTCTGAGTTGTTTGCTTGCTGAAGGAGCTCAACCTTTTAGTGATGTGTAAAACCTTGCTGTGAAACATTCCATAGTTTATTATTGTTTATTTTTCTAAGAGGCACTGAGTGATCTTTCCTTTTTGCCAGCTTAGCAAGGCTTCTCAGAGGTTGTGCAGAAAGAGGGTGAGAGGAAGATGGGGGGATGGGCAGGTGGGAAAACTGTCTCTGCTGAATTGGCAAAGTGCCTCATCCTCCTGCCTGTCAACTTGATTCATGCCACCAAGTGCAGAAAAAAATGGCTTATTTGGCAGATGTCACTACTTCAGTGGCTTCTGTGGGCGGTGAGCAGTGCGAATCGAGTCTAAGAATTATGTGATATTTGCTTCAAAATAATGTTTAAGGTAGGCAAGTTGCTGGCTTAAATTGATGTAGGACAAAAGTATTTGTTGAACTAAAAAAATTGTTCTTTATATAGTTCATATATAATGAGACAAAGGGTTTAGTATTTGTATGATACTTTCTGCAACTTCAGGACCTCCCCAGATACTTTGTAGGATTCAGTAACAGTGCAATCACAGCAGCCAACTTCCACAAAGCAAGATCCCACAAACATCAACAAGATCAACTGCTTTCTTTACACAATCTTAATGGCTGGGCCCGATTACCAGTCTAATTAAAATTGAGCCTGTGGTTCTACTGTATTTTCAGTAAAAGCAAGTTAGTCGACGCAGCAGTCTTTAACGGGTTCTGATTTAAACATTGGTTTGTTATTTTCTAATAGTAACTGAAAAATGCTTAACAAATTAGAATGATTTCAGAAGTACTGTTCTTTTGTACACTGTTGATCAAGGCAATCTGACTTGAATCAGTCATCTAGTTACAACACTGTCCATGATTGTTTGTCAAGAGTGTATCTCCAAGTTACATGCCCAAACTGACATAAAATATTGATGCTTCATGAAGGGGGTCAGGGGTGGTGGACATGTTCACATTGGATCAGTATTCCTACATCAATCAACTGCTATTCCAATGAGATATGGTATGGTGTATCAGATTGAGAGACAGAAAAACCATTCCAATCCCCAGAAGTACCATCTCACACAAGAGAGGGCACATAATATTCATCAAACTCAGGGAAATAAATCATTTAGAATTGCTATATGCTCCATAGATAAGAAAAAAAGTCTTGTCTGTGATAGCTGGAACCTATGGGCAATGACCCCAGGGAATTGTGGGATGACTGTTTTTAGCAATGTGGTCAGGGCTGTGTACTGAATTTTATTGCAAACATTCCCGACCTTGTTTCAAGTTTCTCTGCTACACAGAAGCATGCTCTGTGTACCAGGTTACCATTGCTTGCTGTCATCCAAACACCTAAAATTAGCCTCGAAGAATATTTTATTCCCACATACCACAATATCCTTTTATTTCCTTCTCTGGATGACAGTGTGTCACCAGTTTAACACAGCACTGTTTTCAGACAGTAAGTAAAACTCCACACTAGCTTATGGGCTGGGCCTGACTGAGAGAGCAGGATCATAGAGACCTGGGCCTCTGAAGCAGGACAGCCAAAAATAACTTTCTTGTTTACTGAAATCTTTGTAATTCAAGATTGTTTTTCTTTAAGTTAGGAGAATCTGGAAAATAACATTTTCAGTAAATTTTAAATGGGCAGCAACCTCATACTGCTGGTAGGACTATTTTGGAGCTTGGTTCTGTAAAATCTTCTTTAACTTTTATCATTGCTGACTTTTTGTCCCTCCACTCTTCAGTGTGCTGCATCAGGCTGGGATAAGATCACATAGTTCAACTCAGTCATCTATTGAAATGTTGTGTTTCACTTGTGTTTTACTGTATTATATATGCAAGTGTTATATCCATTAATACTCAATGTGGTGTGTCTCAGTTCACACAGGGAACTGAGTTACTGTGCAAGTGTACAGTTTTTACACTAATATTGTAGTCCGGAGCTGTGGATAGTGGTGGGTGGAGCTCCAAAATTCTCTCCATCACAGCTGACTAGGAATCTCCCCAGCTTTCACCATCAGCATCTATAGAGAGAGAAACAGAGTTAATGTTTAGAGCCCATTGAACCTTCTTCAGAATGGTTCCCAATGATGGGGGAGTCCAGAACCAGGGGTCACAGGCTAAGGAGATCGGGTAAATCACTTAAGACTGAGATGAGAAATTTATTCACCCAGAGATTGATGAGCCTGTGGAACTTGCTATCACAGAAAAGAGCCAAGGCCAAAAGATTGCTTGACTTCAACAAGGAATTGGAAATAGCACTTACAGTCTTAGAGTATGGAAACAGGCCCTTTGCCCAAACTGGTCCATGCTGACCATGGTGCCCACTCGGCTGGTTCCAATTGCCCTCATTTGGTCCATATCCCTCTAAACCCTTCCCATCCATGTACCTATCCAAATGTTTTTTTAAATGTTGCTAATGCAACTGCCTCAACCACTTTCTCTGGCAGCCCATTCCATATACGCACCACTCTCTGTGTGAAGAAGTTGCCCCTCAGGTCCTTCTTAAATCTTTCCCCTCTCACCTTAAACCTATGCCCTCTAGTTTTCAATTCCCCATCATTGGGAAAAAGAATATGCATTCATCCTATCTATGCTCCTCATGATTTTATACACCTCAATAAGGTCACCCCTTGTTCTCCTACATTCCAAGGAATAAAGTCCTATCCTGGCCAACCTCTCCCTATAACTCAGGCCTACTTGTCCTGGCAACATCCTCGTAAATCTTCTTTGCACACTTTCCAGTTTAACTATGTCTTTCCTATAACAGAGTGACCAAAACTGTACACAGTACTCCAAGTGCAGCCTCACCCATGACTTATACAACTGTAACATAATGTCCCAACTCCTGTACTCAATGCCTCGACCGATGAAGGCCAGCATGCTAAATGCCTTCTTTACCACCCTGTCCACATATGACGCCGCTTTCAACAAACTATGTACTTGTACTCCTAGATCCACAACACTCCTCAGGACCTTACCATTTACTGTATAAGTCCTACCTTGGTTTGACTTTCCAAAGTGCAGCACCTCACAACTATCTGTATTGAATTGCATTTGCCAGTCCTCAGCCCACTTCCCCATCCAATCAAGATCCCACTATAATTTTTGATTACCTTCCCCGCCATCAATGATACCTCCTAATTTTGTATCATCTGCAAACTTACTAATCATGCCTTGTACATTCACATCCAGATCATTTATGTAAATAACAAATAACAAATGTTCCAGCACCAACCCCTGTGGAACACCACTAGTCACAGGCCTCCAGTCTGAGAAACAACCTTCAACCATCACCCTCTGCTTCCTACCATCAAACCAATTTTGAATCCAATTAGCTAGATCTCTCTGAATCCCATGCAACCTAACCTTCATGACCACACTTGCCGTGTGGGACCTTGTCAAAGGCCTTACTAAAGTTCGTACAGACAACATCCACTGCCCTACCCTCATCTATCCTCTTGGTTGCCTCTTTGAAAAACTCGAAATGATTTGTCAGACATGACTTCCTGCACACAAATCCATGCTGACTATCCCTAATCAGACCTTGACTATCCAAATGTTGGTCGATCCTGTCCCTCAATATCCTCTCCAATAACTTGCCTACCACTGATGTCAGGATCACCAGCCTGCAGTTCCCTGACTTGTCTTTGCTACCTTTCTTAAACAATGCAACAGCATTAGCCATCCTCCAGTCTCCTGGAACTTCACCAGTGGCTAAAGATGAAACAAAACTGTCTGCAAGGGCCACTGCAATTTCTTCCCCAGCCTCCCATAATGTCTGAGGAATGGACATGGGGCCAAAGGGATCAAAGGATATTGGGGAGAAGAGGAAACAGGCTATTGAGTTGGATGCTCAGCCATGATTGTAATGAATGGCAGAGTAGACTCAAAAGGCCAAATGGCCTTCTCTAACTCCTATTTTCTATGTTTTTATGCCTAGTTTTATGTTACGGGTGCTATGATAAGTGGTGCTACATCAGGTACAAATACCCTGCTGAAGACAAGGCTGACATTATGGTGGCAGATCTCTGTGTTTATTAAACAGTAATTCGTTGTGCATTACTGGACAGAACATTCTTGTATATATTTTGCATTAATACAACATTGTTACCAGCTGAGTTTCTCCAACAATTTCTGTTTAGTTTGTCTAAGAACTCCAGCATCTGCAGTGCTTTGTTTTATTATACCTTCCCAGAGTCTCGCTTGCATTCACAGAAGTGCCCGTCTATTCCTTTAACAATTGAATCTTCCATAACTATTGCATTCCCACACTTTGTCTTTCTCTCCAGTACAGCAGAACCAATAATGGTGCAATAAATTTAACATTGCTGCTTTCCCCCAGAGGACATTCCCCTCCCCGTATCCAAAGTGTACGCCTGTTTTGCAGGGGAATAACCACAGGAGACTCCTGTATTTCCTGCCTAATCCTCTTGTACCACCTGGCGGTCATCCATTCCCTTCTTGCCTGTGAAGTCTTAGCATGCAGTATGACCACCTCCATCATGTTATTCAGGATACTCTCTGCCTTATGGATGGTCCAGCTGCTGGAGTGTCCCTAGCTGCTGCTGTTGTTCCAAAGCCCATGCTTTCAGAAGTTGTAACTGGAGACTCTTTCTGCCCGACTTCCCACATAGAGCAGGAAGAGCAAAGCACAGTTTTGGCATGACCTACCACTTTAAATTAAACCTTTTGGGAGACGCTTAATACTTTATAATATCAATTACTCCCTGGTCCTCATTACTATCAAATATATACCTTACAAACTATAAACCACAAAAAAACAAAGAGTACCTCTTCCTCACTTCCTCTCTGAAATGAATTCCCACTGTGCTCCAAATTCTGGCTGTGCCTCGTTCAGGATGTGCTCCCTCCCAACTGCTAATGCAAAGCTTATTGAGATGAGTAATTATGTGGGTAACATGGTATATATCAACTTACATTTATTAAAACCATATATTACAATCATAGTCCCTTGTCTGGTTTGTTAACAAAATGTTTGGTTATAAACAGTAGCATGCCTCCAACAAAGTGTCATATTTCAAGTGGTCCCACTTAAGGGGCCAGTTAAGAATGATACCTTCATACCCTATGTTCACGTGTTATGATACAGCAATGTCTCTTAAAGGTATACTGAACTGCTGAGATAGAATGCAATATCCACCTTTTTTAACAAAGAAAACATCCCAAACAAGTATACATGGATGTACAAACCATGTATTGTTAGTTTAATAGTTGTACAGTAAAACATTAAAACAGTAAAACAAAAATTAATGATTATAACTAAACCTTTGATGGTTTGATAACTTATCCTAATCTGATGACCGTGCATCTGTCCGAAGAGGTACGTGTTGTGTTCAGGTGTTTGTGGTTGACAACTTTGTTATCTTGCTGCTGGTTGCTGTCACTCAACATTATTGCCCAGTTGTTATCATTGGAGTTATTCTTCTCACAGTATTCATGCATGATTGTCATGCTGTAAATTGGCCTGATCATGGTTCTGGTCCTTTGCAGGGTAGCACCATGATCAATACTGACTTTGTATAATCTGGGCTGCTTGAAACCTTTGTTGGCATCCAAGTACTTGTATTTGTATTTTTGACTCCCACTCTCTGCCCAATACATAGTCGCGTTAGCCCTCTACCTTCTTACTGGTCTTATCTCTTTCATTCTGCTCTGTCTTTGACAATGAATACCATGAGTCTCAGAGTAGCTAGGGAATTGGTTGCTGGGCAAGATCGTTCACACTTACCATCCAGGTATAAGTTATGCCAGGAATGGTAACCCCTTCTCATGAAAATGCAGCAATGCAATGTGAAAATATTATTTTGTTGCTTGACAGGTGATGATCATTGATTTGATAGTATGTACCATTTACCAAACTAGATGGTTTGAGCTTGGACAGCAGGATGATAATGTGAGATGGATCCCTCCCCAAATGGCATACATACTGGATTGGTTTGTCAGTGAACTGCAGTCTTTATCAGATACAACTTGTTCTTGGACACCAAATAAATTGAAAATAGCATGCATCATGTCAGTGATGGGTCTACTCATTGTGTTGCTATGTTGATGAACAATGGAAAATTTAGATAAGTAATCTGTCACAAGGATAGATCCTAGTTCTGAGGAAAGGTCACCAGACCCGAAATGTTAACTCTGTTTTTTCCTTCACAGATGCTGCCAGACCTGCCGAGCTTTTCCAGCAACTTTGCTTTTGTTCCTGATTTACAGCATCTGCAGTTCTTTCAGTTTTTATTTAGATCTTTCTGTACACTGTAAATAGGCCTGTTGCTATTTTCATCCAAGGCAGGGCAGCATTGTGGGTGATTCAGTTGGGAGATGATTTGGCAGGATGTGCTAATGGTGGTTGAGGGTGATTGGAGGCTTGTAGGCTCAGGGGGGTCAGGTCAAGAGGGTGCCCAGTTGGGTTTGGGATGTGTTGAATTGGGGTATACTCAATACTGAAATTGATTTTTAATCAGTAAGAGAATCAAGGTTTATGGAGAAAAAGCAGGAAAACGGAGTTGAGATTTTCAGATCAGCCATGAGCTCATTAAATGGCAGAGTAGACTCGATGGGCCAAATGACCAACTTCTGCTCCAATATATTATCGTCTTATATGTATGTTGGACCACTCGAGGTTGGGTGTTCAGAAGGAGGTGTTCAGAAGGTGTTGGATCAAGTTGGATGTTACGGCAGGGTGTTTTCAGGTTGAGTGTTTTCTGGGTTCTGTGGTTGTCAGGTTGGGTAAGGTGCTGTATTGGGTTGGATGGGTGACGTCTGAGGAGCAGCAATTGGGGAATTGGAGGGAGATGGTCAGTTAGTTAGAGCAGGTTTTAATTGTTCTTACCTCTTCTGGGTAACTATTCAGTTAATTAAGGCAGAACTCCCTGTAGTTTGTGAGTCTAACTCAGAATCAGAGACATTTTTGGAGGGTCCCACATGATGGATAATTACCGTCAGATATTTAACTTGCCAGACAATTTCAAGCAAAAGGTGCATCGGGACCTTCTCTAAGCGGTCCAAAGCATATCTTTCAGGGTATGTCATTACAACAACTATCTTCCAATCAGAAGATCTGGATCAGGGAATTTGATTAGTTTATAAATGTTCAGACAAGCCGATGCAATATTCAAGTGGTTAAAATCAGTCCCCATCACACTGGAGCTCAGGAACTGAGGCTTCTGATTTCTCACAATATTCAGAATCATCAAAACTATTTAGAGCTATAGAGATATGTTGTGTCTGTTTGTGATTAATTATATGAGATAAGCTTGATGTTATTATGCCAATGCATCCACAGTACCCACTTCTCCCTTTTCCTGCAAGTTATTAGCAATTCTATCAGATTTATTAACTTCTGAATTTTCCACACACATAATTGCCTGATTTTATCTGAAGAACCTTCTGTTCTTTATCTTTTTACATTTTAAAGTTCATGCTCTCAACATCTCCCCGGATAAGTGAGCACCTGTTCGACTTTCAAGTTGTCCTACACTAAATAGTTTTGGTTTATTATCTCTGTGTTGTCCAGAATGTGATTTAACCTGGTGTAATCCGTTTTATTCTCACGGCCTATTTTATCTACATAGCATGATGCTGACTGATCTACATACTTTATCAATCCCTACAAGCTTTATTTAATGCACTGTATCTTTTTACTAACCCATATTTTATACTTTTTTTCACAGAAGGGTACTGTGCTCCCCAGTGGGATGGGATCCTTTGCTGGCCAGAAGGACCACCAGGGAAATTGGTGCCAATGCAATGCCCAGATTACATATATGATTTCAACCACCAAGGTCAGTAGCTGTTACATGATGTTCACTACAAGCACAGTGTGTTAGAAATTACAGACTTAAGTTGCGAGAATTCCAGAATTTTTGACCATTTTTCCACAGAAAGGATATGAAAAAAGTAAACCAATAAGAACCAAAAAAGAATCCCCCTCGTCCTCACATACCACCCCACCAACCTCCGGATCCAACGCATCATCCTCCGACACTTCCGCCATCTGCAATCTGACCCCACCACCAAAGACATCTTTCCCTCCCCACCCTTATCTGCTTTCCGGAGGGACAACTCTCTCCGTGACTCCCTTGTCCGCTCCACACTCCCCTCCAGCTCCACCACACCCGGCACTTTTCCCTGCAACCGCAGGAAGTGCTACACCTGCCCCCATACCTCCTCCCTCACCCCCATCCCAGGCCCCAAGAAGACTTTCCACATCAAGCAGATGTTCACCTGCACATCTGCCAATGTGGTATACTGCATCCGCTGTACCCGGTGTGGCTTCCTCTACATCGGGGAAACCAAGCGGAGACTCGGGGACCGCTTTGCAGAACACTTACGCTCGGTTCGCAACAAACAACTGCACCTCCCAGTCGCGAACCATTTCAACTCCCCCTCCCATTCCTCAGACGACATGTCCATCCTGGGCCTCCTGCAGTGCCACAACGATGCCACCCGAAGGTTGCAGGAACAGCAACTCATATTCCGCTTGGGAACCCTGCAGCCCAATGGTATCAATGTGGATTTCACAAGTTTCAAAATCTCCCATCCCCCTACCGCATCCCAAAACCAGTCCAGCTCGTCCCTGCCTCCCTAACCTGTTCTTCCTCCCACCTATCCCCTCCCCCCACCTCAAACCGCACCTCCATCTCCTACCGACAAAACTCATCCCGCCCCCGTGACCTGTCCGTCCTCCCTGGACTGACCTATCCCCTTCCTAACTCCCTACCTACACTCACCTTTACTGGCTCCATCCCCGCCTCTTCGACCTGTTTGTTTCCTCTCCACCTATCCTCTCCTCTATCCCTCTTCTATCCGCCTCCCACTCTCTCCCTATTTATTTCAAAACCCTCTTCCCCTCCCCCTTTTCTGATGAAGGGTCTAGGCCCGAAATGTCAGCCTCTCTGCTCCTATGATGCTGCTTGGCCTGCTGTGTTCATCCAGCCCTGCACCTTGTTGTCTTGAAAAAAGTAAACAATTACTTTAATCGTTGACTTTGAAAGTCTTGCAAGTTAAAAAGGGAGATGTTAAAAAAATGTTAGTTTGCTTAAATGCTAGTGAGGAAAACTTGGAAGTTATTTTCTCATTGATTGCAAATAATTTGGTAGCTTCTCTGCGTGTCTGGTCAGCCAGTATGTTGGAGGGATTTGATGTCTTTCTGACAGTCAGACATTTTCATGAAGTATATTAGCCATTACATTTTGAAACATAAAACAGTTAAGGCACAAAATGAGTCTATTCAGCCTGTTGTTTCTGTGCCAATCGTGTCTATAACAGCAACTCATTTGGTGTCACTTACCCTCCTTTTCCAAGTAGCCTTGCACATCTTTCTCCTCAGAGAATTCTGTTCAGATTATTCCATTGTCTTTTTGAAAGCAATGATTGAATCTGCCTTGACCACAATCTTGGCAGTGCATTTTAGATTCTAACCACTTGATGACTAAAAAACATTTTTCTCAGTTGCTTGTCTTGCCAATCACTTTGACCCAGTCGCTTATTAAACCTTCTGCCAACAGGAAGAATGTCTCCAATCTTACTCTGTCTAGACCCATCATAAGTTTGGGCAACTCTACAAAGTCTCCTCTTAATCCCCTCTGAGCCAAGAAGAACAGTTCCAGTTCCTCCAGTCCATCCATGTAAAGACATTTCTCATCCTGAAAAACATTCTTTTCAATCTTTCTTGCACCCTTTCTAATATCTTCACATCTTTCTTAAAGGTGGACTCCATGGCCAGAAATTAGTGAGACATCAGGATCCTCCTCCACCACTTGGAGTATCAGTGGGAGCCCAGCATCTATTCCATGGGGCAGGCCTAATACTGTTTAAGTGCCTTCCAGTATTTAAATCACCTTGTGGGATGGAAATCTTGCTTCAGACAGCCATTGGCTTACATTGGGAGCTGTGTCTGCTGCCATAATACACTGAAGTCCAGCCAGAGGATCTCCACTGCAACCCCTTGCCTCATGTGAAAGAGAGTGGGATGGGGTCACATTGCAAAGGGTTAAATGTCAGGTCACCATCGTCTTTCCAGACTGTAGGGCTGCTGTCTTATTAGAGAGAGACAACTGGTGGTGATTTAACCTGAGGGTCAGCATACCTCAGGCAAGGGGAGATATTGAGAAGGAAAGTCCTTCACTGTAACCTCAGCCATTGGAAGGGGAGTAATTGAACCCATGCTGTTGGCATCACACTGGTTTGCAAGCCAACCATCCAGCCAACCTAAACCAACCAAGGGAAGGACAGAAGAGTGAATCAGAGCGCCCCTCCACTCCATCCCAGTTCTGCCTTTCCAATGCCTGGGTATCTCAATCTGATATTGAGTGCCTGCAATAATGAAACTCCTCCTACACAGCCCCAACAGAATTAGCTGGACAGTCTTCAGGAGGCACAGGAAAGCCATGTAAGTCTCAGTAAATCTCTGAACTACCAGTGAAATCCTGTTAGGCCCAGGGATAATTCCTCTCAAGTGGCATATTAATGAGATTAATTGACATTTCATTCCTGAAGATTGGAATTCCTGCACCGATCCCTTGTTTGCCCAATTTAAATGAGGCTAGTTTTCTCAATGCCTAGAAATTGATAGGGTGACAGTTGCCTGAATCTCTTCCCCTTTAAATCCTTGCATTCATGCCCACTCTGGCAGGCTCTACTAAATTTTAGTCTAATCCCCTAATTAGTACTCAACCAATGTTTAATGTAGGCTCATAATAATTTATTTGCTCCTGTACCCTATTTCTGAAGGCCAGAATCTTGCATACTCGATTAACCATTCCTCTCAATTTGACCTGCAACCTTCAATGATTTGTGCAGCATTTCTGAAATATTACCTTTTATTTTATATTGCCTCTTTTCATTCTTTCAAAATGAATCATTTCATACTGGTCGACATTAAATTTCATCAGCCACTTGTCTGGCACTTTCTATCAGCCTGTTTATGTTCTTTTGAGATTTCTCACTATCCTCATAAAATTTGATCATATTTCCAAGTTTGTGTCATTCACAATTTTTGCATTTGTGCATCTGTACACCTCAGTCTAGGTCATATATATATAGATCAGAAAAATAAGGGTTCTAACCCCAGGGAGCATGACGTATATTCTTCCTCAATCTTATTATGTGTTTGATAAAAACCCATTCACAATTACTCAGTGTCAATCAGCCAGTAGCATATTAACACAGCACACTGTCCCTCTGATTCCATGAATTTTAACTTTGCTTGCAAGTCTGTTTTTTGGCACTATATCAAAGATTTAGTCTGTACTGCCCCAGGATATATTGGCCTGTTTATGAAAAGTGACAGAGCATTAGAAACTTTTTCACAAATTACCTATTAGTAATTTGCTAAGCAATAGACAAAAAATAGTCGTGTAACACATAGCTATTGATGGTTGTAATCCTACAATATACTTAGCGTCATAGAGTCATAGAACCAGACAGCACGGAAACAGTCCAATTCTTCCATGCCGACCAAGTTTCCCAAATTAATTTTATGACAAATTATTGTTTCTAGATGTTTTCCCAACACCAAAGTCAAACTGATTGGGCTAAAATTGTTTAACTTAACCTTGCACCCTTTTCTGTACAAGGGCTTGCCATTCTTCAGTCTGCTGCTACCACCCCGAGTCTAAGGAAGACTGAAAAGTTATAGCCATTGCCTCTGCAATTTCCACTTCAATTCCCTTCAATTAATAACTTTGCAGCAAAGGCTTCCAGGGAATAATATTAATTTTATATTAAGTGTGGGAATGATTTTCAAGTCTTAATATATTAAATCTAAATAAATAAAACTCTTGGGTACGATCAGCAAGTTAGCTGGTGGATTGGAAAATAGGTATTTTCATTCAATTATGCATTTACGTCCCAAATTGTCCTGTAAAAGGTCAGGGCGAGTGCATTCTCAGAACTGTTTGAAAAGAAAACCAAACTTGGGGCTATTTTAACCTGAGGTGTGCAAGTGAGATTAATTCTCACTATAAACCTTATAGAATCATAGAATCCCTACAGTGCAGAAAGAGTCCATTTGGCCCATTGAGTCTGCACCAACCCTCCAAAGAGCATCCCACCCAGACCCCAACCAACCCCATTACTCCACAGTTCCCATGGCTAATTCACCTAGCTTGCACATCTCTGGACACTACTGGGCAATTTAGCATGGCCAATCCATTTAACCTGCACATCTGTGGACTGCGGGAGGAAACCTGAGTACCTGGCAGAAACCTATACGGACGTAGGGAGAATGTGCAAACTCCACACAGACAGTTATCCAAGGCTGGAATCAAACCCAAGCCTCTGGTACTGTGAGGCAGCAGTGATAACTACTGAGATATCGTGCTACTCAGTATTCTTAGCCCATTGTAGATTTTCTGACAGACCATGGATGCATGTTGGAAATGGGATTTAGTAAATTATTTGACTTTAAGAAACTTATATCTAGTAGGCTATGACTATTATTTCAAACATTTGCTAAAACCCTGCCCTTCCCTTTGATTAGGCAGCCATTTATTTCCCCTCCTTGGTCCTCCTCTTCAATATTCACATCATTTCTGTTAACACCTTTGTTATTTGAGAGACACTATATTATTAGGCTTGGGATCAAATCCTGGAGAATAACTTGTAAATGTTCATGCAGCTTGTGCTTTAGCTATCAGTTTTAAGCCATTTTCAGCAAAAAGAGCATCCCTCAAACTGAATTGTGTCTCAAAAATCTCTCTTATTGAATGAGCAGCTGGCAGCATCAGTGAAGGGTGAAGCTGCACTCGGCATTAACTTTCCATGTGTTTTATTGCCAGGTCATGCTTATCGACTATGTAATGTGAATGGGAGCTGGGAGCTTGCACCAAACAATAACCGAACATGGGCAAATTACACAGAATGTGCCAGGTACCTTGCACATATGAACCAGGTTGCAGAAAAGGTAACTTTACCCCATAAATCATTTTTATTACAATGTAACTTTATTTTTATATTGTCTCAGAATATTTGCGGTGACTATTTTTAGCAACTATGATTGAAACAGCAACTTCCACAAACGGCATTAAGATAAAGAACTGGGTACGTTTCCTTTTTGAGAGGACCGGAAGAACTTTCTGTACTTCTTCAAGCAATACAATGGGACTTTCACCTTCCTACCCAGCATTGAGTTAGCATCTCATCCATACATCTGTAACAGTATCTACAGGCTTTTCCAGTCTAATAAAACATATCGGGCTGCCAGTCCCCAGAAAATTGTTCAGAGAGAAGGGCTGCTGTGTGCCCAAAGTGGATGCACTTTCTACACAGGGTGATAAGCAGCTGTGATGAGTTAACATTTTGTGTTCATCCAGCTCTACACCTTGTTATCTCAGATTCTCCAGCATCTGCAGTTCCTACTATCTCTGAAACATGAAGGGCTGTTGAGTCTAAGGTGTTGAGCAAATTTCAGAAGCAGCAAGATGATGCTTAACTGTGTGAGTAGTTAGGCTTTGGAATATACTGTCTGGAGGTGTGGTAGACCCAGGTTCAATTGAGACGTTCAAGAGGATATTGGATGACTATGTGGATAAAAATAATGTGCAAGGGCATGGAGGAAAAGCGAGAGTTTGGCACTACATGAGCTGCTCATCTAACAAGCATAAAGTCACTATAGGCTGAATGTCCTCCTCCAACACCATAACACTTCTGCGATCCCGTGATGTTGTAGGGAGATGATTAGTGTTGGTATTTTGGAAAGGTGGAATTAAATCGGCTGAAGGGCCTTCTACAGTTGAATTAATCTTATGATCTCATAAGTTGTGCAGTTCATATTTTTGCTGAGTCTTTCATTCTGTTAAAGCTCAGGATAAAAGTTACTTCAAGCCTCTGATCTTACATGTCTGGAAGTTGGATGTTCAACACCATTCTTTCATTGTAGCTGAGCCAAGGTTTGAACAACATTAAACCCAATGACATTAGCAAAGTATCTTAATTATATGGAATACAGCAGGTCCAGGAGAAAGTCCATTATCATCTGTCAAATAGCCTAGCCACACCTATCTTCCACAATGTTCAGCATTTTATGAAATCTGATTGTATGACCACCTTTTCTCCAATCCAATTCTCCGAGCAGTGGGTATTATAAATTTAGACATGCAGGAGTGCAAATACTATAGAGCCAAACTGAGAAGAAAGATGCTTTTCATCCAACATATATGTCTTGGTTCTTTACTCCAATAATTCAAATTCCCTCATATTTCTCCATTCCGGTGGAGATATTCTCACTACCTTATCCCAAAATTTGCAACCTCACACTTAGTTAAATTGAACCTGACATGTTCATTCCTATTTTATCAAACCGTCTGTCAGTCTGAGCTCTTTTACAACACTCTTCACTAACTCTAATTTACTGCTTAGTCTGTATCTAACCAAGTTTTACATTTCTTCTGATACTGTAAACACTTGTGAAACCTTATGAAAGCTTTGTGAAAATTTACCAACATATGTCTGTTTTAACCACTTTTTCACTTACAAAACCTCTATTAATTTGCAAAATGCAGCTTGATGCTTTGATGTGCTGATTGTCCTTGGTAAACAAACTGATTCTGAAATGCTGACTAATTTGATCTCATGTACAGATTCTAATAGTTTACCCCAAACTGAGTTTAGTCTGTCTTTGCCTAATCTATCTCTTTTGAACAAATGTTATATCAGAGATGCTCTCGCATCATATTGTATAAATTGTATGTTTAAGAGGCAGCACGATGGCTAGCACTGCTGCCTCACTGCACCAGGGACCTGGAATTCCAGCCTCAGGCGACTGTCTGCTCGGAGTTTGGATTTTCTCCCCATGTCTGCATGGGTTTCCTCCGGGTGCTCCGGTTTCCTCCCACAGTCCAAAGATGTGCAGGTTAGGTGGATTGGCCATGCTAAATTGCCTGTAGTGTTCAGGGATGTGCAGGCTAGGTGGGTTAGCCACGGGAAATGCAGGGTTATAGGGATAGGGAAGGGGTGGGTCTGGGTGGGATGCTCTTTGGAGAATTGGTGTGGACTTGTTGGGCCGAATGGCCTGTTTCCACACTGTAGGGATTCTATTCTGTTGAAGAATTGTGATAAAAACCCCGATATCTCCACTCTGACTGCTAACAACCATCTTGAATCCATGGAACCAGGGCATAATAAAATCCATCCTGAGTTACTCAATTCATTTTACAAACAATTCCTTCTTATACTCCTCTTTAGAAACTGTTCATGTCCTCCAGTACAGTTATGTTTCCACTTGCATCACCATTTGCTAAAAATATTGGTAAACATTTTCCCAGTAACTCTTACCACGACTTCGTCTCTCAAAAATACACTCCATTGTTTGGCCTCATCCTTACTCTCAAAGTAAATATTTAAATTTTGAGTCCTTGCAAAGACCTTTATTATTTAATTTGATATTATTTACTGGTCCTTTATCATACTCGTTAAAGTCCTTTTATTTCCTTTCAGTAATTTATTTTTGTGATATAGATGTTGCTGGCAAGGCTGGTATTCACTGCCTATACCTATCACCCTCAAGGAGATGATAGTGAACTTTCTCCTGGACCTGCTGAATTCCATGTAATTAAGGTACTTTGCTAATGTTGTTAGGTTTAAATGTTGTTCAAACCTTGACTCGGCTAATGATGAAAGAACGATGTTGTGTATCTAAGTCACCATCAAGACATGCGTACTCAACAATCTAGAAATGAAAGGGAAGCCAATGTATGGGAACACCACTACCTGCAAGTTCCCTTCTAAACCACACACCATCCTGACTCAGGACTGCATCACCATTCATGCACTGCCACTGTGTCAAAATGTTGGAGCTCCCCTCCGAAAGCACTGTGAGTGTACCTACACCTCATGAACTACTGTGATACAAGAAAGTGGCTAACCATCACTTTCTCAATGATAATTAAAGATGGGCAACAAACGTTGGCCTAGTCAGTGGCATCTACATCTAGTCATGAAAGATTAAACAATAAAATCAGTCTCAATGCAACTTTGGGGAATTCAGAGATAAGATGTTCCTGCTGCCCTTTTGCCTTACTTTCCAGCTCCCAGCTACACTTTCTACACTTCAAATAATTTTCCGTATTATTGATGGTTCTAACTTTACCATATTTTTTAACTTTATAGCTCTCTTGTATTTATTCAATAGCCATTTGGCAGTACAGAAGTGAGCAATGTTGAAAAAGGGATAGATTTTTTTCAAAGCTTTTGTCTTGCATTCATCAGTTTGCAAGAATACTAATTCAAGGGGAAAACAACATTTATACTCTGTGCGAGGAGAGTACTTATTGTTTGGAATGTGGATTCTGACTCTGGTGCATGTTTTAATTCAACAAAAAGGTGGCAGTCATTCACTGGTTCAAATCTCAGAGCAATACACTGACAACCAGAGTCAACCTGTGTGATTAAATGCTTAAACAAAGCCTGACAGTTAACTGTCAATCATCATTAATTGGTGCATTATTCCCCTACTAATCAAAGACCACTTGTCAAACAAGCAGTACCCTCCTCTCCGAAGATATAAATGTTCTTTCTCCCTTGAATTGGTATTCTGTGAATTATGCTAATGATTGCAAGGCAAAAATCTTTGAGAAAATATGTTTCCTCAGCGATAGTTTATTCACTGAACTCTTCCTTGACGCATTTTCTTTTCACTTCAAAGCAATGTATACATTTTGATCTGCATTTAACTCTTGGTTGATGATTTTCCAATACTGAACCACTAATGCATTTTTCTAATGTTTCTGTCCAACCAAATCAAATTGGATTCTTCTTCTCTAACTGAATGATGCTGTTGCAAAATGTTGGAACCCAAACATTTCAACACAACAGTCACAACATCAGGGAAATGGATTTTTATTAACAGCCATTACAAATGTTGGAGCTAATCCAATCTAGCATTACACTGGGATGGTCAGGTTGATGAAAGTAGCAGCTCTTAGGTTTATCTGCAGCATGTCAGATCTGGGCAATATCCAATGGATTAATGTGAGACTTGAGAGAAGTCAAGTTCTTATTCTATGAGTCAATTCATAGGCATAAGAGCATTGTGAGCCTCAGATTATGGGCTGGATTAACGCAATAGAGCTGGGAATCTCGAATTAGGGAATCTCCTGACTTGTCAAATATGTTGCCATTGAAAAAAAACTTCCAATGTAATATTTCTGGCTGAAGGATGAGGGTCATTTGGTGCAGGGGTGTGATTGAGCTGAGCTTGTTCCCTCAGGCGGCAGTTTGGTCATTTGATGGAAGTCAGTAAAGGCTGAGGCAGGATTTTTAGGAAGCCTGTTTTTGTTTCTCTGAGACATTAGCCTTGCTTTATAAAAGACTATTCATCCTTTTTTCCCTCACCTACTCTGGATTCCACTGACTCTCTATGCCCTCTTACTCCTCACTCATCCTCATGCCACCTTCTATGTCACCTCATATTCCCATGCCATCCCCATAGCCACTGACCCCAATATCAACCGGGGGCTGACCTCTGGAGTCATCTTGAGATAAAAATGAAAATGCACTTCCGACAACAGCTGTCACTCATACAAACTTCATAAAGCAAAATATATCTCATTGATGTTGATTAAATATATCATTAAATAGTCAACCTGTTGTAAACCAAACTTCTGCTCAATAATTACTTCAAGGGTAGATAATCTTTGTTTAGCTTCTCAATGCAATGAAATAAATGTGATCTCAACCTCCCCTCACTGAAATGAAAACAGCTTTCGAAACTCAGCCGAGTTTTTGTAATGAGTTCAGTTGCAAAAGTAGCACTTGGGTAATCTCAACAATGAAATGTGTTGAAACTGCAATAACAGAATTTCATGTCTCAATTACACCAGATTGTCTATCGTTCAATGTACTCCAGCATAAGATTTCTTTTAAAGTATAACTGATACCTGAAGCCTGTTTCTTTTCATCTTTGACAGGTTGACGATTTAACTAATTTCAATTATTTTATATTAATTAAATAAAGATCATGACACTTAAACAAACCTTATCCACCTTTATGAATCTAGGAGAAAGAAAGGAGGAAAGAAAGAAAAAAAAGAACAAAACAAAGAAGGAAAGATTGGTACTTATGTTGTGATTATATTGATTTCAGGACTCCTCTAAGTATTTTACAGCCAATTAACTCCTTGAAGTGCAATTCATTTTTGTAATATAAGAAATGGATGCATGATAACACAACAACTCATGAACCATAAATCAAGGAGTCAGTTCAGAATCCAATATATAATGTGAGAACTAAAATTGTAAATCTAGGTGTTTATTCAAAGTTCTGCAATTACCATGAAATCTGGGGTTATGAACCTTGGAGAGATTGAAATATTTGGAAAGAGATAGGTAACAGACAGATGCTAAGACTGAACTGAAAAGGAATATATTTTGTTGTACAACATTTGTTGATTTAATGTGTAGCATTTTTGAGTATTTTATAATGCAAACTGCTTCATGTCTCATTTTACAATGATAGATGCAAATTCTTATCTTTCTATGTGACTGTATAGTTGAAATAAAACTTTGAAACTATTCCTTCCTCTGCAACATTCCATTCATAGGGTGAACTGTCAATTGGTCAGCTTAGGGGATCATGGTATGGTGATAATGTTACTGGACTAGTAATCTAGAAGCCCAGGATAATTCTCTAGGCACAGAGATTCAAATCGCACCAAAGCAACTGGTAAAATAAAAAAAATTAATAAATCAAGAACATAAAACTAGTCTTAGCAATAATGATTACAAAGCTACAGATTGTAAACCTATCTGGTTCACTAATGCCCTTTAAAGAGAAAAGTTTGCTATCTCACCTGGTTTGGCCTAAGCGCGTCTCAAGACCTAGTCTTATAATTGACTCCTCACTGCCCTCCAGCAAGATGATGATTTCAAAGGCTTTGAGGGAATGGAAAATTATTGATGGCCTTATCAGTGACATTCACATCCCATTAAAGGATGCATTAAAAAAAAATGTGCTGTTGATTCTGTCCGCATGTTTGTGTCTTTTAACAACAACATATGACATCTTATTACTTTCTGCAAAGTCCTGTACGTACTGTGAAATTTGGGATTATAAATCCAGAAGTTCATTCAGAATCTTGTATATATGGTAAGATCTGGGATTGTAAATCAAGGAGTGATTGAGATGCAGAAAAAGCAACAAACAATCAGATAGCAACCAACAGAGGAATATATTTTGTTGCGATGTATGCATTCATTCTATATATTGAAAAATAAAATCACTGTCCTATAGTTTTGCTGTGTCTGTGATGGATAGGACACACTCATATCTATCCCAGGGATTTCAACATTGTTCTCCAGTGTTACTTGCCCACACACGTTCCACTCGTAGCGCAAGCTGCCATTCGTTCAATTACTGTGATGTGGTGTTGACAGCAACTCTCTGCATTACTTGTGACTTCTGGCTATGGTTAACCACAATCTATGACAACTCGTTACTTTCTTGCAGGACATCTTTGATCGTCTGTACCTCATTTACACCGTGGGATACTCCGTTTCCTTATGTTCATTAACTGTGGCAGTTATTATCCTGGGCTACTTCAGGTAAAGAGTATCATCTGATTCATCGAACAGAATTAATCAGATCTCATTTGATAAAAAAGGGAACTGCAGTGGGAGGGAAGGGCTTAACAAAATTATGTGCTAGTCTATACCCTTGCTCTATCTACTTTCCCTATTTCTTATGCAAAGTTTTAAAATTCTGAAGTATGCAAATAGAAAGATAACTGACAGGAAGCCATGTAGATACTGAGCTATGACACTTAATACCTTAATAGCTTCATGCCTTCAATAGAAAGCTAGACTGATTCTTAGCTGAGATATCATCACAAAATAAATTAACCGATTAAGAGACCATGCACCGACAGTCAGCAATGTCCTGGTTTACCTTTCATTGTCTGCGAACTTAGAATTCTTTCTCTTTTAAAGCACCAGAACTTTTTCAGTTGTTTTTTGCCTCTCCCAGAACCTGGCTGTAATGACTGATGACATGTACCTTTAAGGGGGAGTATTTTAAATTGCTGCCAGTCATGACTTACCTTGATGATATTCATGGCATAATTTCTATGCCGTTTGAAGCATCAGTGATTGAGATCAAAATATGTTCAACAGCCTCTCTGTAAAATGCACAAAAACAGAAATTGCTGGAGAAACACAGCAGATCTGGCAGCATCTGTGGAGAGAAAGCAGAATCAATGTTTTGAGTCCAGTGACCCTTCTTCAGAAAGGATGTACCATGAATCACTCGAGTGTTTGCACTGGAACTGCAGGACTGACAGTGACCCACACTCTGAACTGTGATGATTAGAAATGACTGGCACTGACTAACCACGTCCAAGCTGCCTGATTAAGGTCAGATGCTGCTCTTTGACTGAATGTGGTGATGCCCACTGATTGATTGAAGCCCCCCTTGACTTCACTGAGGATTACTCCCCTTATTAAATAACACATGGCTACTTGGTTGAAGCACATGCTGCATTTGCTGTGTAAACTGCTGGCAAATTCTGCAGGTGTGATGTTGATGGAGTATTGTGTTCGACAGCATCACGTCCACCCATTTGGCTGGTCATGACAAGTTGCCTGACTTTGCGTCTGTGCTAAAAGGCAAGGCAAGACAGAACTACTGTGAGCCTGTAAGTTCTGAATGATGATGCAAAGTGGAAAAATGCAAGAAAGGTGTAAAATGTATGTGTGCTAAGGAAGCAAGCAAATAGCTTGAGGTATAATCTGTTTCAACGTATGAGATGAAAACTGTGGCAAACTGGAGTTGCCTGATACCTGCTCTGACTGTCAGGAATTGTCACTGTCTAGTTTCTCTCTGTTGTGTAGGAGAATTGCATTTGATGAAGCGAGAGTAAGTAATTATGAGATGCTAATGCATGCAAATATACCATGGGAAATTGTCCTTTTTCTTCTCAACATCAATGACCTCATTTTTCTCATCTCACCACATTCTCCCATCTATCTGTTAGGGTATCAGGACAGATGGATGAAGTGGTTAAGATGGCATATGTTATACTTCTCTTTATGAGTCGAGGCATAGAGTTTAAGAGAAGGGAAGTGGTGCTGCAGCTATATAAAACATTTGTTAGGCCACAGCTGGAGTAGCGTATGCGGTTCTGGAATCCACATCACAGGAGGAATGTGGTTGCACTGGAGGGTGCAGAGGAAATTTACCAGGATGTTGTCTGACCTGGAAAGTTTTAGTTATGAAGAGAGGTTGGACAGACTGGGGTTGTTTTCCTTAGACTAGAGAAGATTGAGAGGGGACATGATTAAGACAGATAAAATTATGAGGGATACAGATAAGGAAGACAGGAAGAAACCTTTCCTCTTGATGAAGGGATCAATGACCAGAGGGCATAGATTTAAGCTAATGAGAAGAAGGTTTAGAGGGGATGGGAGGAAAATCTTTTTCATCCAGAAGGTGATGGGAATCTGAAAGGACTGCCTGTAAGGCAGAAACCCTCCTAACAGTTGAGAAGTATTTAGATATGCAGTTGTGACATCAAGGCATACAAGGCTATGAGCCAAGTGCTGGAAAATGGAATTTGAATAGTTAGGTGGTTAGTTTTGACTGGTGAAGACATGATGGGCCGAAGGACCTTTCTCTGTGCTCTAGACATCTATAACTCTATGACTCGCCATTGCTGATATCATTCAGGTGCTGGGAAAATTCAGCACCATATGCCTTAGTTTAGACAGGAGGTGAGCAACAGCAGGAGCAGGTAACCAGTAAGAATGACTGAGGTCAAGATACTGTTTTTATTTCAAAAGGAAAAACTTGCATTTGAGTAAATGAAAATCACTGTGATCACATACCAAACACTTCACAGCCAATGAATTACTTTGCATGGCAGCTATTTAGTTCCAGAGGCAAAAATGGCAGCAATGTTGTACCTGATACAGAAAATGAGAAGAATGTCTATTTAATCTGATTTTATTTGTTTCTTGGTGATCTTTGAGGAAGTTCGTGTTAGCTGTCATAATAACCTTGTTCCACTTTGAACAGTGCCATTTCCATTCATGTAACAATGTAGGTTTGGTAGCTCACCTGGGAGATGGCAGTACTCACAGCCCAGCAATCCGTCATGAGGTATCAATCTAGTTTAGAGGCTCACATCCTGGAATAAGAAGCAACGTTTTAATTTTGAGACAAGAGGGCAATCCAAGGAATACTTGTGTAATATATATAGTGCCTTTTGTGACCTCAGAACTTCTTAAAGAATTTTACAGTTACTTAATTAGGCCTGTTAGGCAATTTGTGCACACCAAATTCTCCTGAAGAACAGTGATAATAACCAGATAATCTGTTTATTGATTTTAATGAGGGGCAGGTATTGATCATGATACTCACCAGCTCTTACTCAAAATACTGTCACGCCATTGGATCTTTTACATGGGCCTGGATTTATGTTCTGTCCCAAAGATAACAGCTCTGCCAATGCAGTGCTTCCTCTACTCCATTGGACTGTCAACTTGATTTGGACATGAATTCTTGCACTAGGACTTAAACCCACGCGCTCCTGACTCAGACAGGAAAGTGCTAATAACGCAGTCATGGTTTATGTACCGTTAAAGCCCAGATCAAACTTTGGTTGAGGGATAAATGCTACGACATTGGGCAGAACCATGATGCTGTTCTTCAAAATAATACCATGGAATCATTTATTCTCACATGACAGGACAGTCTAGGCATCATCAGTTTCAAGTTTAATGCCAAAAACAGAATCAGCACTTCACTAAAGTCAATAGAGTCATAGAGTCATACAGCACAGAAACAGACCCTTCAGCCCAATTTGTCCATGCTGATGAGATTTCCTAAACTTAACTCATCCCATTTTCCTGCATTTGGTCCACACGCTTGTAAACCTTTCCTATCCATGTACCTGTCCAGATGCCTTTTAAATGTTGTAATTGTACCAGCCTCCACCGCTTACTCTGGCAGCTTATTCTATACACACACCACCCTCTGTGTGAAAAAGTTGTACCTCAGGTCCTTTTTAAATATTTCCCCTCTCACCTTAGACCTATGTTCTCTAGTTTTGGACTCCCCTACCCCTGGAGAAAAGACCTTGGTCATTCACCTTATTTGTGCTCCTCATAATTTTATATACCTCTATAAGATCATCCCTCAGGGTCCGATATTCCAAGGCAAAAAGGTCCCAGCCTGTCCAGCCTCTCCTTATAACTCAAACCCTCCAGTCTTTCTAGATTTTATTCTGACATCTCTGGGTTGGGACTTAAACTATTGGGTATTTGATATGACAAGCACTTAGTGATAGAAGACAGTAATCAGGACCATTCAAAACACAACCATTGTTGCATTGGAAGAGATTACAAAAACACTCTCTCAATGGAATTATATTCCAATTATAGCATATGTCATTTTGACTTGGTGTAGTTGTTAGTTAACTGTAATGAAAATAAAGATAAAGTTTCTGTAGTCCTATTAGACTAAATATCTGCTCTTTCATTAGAGAGAGATAACTGGTGGCGGTTTAACCTGAGGCCACCATACTTCAGGCAAGGGGAAAGGTTGAGAGTCCTTCATTGTAACCTCAGCTGGTACAAGAATTGAAACCATGCTGTTAGCATTAGCTCTGCATTGCAAACCAGCTGTCTAGTCAACCAAATTAACCAACTCCCCAACCATTCTGGAGATGAAAACAAAAGCACCTCATCTTGCATCTTGGCCAATTTGATCAAGCAATTGTCAAACAAAATGATTAATGTCAGCTGGGTCTTTCTGCTCTCTTCACTTTGCTGTATTCTTACCCCAGGAAATAATTTGTGTCCATTGGCTCTGAAGAATTTTGTGACATCTTGCAGAATAGAAATGTTTTACATTAATGCAAGATACTTGCATACAAGGGGAAATATAAAGAATCTGCATACAGAAGGCGCTGTTCGTGGAGATTACCATATATGTTGTCTTTATTTGTTGAGATTGGACAGCATTTGTTGGCTTCTGCATGGTGATGGGTTAGGTTCCTGTAGGTATCTGGTTTTGTGGGAGTGAATTGACCTGCTCTAACTCTTGTTCTTCTTCATTCCCTCACAGGCGCCTACACTGTACCAGGAACTACATACACATCCATCTCTTTGTGTCTTTCATGCTCCGAGCCATTAGTATCTTTGTGAAGGATGCAGTGCTGTACTCAGAAACTGCATTCTTAAATCTGGAAAGAGTTAACTTGGAGGATCTGAAATCTATAACTGATGCACCTCCATCCCAAGACAAATCTCAGTATGTAAGTAACACCTCTTTTAGTAAAGGTACTGCTTAAATTTAAACTGTAATTCCTCTAATCCTTTTATTTTGGAATATCTTTCAAATTCTCATAGATAAGAAATAAGCCCAATGCAGACTATGGTCCCTTGAGCCTGCTCCACCAGTCTGATTTTATTGTGATTATAACTCTTTCTCTTCCTCTAAAAACTTATTTATCAATTCAACATCTGTCCAACTCAGCCTTGAATATATTTAATGGCCCTGCCTCCACTGCTCTAGGAGAAAATTCCAAACCCACCAGTTTTCTAAGGGAATAAATTCCTCCTCATCTCTATTTTATGTTGAAACTGATTGCCTTAGTTCTCTTCCCTTCTGTACCTAAAAGGTTAGGAGAATTGGAGGTCTAAAGGCTCAACTTATCAATAGTCTCCAAATCCTCACTCATAAAAACGCTTCCGTTCCACACCGATCATTAGACTCCAGTTCCACACCCATCATTAAACTCCAATTTCACACCCATCATTATCACTAGTTTCATATTCATTGTTTCTCTCCAATTTCACAAATACCATTTCTGTTTAGTACCCCATCAAAGTTCATTCATTATAAATTAGTTTTACCCACTATGGGCTAAAATGTGGTTGATGTTGTCCTTGCATGTGATGGGTGGAAGTTCGTGATCTGCCAGTTGCCATGAGGCATGCAGCACACCAACTTGGCACTGCTCCATCATTTACCTGATTATAGTGTTCATTTGAATGAGGTCTGGCTGTCTGAGTGCTCTGCAGGAGGACAAACAACATATCACCATAAAATGCATTTAGAAGTAGGCCCTTCAGCCCATTGAGTTTTCTCTACCATTCAATGGTATCATGAAACCTTTCTCTCATCAGACACCCAGGAACTGCTGCCTGCCCAGACACAGCACAAACAAGAGAAGAGTGAGCTACATTACAGCATTAATAGTGAAAGCCATAATTAAATCTGATATTCAGCCGCAAAGTCACATACTTGCATTGCACATACCTTTGATATGAACATACAAAATAGAATCAGAAGTATATCATTCAGATGTTCAAGCCTGCTCTGCTCTTTAGTAAGATCATGGCTGATCTGTTTGTATTTTGAATTCCATTATCTACCCCTGATAAACATTGATTTCCTTACCTAACAAAAACTTATCGGCCTCTGTCTGAAAAAAAAATCATCAATAATCATGCTTCCAGCACCTTGTGAGGACTTGTTGGTTATGCTCACATCATGTGAAAACATTTTTCAAAACCTGAGCAGCCACCAGAGTCTTTACAATGAGCTCTATGCAAATTAATTTCACTTAAATCAATCTTTCTAGAATATGAAGGCATCTTGGTTTCTCAGGAAGAGTCAGAATGGCAAATCATTGCCCCAAATCACGTTTGCCAATCAGTAATTGTTATCATTTATATATAGTTTTCTTCATGAAACCTTGACAGGATATGTGTGAAATTCGGAGGTAAGGATTGGGATTGAAGACAAATTTCTTTACGAGCCAGTCCTCTCTCATAGAACTGTCTTGAAATGTTTACACGAGGAAAGGGTGTGTGAATTGAAAAGTAGCTCACCAGCTTACAGATCACTATTATTTCCTGTCAAGGTTTTAGAGCTGTTTGTTAAGTCTGATCTATAGGTGTTTTGATGTTTCTCCTGACTGTCTTCCAGATTGGCTGCAAGGTGGCTGTCACCATTTTCCTTTACTTCTTGGCTACTAATTACTACTGGATCCTGGTGGAAGGTCTCTATCTCCATAGCCTCATCTTCATGACTTTTTTCTCTGATAAAAAGTATCTTTGGGGCTTCACCTTAATAGGCTGGGGTAAGATAATTTTTTGTAAAAAAATTACTTTTTCCTCTATCTGCTGTCTGTCTGTCTCATTATTTTTCTGTCTATCCATCTCTTTGACATCTATCTCAAATATTTTGGATGTTTACTCTCTCACTCTATCTTTCTATTTCTGTATTTATGTCTGTCAGCCCCTAGCTGTCCCATTGCCTTTGTTTCTCGGTAAGTCTATTTGTTGCTGTCTCCATCTCTATCGCTCTCTGTTGCTCTCTGTCCCTTATGCATGCCCATGCTCCCTCTTCCACTTTGTCTATCTCTTCCTCTCTCTCCGTCTCTCTCTTTCTCTTTTGCCTCCTCTCTGTCTGTTTCATTGTAGTAGTTAGCTAAATAGACTTTGGCTTGTACTTGTTAGGCACTGAATATCCCAATGATTTCAGATGTTACATAATCCGTTTCTCACACAACCATGGTTTAAAATTGTGTATAAAATGGGAATGGACTTGTGAACAAGGTTCTGTGGCTAACTATCCATGAAGCTCTCTGGGCTCAACAGTAAGGTGTGTGCTATGGTTAGAAAGATTATTCCACTCCAGGCAAACAGAAACTCTCTCAATGTTTCTGCATAGTTTCATTTTGAAACCCAAATAGGGAGAAAGATTTCCATACATCCAATACATTCCTGACTCAAAAAAGTCTGTCAATAAATGTTTTGCCATACTTAAGATACTAGGCTTATGACCAAATATTAACAGGGAGACATCAAGCAAAGGTATGTCAAAATGTTCTTGAGCTATGCATGGAGGGCTAAAATTTCCATAATACACTGTTTGTTTGTGGTCTCATGAGACATATTCACAGACATAGGATATAACAGCACATGAACATTCCTATCTTAGGGCCATAACTAATGAACAGCTGTACTGTGAAGGAGGAAATAATGTATCAAATCTTTGGAATTGGGCTTAACCTCCAGCAGGTTTTGTTTGGATCGGGTGCCTGATTGTTCAAGTAGAAGAAAATGGTGGGAAACTTGCGCAAAACACATACTTAGGCCTAAGTTTGAGGCCTGAGCTCTCCCGGGTTTCACTTGATTTTGTCATTCATCACCTTGTTAGAAACAAGCAGACAGTCGTTGCTTTCTGGAGTTGTGCTAGTAGCGGGAAAGAGGTCACAAAAAAAAAGTAAGTTTTAGAGTCAGGAATTTTGTGAAAATGTTTCAGGTTAAATGGCACTCTTCTGGAGTAGCAAGGGACACTTTCCTGGCTCAATGGGGGGAACTTTTTCACTTGACCTGGAGAGTCTTCTGTGTTTGAAGCCTATATCCAGCTTGATTGGAAAACTATAGAAAGTGTCTGACTCAGGTCCCAGTTAAAATACCTCGGGGTCCTTCTAAGTTAACCGATTTGTGTAGATTAATGAGCCAACCACAACCCCCTACACCGCACCATTCAGGACAGATTGAGACCATTTGGACCATTGTATCTGTACTAGTTCTTGAAGTAAGTGCCCAACTATAGCTACACTACTAATTCCCAGTATATTTATCTAAATCACTTTTCAAAGTTGTTATTGAATTTACTTCTATTATCCTTAAGCCAGAACATTCTAGATCACAATAATTCACTGCATTAAAGAAATTGTCCTCATCTCCCTTAAGCTTTCATTTGCTAATTACCTTAAATCTCTGATCTGTAGTTACTGTCGTTGGTAAGAATTCTCCCTTAATTATCCTATTAGAATCTTCCATGAATCTGAAAATATCTATCAAGTCCTCTCATAACCCTCTCTGCTCTAAGGAGAGCAACACCAGTTCTTCACACTCTCCACATAATTGATGCTCCTCATCCCTGTTACTATGGTAGTAATTCTCTTCTACATCATGTCAAAGACTGTGACATTTTTCTTAATGTGTCCTGTCCAGAACTGAACACATTGTGACTGATATAAATGCTGATGTTGGGGAGGGAGAGAATCACAGTGGTCAGTAAATCTGTAAATATGTAGGTCATGATGAACTTAACATGAATATTCTTTCAGGCTGTGCATACAAATATAAGAGAAATCTGTGAAAAGAAATACTCTCTTCATCTCCACTCAGCTACTTTTACCTGTAATCTTAAATCTATGATTATAAATTTGAAGTCCTAAACACTTGTTAAACCCAAGGAGAGAAAATACATCTTGTCTAATCTCTCACAGTATTGAAGTCTTTGTTAAGAGGTAGTTGGATAATTAATTATATAGAAACGATATGCAGAGTTACAGGGAAAAGGCAGGAGATTGACGCTGAGCTAAAATGCTCAGACAGTTGGCAAGACATGAATAGCTTCCTTCTGCGCCATAACAATTCTGTGACTTTGTGATTCTGTAATGGGAACTGATGGCAACATTACATTATTGTTTTGAGCTGGTGATGCTCCCCACTCTGAACAGTCTTTTATTGCCTCATGTTTCTGCTTCTTTTCCTGGTGATCTCTATGTCGTACCCATCCTGACATTAGCAGCTAGTGCCAGAAATATGTAAACAAGGTAACTCTGTTCTGTCGCTTGCAACTCGAGCAGGGCTGAACTACAGAGACTATAGAGGCCATACAGTTCACATGGAAAGAGTCTTGGAAAATTGGGCCTCTGGGGTTGGTAGTTTATTTCAGTTCGTCATAACCTAATCTTTTCCTTATAGTACCTACACATAAAAGCAATGGTATCCGATGGGGTTCACCTCTGAATCACAAGTTGATGGATGAAAGCTCAAATTTAGATGCTTGAGCACACAATCCAGACTGACATTCCAGAGCATTAATGTGCAGGTTTTCCACACTTGGAGGTACCATCTTGTGGGATGATAAATTAAATAAAAGCCCTATTCTCCTTGTCAGGTGGTGGTACTATTTGAAGAACTACAGGGGAATTCCCTAATCATTCTCTCCCAGCCTCCATCACCAAAAATGGGTCATTGCTTTCTGTTGGCTGTTGCTATGCTGCATTTGGTTGCTGTGTTTGCTACATTACAACAGTGATTATTGTTCAAATTACTTAATTGGCTGTATCATGAAGATGTAAAAAGACAGTAGGTAACATCTCAGCTGAAAGGTGGTACCTCTTACAGGGCACCATTTCTTCAGTACCACATTGAAATACCATCCTATATTGTCTAGTCAAGTCTCTGGAATAAGATTCTGAGTTGAGAACGATACCAGGAAGTCATGGCTGACACTGAATGAAGGAAATCAAGGGAAAGGGCTTTATGAACAGAAATTTAATTTTTCATTGTGATTTTGTTTGGACTCTGTTTCATCTATAGGTGTTCCTGCTGTATTTGTGGCAGCATGGGCAAGTGTGAGAGCGACGCTAGCAGATACACAGTATGTATGATAGATTAACCTTTTAAATCGAGAACCTTACTGGAACCTTTTGATAAGAGAAGGTACAAAAATATATGAAAAACTAAAAAAGATGTCATTCATGACAATTCCATGTATTGTATATAGCCTGCCCTGTTGTGTGTTTTTTGATCCCTTACATAGGGATTTAGGTATGGAATAAGCCATTCAGCCTCTCAAACCAGTTCCTACACTCAGTTAAATCCGTTGATCTGTACCTCAACTCCGGTTATCTTCCCAGCCTAACACAAATCTATGGTTAAGTCTTGAAAATTTGAATCGGTCCAACATCCTGTGCTGTTTGACGGAGAATGGTTCAGTTCACCACTCTCTGTGTAAAGAAAATTCTTCTTTCTTTCAGTCCTATTAAGATTGTGTTCACAATCTGAATTCCTGTGCCAGACAAAACACTTACTCTGCATCTATTCTACTTATCATTTTATTACTTTACACAGCTTTTCTGATCTCATGTGAATACAAACTAAGATTTTCCAAGCTATCCTTTCAATTTAAGCTTTTATCATGATAAAAGAAGAAACCCCACCATCTTGTTTAGACCATCAATGCTGCACCTTACTTTCTATTCCATGATGATCAATTCCACCCATCTTCGGCCTGCTTCCATCTTGGTGTATGTGGAGCTGCCCTCCTGGTTAAGATCAACAGCAGAACAAGGTATAGGAAATATGGGAAGTCATGAAAAATTTATTCATGATAAACCTGGATAAACATGATCAGGACAAGCCAAAGCCTCTGTGCAGCCAAACTCCACTGCTAGGGCCTCAGTAGAAATCCATCCTTCACTTATGGAGAGACATGAACAATACAGCACATTACAGACTAAGAGGCAGACAAACCACCTCCAACTCCTTCAACAATGAGATGGCTATCACTTGGCTCTGAAATTTGTATTTATTAAATAAATAATTCTGGTGAGTCTCGACTGCATGCCTTCAAAGAACAATATATCCTTCCTGATGTGCAGTGTGCAGGAATTCACAATTATTCTAGCACATTAAGCATTGGTAAAAGCACTCACAAAGTACAAGCTTTTCGTCTTACACTTATCAAGATGAGTCAACAAGTAACCGACTTGGTAAAAAGGACATCAACTTTTCAAGCATAAGAAGACAGTACTGTTTGGTTCTAACTTGGACACGCAGCAGGAACTAGTAGCTGTCAATCTTAATTGTTTTTGGGTGGGTGGACTTTGAGCAGTCACCTTGTTGCATGGGACGTTGGCAGTATCCATGACCCCATTTTTCACAATGTAAAAGGTGCAATGTGTGTACAAATTCCCGTTGGCTGGATTAAATAGGTTTCTGTGTGTTAATAATTGTAACATCTGGTGTATACAAAAACTGCACACTGCGAACCTGACTGACAGACTTAAATTAGCTACTGGTGACAATTTTTGCACAGCCCTGATTATTAGGCAATAAATGTTGGCCAGTAGCAGGATGCAACTAATGTTGGATATGGTGTTCTGAGGCTTGTGCACTGAATGGTCATTGGAGTATGTTTGATATGGTCTGTCAGTCATTGAGAATTACTGCCTACATTCCCAGCATACTCAGGCACTGAAATGCATGGTTTTCACAACTAACAGAATGCTTCCATCTAGTCAAAAGGATGTTTTACCTCCCACACAAATGAGTAATTCCTTTTGAGTTTCAGTGCGGTTTCAGTGCAGTGCTACACACATAGGCTGGTGGATGACTGGCGGACTGTCTCAAGCAACCAGTCTCATTACCGTTTGAGGCTGGCATGGAGAATGCCAATCTCTTCTGCATTTCTAAAGGTAACACCATGACCAATCAGAATCTGCCAGCTTGGTCTGACAACTAAGATTGACGTTAAGTTGTTACTGCTGCATCTCCATATCAATGATGGTGAACAAACCAGCACCCTCTTCCCATGCTGTGTAAACTGGTGTTCTTTTTTTCAAATCAGGTTTCTTTCTAATGAGTACAGGATGAAAAGTTTTAACTATATGTCTCCTTTTAACAATGTTTAAATCATGGATTCATTTAAACAAAACATTCAGTGCAGACCTCAGTCTGAGCTCATTATAGAAGCTGTCTAAAAGTAAGTTTATTTCTTCCTTTCCAGTCTGTTATCTAAAATATTTAGTGCATAATGGAAATAAACTGTTACATATATAACTCAGTATGTCTCCTTGCTCTTTTTACAGGTGCTGGGATTTAAGTGCTGGGAATTTAAAGCTGATTTATCAACTACCCATTTTGGCAGCAATATTGGTAAGATAGCAAAAAAAAATCCTCTCCTCCCCAATCTGAGATTGATTCCATATGTTACGTACCATCCCACACAATAACCTTGTAAATGCATTTAATTCATAAGGATGCATTTTCTTTCTCCTTCCAGGTTAACTTCATGCTTTTCATCAACATTATTCGTGTTTTGGCCACAAAGCTGAGGGAGACCAATGCTGGAAGATGTGATACCCGACAGCAGTACCGGTAAGCCATTGGCTGCATGGTTGTTTCAGATGAAGCAGGCTTGTCTATAAAGAGATCAAGCAGCTGTCTGGTGTGGAAATGGCCGCAGTGGTTTTGTTGTGATGATGATCGCCTTCTGCATCATGGCTACCTCCTGCCATTATTTGTGTGGTCTTCTCCTGAGCAAGCCTCTGTGGGTGCATTAAGCGTACCATCCACCACCTCTCAGTTGTGCTACTGAGCAAAGAAGAGCTGCTGGCCTCTGATTGGCTGGCAGATCTTTTGGGGGCTGAGGCTTATAATGCCAGGCAAAAGCTCACTGCTGCCCAATTGCCTGTTTGGGAGTAATCCAGTGGATTTTCACCAAATGAGGTGCACTGGCTCTCCAGCTGGTTGCCTCCATTAAATACCATCCTTATTCTATAACTCACCTCTGCTGTACTTGTTCTCAAAATATTTGATGAGCGTCAAAAGGGACTGTTTCCCCATTAGATCCAACCACACAAGCTCCTCCCTCACATTTCCTTTTGGCAGTCCTTCTACATGTAACCTACTTTTGTATCTGTCATAAGGAAAAAGAAAGTTATTTCACATTTTTAACACAGTTCCAGTTTATATATAAAGTCACTGATGACATTGTGATTGCAGCATGGGCATACCTCCCCATTCTCTTTGACCTCTCTGGGATCCTTCCGGAAGTACCAAACCAGTTACTTCAGCAGCACTGTCAGAAAGAATCTCTGCTTCTCATCTGGCAGTGGTTGGTTCTCTTACTATGAGAGGTTGCAGATGATGAGATTGTATTATACAACTGGAAGGAGTGCTGCATCATCTCTGATCTTGCTTCTCCATTGAGAAATTTGAGGGAAATTAGGTAACCTACTAATGGAAGAATTGAAAAATATTTAGGCGGTAAGGCCAATTGACTCAAATTTCTCACACCTTGTCCCTACCCTCTTAGCCTACAGATTTCCCACTTGTCATGTATAAATGTCAATAGGATAGAGGAGCCTGGCACATTGTTATACTTCTTGCTGCTTTTGATTTCTTCAGTAGGTGCTGGTAACTGCACATATATGTGGTTGATTCTAAACTGCCTCCTGAAGTGTCTAAGGCAGCTATTCAATTAGACTAAACCTTTAACAGTGGATGAAGGACTTGGTACTAATTGGAGCCTGATGTTGAGACAGTAGATGTCAGTGATGCATAAATCTAGAAATGTATTGAAAAATAAGAACGCATCTAAATTTCTTTTGAACTCATCACATTGTGCTCGTTAGAGATCTTCTCTGGTAACATCCTCTTTGACTGTATTAACCTCAATAATCATAAATAAGATAAATGCAAAATAATATTAAAGATCTCCTTGTCATAGAACCATGTAACAACACTGCAAAGAAAGAAATCATTTAACTCATTGTGCCTGTGCTTATGTTTGGAAAGTGCAATTTACCCCACTCCCCTGTGCTTTCCACGCATCCTGCAAAACTCTCCCTTCAAATATTTATCTAAACCCTTTTGGGAATTATTTTTGAATTGCTTTCACTAACATTCAAGTGATGTATGACAGATCACAACAATTTGTTGTGTTAAAGATATTTATAAGGTATTGGAGTAGATTTGTAGCTCGGGTTGTGGGTGTTGAGGTTGGTTGGCTTGCCGAGCTGGTTTGTTGTTTTGCAGACGTTTCGTTACCATGTTTGGTAACCTCCTCAGTGCAGCCTCTGATGAAGCGTCAGTGTGTTTTCCCACCTGGTTTTTAAACTCTGGGGTCCGTTGAGATGGATTGCCTCACTTCCGGGTTTCTATCGTAGTGGAATGTATATGGGGTCGAGTTCAATGTGTTTGTTAAGAGCATGCTTTGTGGAGTGCCATGCTTCCAGGAATTCTCGTGGTTGTCTCTGCCTAGGCTTGGTGTTGTCCCAGTCGAAGTCGTGGTTCTCCTTGTCCATGTGGATTGAGATGAGTGAGTATTGGTCGTGTTTTTTTGTAGCCAGTTGGTGTTCATGTACTCTTGTTGTTAGTTTCCTTCCTGTTTGTCCGATGTAGTGTTTCTCGCAGTCTCTGCAGGGGATTTTGTGGATGACATTGGTCCTGTCCATGGCGGGGAGTGGGTCTTCAGTTTGGGTGAGCAGTTGTCGTAGAGTTGACGTGGGCTTGTGTGCCACTCTGATGCCCAGCGGTCGTAGGAGTCCTGTGGTGAGTTCCGACGTGTTCCTGATGTAGGGTAGTGTGATGAGTGTGTCAGGGCGTGTAGAATCTTTCTGCTGCTGTTCTTGTAGGCAGATTCTGACCCAGTTCTTTGGATATCCATTATCCTTGAACACTTGGAAGAGGTATTCTTCTTCCTGTTGGCGTACTTCCATGTTGCTGCAGTGTGTTGTTGCCCTTTTAAATAGTGTTCACACGCAGCTTCGTTTGTGCGTGCTGGGATGGTTACTATTGAAGTCCAATACCTGGTCTCTGTGTGTGACTTTTCGGTGTACTTTCGCTTGCAGTTTCCCATTTGTCTTGCGCTCTACCATGACGTCCAGGAATGGGAGCTGTTTGTTCTTCTCCTCCTCTCTGGTGAATCTTATTCCGGTGAGGGTGTTGTTTATGAGTTTGTGTGTCTCTTCTAATTTGGTCTGTTTAATGATGACAAAAGTGTCGTCTACATAGCGTATCCACAGTTTAGGTTGGATTTGTGGAAGGGCGGTCCTTTCCAGTCTTTGCATCACTGTTTCTGCTATGAGTCCGGAGATAGGTCATCCCATGGGTGTCCCGTTCATTTGCTCGTATGTTTGGCTGTTGAATGATAATGGTAATGATAATTGACGCACACAACCGGCTCCACAAATACAACAGAGAAATTACGCGCCAAAAAACATTATTCCAGGAACGAGCCATTAACATCAGCCAACAGACCACAAGTGCCAAGAAGAGACAGACCCTGCAAGACAAGCTAGCCACACTTACCCACAAAATCGACAAGAACAGAACAGACACATGGATAAGAAACCTCTCCGACAGGAAACTGACAGACACGGAAAAAGCCGTTCTCACCCGAGGACTGAGCTACAACTACAGGGACGCCAACAAAACGGAATTCCTAGCTACACTGGAAGCCACACTCAAGACCAACAATATCGACGAAGAAACAGAGCAAACCATAAGACAGACAGTAGTCCCAACACTAACCAGAAGAAGTGAACTCAACACCTTTAACACACGGGAAAGACAAGCCCTGGACGGATTAAAGAAGGACAAGAACATCACTATACTACCTGCAGACAAAGGGCGCATGGCAGTGATAATGAATAAAAGGGACTACATCTCCAAAGCACAAGCACTGCTCGCCGACGAGAACACATACCGACCAGCACAGACTGACCCGACACCGCAACTAGGCAACAAAATCCTCTACATGCTACAAAGACTTAAACAAACAGGACAGATCAACAAAACAGACTTCTTAAAAATGAAACCCGAAGGAACCAACACACCCATATTCTGCGGCCTCCCTAAAGTGCACAAGCCGGAAGTCCCCCTCAGACCCATAGTCTCCCTACCAGGCACTCCATCGCACAGATTAGCCAGAGAACTACAAAGAAGACTCAAGCACCTAGTCAACAAATCACCCCACTCCTTCCACTCAGCCCAAGAATTCCTCAACTCCATCAAAGACATAAAGATAGAGGATGAAGAGACCATGATATCGTTTGGTGTCACTGCCCTATTCACATCAATAGACATACCACTAGCAAGGGAAACAATAGACAACACCACTTGAACAAGAACACGACCCCAGTGAAACCATCTCCAAGGACAACATGCTCAAACTATTGGACCTATGCCTGACCACCCACTTCACCTTCAATGGCCAAACATACGAGCAAATGAACGGGACACCCATGGGATGACCTATCTCCGGACTCATAGCAGAAACAGTGATGCAAAGACTGGAAAGGACCGCCCTTCCACAAATCCAACCTAAACTGTGGATACGCTATGTAGACGACACTTTTGTCATCATTAAACAGACCAAATTAGACGGGACACACAAACTCATAAACAACACCCTCACCGGAATAAGATTCACCAGAGAGGAGGAGAAGAACAAACAGCTCCCATTCCTGGACGTCATGGTGGAGTGCAAGGCAAATGGGAAACTGCAAGCGAAAGTGCACCGAAAAGTCACACACAGAGACCAGGTATTGGACTTCAATAGTAACCATCCCAGCACACACAAACAAAGCTGTGTGCGAACACTATTTAAAAGGGCAACAACACACTGCAGCAACATGGAAGTACGCCAACAGGAAGAAGAATACCTCTTCCAAGTGTTCAAGGATAATGGATATCCAAAGAACTGGGTCAGGAGATGCCTACAAGAACAGCAGCAGAAAGATTCTACACGCCCTGACACACTCATCACACTACCCTACATCAGGAACACGTCGGAACTCACCACAGGACTTCTACGACCGCTAGGCATCAGAGTGGCACACAAGCCCACGTCAACCCTATGACAACTGCTCACCCAAACTAAAGACCCACTCCCCGCCATGGACAGGACCAATGTCATCCACAAAATCCCCTGCAGAGACTGCGAGAAACACTACATCGGACAAACAGGAAGGAAACTAACAACAAGAGTACATGAACACCAACTGGCTACAGAAAGACACGACCAATACTCACTCATCTCAATCCACAAGGACAAGGAGAACCACGACTTCGACTGGGACAACACCAAGCCTAGGCAGAGACAACCACGAGAATTCCTGGAAGCATGGCACTCCACAAAGCATGCTCTTAACAAACACATTGAACTCGACCCCATATACATTCCACTACGATAGAAACCCGGAAGTGAGACAATCCATCTCAATAGACCCCAGAGTTTAAAAACCAGGTGGGAAAACACACCGACGCTTCATCGGAGGCTGCACTGAGGATGTTACCAAACATGGTAACGAAACGTCTGCAAAACAACAAACCAGCTCGACGAGCCAACCAACCCAGAGACATTTATCTCATTTCCCCTCCAATTGTTTGGCTAATTATCTTACATCTGTGTCTTCTGATTACTAACCCTTCTGCCACCACAGATAGCCTGCCATTTTGTCACTCTGTCAAGACTTTTCATGATGTGGAGTTGCAGGTGTTGGGCTAGGTCAGAAGTCACATGACACCTGGTTATATTCCAACAGGTTCATTTGGAATCGCAAACTTTTGGAGCGCAGCTCCTTGGTCAGGTGAAGTGAAGTAAAGCACACAGGCACAGGGTTTATAGGCATAGAGGTCAACTGGCAGAGAGATCAAAAGATCATACAAATGGTGTGAGTAAAATGTCAAAAAGTTAAGTTTCTGCGGGTGATCAAAAGTGTCAGACGGTGTGAGTAAAGTGTTAAAAGCTGAATTGTAAGTGAAGGGGATGACCTATAATCCAATTACTCGAAGCAGAGAGATAATTACAAAAAAATAAAAATAAGGTGGTGCTGGAGACAAACCAAACAGCCAGAATAACATGATAGGTATAAGAGTTGCATGTCGAGCGCCTAACCAAGGTCATAAGTAATACAAAACTGTACAAACTAATTAAGGTGGCCTTCGAGATACACACCAATGAGAATCAATGAGTGGAAACTGATAGCCAAGTTCCATAACCATGAAGGTGGCCTCAACCATGATCTTGGTTTCATGTCAGTTGCTTGTAACCCCACCACACTGTTCTACATTTATAAAATCTTCTGTACTATCCTGTTTTAACATCATCACCTTGAAAACTTGTTATGATCTCTCTACCTTAATTAGTTTGTTCAGTTTTGGATTACTATGTCTTAGGTTAGACCCTCGGCATGTGTCTCTTATACCTATCATGTTATTCCAGTCATTTAATTTGGCTGCAGCACCACCGTATCTTTAATTTTTGTAATTATCTATCAGCCTCAATTAATCAGAATATAGGTCATCCCCTTCACTTACTTTTCGGCTGTTGACATTTTACACACACCATTTGACACTTTTGATCACCCCGCAGAGATTTGTAATTCAGCCTGTCGACACTCCACCCACACCATTTGTATGATCTTTTGATCTCTCTGCCCTTTGATCCTTCTGCCTATAAATTCTGCTCCTACATGCTTTTCTTCACTTTACCTGACAAAGCAGCAGTGTTCGAAAGCTTGTGATTTTAAATAAACCTTTTGGAATATAAACTGGTGTTGTGTGACTTAAAACTTCTCATGACTGTGAATGTGTCTGTCAAATCTGCTTTAGCTGTCTCTCCACTAAAAAGAACAAACCAACATCTTCAGTCCGTCAGCGGAACTGAAGTCCCTGTAGACATGCTCGCCGAGTTGGGTTTGGTTGCAAACGTTTCGTCACCCTGCTAGGTAACATCGTCAGTGCACCTCCAGTGAAGCGTTGTTATTTATATACCTCGGTTTGCTGGGGTGGTTGCTATTACTTCTGGTTCTATTACTCAATGGTTTGTACACAGGGTCTAATTCAGTGAGCATGTCTACAACCTCATCCATAACCTGAGCTACAAATCTTCTCGAAAAGTTTGAAGTCCCTTAGCCCTGGTATCATTTCTGGTAAAACACTTCTATGCGCTGTCTCTAGACTTCCAGCACTCGACCTTTAAAGGCGTTTAAAGATAGTTCCAGGCAATGGTGAGCACTTCCAGTTACGGTGAGTGGGAGAATCAAGCTAGCATCGGATGAATGGAGTGTTATAGATTCATGGAAGGGAATTAATGAGACCCGCCAAAAATGACACAAATGGGAAGATTCAGTCCAACATTTTCCTGCCCCTCTATTTCTATCTATCTTTTATTACTGTCTTTTAGTAAGAAATATTAAGGAGAAAGATTGATCTCCTGTCTGGTTGTCAGCCTATCTTGTTTGGTTTTCAGAAAGCTCCTGAAGTCAACTCTAGTCTTGACTCCTCTGTTTGGAGTTCACTACATTGTGTTCATGGCTATTCCTTACACGGAGGTGTCCGGCACTCTCTGGCAGATCCAGATGCATTATGAAATGCTTTTTAATTCCTCTCAGGTAATCCTGTTTTACTTCTGTAGAAGGACATATTTATTTAATAAAATATTTGAAATGATGGTAATGAAGATGAGCTGGGTATATCAGTAAAGCTGACCATCAACTGTTGATTATTGTAGAAACCTAACTGGGCCACTAACATCTTTTAGGGAAGGAAATCTGTTATCCTTACTTGGTTTAGCCTACATGTGACTCTAGTCCCGCAGCATGTGGTTGACTCTCAGCTACTGACTGAGTTGGCCCAGCAAACCATTCATTTGAAGATGGACCACCTCCACCTACTTAAGGCAACTAGAGCTGGACAATAAATGCCATCCTTTCCAAAGGCACCCATATTCAGAGAATGAATGGGATAAATAATTTAACTGAATTAAGATAGATTATTTACTGTTCATTTCCTTTGGGCAGCTGGATATCATACACCAGCTCTTGTATGTGTTCAGTTTACATTTTGTATAAAGGAGCAATTCATTCATATCTGTTAATGTATGACTGAGGGGAGATCTGATCGAGATATACAAAGTTTTAAGGGGCATAGACAAAGTGGATAGGGAGAAACATTTTGCCTTAGCACAGGAGTTAATGACCATTGGGCACAGGTAGAGGGTAAGGAGTGGGAGGTCAAGGGGGGATTTGAGGAGGGAAAAGAATCACCGGAGGATTGTAGGTTTCTGGAACTCACTGCCTCAAAGGGTGGTAGAGGTGGGAACCCTCAAGACTTTTCAGAACTATTTAGATAAGCACATGAAACACAATTACAACAAAGGTTATGAGCCAAGTGCTAGAAAATGGGATTAGAATAAGTGCAAACATGATGGGCTGAAGGGCCTCTTTCAGTGCTGTAAAAACTCTATGACCCTGTGACCTGTTTTAGTGCTCAATATAAGCCACTGTGTGTAAAACACAACAGGGTTTGATATAACAGATTACTGGAGAAAGTCCATTTATGGAACAAGCAGAGGTCTTACTATTGTCTGTTGGACTTTGCAGGGTTGCTTTGTGGCTGTCATCTACTGTTTCTGCAATGGAGAGGTAAGCACTTGCATTTGTGTGCTAGTGTGTATTAGTTTAGTGAATGAGCACAACCAGTGCTAGCTGTAGATGGATGCCTGACCTCAGTTAAAACAGTGTCTTATTGTGATGTAGAATCTCAAATGTTGGGAATTTCCTCAGAGCTGATCCTGCTTGGCCGCAGTGTGTCTACATGACAGCGAGCTTTCTGTCACATATTGGGTGAAGCCAATGGCTACAGTGCACAAGAGATTTCCGACCGAAATGTTTCAAATTAAGAATCTTGTCAATGGGGAGTTTGGGTCAGCACATTAACCTGCTCTAGTTGGGCAATAATCTCCTACATCACATGATTTCACAAGCCATATTGTCACAGGGTTGAATACAAAACTAACTGAAAACAACCATCAGCCTGTTTATTTTTGAGTATAGGATAAATCTCAGAGCAGCAATACAAATTCCAATTCTTGTTGCTTCCTATAGAGTTTGAATTTGTTGAATTATACCAATATCTCTCTTTCATATTTCTCTGATTCTTCTACTGGGGTCTCTTTGGGCAGAATGGAAGCTCTCATTAACCATCTACTGTTCCACTTTCTCTGGGAATGACGGGCTTAAAACTGCGTCTAATAATAAATGCGCAATTCACTTGAATAATAAATTCTGTGAGGCTGTGCACTAGGTGTTGTATCTTGTTCAACAGTTTGTGGTGTGTAAAATTAGGTTAGAGGTTTGACTGTCTAATTTGCAATGCTCCCAATATTTGGCTCTTTATATTCCTTCCTAATTTACTTGTTCTGTAAAATCTTGAGAGACCAAAACATTTCTTACTTTATTATTCTGCAGAATCTTGGTAGATTGAATTTGTGCTGAATCCCAAAAGATTAAAATTTATCCATTCACTCAATATGTATTGAGATAGGAGAGTCAATTAACACCCATTTTAGTGATTCAAATCAAATAAAACTTGTTTCATTCACTCCCAGAGAGTGTATCACCGCAAATAATTACAGTACAGGAAATGCTTATAGTACTCAATAGAACAGATAACATCTGCGCTCAAAGGAACAGGGTTAACTTTCCAAGTTTTCTTAATAGGAGAAAGGCAATGGATCTGAAACATTAATTCTGTTTCTCTATAATAATGTGCTGTGTTTCTTTTATTTCAGATTTCCGCACACTGTAATACTTTGTCTTTGTCATAGAGTATTGTCAAACTCAAGTATAACAGATAAATGCTGAATGTATGTTTTAATATCCTAAATATGATAATTTGTCACATCATTAATAATGAAGGGTTAAGGAAAACTTATTTATAATAGATGGCTCTTATTGAAGAGCAGATTTGATGGACTGACTAACTCTTTGCTATACTTTAAATTTTGTGTTCCACCCTCGCCAATTCTTTCAGCATTGTGAACTCTCTAATTAAGTTTTCTATCGTATTCAGTGAATGCAACCTTCTTAAGTCTGCTTGTCAACATTATGAGGACAGTTTTACCTTTGGCTGAAATGATAATCAGTTAGCCATTCAATATCATCACAGAATTACAGGACCGATGAAGGATATTTGAATTATTGTGCTCAAACCTGCTCTCTTCAAAAGTGACTCATCTGGTAGTATACCCATGTGATTTTCTTTTTTCTTCTGATGCTCATTGAATTTACTTTCAAAAGCCATAACTGAATATCTTTCTATCAAATGCTCAGGCATGTATTCAGAATCTAACAACTCATTGTACGAAATGCTTTTTCCCTCATGTCACCTTTGCTTGTTTTGCTATCCAACTTAAAGGTGTATTCACTTGTCCTTGTCCTTGTCCTTGCCACCAATGAGTATGCTTTACTCCTTCCGGTTTTGCCCAGATCTCTCATGACTTTGAACATCTTGATCAAATCTGCTCTCATCCTTCTTGAAAGAGAACAGCCCCAGCTTCTCCAAATCCGTTATCAAAATTATCCACACTGTTGCTGAATCCAAAAGTCATTGAATGTAACTGTCAGCCCAGTTTTATTGTTTGAATATAGGATAAATCCGAAAGCAGCAGTACAAATTCTGAAATAGTAAGAACTGCCGATGCTGGAGTCTGAGATAACAAGGTTTGGAGTTGGAGGAACACAGCAGGCCAGGCAGCATCAGAGGAGCAGGAAAGCTGACGTTTTGGGTTGGGACCCTTCTTCAGAAATGGGGGAGGGAGAAGGGAGCTCCAAAATAAACAGAGGGAGGAGGGGGTGTGATAGCAGGTAGATAGTGGAGCGGATAGGTGGGAGAAAAGACGGACAGGTCAAGGAGGCGGGGATGAAGCTAGTAACAGTGCATTTAGGTAGGAACTGGGGATGGAGATTGGTCAGTGAGGAGGGAGGGGCGGATAGGTGGGAGAGAAGACGGACAGGTCAAGGAGGCAGGGATGAGAGGGGGATCTGGTCTTGGGATGAGGTCAGGGGTGGGGAGATTTTGAAGCAATTATGGCCCACATTGAGACCATTGGGTTGTAGGCTTCCAAGGCAGAATATGAGGTGCTGTTCCTTCAGTTTCCGGGTGGCATCGTTGTGACACTGGAGGAGGCCCAGGATGTACATGTCTTCCAGGGAGTGGGAAGGGGAGTTGAAGTGGTTCGCGACTGAGAGGTGTTGTCATTGTCTGATCCTTGTTGCTTCCTTCAGGTTTTGATTCTGTTGAATTCTGCAAGTTTTGCCATGAAATATTTCTCTACCTGGGGTCTCTGTGGGCAGGATGGAAGCTCTCATTAACTAGCGATTGTTCCACTTTCTCTGGGAATGACTGGCTTAAAGCTGTATCAAATAACAAGTTAATTTGAATGATAAATTCTGTGAGACTGTGCACTAGGTGTTGTGTCTTGTTCAACATTTTGTGGTTTCTAAAACTGGGCTAGAGGTTTGACCGTCTAATTTGCAATGCTGCCAACGTTCAGCTCTTCATACTCCTTTCTAATTTACCTGTTGTGTAAAATCTTGAGAAACCTAATTTTTTCTGATCTTGTTATTTCACAGAATCTTGGTAGAATGAACCCGCATTCTATGCACTCCAGTTGTGCTGAATCCCAATGGATTAAAAATTGTCCATTTCCAGTGACTGTAATATTTTGTTTATATCATAGAGTGTTATTAAACTCGAGTATAACAGATAAATACTGATAACAGACCCAACTTCTCCAAATCTATTCACATCATTGAAATCCCTCATATCTGGAACATTTATTATAAATCCTCTCTGTATCCTGTCTAAAGCCTTCAAAGTTTTTCTTATGTTAGTGTCCAGAACTGATTGCAGCATTTCTATTGAGGCTAACCACTGTTATATGAGAGTTCATTGTAATTTTCTTGCTGTGGTAGTCAATGCCTGTATTTATAAAGACCAGGCTCCTGTAAGATTTTTCAAATATTTTCTCCATCTGCCCTGTCAACTTCAAAACTTTGTGCACATATAACACCCAGGACTCTACTCCTGCACCCCCTTTCAAACTGTAGCTATTATTTAATGTTGCTTGTCCTCTTTTTTTCCAATCAAAATGTATAACTTTATACTCCTCTGCACTAAATTCCGTCCCCATTCTGTTCACCCATTCCCCCAACTTGTCTATGTTCTCTTGAAAATGATTACAGTTCATAAAACTTCCAGGTATTGTCATCTTCAAATCTGGAAATTATGTACCCAGGTTAATGGCATTAATATAAATCAATACAAGCTGTGATTCTTGAAGCGATTCCTGTAGAATCCAATTTGATATCTTCCTTTAGTTTACTGTTCATCTTTACTTTCTGATTCCTGTCATTCATTCAGCTTTGTATCCAAGCTGCCACTGTCCTCATTTTATTCCATGGGCTTCAATCCTACTGTCAAGCCTGTTATGTAGCACTTTATCAAACTTTATGACCTTCATCAAATGCCTTTGAAGCCTCATCAAAAATTAACTCACATCAGTTAAGCATGATTTATCTTTAGCAAATGCATGCTGGCTTTCTTTAATTAATCCATAATTGTCCAACTGAATGTTAATTTTGACAGAGAAGTTTGGTTCTGAAAGCTTTTGATCCAGTGAAGGTAAACTGATTGCTTCGTGGTTGCTGAGTTTATTCTGCCACCTCTTTCTTTGAACAAATGCATAACATTTGCAATTCTCCAGTTTTTTGCATCTAAGGAGAATTGAAAGAATATAGCTTGTGTTTCTGCAATTTCTGCCCTTGATTCCTACAGTATCCTTTGATAAATCCTATCTGATCCTGCTGATGTATTAACTCTGCGTACAGCAAGATATAATTCTTCCTCTTTATGAATTTTTAGCCTATTCAATGTCTCAACTATCACCTTTTACACTTTGACTTCCACAGTATCTTCTCATTAAGTACTTAAGCCATGCCCTTGCCTTCATGAGTAGATCACTCTTGAGTCCTTCATCTTACTCCCCTGCAGTTTTACTGTTTGTTTTATCTGGTGAGGTGATGGCCAGTTGGTATTATCATTAGAACTATTAATCCAGGAAACCCTAGGTAATGCCCTGAGGGCTAGAGTTCAAATCCAGCCACAGCAAATGGTTGTGTTTGAATTCAATTTAAAAAAATGCCTGGAATTATGAGTCTAATGCTGATCAGTAACATGTTGTTGATTGTTGGAAAAGCCCATCTGGTTCACTAATACTTTTTAGGGAAAGAAACTGCCATCCTTACCTGGTCTGGCCTACATGTGACTCCAGACCCACAGCAATGTGGTTGACGCTTAAACTGCCCTCTGGGCAATTAGGGATGGGCAATAAATGCTGGCCTAGCTGGTGATGCCTTCAACCAGTGAATGAATGATAACTTTTGCATTTGTTTGGGTTGAATCTACTCATCTTTTGGCAAAGTGTCATTCCTGTTAAGTTTCACGGAGGGTTTCTCTCTGTGAAGCCTGGCGAGTTTTCTTGTGATACTGTCCCAATTTTGACCCATCACCTAGTCCTGGTACCCTTCCTGCATGATGTTAGCTCAATTCTACCACTCGCTGAAGCTGGATATACTCAGCACACCCAGGATACACTGGCATCACTGTGGCTGGCGCCTTATTTAAGAGGATATTGCACACCCAGTCAAGACGTGGCAGTCGGGAGCTGCCCTGCATGGTTTTAGACATTTGGCCTGCCCTGTGGCAAAGGGAAGTTGGTGCCCTGTTTGTTTACAGGGCTTGGAGATCTTGGTGGATGGTGTGGTATGGAGGAGGGCTGTCCTTTTCCAAAAGAATTGGTAGAAGAAAGCACGATGCCAGATCCTCTCAGCCTAGTCTGAGGTTGCCACCCGGGTCACTGTGGTCTCTACAGCCTGGAAGAATGACCAGCAATGCAGGGTAAGTGCATCCATCTTATCTCTGCTACCTCACATTCGCTATCTCTGCTGCTGCAGTCACCGCCCACCAAGGCTCATGCTCTCCCACATCTTCCCCCAGTGCTCTTGCCAGCCAACCAACCCCATCCCCCCAACACATTACTGCCCCCTGTATGTCTCTGCCCAAAGCCCTCACATATTACTGCCTCTGTATCTCTGTGCTGTCTACTCCCTCACTTGGGTCATCTCAGTACCTTTCCCCCACTTGCACCAAACTAACACCTGTGTCAACCACTTTCATCTCATTCAGACCTTTCCTGTCTCTCATTCTAGTCCTTTACATGGCCAAAAGAGCCAGGTTGGGTGGTGGGGTGCTCGCGAATCACTTCCTCACCCCTCATAACGAGAAGATCTTGGCTCTGGCTGACAAAGACTGGTCGATTCTTATCACAATGTGGAAATCTCCTTGTCCTGGCAGCCAAGTAAGAAACTTTGTTCATTGTTGTATTGCTCTTCAATTGCCCCCACTCTGAATTTATTGTTAACATGCCAGAACATTTACCTCTTGGTGGTGAGATTCTCTCTTTTGTCTCCTGCAGGCACCAGTATGATGTCCAGTGTATCAGCTGTCAAGAGACGCATCTTGTGAGACATGCCCTTCTTCACCTCTGGGGAAGACAGCACCGTTCCATCAGAGAAAGCGTCAGCAAGGCTGCCTCCTGCACCCTCCACCAGCTCAGATACTGACACTTCACAGGGAATGTCAGTTAGATGAGAATCAGGACAACCTCCCAGTGAGCACTTCACTGTCATGTCTCCGCAGCTGGTCGAGGGAGAAATGCCCCAGGCAGCTAACACTCTGAAGATTTCTGGAGAACTGGCGTCTGTACAGCTTCGAGGAGGAGAAGACCTCATGGTGTTAGCAATGCAGGATTTCATCAACCTGCACGAGCAGATGCAAAAGCAGCAGGCATGTCTGTCGGGAGCACTGGCTAGCTTGACACGAAGGCTGTAGGGCTGCAGCAATGCTATTGCAACACTGCTACCTCGGGCACACGAGGGTCTGGCTGTCACTATGGACTGTGTTGGTGGCTGCTTAGAGAGCCTGGTCCAGCACTGTCAAAGATCTCACGGACCTGCACCCTACCACTCTATTCGTTGGAACTGAGAACCAACAGCAAAGTGAGAGGGGTCAAGGGCCCTTGAGCTCAATCTAGGTGCCTGTTCCTCCCAGGGGTCCAGCTACAGGAGGAACCAAACCCAAGTCCTCTGGCAGCCTCTATTCCAGCTCATGCCTGCCTGCACTGCCCCAACCCTGCGAGAGGTCAAACCAAGAACGATGCACTTGCCTCTGGTCAGGGCGTACTCATCATAACTATATCCCTGTGGTTGCCCAACCATATGTCTAAGCCCAATGGAGTTCACTGTGGGGAGAGCACCTTCCATTCCAGCTCTGGAACCTGGGACTACACTGAGATGTAGTGGGAAGGAAATAAAGAAGATCTTTTGATGGCACATATATGGCATGGGTCATAGGCCACTGCAAATAAGTTTCTGCATTATAAATATATGTTCATGTTTCACCATCACCTGTATGTATGTATCTGTGCAGCCAGAAATGCAACATTGAAGGTACAGAACCCACATATCCCTAGTGCTACGTGATGTTTGATGGTCCAAACTGAGAAGGGAGCTGCTAATGCTAATTAGCTAAGAATAATGTATGGCCATTTTTTAAATGGCATGTTACTGCTAATTTGGGAAACTAGACTTTATTTTTTCAAGTAGAAAAACCTTGCTATTGCATCACAGGCTTTTTTGGGATTCATTGATTATCTTGCCTGATGTGGTGAGGATTGGCGTGCACACAGGTGACAAATATATAATTTGCAAAGCATTTAGTGCGCAGTTTTAGTGTCAGTGTATTGGTGTCGGTTTAATGAAGGGCTTCACATCAGTTCAACTCCCCCCCCTCAGAGAACAAAGCATTTACCCCACCCACTCTAGGTGTGGTCACAGCCATTTACATCTCCTGAGACATTGTTGCCAGGTATCTGGAATGGAGGCCTAGAGGGCCAAGAGCCAAGCTGGAGTTGTCAGGCATTCGCTCTGACTCCCATATTCAGAAATCTTGGGTGTTTAGTTTCTAATCAGCTGAAGTTGAAATAAGAATTCATGGGATGAGATTAAATAAAAATGAGGCTGATAATGAACTATAATCTTATTAATAAGCTTCTCACTGCTCACTAGTGAGAATCATGACTTGTCAGTCAAAATGTCAACGAACGGCTCACTTGACTTCTCTCAAACTCTCTCAAATTTCTCACCACAGGCCATGTTGTTCAGGGTCTTCAAAAATTCTGTCCTTCTATGTTATATGCCATTCTTTTTTCATACTCTTTTACTCTCTCACTCACTTTTTCACCTTCCCTCTGAACTTTTTATTTTCAGCCTGGGTCTCAGTTGCATTATCAACTTGGCATCTGCCATGAGCATGCTTTTTCTGCTTCATCTTATCTTTTTCACAATTAAATAAACTCTAGCTTTTTTAAATCCAATATTTCCTCCTTGTGGCAATGGATATCGACTGTACTCGAACTATCTCCTCTTTACTGGTAGCCCATTGCTCTATTACAGTTTTGACTGGCAGTCTTTAATTCCTATCGACTTGTGCCAGATGTATTCTTACCCCATGGAAATTGGCCACCTTCACTTAAGTATTCTTAATCTGAATTGCTCCTTGTCTTTTCTATTGCAAGTCTAATCTTTATGGTTCTGTGATAACTGTTCCATAAATATGCCCTGCCTCAAGCTCCAGAACCAGATTGAGCAGTATTTCCTTCTTCTTTGAGTTATAAACATACTGATCAAGAAAATTCTCCTCAGTAAACTTCAGAAACTATTTCCCTTTTCTTTACACTATTATTATCCCAGTCTATGATTAAGATAATTAGATATCAACTATCAAAATATGCTATAGTTCTTGTGCCTCTCAATGATTTCCCTGAAGATTTTCTTCTCTATCTTTCTGATTAGTCGGCGGTCTATTGAATGCTAATGGCACCCTTCATTCTAGTTTCTTCATTCTAACCAAATAGATTCTGCCATTGACTACTCAAATCATATTCCACATGTCCCATTTTCCTTTCTTTTTTATTCTTAACAAATCTTCTGTATTTAGAAATAATAAATACTTAGTCCTGTGCATTATGGAGCCAGATCTCTGTTATGACTGCAACATCATATTCACATATGACTGTCTGCTTACAATTACCAATCTTTTTTCCTAATGTACATTTACATACATGCACCTCAAAATCTAATTCAGACATTATTGTACCCTCTCTTAGCCTGGCTCCACTAAACATTACTATTACTCGTAGTAGCTGTCTCTTGGAATCCTTTATGCTCCTTGTTTCTCCATTCTAATGCTACATGTTGGTTAGCAATCTTCTAATGTTGTCTAAATTCTTTAAAAAAAGATAAGGCTAAAGCATTTGATACAACCTTCAGCCAAAAGTGCCAAGTGGATGATCCAGTGGATGATCTGCATCACAGATTCTACTCTTCAGCCAATTTGATTCACTTCATGCGATATCAAGTGACAGCAGGATGCACTGGTACTGCAAATGCTATGAGCCGAGACAATATTTTGGCAAGTGCTGGCCAAAACCCTAGTTAATCTGTTCTTGTACAACCACAACACTGACATCAATCCAACAATGTGAGAAAATGGCCAATTTCTGTCTTGAGGTACTCACTAATTGAGTTTCCTGGGTAGAGAATTCCAAAGACTTACCACCCTTTTAGTGAAAAAAATCCTCCTTATCTCAGTCTTCCACTGCCTGCCCCTTATCCTGAAAGTATGTTCCTCAATTCTAGAGTCTCCAGCCAGGGGAAAAATCCTATCTATATACACTCTGCCATACACTATCACACCCTCTAAGAACTTCATAAATTTCAATGAAATCATCTCTCATTCTTTAAAATGCTCAGGAATGCCAGCCTACTTTCCTCAATCTCTCCTCATAAGGCAACTCCACTATTCCAGAGAGTTAACTGGTAATCCACCTTTGACCTCCCTCTATAGTAAGTATATCCTTCCTTACATAAGGAGACCAAAGCTACTCACAATGCTCTAGAGGATTGGTCTCACAAGGTGTGCTGCCAGCCATCTTTACTTCTGTACTCAAATCCATTTCCAGTGAATGCTAAAAAAACTTGCTTTCCCAATTACTCACTGCAACTGAATGCTCACTTTTAGTGACTCGAGCAAGGACATCCAGATCCTTTTGAATACCTGAGCTTCTTACCACTTAAGAAATATTTGATCTTTCTGTTTCTTTCTACCAAATAACTTCAAACTTATTCACACTATATTCTGTCCTCCATGTTCCAGCTCATTTAGATTAGCCTGTTCTGGTCCTCCTGAAGCCTTCTTGTATCATACACAGCTTGCAATTCCACCCAGTTTGGTGTCATCAGCAAATCTGGAAATATTACAATTGGTGTGCGTATCAAATCATGTTGATGCTACAGCAATAGTTTCTGTGTTTTTGGCATGTGTGGTTCCAAATAGGTTTTGTATATACTGACAAATAATGTTTTAATACTATTGTTTTATATATTAAAGCAATTCTCAAAATGAGAAAATACCAACGAGTAAGATAACCTGATTCTTAGAAGTGAAATTGATTAGTTCTGGCTCTCTACTATACAGCTGGAGACTTCCAGGCTGTCCTGAGAACACTAATTTGAGAAGAAACCGGTTATCCTTAGACTATTCAGCTATATTAGGTTGCTTATGCATTTTCCCATTCTTATCTTTTGTCACGGGTTATTCCATCATTCTAAATTTCTAACTGACTCTTGATTTTCTGGGCCCAACTCTTATTTTGGCTGCAGACACAATATGTGTTTCCCTGGAGAACATGTAAGGTTATGTTACCAAAACAGTTGATACTTTATGGCTGTCAAGCCTCACAAGTGAGGGCAGTTTCCCATACTTGTGTCGGTAGATCTCCTACAAACCAGCTTTCTTATCTAGATAAAGGTTAGCGCCTGACCTGGGAGTGATAGTTTTGGAGTCTTCAAATTTCTCTATCTCAGCAACTTGTTTAGTTAGAAGTAGAGACAAGATTTCAATCTGGATAAATTGCTGAAGTAAAGCAGCTAGGATATGTTAATTAAGAGCAAAATACTGCAGAGCTGGAGATCTGAAAACAAAACGGAAAATGCTGGAGAAACTCAGCAAGTGTGGAAGCATCCAGAAAGAAACAGAATTAACAGAGTCAATTCTTCAAAACTGGATCTGTTCATAATTGTTTTAGGGATAAAACATATTTGTAAAATGCTCTTAACACACACCAAAGTGGTTGACTCTTAACTGTCCTCTAGAAATGCCCAAGTAAGTCTTACAATGTATCACCACATTCTCACATCAAGTGGGAAATAAATGCCATTGCAGTGATGTCTACATCTTGAGAATGATCTATTCAAAATGAGCTTTTCTCCTGAGATCTGGATTGGCTCTCGAATGCTCAATGGGACTAGCAAATGTGTCTGTCTAGGACACCTGAGTTTCACTCTTTAGTTTCAGATTGAATAGGATCCGTAGCTTAGACGTAACCCATTTTTGGCTCCTCCTGATATTTTGAGATGAAAACCAGATGGGGTGTTTAACAGACAGCTGACCAGATATTTGCTTGGTGGTAAAAATGATTGGTGGAACATGGAACGGTTTACAGAAATGCTAGAGGCAGAGACCATTGCAAGATCTTATAGAAATTGTGGAAATTGGAACGAGGGCTAGGTGAATCTCATTGACTATGAGATCCATGAAAGGGGTTGTTTATCTGGGCTAATCAGGGAGTCCTGGCTGACAGATATAAACAGGGGATTCAGAGAGTCTCCTCATTCTAGGGACTGGCTCTGAGCAAGCTAGTCAGAGTCCACGTTCTGTGCATGTGTAAATAAAAGGTGACTTGGTGACGGGATACCTGTCTTCTTGGACTTATTTCAGAAATCCATAGGAAAACATGAAGCAAATAAAGGTACAGGATTCAGGGAGAGCATGAGATAATGGAATTAGTTTTGGATTCTACTGGCAAACATCTGGAAAAAAACCTGACTAGTTGAAACGCTTCCAGTGCAGGGATTTTATTGTGTCTGTGGTTCATGTCTGAACAGAAGCATTAACGACTGTTGCAGTATAGAGGGCTTGACACTGACATGATACATGGTGTAAATTAATACCATTGTTATTTGTGTTTTAAAGAAATAATGTCAATAATGTATTTTTCTCCGCTAATTGAATAGGGCTAGGGGAATTGAGAGTGACGGGGCAATAGTTCACCATTTACTGGTTTTTATTTTCCTTCTTGATTTTGGAAATCATGGGTCTCAAAACAGGATTGCACTGTAGCTGTTTTAAGTACACGCAAGAAACCAATACTGTGGCCATCACATCTGTGCTCATTCTCTGTTGGAAGTACTGTCAGTCATACTAATCAGTAATTAGTTAGCTCAGCTGGCTGAAAGGCTGATTTGCAATACAGAGTGATGCAAATTCCTTCACTGGGTAAGGTTACCATGAAGGACTCTCCTTCTCAACCTCTCCTATCACCTGAAGTGTGGTGACCCTCAGGATAAACCACCACCAGTTGTCTCTCTCTATTGAGAGATTATGTGGTCCTCTGGGACTGTGATGATTGTTTTTTTACTTTGCATAGTGATTAGTAGATGTGTGCATGCCTAAAACTGGCAGTAAATGTGTGTAAATTAAGGGTTAATGCCCACTTCAAGCCTCCTTTGTGAAATATGTTGAGAGTGAGGTCAGCATGTAATTTCCTGGCTGTGGTCCATTTCTTTAGGACAGCCCAGTGAGCGATCTTACAGTCTGTAAAGGTTTTGTTGGAGGCTTTTGCCCAGAAGGAAGGTTTTAAGTTATTTCCTTACATTTTTGTGAAGCCAGCTGATCCTTTTGTGCCACACCCTTGTCCTAAATCTCACTGCTGTCACCATCAGGCTTGACAGCTATTCTGCCTGTAGGTCAATTTGCAGTGGTTTTGTCAGCAGCCAAATTAATCTCATACAATCATCACTCCCTCTTGCAAGCACCATCAGTGCTCCAGGCTGCGAGTTTTGTCACTTTTTGATTGCGTGTCTCTATCCTTTTCTGCAGGTCCAGAGTGAGATTAAAAAGGCATGGGCACGATGGACCTTAGCACTTGACTTCAAACGCAAAGCCCGTGGGGGGAGCACCAACTACAGCTATGGACCAATGGTGTCACACACCAACAACAGTATCAGCACCAATCTGACCACCCGAGCCCCACAAGCTGTCCACCTCAATAGCCGACTGGGCAGCGGACTATTGAATGGGCATCGGAACCTGCCAGGCTACGTTAAGAATGGCTCAGTCTCTGAGAACTCACCACCCTCATCTCTACCTGAGCAGAATGGCAAGGATGATGAGCACTGCAGGAGTTTGGGGGCTTCAGAGACCCACAAACCTTCGTTAGTTGTCGAGGAAGAGAGGGAAACTGTAATGTGATTGGGTGGCAGATGCATAGGGAGCATCCAATCTACACACAACAGAACTCCTCAACCATAAGACAATAGCAATGGATTGAATTATATTCCACTTGTTTCACTACACTGGTAAGAACAGAGTACTCCAACTGGAAAATACCTGAAATATGGACAGAGATTCAGGAAGACTTTATCCCCCAAAGATTGGTTGTATCATTGAATAGTGGTTTAGATTTTAGTCAAGCACTGTTCCTCAATGTCATCACAATTGCCAGTATTCAGTGGATAGATTCAAAATGGTGTTGGTGACATTTGTTGCTTCTGCATGGCCTGAATCTATCAGAGTAAATTCTCTCTGTCGTTTGCATGTCATCACCTGAGGGCCTATTCACCATGTTAAAGGAGCATCAACTGATAGATCATAAGGAATTGGTTATTCAACTTCCTTCCTTTTCTCATTATCATAGAATCCCTGCAGTGTGGAAACAGGCCATTTGGCCCAACTCGTCCATTCTGACTCTCCAAAGAGCATCCCACCCAGACCCACCTTCCTATCCTATCCCTGTAACCCTGCATTTCCCATGGCTAATCCACCTAACCTACACATTCCTGGGCACTATGGGCAATTTAGTATGGCCAAACCACCTAACCCGCACACCTTTGGACTGTGGGAGGAAATTGGAGCACCCGGAGGAAACCCACGCAGACACAGGTAGAATGTGCAAACCCCACACTGACAGTAGCCTGAGGCTGGATTTAAATCTGTGTCCCTGCGCAGTGAGGCAACAGTGCTAACCACTGAGCCACCATGCCTCATTCTAGAAATTGTATGCTGCCTTGAATGTGATGATATCTGATTAACTGTGTAATGCCATTTTTTTTGCAGAGGAGTCATCTTCATGTAGAAGGGCTACCAGATCTCAGAAAAGACAATCTGGAAAATGGTTTCAACAGAATCCTGTTTGGGGGCAATTTAAGTGTAACTCTTCCAATTTAAATAGATAGTCCTCATTGTTACAACAGTACGTAAAGAATGGTAGAATACCATCTGGGGAATGTATATGTCCTGGATATCTTGCACTGATACCCAGAGTGTTAATCTTTGGATCTTTTTCATTTTGAGAGGATAGAGAAAATAGTTTAGGAATAATAAGGTAATAAATGACCCAACAACCAATTTGAGTTCAGATTCATAGCAGCAGAAACTTGGAGAAAAGCTGATATTCATACTGTTGGCAAAAGCCCTACAGGCATTATCTGAAACATCATGGTCAATGCAGTGCCAATGTTCACAATTAGCTCTAATGCTTTGAGTAGCATGGTGAGCCCCTCAAGTAAGTAAGAAAACACTGAGAACTGCAACCTTTTCCATTGACTAGGCATTGATCTCCAACTGTTAAGTATCAAAGTTCACTAACTCCATGTCCACTGTTTATCCTTTGAACTTATTAGTGTGTATTCAAAACATGCTGATATATGGATGTTGTTTCTTGTTGAGTTTGTGATGTTCATGTTGTTTGGTTAAAAATTATGAGAAAAAAGGATAAATTATTATTTATTAAATTTTTTAACAAATGCAGAGCACAATTTGCATCTTTAGTGATTGTGGGAAAATAATAAACATGTCAATTGTTTCTACACTGATTGACAAGGAACAGTGAATTTTTTCCATTTTGGATTGATGTCCTTTTCTTACTATAAACTAAAGACTAAGGGATGGAAATCTGAGAGTTTGACTTACTGCTAACCCACTTGGAAAGATTATGCACTGATTTCATTATATGATCACAAGTTGACAATTATGGTTCACAAAGGCTTTTGAAGTCCAATGGTGGTGCACTGGTAATTTCATTTGGCTATTATCCCAGCAGCCCCTGGATAATTCTATGGGGGTGTGTGTTCAAATCCCACCACAGCAGCTGGTGAATATCAATATAACTTGGAATAAAAGCTGGGCTCAGCAACGGTGACCATTGATTGTAGTAAATATCCGTCTGGTTAACTAATGTCCTTTAGGGAAGGAAATCTTGATTGATTTTATTGTCACGTGTACTAAGATGCAGTGAAAAGCTTTGTTTATGAACAGTACAGGCAGATCACAGCAAGCAAAGGATTTACAGATCAAAAAGATTAGAGGCAAACAGGTTACATTGCACGGTACATTATTTGAGGCTAGAGTCCGTTCAACAGTCTGATAACGGTCGGAAAGAAGCTGTTCCTGAACCTGTTTGTGTGTGTGTTCATACTTCTGTATCTTCTGCCTGATGGAAGAGACTGTAGGAGATCATTACTACAGTGCAGTGGGTCTTTGATGATGTTGGCTGCCTTTCTGTGGCAGTGGGCCGTATAAATAGAGTATGTGGATGGAAGGTTGGCTTCTGTGATGGTCCTGGGTGTGCATGCCCCCTTCTGTAGTTTCTTATGGTCCTGGGCAGAGCAGTTGCCGTACCAGGCCGTTATGCACCCGGACAGTATGCTTTCAATGGTGCATCTGTAGAAGTTGGTGAGGGACCTTATGAACATGCCAAATTTCCTGAGCCACCTGAGGCAGAGGAGGCGTTGTTGTGTCTCCTTGACTGTTGCATCTACGTGGGAAGTCCAGGACAGGTTGTCAGTTTATCGTCACTCTGAGAAATTTGATGCTTTTCACCCTCTCAACCTCAGTTCCGTTGATGTAGATGGGGGTGCGTTCTCCTCCTTTCTTTCTGAAGTCGATGATCAGTTCTTTAGCTTTGCTGACGTTGAGAGACAGATTGTTTTCATTGCACCACGTAACCAAGCCCTCTATCTCCCTTCTGTATTTTGACTCGTTGTTGTTAGATATCTGTCCCACTATGATGGTGTCATCAGCAAACTTGTAGATGGCGTTCGTTTGGAATTTGGCAACACAGTCGTGGGTGTATAATAGGGGGCTGAGGATGCATCCTTGGGGAGCTCCAGTATTGAGTGCTATTGTGGAGGAGGTGCAGTTACCTATCCTCACTGATTGTGGCCTGTGGGTCAGAAAGCTGAGGCTCCAAATGCAGAGGGCTCCAATTGCAGAGGGCGGAGCCGAGACCAAGATCACAGAGTTTTGAGATCAGTCTGGGGGGGATAATGGGGCTGTAGTCAACGAGGAGGAGTCTGATGTAGGTGTCTTTGTTGTCTAGATGTTCCAGCAATGAGTGCAGGGCTAGGGTTATATCATCTTCTGTGGACCTGTTACATTGGTAGGCAAACTGTAGGGGATTGAGGCAGGTTGGGAGACTGGAGTTGATGTGGGCTATGACCAGCCTCTCGAAGCACTTCATGATTATTGAAGTCAGAGCTGTTGGGCGGTAGTCATTAAGGCACATTTCATGTGTTTTCTTGGGTAAGGGGATGATGGTGGTCTTTTTGAAGCAGGTGGGGACTTCAGCTTGTAGGAGGGCCCGGTTGAAGATGCTGGTGAATACCTTCAGCAGTTGGCCTGCACAGGATCTGAGTGCTCAGCTGGGGACACCGTCCAGGCCCGTTGCTTTCGTTCGGTTGACTCCCAGGAAAACTGATCTGATTTCTGAAACGGTGACAGAGGGAACAGTGTGTTTGGGGCTGTTGGGGCAGGTGCCGCCACGCTGATGGTATTCTGCTTAAACCAAGCATAGAAAGCATTGAGTGTGTCAGGGAGGGATGTGTCATTGTCCGCTATCTTACACTGTTTCATTTTGTATCCCGTAATGTCATTTAAGCCTTGCCATAGACAGCGTAAGTCTGTTTGGTAGGCCATGTAACTTGGTCCGGCATTGCCTCTTGGCCTCCCTGATGGCTTTGCGGAAGTCATACCTGGATGTTCTGTATTGGTCTGGGTCACCCAGCTTGAATGCTGCACACCTGATCTTCAGTAGGGAGTGGACTTCCTGGTTCATCCAAGGTTTACGGTTGGGGAACACTTGGATTGACTTCTTTGGTACACAGTCCTCCATACATTTGCTGATGAAGTCTGTGACGGTGGTGGCGTTCTCATCTAGGTTTTCCGCTGAACACTTGATCATAGTCCAGTCCACCGAGTCCAAGCAGTCCTGGAGATAGTCTTCCGCTGTCTCGAACCAGCTTCGTTTTGTGATTGATTCTCCTGTTTCAGCTTCTGCTTGTAAGCTGGGAAGAGGAACACAGTGCTGTGGTCAGATTTTCCGAAGTGTGGGCGGGGGATTGAGTGGTAGGTGACTTTGATGGTTGTGTAGCAGTGATCCAGAATGTTCGGTCCCCTGATGGGGCAGGAGATGTGTTGGTGGTAGTTTTGCATCACCTGCTTGAGGTTGGCTTGGTTGAAGTGGCCGGCCATAATGAATAGGGCCTCAGGGAATTTTATCTCGAGAGTGTTTGTAGTGGTGTAAATCTCATCTAGGGCATTCTTCACATCTGCATGGGGTGGTATGTACACTGCTGTCAGGATGGTGGAGTGAACTCTTGTGGTAGGTAGTAGGGACGGCATTTCACTGTAAGGTATTCTAGGTCCGGGGAGCAGTGGCTCGCCAGTGTCGCTATGTCTGAGCACCAGAAGTGTTGATCAGGAAGCATCTTCCCTGCACTTCCAGGCCTACACGTGACTCCGGACTCATGTGGTTGCCTTCTGACTGCACTCTGAAGTGCACTAGCAAAATGTTCAACTGGGGCTGCTCGACAAATATTGTCCTTGTCAGTGATGTTCATTTCCAATGGAAAAAAAAAACGGGCAGTGAAATCGCGCATTGAAATTCCAACATTACAAAACATGAAACCATATTTAATAAATCTGATAATTTTTGAATGCGTCATAGAGAAAAAAAATCTTGGTTTGTTCATGTCCTTCAGGAAAGAGAACTTATCACCCCCAACTGTTTTGGGCCTCCACATTCTACTCTATACTGTCGACTATTAATGCACCCTGAAATGACCTGGAAAACTATAGCATGCATACACAAGACCCCACCATCTTTTCAAGGCATCTAGATATTGACACTATTGTCCTAATCCTGGGAATCTGTGAATTTCCAAGTATGCTTTTGGATGTCCTATGCTTAGTCCATCAAAACTTAATTGAGCACATTTATAACCAGCTATACAATCTAGAACTATTTCATATAGATTTTGTATTTGGATGAATTTTGTGCTTTGAGGAGTCTGAGCGTCTCTTAAATGTTTCACTGATGTTCACATTCTTTGTTCTAACTAGCATTCACTGCATTGGGTGAGCCTCTGGTCTTGATTTTCACCATGATAGAAAATGGTTCAACTGAGCTAAATAATGTAAGAGCCAATGGCATTAAGGGCAAGTAGTGACATGGATTGAGGATTGGCTGACTGCAGAAGGCAGAGACTGGGGACAAAGGGGTCTTTTTCAGGATGGCAGCTGGTGGCCAGTGTAGTTCCACAGGGTCAGTATTGGGACCACCACTATTCACGTTATATGTTAACAATCTGGATGAAGGTTCTGAGGGCATTGTTGCTGAGTTTGCAGATGACCTAAATATAGGTGGGGGAGGCTGCTGAAGGACATGGACATGCTAGGTGAGTGGACAAATAATTAACAGCTGGAATACGATGTGGAAAAGTACAAGATTATACACTTTGACAGAAAGAATAGAGGCATTGACTATTTTCCAAATGGGAAAAGGTTTCAGAAATATGAAGCACAAAGGAATTTGGGATCCTAGTTCAGGATTATGTTAAGGTTAACGTACAGGTTCAGTTGGTGGTTATGAAGGCAAATGCCGTGTTGGTATCCATTTCAAGAAGGCTAGAAAACAGTGGCCAAGATGTGCTGCTGGGGCTGAATAAGGTTCTGGCCAGACTACATTTGAAACATTGTGAGCAGTTTTAGGCTCCATATCTAAGGAAAGATTTGCTGGCATTTTGAGGGTGTCCAGAGGAGGATAATAAGAATGATACCAGGGATGAAGGGCTTGTCATATGAGGAGCGGTTGAGGACTTTGGATCTGTATTCCATAGAATTTAAAAGGATGAGATGGGATTTGATTGAAACCTACAGAATACTGAAGCACCCACATAGGGTGACATGGAGAAGATGTTTCCACTAATAGGAGAGACTAGGACCCAGAGGCTCACCCTCAGGCTGAAGGGACAATCCTTTGGAACTGAGATGAGGAGGAATTTCTTCAGCCAGAAGGTGGTGAATCTATGGACCTCATTGCTGCAGAGGGCTGTGGAGATCAAGTCATTGAGTGAATTTAGATAGATACTTGATTTGTAAGGGAATCAAGGATTACAGGAAGAAAGTAGGAGAGCGGAGTTGAGAAATGAATCAGTCATGATCGAATGGCAGAGCAGACTTGATGGGCTGAATGGTCTAGTTATGCTCCTATATCCTATGGGGTTATGGCTTTAAGATCATGACGAAAAACCGGAAGAAATCAAGAATCCCAAAACCCACCTGTGAAACTAGCACTTTATCATTTTTGCGGAGGCAGATTTGGAGGCTGTCTGTCATTTACACACACAGTTCCCAGAGGCAGCTGGCCATTTAAATGACCAGCTACTCCACTGAAATCATATTTTTGAGTTCCCAGTCACCTTTGGTGCAAAAAGTGGGGTATATGTGAACCTTTGGGGGTGTCAGGTGCCCTTTGAAACTGTTAAATGTGAAGAAGATTGTGTGTGTGTAAAAATTGCATCAACCCCTTAGAACTGATCAACTTGCCAAGGCCTGTCAAGAAGTATAAACAAGTGTTGACCTGTCAAGAGGCACTATCAAGTGTTAAACTATGTAGTTATGAATGAACTCCATTTTCAACAGAGTGTAGTCTGAAATATAAATACCCCAAATCCCCATTAACCACAAGGGATAGGGTATAGACTTCCTGCGGATAACAAAAAAAATGAATAATGTTCCTATGTAATACTCCTATATGCCAGAAAAGACCATCCAATCAGACTGTGTGAGTCAACAGGAAGTAAAGGGTTCTTCTCCAGACAGCCAGTGCATTTACAACCGCACTCGTCCTTTGGGTGTATGTCTCTTCTTGTAAAAAAAAACACGTTTATTTAAAAGTTTAATATGTCCATCAGGGCCATTGTCAAAAGTCAAAGCAAGGATAAACAGACTCTGCAAAGAGAAACATACACACACATCTCATCAATGCATGTATGTAAGTTTGTTTTTAAGAGTATTGCTTAGACACTATTTACAACACATTCAGATTATTAACTTTCTCTGGTCTTATAATTTAGATGGACCTTTGCTAATATATTTGAAAAGACATCCTTGAACCAAAAAGCTTTGAGAATCAATCATGCCAATTCATTCACCAGTTACTATACTATTGACACCAGCCTAGACCTCAATCACTGCATTGAGTGACTGTCTACAAAGAGCTGGTATTTATTTGCTGCAGTTTAAAGTAATACTCTGGATTTACTTTATATGGTCATAGTATCAATTTGTATTAATGCAAGAGTGTCTTTTTGTAAAGGAACTTGATTATACAAGCATGAAAGCAACATGTCATTGAGACAGCTTGAGACAGAATGTGCATTTGGGAATTTGGCGATTGAGAGAATTTTCAGAGATAACCTCTTTTGAAAATCTTGTGTTCAGCATTTAACTACAAATTACTACTGAAGTTAATTCTTGTTTCAACCTTAGTTGAACATGAATAGTTAATTAGGTAACGAGTTAGAAATGGTTTCTGTAGCCTCATCTCTCTAGAACTTCAACTAATATGTTACAGTTGTTCTTCCTAAGTGGGTGAAGCAAATAAGCACAAAAATAGAAGTTTGGAACTGAGAGCAGCTAGAAAATGAGCTTAGGCAATTGGTGAATGAAAGAATACAATGCAGTGTGGAGGAGGTGTTGTTCTGATCCTTTACACAAAGGGAGTGGGCTGAGAGAAGGAGCTGTAGCCCAGCAGTGGGATATAAGAGTTGAATCCTGGGATTACTTATGTAAGGGTTGATCGATGAGTTCTTTCTCCCAGAATGGGGACAGTAGTTTTAAAATGCTACTAAGATATTGTACTATTGAACTTAACTAGTCAACTACTTGATATAGTATTATTAAATGTTATTTTTAAACTTAATGAATTAATAAAAGATATTAAAGGTGTAGGATGATGTGTTGCAGCTGAAGAATGTGGGAAGTGGTGAACACTAATGTGATTCATGTCTGCTTTTTGTTTGCAACTTGAGGAACTTTATCTTGAAGTTGATGAGCTGGAATCTGAACTTTGGATGCTGTGATGTATCAGGGAGGGGTAAAGTTACCTGATAAAAACCAAAAGAACTGCGGATGCTGTAAATCAGGAACAAAAACAAAGTTGCTGGAAAAGCTCAGCAGGTCTGGCAGCATCTGTGGAGGAGAAAACAGAGTTAACATTTCGGGTCTGGTGACCCTTCCTCGGAACGTTACCTGGATATTTTGTTTCGGGAGGCAGGCACAATTCTTGAGCTAGGCACTTATGATTTTTTCTACGATTAGTGACAAGAGGGCATAGCTGTAAGGCAAGTATGGTGATGCAAAACGTGGCACTGGAGGAGACACATCTTTTGTAATTGTTCAATACATCTGGGCTTCTCGCATCTTGTGTGATTGAGAGCAGACACTGCTGGGAGGATGGATACACAGACCATGCAACCAATAGAATCCAATGAATTGGATGCAGTTAAAAGCAATGTAGGTGTAATAAGGAACTGTGTAGTTAAGGAGACAGATATGGGACTCTACAACTGAGAATGTGAGTCCTGGATGCTGTATTGCCTACAGTGTGCCAAGGTTAAGGACATCCCGAGGGGCCTGAAAATTGGAGTGAGGGGGGGAAGGATCTAGTTATTGCAGTTCTTGCTCATATCAATGATATATGGAGGATTAAAAAACTGATTTCTAGAATGAAGAGACTGATGTATGATGAGAGATTGGATCGATTATGACTACATTCACTGGAGTTTATAAGAATGAGGGGAGTTCTCACTGAAAAATTATAAAATTCTAACAGGACTAGATAGGTTAAACACAGAAAGGATATTCTCAATGACCAGGGAGTACAGAACCAGGGGTTATGGCCTAAAGGTATGTGGCAGGCCATTTAGAAGTGACATGAGGAGAATTTGAGATTGGTGATCCTGTGGAGTTTTTTGCCACAGAAAGTGGTTGAAGTCAAAGCATTGAATATTTTCAAGAAGGATTTAGATTCAGTTACTTGGGCTGACGGGTTCAATGGGTATGGGGAGAATGCAGGAACAGGAAACTGAGCTGGGTAATCAGCCAAGATCATGCTGAATGGAAAGCAGGCTTGAAGGGTCAAACAGCCTACTCCGGTTCCTTTTTTTAATGTTTCTATGTTAAGATTTCTGATGAGAGAATATGAGCATCTAGGGATTGAACTGAAAAGCAAAACCACAAAGGTAAAATTCTTTTGGCTGCTACTTGAGCTAAGAGCAAATTGACAAACATAAATAAGATGAGAGAGCTGAATTCTCTACTCCAAGACTGAAATGAGAGAAACCAATGTTTGGTTCATGGTGCTCTGGCTGGCGTACTTGGAAAAGAGGGAGCTGCACGTTGGCATGGACATCACCTGAAGTGTACTGCAACCAATATTCTGGAGAGACCATAGAACATGGGAGAAGTAATAGACCATTTGGCCCATCAAGTTTGCACTTCTATTTATTGAGATCATGGCTGAAATGATAATTCTGAACTCTACTTTCTAGCCTTATCCTAATTGCTCTTAACTCTTAAATATCTGTCCATCTCAGCCGTGAAAATGCTGAATGACCCAGATGTGAAGCTCTCTATGGTAATATATTTTACAGATTTGCCACCCTGTCAGAGAAAAATATCCCCCTCATCTCTGGTTAAGCTGGACAACTCCTTACTCTGTGATTATGCCCACTGATTCCCTCAAAGGGAAAAAGTCTCGCCATATCCATCTCGTTAAGCACTCTAAAAATCTTATATATTTCAGTAAGGTCATCTCTCATTCTTCAAAACTCCCATGAGGAAAAGCTCAACACATTTAATCTGTCCTCCTAAGGAAATCTTTACATACCCACAATCTACCTAGCAAACCTTCTCTGGTCTGTCTCCAGTGCTAGTATATCTTTCCTTAGATAAGGGGACAAAAAATGTCCACAGTATTCCAGTTGTGCTCTGACCAGTGCCTTGTATAGTTTTAGTAAGACTTCCCTAATTTTACATTCCATTCCTTTTGGAATAAAGGCCAACCATTAATTTGCCTTCCTGATCACACACTGAACTTGGATGCCAACATTTTGTGATTCTTGTACAAGGATTCCCAAATCCCTCTGTGCTGCAGCTTTCTACAGTCTTTCTCCATTTAAATAATATTCAGCTCTTCTATTATTTCAGCCAAGGTGCATAACCTCACATTTTCTCACATTACATCCATCTGCCAGGTTTCTGCTCACTAAGTTAATCTGTCTATATCCACAAACATGGTGATAGTGCAGCCACTTACTAGTCAGAAGTTGCCACCCTGAAGCCTTGATCCTTATCCAACTCTCTCTCTCTTTTATTTGTTAGCCAATTTTCTATCCATGTTAATATTCTATTCCTAACACCATAGGTTCTTGTCTTAGTAAGTACTCTAATGTGTGATACCCTATCAAAGAGCTTTTGGAAATCCAAATACATCCACTTCTTTCCCTTTATCTATCCTGTGTGTCCTTAAACGCGTCTAGTAAATTTGTCAGCCATGTTTTCCCCTTCATGAAGCCATGCTGACTCTGCTTGATTATTTTATATATTCCTAAATACTATTACATCCTTTATCATCAATTCAGGTTATATAAGTATGACTTATATGAGGTTGTTAAATGTTGGGAGGAGAACTTGTGGAGTAGAAGGCAGGACATTAGAATTTGGTGTTTGTAAAATGTTGGTGGAATGATATGGAGAAAGTTGTATGTGGTCCCTTTAAAAGATGATGTGCTTTTTCTATGGTTAGAGATTCAAAAAGGCTGTCTGAGGGTTTGCAGTACACAGAGCACCTGAATTGAAACATTTGTATCAAAAGGCTAAAGTGTTAGCAGGCAAAGTAGCATTTTTGCCATGACAACAGGTCTTTAAATTTAGCCATTTAATTTAAACCAGGCCCTGAGTTACTAAAAACCAATTAAATTTAAATCTGATGTTTTTGTCAACATAGAAGCAATCCTATTGCAAGAAATTGATATGTCATCTGAGGAATAAAAGATGAGGGCATTTGGAAAATTGGGAGAGAGCCAACTGTCATCTGCCAAGAGAACAGCTTAGGCTCTAAAAGAAAGAACCATTGGCTCTCACAGAATTCTCTAAGCCTTAGAGTAAGCTCCATCTAAATTAAAGTTACCTACAGCACACTTAGTTAGTGTTCCTCAAAAAAGAATTCAATGGAGAAGACGTTCCTGACAGAAGGATTCACCGAAAAGGCATTTCTGACAGAAGAATTTGTCGAAGAAGACGCAGAACGTTCCAGAAGACGTAACCTGTCTGTAATTTTGAGAGACTAAATTCTAATCCTTTTTGAAATTTTATCTTATATAAGTAGGATTTGTATTTATTGGCACAGCATACTATTAGAATCTTGCTTTATTCAGGAATATTTAGTAGTTAAAAGGGGTTTATTCGGTTTGTTGATAGGTTAGTTAATTTGTTCACTGATCAAGATAGATAAATAAATTGTTACTAGATGATTACAAAGAGAGTGTCAGTTTTTTTAAATTTAACCATTCCTTTATAATAGACTGGGGCTCTTTTAATAGATTACAGGGTGAGGTGCGTCTCCCTAGGTGTTTTGGTTTGCGTTCCTTTATTCATTCGTGGGATGAGGGCATCGCTGGCTAGGCAGCATTTATTGCCCAGAGGGCAGTTAAGAAGCAACCACATTGCTGTAGATCTGGAGTCACATGTAGGCCAGACCAGGTAAGGATGGCAGTTTCGTTCCCTAAAGAACATTAGTGAACCAATTGGGTTTTTCCCAACAATTGACAATGGATTCATGGTCATCATTAGATTCTTAATTCCAGATATTTATTAACTCAAACTCTACCATCTGCTGTGGCGGGATTTGAACCCCGGTCCCAAAAATATTATCTGGGTCTCTGGATTTGACAGCCTAGCAATAGAACTACTAGGCCATTGCCACTCCTGAGTTATTGGGGTGTTGGGGGGAGAGGTTGACCTCGGTCTTATAACAGATTGGGAGCTCAGGTCCAGGACCTGGACAGCCCGGGTCTGGGATCTGGACAGTTTGGGTCGGGGGTTTGGACAGGTTGTGACAGATTGGGTCTGACATTTGAGCGCATTTGAATGGATCTGAATGGATTTGGATGGATCTGGACAGATTTGGACAAGTTCAGGGTACAGAAGGTCCCAGCAGATTTAAACAGACTTGGGGATTAGTGTCCAAGATCTTTAAATAAAACTTAAGTGAGAAGTGGAAAATCTGTTCAATTTCGATTGTTTGTTGTCAGTGCAATCAAAAGTGGGGAAATGGCTCTTAACATTGCTAAAGAGATTCTGGGGGTCGAAGATGCTTCCCAAATTTGCCAAGAATGTTTAGAAAGACAGAAAAAGGAGAAACTTTTCGAATTAGTGGACAGATTAGAATTAGGTTGAATTAGGGATAAGACGAAAGCTGAAATTGTAATGGAGTTAGTCAGGCATTTAAGTATATCAGAGAAACAGTTAAATGCAGTGGAGATAGAAAAAAATTAAATTGCAAATAAGCCAATTGGAGTTCTTAAAAGTCTGGAGTTAGAGAAAGAAAGGGAACTGAAACAGTTTGAATTAAGGTTAAAAGCAGAGGATAAAGAAAAGGCAAGAGAAAAAGAAAGGCTAGCCAGGGCAGAAGACAGAGAAAGGGAAAGAATGTCCAAGGTGGAAAAAGTGAAGCAGCTTGAACATGAAAAAGAAAAAAAGAGAGAGTTTGAACATCGGAAATTGAAAATCAGACAGGAAAGTCAATTTAAAAGGATGGAGATGATGGTGGAAGGCAGGCTTAGAGTGGGGGTGGCTGACAATGAGCAGAACCATTGTAGCCAAAGACCTGGTAGGGATATATACAAATATGTCAAAGCATTACCAGAATTTGATGAAAAAGATGTAGAAGGCTTTTTCATTTCCTTTGAGAAAGTGGTTAAAAAGATGAACTGGCTATGTGGGTAATGTTAATTCAGACCAAGTTAGTAGGCAGGGCTAGTGAGGTGTTTGCAGCACTGTCAGAGGAGGTGTCAGGCGGATATGAAGGAGTAAAACAGGCTGTATTGCATGTCTATGAATTGTATCAAAAGCATATAGACAACAGTTCAGAAATGTAAGAAAGGAACCACGTCAGACTTATACCGAGTTTGAAAGAATTAAACAGAGCAACTTCGATAGATGGGTGACAGCATTAAAGATAGAGAAGACATATGAGGATCTTAGAGATATTATTCTGCTGGAGGAATTTAAAATCTCCCTTCCAGAAGTGATAAGAAATCATGTTGAGGAACAGCAAGATAAAACAGTGAGAAGAGCTGCAGAGTTGGCGGATGAATATGTATCAGTGCATAAATCAAAATCTAACTTCTGACAGTAATTTCATTCTTTGAGGAATGGAAATTGGGAAAGAGGGAGATCGTTCAATGAAAAATAAAAAGTAGATCACACTGGGAACAGTTTACCACATGTGAAAGAAAGAAACCCAAGAGGGTGGAAAAGAGGTGAAAGACCTCAGGTGTTTTCACTGCAATAAGGTGGGACACACAAAGTCACAGTGCTAGTGGTTTAGGAAAGGCAATGGGAAAAAGGATGCGGTAAAAGAGGATAAACCAGTGGGATTGGTTGTGGTAGTGAAGGAAATCCCAGGAAAAGTCGAGGAGTTGCAGGAGAGTGCACAGCCTAGTCACGGGCTGGATAGTAACATAGTTCCTGATCTTTTCAAAGACTTCACCTGTGTGGGTAAGGTTTACCAGATAGAACGGGGGAGTAGGTAAAGAAGTTAACATATTTAGAGATATGGGAGCTGGTTATTCTCTAATAGTAAGAGATGAAAATATTTGCACTCCTTCTGAATTGTTGCCCGAGATAGCGATAATCTGTGGAATAAATGGAGAGAGAATTAGTGTTCCCTTGTGTAAGACAAGGCTAGAAAGCCCAAACAAGACTGGGGAAGTGATAGTGGGAGTGATTGAAAGATTGGCTACTCCAGGAATACAGTTTGTTCTTGGAAACTATATAGCTGGATCACAGGTGGAGTGATCTCCATTGTAGTGGAGAGGCTGAAAGAAAATCAGGGAACTGAGGAGCTAAAAGGAAAATACCCTGGAACTTTTCCAGACTGTGTGGTGAAAGGCTAAAATAAGAAGGGAAAACAACAGAGAAAAATGAAGGAGTTGACGTCCAGTTAGCTGACACCCTGTTTGATAAAATGGTAAAGGAAAATCCTAAGCAGGTAGAGGATCAGGCAGAGGTGTTTAGTTCTGAAAGATTAATGGACCTATAACAAAAAGATGAGACGATAAAGGATTTATATCAGAAAGCCGACTCAGAAAAGGAGTCAGATTGTATTCCAGAATGCAATTACCATAAAGATACAATCTTAAGGTGGAAATGGAGACCTTGGCAGGTTATTGCAGATGAGAAATGCACAGAAGTTCACCAGACTGTGTTGCTAGTAGAATACAGACAGGACTTATTGCGGGTAGCACATTAATTATCTGTAGGAGGTCATCTAGCACTGAGGAAGACTCAGGCTAAGTTACAGAAGCATTTTTATTGGCCTGGATTATATAAAGATGTGGATGAATATTGCCGTATCTGTCATATGTGTCAGCTGGTAGGAAAGCCGCAGGCAGTGATAAAACCAATGCCATTGATGCTGATTCGCGCATTTGAAGAAGTTTTTACACAGGTTATCATTAATTGTGTAGGTGCCCTCCCTCAAACCAAAAGTGGGAACCAGTATTTGCTAACCATAATGGATGTGTTTACCAGGTTTCCAGAGGCAATTCCGTTATGTAATGTCAACGCAAAAATGGTGGGGGAGGAGAGATAACACAGTGTGGAGCTGAAAGAACACAGCAAGCTAGGCAGCATCAGAGGAGCAGGAAAGTTGGCGTTTTGGGTTGGGACCCTTCTTCAGAATTTGTCGGAGAAGACACAGAACATTCTGGAAGATGTAACCTGGCTGTAATTTTGAGAGGCTAAATTCTAATTTTTTTCAAATTTTATCTTACATTAGTGGGATTTGTATTTAATGTAAAAGCATACCATTAGAATCTTGCTTTATTCAGGAATATTTAGTAGTTAGAAGGAATTTATTGAGTTTGTTGATAGTTTAGTGAATTTGTTCACTGATCAAAACAGGTAAATAAATTGTTACTTGTTGATTATAAAGAAAGTGTTAGGGGTTTACTTTTTAAATTAACCACTCCTTTACAACAGCCTGGGGCTCTTTTAACAGATTATAGGGCGAGGTGCACTTGTTTGGGTATTTCAGTTTGAGTTATCAGAGGGGGGTTGACCTCTGCGTTATAACATTAAAATATATGATAAGTAGTGAAAGGTTTACCTGAAGGGCAATTTGGAAAGTTGAAGAGAAAACACAAGGCATTAGTACAGGAGAAGGATACTGTTAGTGATAACCAGGAAGGGATAGAACGTGCAAACATAAATGTTCCCCAACAAAGAAGGTTATAGTAAAGAAAAACGTGAAAACAAAACAACAGAATTAAGGCTCATTATTTGAATGCTTGTAGTATAACTGATAACTGATAGTGTAAACTGGTTATGCACACAGAAATAAATGAGTATAACGTAATAGCTATTTTGAAAACCTGGTAGTAAAGTGACCAAGGTTGGGACCTGAATATTCAAGGGTATTTGACATTGCAGAGGACAGGAGGAAAAGAAGAACAAAATGTTAACTTTGTTAATTTAGGTCAGGTTAACACCATAATGAGAAATTGTCTTGATTCAGAAAATAGAGATGTGAAATCAGTATGGGCAATGGTAAGAAATAGCAAAGGAAACATGTCACTGCTGGGAGTGATAGATAGGCTCCATAATGGTAGCTACATTATATGGCAGAGCATCAAGAAAGAATGAGGACTTGCAAGAAAGCTACTACAATAGTCATGGTGACTTTACTCTTCACAGTGAACAAATCAAATTATTGAGAAGGATGAGTTAATTGAGTGTATTTGGGACAATATCTTAGAACAGTACCTTCTGAAAGGTAGCAGGCACCAGTTTATTCCAGACCTGGCAATATGAAAGGAAACAATATGTCTTGTAGCCTCACAGCAAGGAAACTCTTTGTCCTGAGATCATGGAATACACATTCCATTTTCCACAGGAGCTGAAATAGCAAACCAAGCAGGGCCTGGATGGTTGTCAGCATCTGTGCAGTCATTTGGAATAACTGGCTGCAATACTGCTTGTGGTCCATTTTGCCAGGGGATCCTGAATCTTCTTTCAGTGGCCTAGGAAATGGGTAGATCCCACTATGTCAGTGCTGTGAATGGAGTTTGCAACGTTTCCTTCTGAAAGAATGGGGGCAGCTCTGTCTGGGATGTGATCTTGCCACTGCTGCCACATGTCACTGCAAAGTTGAGTTGAATGTCACATGCATGCCACTGGCCCAGATACCTCAACAACTGTGTGAAGGAGTTACATATTCTGCTTGGTCTGATACTGCCACTATCTGCTGTTTCACTGTAGAAGAAAAGGGTTGAAAGTACTGATCTCCTGCCTTTTCCCCATATGCTTGCACACTATTTTAAATCAATGCCCTCCTGTTCATTTTGAAAACCGCTATCAGATCTCCTCTTGGCCTTCTTCTGTTTGAGGTGAATGGTCCTAACTTTGAGGCATAGAGTCATAGAGGTTTACAGCACAGAAAATGGCCATCTGGCCCATCGGGTCTTTGCTGGTTAAAAACAATTACCTAACCATTCTAATTCCATTTTCCAGCAGTTGGCCCACAGCCTTACATACCTTAGCCCAGCAAGTGCACATCTAAATACCTCTTAAATGTTATGAGGTTTTCTGCCTCTACCACTCTTATGGGCAGTGAGTTCCAGATTCCACCACCTCTGAGTGAAAACATTTCTTTCCTCACATCCCCTCTACGCCTCCTGTTCTTTTCCTTATTCTACATCCCCTGGTCATTGATCCTGCCACCACAGGGATAAGTTCCTTCCTGTCTACTCTCCATATGCTCCTTATAATCTTATGTATCCCTATCATGTCCCCCATCAGTCTCCTCTGCTCCAAGGAAAATAATCCCACTCTTTCTAATCTCTCTTCATAAGTAAAACTCTCCAGACCAGGCAACATCCTGATAAAACTCCTCTTCACCTTCTCCAATGCAACCATATCCCTCCTATAATGTGGATTCCAGAACTGCACAAAATAGTCTAGGTGTGCCTAACCAGTGTTTTATATAGCTCCAGCATAACCTCTCTGCTCTTAAACCCCATGCCTCAGCAAATAAAGGCGAGTATCCCATATGACAACTTAACTACTTTATCTACCTGTCCCGCTGCCTTAAGGAGCCAGTGGACACAAACACCAAGGTCCCTTTGACCCTTGGTATTTCCCAAGGTCCTACCATTTATCTCATATTCCCTTGTTTGTCCTTTTCTTCAATTCACCCTCATAACTGACGTTTCTCTTTCCTGGAACCATTCTTGTAATTGATTTGATTTGTGTACAGGACATAGTTGATCAATTTTTCACATTGCTAGTTAAATGCCAATGTTGTAGCTGCACTGGAACAGCTTGTTTACGGGTGCAGCAAATTCTGGAGCAAACATCTTCAGGATTATTGTCAGAATGCTGTCAGGGCCCATAGCCTCGGCACTATCCATTGCCACTTTTTGTTTCTTGACATTATATGGAGTGGATCAAATTGACTGAAGACTGGCATCAGTGATGCTAGGGACAACTGGAAGAGGCTGAGATAAATCATTCACTTGGCATTTCTAGCTAGAAGATTGTTACAAATGCATTCACTACTTGTGCTGTTTGGGACACAATCCTAATTGTAATTAATCCTAACCCTAACAGTAACCGTAAGGTTGGTGAACCTACAAATTAGGATTGCTTGTGTCCCAGACAGCAAAAGTAGTGAATGAATTTGTAACAATCTTCTAGCTGGAAGTGCAAAGTGAACGTTTTATCTAGAGTTAACCCTAACCTTATAATTAGGTAAATCTCATGCTATTCTTGGTGTGGCCATCTGCACTCTTCATTGAACCAGGATTAATCTCTGACTTAATGGTAATGGTAGGATGGTGGATATGCTGAGCCAGGAGATTGCAGATTGTATTGGAGTACAATTCTGTTGCTGACAGCCCACCGTGCCTCATAGTTGACCAGTCTTGAGTTATGAGATCTGTCCAAAGTTTATCTCATTTTGCACAGTGATAGTGCTACACAACACAATGGAGACTGTTCTCGTATGAGGAATGGACATTATTTCCACAGTGATTGTGTGGTGGTCACTCTTACTGATACTATCATGGAAGGTGAATTTGTTGCAGGAAGTTTAGTGAAAAAGAGGTCATATATATTTTTCTTTCCTCTTACTGGTTTCCTCACCACTTTCTACAGACCCAATCTAGCACCTGTGTCCTTTAGGACTCGACTTGCTTGAGCAGTAGTGACGGCACTGAGGCATCTTGGTAGTCATAGAGACATAGAGGTGTCTACAGTACAGAAAAAAGACTCTTTGGTCCATCTAGTTTGCCTTAGTCAAAAACAACCACCTAACTATTCTAATCACAATTGGCTGACAGCCTTCTATGTCTTGGCACGTTTATATTCTTCTTAAATGTTATGAGCATTCTAGATTCCTCTAGAATTCTTCCACAAAAAATTCCTCTCATTTCATCTAAAGCTCCTGCTATTTACCTTTAATCAATGCTCCCTGATCATTGATCCCTCCATCAAGGGAAATGTTCCTTCCTGTCTACCTTCAAAATGGTCCTCATAATTTCATACATTTCAAACATGCCCCCCCCCCCCCCCCTCATCCCCCCAGTGTCTCTTCTGTTCCAAGGAAAACAACTCCTGTTTGTCCAATCTCTCTTCATAACCAAGACACCCCAGCCGAGGCTACATCCTGGTAAATCTCCTCTGCACCCTCTCCAGTGTTAGCACATCCTCATCTAATGAGCATTCCAGAACTGCACACAACACTCTAGCTGTGGCCTAACCACCTTATCCATCTGTCCCACTACCTTAAGGGACCAGTAAACATACACACTAAAGCCCTTCTGATTCTAGGTACTTCCCAGGGTCCTACTGTTCATCATGCATTCCCTTGCCTTGTTTGTCCTGCCCGGGTGCATCAACTTATATTTATCTGGTTTGAGTTCCATTTGCCACTGATCAGCCCATCTGACCAGCCTGTCTATATCGTCCTGTAATTTAAGGCTATCTTGCTCACTATTTACCACCCCCAATTTTTAATTCATCTGCAATCTTACTGATCAGCACCTTGTATTTAGGTCTAAATATTTTTACATACCATAAACAGCACAGGCCTCAACACTGATCCGTGTGGAATCTCTGTGGATGTGGGCTTCCAGTCACAAAACATTCCTTGACAATCCCCTTCTGCTTCCTTCCACTCAGCCAATTCTAAATCCAATTAGCCAGATTTTCTTGGATCCCATGCACTCTTACCTGCACAATCAATCTCCAATGAGGGATCTTATGACAAGCCTTGCAGAAGCGCAAGCAAACTACATCGAATGCATTGCCCTCATCTAAACACCCTGTCATCTCTAGAAAAATTCTATTAACTTAGTCACACATGACCTTCCCTTAATAAAACCATGCTGACTGTCCTTGATTAATCCCTGCCTGTCTAAATATGGATTAGTTCTATCACTTACAATTGCTTCCAATAGTTTCCCCATCACTGAGGTTAGACTGACGGTCTGTAGTTTCCTATTTTATCCCTTCCTCCTTTCTTGAATAATGATACCACATTGCTCTCCTCCATTCCTCTGGCACCTCTCCTGTGACCAGAGACAAGTTGAAAATTGTAACATTTCTGCTATTTCTTGGGATAGATTTCATCCTAAATGGAGGTTTATGTACTTTAGCCCCTGCAAGGCAACTTGGAACCTCCTCACCGTCTCTGTGGACATTGAAGTCTGCACCCAGAGTACTTTCTGAACCCATGCCACTCTCAGTTCATTCTCCAGGTGGTATTCAAGATGGAGGATTACTGATTCATCAGTCAAGTGATGAATCCATTAGGGTGGACTGAGTCGGGAGCTGATGGTAGTGGTGGGGTTATGTGATAATCAGCAGGAGTTTTCCCTGTTCATACTTGACCAGTTACCATGAGACGTCAATGGGGTCTGGAGACAATGTTGAGGACTCCAAAGGCAATCCCTCCTGAAGGCTTTTTTTAAATTCAGTCTCAGGATGTAGCTGTCACTGGCTGGACCAACATTTATTGTCCATCCCTAATTGTCCAAATGACGATCTAGAGTCAACCACATTGCCAGGGTCTGGAGTCACAAGTAGGCCAGACCAGGTAAGGAAGGCAGTTTCTTACCCAAAAAGACATTAGTGATCGAGATTTTTTTCATGTTGACAATCAACGATTTCATTAGAATCTTAATTCCAGACTTTTTATTGAATTCAAATTCCACAACAGCCATGATCAGAAAATTATCTGGTTTTCTGGATTACTAGCCTAGTGACAGTCTAGGCCATCACTGCTCCTTTAAACTATATTACTGTTCCTTCAGAGTCAACGCATCAAATATGCAAAATTTGCTCCCTAACAGCACTATGTGGGGCACCAGCACTATTTGATTTATGGTGATTCAAGAAGGCAGCTCAACAACAATTTCTCAAGGGCTATTAGGAATCAGCAATAAATGGTAATCTTACCAGGGATGTTCACATCCGACAAGAGAGTAAAAAACATTTCCAGGGATGACACCATTCACCTTTCGTAAACAAACATTCAGTTCTTAATATAACAACTTAATTAAGTACTCATGCCTGAACAAGTGCCAAACATGTTCTATTACCATGGGAGGGAAAATTAGATTTGCACATTAGAGCAACATCAATTGTTCTTAATAATAAAGCAGTTTCTGAAGTCATTTCTCTGTATGTATATTGGCATTTTAATACTTGGGAAGTTCTGCTAAAAATGAATCAGTGCTGAGCTTGTTTGTGCAACGCAGCTTCACTGTGTGATCATGTGGATGTTCATCCATCTAGAATTATCCCACTCAGCAGTCCCAATGTTATCACATCCTGATTTTCTTTATCAGTCAAAGACATTTTTAAAATCAGGAACAAAAACAAATTTGCTGGAAAAGCTCAGCAGGTCTGGGAGCACCTGTGAAGGAAAAAACAGAGTTAACGTTTCGAGTCCGGTGACCCTTCTTCAGAACATTTTTAAAACCACTGATTATATGAAGAATTCCATGATTACAATCTAACAATTTTCCCTGTCTTGCCCATTTTTGCAACTAACCAGATTTAATTTAGAGAAAATTTCCAGGACAAGATTTGCTGCACCCTCATGAACCTCACAAACCTCCAGTAAGTCATTTCCAGATACCCTTTTTAGGCTGAAAATCTCAATTCTTTCTGATCCTCATACTTCAGGCCCCTGCAAATATAGATCAGCTTGAGACTCCCCTCTGCTCCAGTGGAATCAGTCACAGTATTCAAGATTTTGTCTGACCAGAGCCCCATGATGTTTGATTGTTACATTCTCCAACATATATTGTACTCTTCATAATTAACATCCCGAAGACTCTTTGAATGGCTCTGCGCTGATTGCATGAAAAATTTTTAATACATCATGAATCTTGAGTCTGTTTCATCTGCTTCCTTAATTATGTTAGACTTAATATTTCTCCTGTGTACATGCAGCACTTTACCTATACATTTCTATGGATAGTAAAAGAATTTCCAATAAGTGCAATCTACCATTATATTGCTCACTTGCATAGTTTGTCCAACTCCAATTCTGCTTTAATTTCTAGCTTGGTGTCATCTGTAAATCTGATTACTTTGCATTGAGTGTCTTAATCCAGATAGTTTACCGGACTTAGAAATGGTAGTGTCCCCAATACTGAGCTGAAAGAAACTGCATTTATTACTTTCCTCTCTAACATAACTTGAATCCTCTAATGAGAATGTGTCCTACCCTTTAGCAGTTTTCAGGATTTACCTTGCATTTTGAATGCCTTGAGCTTAGTCTTTTATGTGGAATTTTGTAATGGTCTTTTTAATGGTTGAAGTAGATCATGTAATAGAGCTCCCTACAGCTCCTCATCTCCATCACTTGGAATATTGCATACAGTGCTGGTCAGCACACTATTAGAAGGATGTAGACGCTTTGGAGAGGGTACAGAAAAGGTTTACCAGGATGTTGCCCAGCATGGGGTATTTTTGCTCTGAAGAAAGGTTGGATAGACTGGACTTGTTTTCATTGCAACGCAAGGGATTGAGGGATGGCCTGAAAGAAGTTTATAAGATTGTGAATGGCATGGATAGAGCGGAAAGTATGAAGCTTTTTCCCAGGGTGGAGGCGTCAATTACTAGGGGACACAGGTTCAAGGTGTGGGGCGGGGGATGCTATGTTTAAAAGAAATATGCGGAGCAGGTTTTTCACACAAAGGCTGGTGAGTGCCTGGAACGCATTGCCAGAGGAGGCAGTGGAAGTAGACCCAAAGCAGCATTCAAGAAGCACCTGAACAAATACATGAATAGGAAGGGAATCAAGGGATACGGATCCTGTAAGCAAAGTACGGAAGGGCAAAATGTGTCGGTGCAGGCCTGTTCCTGCACTGTATTGTTCTTTGTTCTTTATCAAAGGAAGTTCGAGGAAGTTGCCCAGGCTGAATAGTTCCTATCTGACTACATGCTTACTACTGTTTATTCGATTCCCAGTGTTCTATACACTATGATAAGTCTTAAAAGTTGGAGGGGGATATTTACCTACTCATTAGTGTTTAGTGTTCATGGCATTCATAGGGGCAAGCCATAGAACGTTAGATATTGCATTAAGAACACTTTCAATCAAGGTTTCATTCAATTGCATCAATCTTAAATTGTTGATGCTTTCAAGGACTTCTAGATACCTTAAACAATCCACCCAAGTGACACAATGATTTACTTAAACTTGTTTCAATTTGGTACACTATAGTCACTCTTCAAAATGTGCTCTTCTCTACATCCTGGAGACAAAACTCAAACTGGCAAACAGCTTTATGGAACACCTCTGTTCAGCTCACATTGTTGTTGAATTTGTTGTTGTTCGTTGCTTCAGTTCTTCACCTTGATCTCACACCACCCTTTCTGTCCTTGATCTGCAGCAGAGTTCCAATGAAACACAATGCAAGCTTGGCGAACAGCATCTCATCTTTTCACTCAGCACACCAGTTTTCTGGACTCAATATGGAACTAAACACTTGAAATCATAACCCCTGACTCTATCTGAAGTATTATGGATACTTCACCACAACTTCTCACCAGTTTGAGGAAGAAAAGCCCCTGAACCCATTGTTGGAGACAAGGCCCCTATGTGTCTAGCTGCAGGGCAGGAGAATTATCCATTAAGAGCATCATAGAAATGCACCAGCAGGTACAGGAGTATCAGGCAGGTTTGTTGGATCCACTGGAAAAACTGATTCAAAGTTTGGAGATCACCACCAAAATTGTTTGCATCACACGGCCTCTGGTATGTGAGTCTCTGGCTGCCTCTTTGGTCAGGTTACTGGCTGACATACGCACTTGATCTGACTCCATTCGTCTTCCTCAAAAGGAGACAGGATAACACTCAGCTCTAGGAATCATAGAATCCCTACAGTGTAGGGACAGGCCCTTTGGCCTAACAAGTCCACACTGAACCTCAGAGCATCCCACCCAGACCAATCCCCCTAATCTCCACCTCCCTGAACACTACAGGCAATTTAGCATGGCCAATCCACCTAACGTGCACATTTTTGGACTGTGGGAGGAAACACACACAGACAATATGCAAACAGGCAGTCGCCCGAGGCTGGAATCGAACCCGGGTCCCTGGTGCTATGAGGCAGTAGTGCTAACCACTATGCCACCATGCTGCCCCACACAAAGGAAGTCTCCTTCCAGGTCACCCCAGAGGTGGCTGGGCATTCATCTCCACTTTCCCTGCCACCCTCAACTGTGTGGGTGTTCAGCCTGAGGAAGATGCACCTACCTCTGGTTAGGCTGTACTCGGAATGTCTGTCTCACTAGTCACAAACATCCTGGGGTCACCCATCAAAACTGCAAGGGCATCAGGCTCCATTGTAGGGCAGGTTCCCTTCACCCTAGCTGTACAGTCCAGGATTGCACCAAGACATAATGGGGATGAAAGGAAGAAGATAATTTTCTGAAGGCTCATAAATGGGATGGGCGATGCTTCATTGTAAAAATGTTACCACATTTGTAAATAGATATTCATTTTTCATCATCAGTTGAGTGACTAAATACCCGCCTAGCTGCAGCTACAAGATTGAAAGTACAGAGACTCATCAGCCTGAGGGCTACACAATGACTTATGGTCCAAGGTGTGAAGTGAGCAGCTCCTGCATCATGGGAATGATATGGGAATTTGGAAGGTGATTATTACTTTGGCAATGAAGGTGAATATTTTCAGGCCACAGGACATTGCTTATGCATCACTGCTAACAGTGAAGTTAACTTGTAATGTTGCATAATGTAGGAACAGTCCTTAGTGCCAGGAATTGGACTCCACTACTGTAGATCAATGCCCAAGTTTCATATGCAGTATTTTGTGGTTTTTAGAAGTCTTCTGTGCTATGTATGTCTTTTTAAAGCTATTGTGCTTTTAAGAGCCTCATCGCATGAAAATGGAGCACTGCTCTTCAGAGAATGGAACACTTACCCTGCAACACTCTGGGTGTGGAGACAGCCATTTTCATTTCCATTGCACACTTAGTATTTGGTTGATGGCAAAGTTGCTAAAGTCCCAGAGGACCACAGAGGGAGACGAGTGGTAGTGAGTTTAACCTGAGGGTCACTATGCCTCAGGCATGGGGAAAGTTTGAGGAGGCAAGATCTTCATGGTGACCACAGCTGGTGTGGGAATTGAAAACACACTATTGGTGTCACTCTGTGTTGCAAACCAGCTGTGCAGCCAACTGAGCTAACCAGTCAAGGAAATGGTAGTCATGCTTTATGAACTAAGTCACATAGTCAGCCTCTCAGTCTAGGTGACCTCCCCAGAATATCATATTCATTTCTTGGTTGCCCTCCCTGTTGACCCCATTAACTTTTACATTCTCCAAGTTCCCATCAAACCTATTTAAGTAACTGTTAATCTCCACCTTCCCTAACTGATTCACCCTGACACTCCGATCTGGTTGCACTAAACCTACAAGGCTGTGCTTGGCTCCACTCCCCAGACCATGGAGTTACTGACCCTAACTGCCCCATGTGGTTGACCAAGCATGTCTGAGCTCCTGGCCTGATATCAGAGAATGCTCTTGCCTTACTGATCTCCTGCCTCCTTACCGAAAGGTGTCTCCATTGACCTGACTGAGGACTACTCTCCGTAGACTTTGAGACTTGGCCATTTGATTGATGTACATGCAGTACCTTTTCTATGTAGGCTGCTGGCACATGGTACAGAAATGGATTTGACGTGGCAGAGTAATGTCCAGCATCATGTTTGATTGATCACTGCTGACAACCATAACAAGCTGCCTGGCTTTGTGTTTGTGCTAAAAAGTAAGGCAGGACAGAAGCACTAAGAGCCTTTAAGCCCTGGTTGAGGGGCCAAAGCACAAAAACGTTGAGGGAAGTCAAGGTAGAGACACTCTGAGCATTGAAGTAGGTGCAAAGTGACTGCTAAGAGAGGAAGTGAGGATGTCTGAGATGTTCACTGGCCAGTTCTTAAATTGGTGTTTATCCCTGTACTTCCCAAAGTGTTAAAGCAGCAACATTTCAATGAAACATTTCAGTGCACTCAAAAATCCTTCATTGAAGCACACAATTATACTTTAAGAGATGTGCCATGATGTCTAGGGAAAGGATGTGCCAGGATAAGTAGGGAAAGAGTTGGACCCATTAAGGACCACGGCAGTAATTTTTGCCAAGAGCCAGAGGATGTAGGTAGGGTTCTGAAGGAATATCTTGTGGCAGTGTTCACTGGTGAGAGGGACAATGTTGGTATAGAATTCAGGGAGAAGGACTGTGGTATAATTAAAGAAATTAACATAGACAAGTAGGAGGTTCTAAGTGGTCTGGCAGGCTTAAAATTAGACAAATCCCCAGGATTAGATGAAATGTATCTCAGGCTGTTGAGTGAAGCAAGGGAGGAAATAGCAGGGATGCAGGTCTTAATTCTCAATCCCTCTCTGGCCACAGCTGGAGGACAGCTAATGTAGTACTGTTATTCAAGAAAGCAGGAATAATCCAGGAAACTACAGACCAGTCAGTCTAACCTCAGTGATGGGGAAAGTATTGGAAGCAATTCTAAGGGCCAGAATCAATCTGTATTTGGAGAGGCAAGAATTAATCAAGAACAATCAGCATAGTTTTGTTAAAGGGAGGTCATGTCTGACAAAGATGTGGAGATGTTGGTGTTGAACTGGGGTGGTAAAAGCCAGAAGTAACACAACACCAGGTTATAGCCAACATGTTTATTTAAAATCACACGCTTTCGGAGCACTGCTCCTTTGGCAGGTAAAGTCTTCAGCTTTGTGATTTTAAATAACCCTGTCGGACTATAACCTGGTGTCATGAGATTTCTGACTATGTCTGACCAACTTAAGAGTATTTTTCAAAGAGATGTGTAAACGAGGGCAATACATTTGATGTAGTCTACTTGGACTTCAGCAAGGCTTCTGATATGGTCCCACATGGGAGATTCATTGTGTAGGTTAGAGCACCCTGGGGTCCAAGGAAGTCTGGTTAATTAGTTTCAGAATTAGTTGCAGAGGTCGATGTTGGGTCTCTTGCTTCTGTTGAGATATTTAAGTTATTTAGACCTGAATGTAGGAGGGTTGATCAGTAAGTTTGCAGATGATATGAAAATTGATGGGGTAATAAACCGTGAGGAGGATAGCCTTGGGTTGCAGGAGGATATAAGTGGGCTGGTCAGATGGGCTGATCAGTGGCAAATATATTTCAATCTGAATAACTGTGGGCAGGGGAAACAAGGCCTAGGAATAAATGTAAATAGTAGAATGCTGAGAAGCACCAAGGATCAGGGGACCTGAGTGTGTATGTACATTTATTCACTAAGATAGCAGGACAGCTGGATAAAGTGGTGAAGGCACATATGGGATACTTGCCTTTAATAGCTAAGGCACAGAGTTTAGGAACAGGGAAGTTATGCTGGACAACATAGCCAAAGAAGTGTGGATGCTGAAACAAAAACAGAAATTGCCTGAAAAACTCAGCAATCAGTGGAGAGAAAGCAGAGTTAATGTTTTGGATCAAGTTGAATCGAATCAAATCGAATCGAATTGAATTAGCTTTATTGTCATGTACACAAATGAGTACAGTGAAAAGCTTATAAATCACCACTTACAGCACCATCTTAGGTACAGTATACCTAGGTACAATCCTTAGTTACAGAATAGAGAAATGAAGAAAGAAAATGTTACGTTACAGCTATACACATAATAGCAATTGGTCAGAAAAAACAAGAAACAAAGTTAAAAAGACAAACATCACAGTCTCTCCACAGTCTCTCTCCAAAGGCTCTCCACAGCAGACCAGGGCAGGGGGCCTCCATGTGGTCTGGCATGCTCCGTGCTGGGTGGTTATCCCTGTTCCTGCACTGGGCCACTACCCCTGCTCCTGCACTGGGCTACTATCACTGCTCCTGCACTGGGCCACTATCCCTGCTCCTGCACTGGGCCACTA
>NC_063335.1:90225808-90307274 GCF_021869965.1 Rhincodon typus
CCAGACCACTACTCCTGCTCCTGCTTCAGGTCACTATCCCTGCTCCTGCACTGGGCCACTATCCCTGCTCCTGAATCACGCCACTATCCCTGCTCCTGCACCAGGCCACTGCACCTGATCCTGCACCAGGCCACTACTCTGATCCTGCACGAGGCCACTATCCCTGCTCCTGCACCAGGCCACTACTCTGATCCTGCACCAGGCCACTACTCCACTCCACATCAGGCCTCTACCCCTGCTCCACGCTGGGCCACACCAGACCTCTAACCCGCTCCACGCTGGGCCACACCAGACCTCTAGCTTGCTCCATGCTGGGCCACACCAGACCTCTACCCCGCTCCACGCTGGGCTACAACCCCAGCTCCACAAACAGCCCACTACCCCAGCTCTGCACCAGGCTGCTGGTCACTGGTGTCCCAGCGGCTAATTACTGCGATCCCCATTTTGGGCCGTTGGTATCTCCACCAACCCTGCTTCAGAGGTCGGGAGTCAGAGGCTTAGAGAAGGGAGAGAAGGGAGGAAAGAGGGAAAGAGAAGAAAAAGAATAAATGGAACAGAGGAGTTCCAGCGTGTCCTACTTTACTGCTATCTTACCAGATATTACCTTTCTTGTGTTTTTCCAGCAATTTCTGTTTTTGTTGAAGTTATGCAGGAGCTGTATAAAACATTGTTTAGGCCACAGTTAGGGTATTGTGTGCAGTTTTGGAATCCATATTATAAGAGGTGAGTGATTGCACTGGAGAGGGTGCTGGGGATATTTACCGGAATATTACTTGGGCTGGAGACGTTTAGTTATGAAGAGAGATTCTATAAATGGGGATCACTTTCCTTGGAACAGAGAAGACTGAGGGGGGACTTGACTGAGATGCATACAATTATGAGGACCATAGATAGGATCACCAAGAAGGAACTTTTGACTTTGATGGAGAAATCATTGACAGGGGCCATAGTCTTAAGGTAAGGGACAGATATTTTAGAGGAAATATGGTGCATTTATTTTTAGTAAGACAGTGATGGAAACCTGGACCTCACTGTCTGTGAGGATGGTAGAGATAGAAACCCTCATAACAATTTAGAAGTATTTAGATGTGCACTTGCAATACCAAGGCATAGAGGTCTATGGGACAAGTGCTGGAAATGGGATTAAAATATTTATGTGGTTGTTTATGACTGGTGCAGATCAAAGGCCAAAAGGCCTTTTTTTGTGCCTAAGCCTCTATGACTATGGTTTGGTAAGGCTGGTATGTGTGGTTGCTTCCGTTGCTGCACACTCCCAGAGATTGTTCAAGATGGAGGTACATAGGACCATCGGGCAAACTAGAATGACAAGGTAACAGCTCTGACTTTCATACTGGGACATGCTGCCATTTCATTTCTGTCCAGAATGGGAGACGGCATATCAATGAGGTGAGATCAACTTATAATGAGATGTTAATGCACGCAAATGGGTGCAAATAGGTCTTTTGCTACTCACTGGTGAGATTTTCTTCTCATCATTTAATGCTTGGTTGGAAAATGGTATCTTTTGCTCCTGTTATCGAGAATCTTATTGATGAGGCTCGCACCTGATTTTCCTAATGTTTCACCCATGCTCACATCTTTCAGAAGCTGAAAGTTCCACCCATTAATTCAGATTTTCTCTCCTCAGATGTTGCCTGACCTGCTGAGTATTTCCTCCATCTGCAATATTTTGCTTTTGAGTCAGGAGGTGAAGCTGGGTATACAGCAGTTCAGTCGGAATAAGGGCAAGGGAGCAGGAGTTGGATGTTGTGGTCAAGGTGAGCTCAAAGAGCGCATGTGGGAAGATAACTGGAGAAAAATGGGAGTATAAACCGTACATCCTGGCTTGTTTCAGATTCCCACCTCAGCACCCCCACTCTCACTTTCCTGGTATCTCTTGTCTCCTCTCTCCCTATTCAGCTTCTTGGCTTTGGCATTAGGGAGGATATTGAACCATTCACATCTGGCCAAAGTAATGGGTGAAGGATGGCTGAAAATCTCCTACATAATGGCAGTGAAAGCAGCAGAATAACTACTCCTCGAGCTCCAGTCATGGGCTCTCATCCTCTTGCCCTTGCTGCTTGTACTATCATGGGGTTTTGCATCTGGAGGAACAGCAAGAGTGGGATGGATGGAGACTGTAATTGGAGGAGATTGAGCAGTGAACACGTGAGAGAGACAGAAGTTGTGATTGGAGGAATAGCTCCTCCAATCACAACACCGCCTTATTTTCCCAAAGTCATTTATTCTGACAACTATTCAGCCCTGCTTGAACTATGGAGGAGGTGGAGATTGAGACATGCCTGGAATAGCAGAGTTCCAAAATCCAAATATTTGAAATTTGCCAAATGGTGGAAATTTCTCATCCTACTTCAAAAGCAGCAGCTGAGCGTGGCAACTCATAGTTAGTCTGTTTAGTATAACACACGACTGGGTACTGAGCACCACCCATATCCTTCATTAGTGCCCTCATTATAAGAGCAGCCAGAGTGAAGTGAGAGACTCTGTACCATGTGAGAGTTCTGGAGTTAGGAAGAAGTGCAGAGCCTTCACTAGGTAGTTCCTGTATGTACTTAATTTGACATGCTGGTCATTTATTGCCAATTTCTAATTTATGTAAAAATGTGGTGATGATCTTCCTAGTGAATCATTGCAGTGTGTATGCTAATATTTGTACCAGTTTGATACAATTCAGTGTTTATCTAGGCTACTTTGGGGTTGTGAAAAGTCAACTACATTAAAAGCGACTGGATTCACATGTAGGCTAGATTGGCTAAGGATTGAAATTTCCTTCCTAAAGAACATTTGTGATCTGTCTCCACCCTGGCCCATCAAATGCTCCCAAGATAGGTAAAGCACTGGTTTTATGCAATCTAAATCTGTCTCTACACTTCCCATGGAACATTTTCAGAGCAATAGATATATTCAGAATAATTGGGGAGTCTAGCTCTCTTGAACCTACCTTGCATCCACAAGGCATCCACCCTTATCCTCATTTTTCCCCTTAGCTGTATGGAGTGTTTCTCAATGTGCAGGAAGGGTAATTTGAAATTGTCAAATCCACTTCAGGATGGCAATTGCTATTTTTACCTGGTCTAGATCCAGTCCCATAATGTCAGGACAATTCCAAATGGGATATATATGTATATATACTGCTTGCCAAATTGACCATAAAACTTCTGAAGCACAAGAAGCATACCAAGAACAAACAGGAAAAATTAGCTACTTGAAGAGCTGAGCTGTTTTCTCTCTAGAATAATGATTCCTTGCCTAATACAATCATGGAAGCACTATCATCACACTGACTGAAATCATTCAGAGTGGAAGCCACCATCACCTTTTCAGGGCAAGTAGATATTGTCAGGAGATACTGCTATGGTGATAACTCACATGAAAAATGTATTAGTTAAAAGCTTGAAGGTTATCCTGCTCTGCACCCATCTTAATATTGATCTGGAAATACTTGAAATGGTTCTGAGTATTTGTACTGTAGTAGGTCAGTTCAAAATATTATGTATTTGCTGGAATAAAAATGTGAAACTAAAAATCAACTTAGCTTTTTTTTTGTACCTTGCAAGACAACACACACACACACACACAGACACAAGCACAATGTTTCACTGGGGTTTAGTTGCAGAACCTCTGAAGGTCAGCTACACACATGTCCTTCAGAAACTGCCTGCAGACGGATCTTAACACTAGGTTTCTCTTCCTAAACAGTACGAGTAAAGCTGACATCCTGCCACAGTAACTTAGTATTAAAGACCCTTCAAGGAAACAGTGCTTGGCAGGTACATGTGTTGCCTTCATGTTCTGACTGTTTAAGTTCTTTAACGTTGAAGGATACATTAGCAGAATCTCAAACACATTTGTATGCTGCCATTAAATCAGAGCTTGTAACTATACCTTGCAGATTAGGATAGACTGAGGATGAGTTGTATCTGACTGTTTGTTGCTGCATCATCAGGATTGTGCAGTCAATTTTCACAAAAGCTCTGCTTCTGTGTGAAAATGTTCCTGATTCCAGGAGGTGCAGTTTTATCTTATTTTATCCTTCTATTTTATCATTTCTGATCTAATCTAATGTTTCTTGAATGCTCAGTGTGAAAGAAGTTTTAATCTGTATCCATTGCAAAGTTATTACATCTCCACACATACTCTGTAGTATATTGTCCTGAGGCAATTTTTAACCTTTAAGTCAAAAATGTATTTTTTAAATGAAGACTGCTACAGAGGGAGAAAAAAATGAAGATTATAAACATAAATTTAGTGTTGTCTAGCAAAGTCCTGTGTGGAAACAATGGGAATGTTGCACCTGTAAAGTGTCAGGAAAAACTTCAAACTGTGAGAGAGATGTAACAGGAAGAGAAAGCCAAGACTATTTGCTTTCTCTCAGTGGAAAGCCACCCTTTGCAGAAAGTTATTTGTGTTGCGATTGTTTTGCGGCATACCTCCACTCCATCCATAGGATGACCCTGATCTTCTGGTTACTTGCCATTTCATTAAACCAATTGCTCTCATACTACCCTTTCTGACTGGACAATATTCCAACAAAGCACAACAATCCAAGCTTGAGGGATAACACCTCATTTTACAGCCTCAAGGTCTCAATATTGAATTCAATACATTTGGAAATTGACTGCATCATATTTGTTCATGTTATTTTGCTTACATTATCCCTGTTCTCTGCACCCCATCCCTAACACACACACACACACACACACACACACACATGCAGATACACAGACAGCCTTTATTTTGTTTGTACTTTGTTTACTTTGCATTCAGTAGAGTGGACTAATTCTCTCCCTTTCACTCCTTAATTTACACTGATTCTACACTTCCACCATTAACAACCTCTTTGTCTTTTGCACTGGGTCTCTGCTACTGTTAAAAGTACTTCAAAAACTTATTTTCAGATCTTTCAGTGCTGAAGAAGAGTCATACCGAATTCAAAACAACTCTGTTTCTGTCTCCAGTTTCTGCAGAATTTTGCCATTTGTTTTTAACCTAAAACAGCTTATCTGGTCATTTATTTCATTGCTGTTTATGCTGGCTGTGGGTATATTGTTGCAGTCATTTTCCTACATAACCAGATTGAAGACATTTGAAAAGTACTTCTTAAACTGTAAAACATTTCTGGGACATCTGGAAGTTATGAAAGGCTCTATATGAAACCAGCCTTTCATTTCGCTCATTAATTTTGTCTATTGTGATGAGTCCATTAGGACTTCCTTGAGTCTTTTGACAATGGCAGGGTTATGGCACCTCAACAGTTAATTAACTATCTATAAGGGACTGTAGGCATTGAACAACCGCTGCTATTTATAGAGGTCTCCATTTTTAACTGAATATTGCTAAATATTTGCAGTCATTCCTTTGTGACACCTCTTTCAGCTTGTGCGTGTCTCCTCACAATGTCGACTTTGTCACACTGAGGTGTGGATACACTGTCTGATTTGGTCTCACGTGTACATGGCTGGGACTACTGTCTGTCCTCAGACTGTATCTCTGTATAGTATCTTGAAGAAGGAGACGTCTGCATCTTAAAGCCGATCAGGGATTCATGTGATATTTGTCAGGGAGGTGAGAGAACCAACAAGAAAACAGCTAAAACGTGCAAAAGCCCCAAAAAATTGAAGCAAACAGAAAGTTCATACTCAACTGGTGGAGGGAAGAATTTTTGATACATTCTTGGCATATGTATTAGCAGACTAATCATTGATCATACATCTCTAGTTGCCCTTGAGAAGCTGCTAGAGGAATTGCTTCTTGAACTAATATATTTCATGTAATGACTGTGCTTACTCAGATAAACACAATTACCCTTATGATTACAAAGCAGAAGCAGCAATGAAAATCAGGAAAGAGAACCCTATTATTGTGGCTGAGAAAATCGAGGGGATTTAAACAGGCAATTGAAGAGGCCAGTAACTATCAAAGACTGCATTTATTTATTCCCTGATCTATTTTAGGATTCTTCATGGAGCAGATCCATGGGCTGTTTTAGTCCTTGCCTGTTCTCCAATTGTGCTTTAACTCAATGTGATGGCTTAGTGGTATTATTGTTTGATTATTCATCTGAAGACCCAGTTAATGTTCTGGGGACCTGGGTTCCAGTCCCACAACAACAGATGGTGGAATTTGTATTCAATAAAACAAGTCTGGAATTAAAAGTCTATTGATGACCATGAAATCAGTGCTGATTGTCAGAAGGGAAATAAACCCATCTGGCTCAGTAATGCCCTTCAGGATAGGAACTTGGTCTGGCCTATATGTGACTCCAGACCCACAGCACGTGGCTGACCTTCTGAAATGGCTTAGTAAGGCACTCAATTCAAGGGCAACTAGGGATAAACAATAAATACTGGCCAGCCAATGATGCCTACATCCCACGACAGAAAAAAAATGTTCCAGGATTTTCACTCAGTGACAGTGAAGGAATAATAACAGAAAAGCATTGAAGCAGGAATGGGAGTAGATTATATGTAGCTTCAATGCTGTTTCACCATTCAATACAATCTATTCAATATAGATTTACCATCCTGCCCTGTCCTGATGCCTCATTATTCCCTGAGTGAGCAAAATTCTTTCCCAATTTTGTTGGGATCCACAATCCACAAGCATTCACAATCTTCTAATATAGATTCCAAAGATAGCAAGCAGTGACTGAGTGTGCTGGATATGGCAAAGGCTATGAGCCCTGCCAATATTCTGGCAGTCACCCTGAAGACCCATGCTTCAGTACTAGATGCACAAGCTGTTCTAGTGCAGCTACAACACTGGAATCTTATGCACAATGTGGCAAATTGCTTGGTATGTCCTGTTGACTAAGGATGAATCCAACCCAATCTGTTACTGTTTCTTCAGTCTAATCTCCTGGTCAGTGATTCCCAGTTTGGGTTTTGTCAGGGCCACTCAGCTCCAGACCTTATTATAACATTGGTTTAAACATGGACAAAAGGGTTGAATTCCAGAGGTGAGGGGATAGTAACTGCCCTTGACATGAAGGCTGCATTTGATAAAGTGTGACATCAAGGAGCCTCAGCAAAACTGGAATAAATGGGAATCAGGGGAAACGCCCTCTCTGCGAGTTGGAGTCATACCCAACCCAAAGGAAGATGGCTGTTGTTGTTAGAGGTCAGTCATCTCAGCTCCAGGACATCTCTGTGGGTGTTCCTCAGGGTAGTGCCCTCGGCACCATCATCTTCAGCTGCTTCATCAATGCTCTTTCCTCCAATATAAGGTGAGAAATGTGGACGTTCGCCAATGATTGCATAATGTTCAACGCCATTCCTCAGATCCTGAGGCAGTCCATGTTCAAATGCAGCAAGTCATGGTCAATATCCAGGCTTGGGTTGATGAGTGGTGAAAAAGCTCCTCAGAGGCTGATACCCTGTCACCAAGTCAACTTTTGTTTACATGTGCATAGTATTTGACACTGGTCTGGCTTTCTTGGAGTGAACAGAACCCCTGACACTTCAATTTATATCTTTCAGTCAGGGCTCCCTGATTGGACCAGGTTAACAGAACCAAGCAGGGACCTCATATTCTATGAGGTCCACCTGGCTGATCTCGTTACAATCATTACAAGTGGCAAATTATATTAATACTGTGCAAGAGCCAGCAATGGTCATCTTTAACAAAAATGATTCCATGAGTTTCAATTGCATTAATCTTGCTGAATCTCCCACTATCAACATCCTGGTGGTGACCATTGACCAGAAGCTGAAAGGATCAGGCACATTTTTCATATAACAACAATCACCGTATCTTGGTTCATATCATCACGTCCATGGTCCTTTGAGATGCTTCTGAGAGATTTGTTTAGTTGCTCTGTCAGACAAGTTTTCTCTTCAAAGCTGGAAATGTTGCACAATGAGGGATATTGTCTCTTGGATGAGAATTTAAACTAAGACTTTATTTGGCCTAATGCAAAAGATCCCAGGACACTGTGCAGAAAAAAATTACGTGACTTCTTCTTGTCACTCTGGTTAATATTAACCCTTCACTTGATATTCTTTGACCCAGAAGCAGTAGAGTGAGGAAAATTTGTACTTTCTTTAGATGTGCTATGGAATGTGTAATTGTTTTCAAAAATGCTTTAAATTTAATTATTAGAGTTTGCAGTATTGCAAAATGATTGCCATTTTCTTGGTAAATAACTTGGTAAATAGCATAACTTTGGATGCCTTGACCTGGAATCAGTATGCAATTATTTCAGAGTCTCCACCAGATTCCTGATATTAGACTCCCTCATAACTGCACTCCAGCTAGTTGCAACTTTCTGTGTGTAGTCCCACTGAGTGGCAGATAAGCTCGATTGAAAAGTGATTCATGCTCAAATGAAAGAAGTATAAGCTCCCAGTTCTGGCTCCCAATGTCAGGCCAGTCGTTGAGAATTGTTTACAGTGACTATTTCCTTCATGGAGATGAATTACAGCAAGCAATTTAAATTGTTGATTTCCTATGGACCACATTTTGGGTAGGGATCATCAAATCCAAGAGATTCCTTAAAAAACTGAACAATGCTGGAAATCAGAGTCAAAAGCAGAAATTACTGGAAAAACTCAGCAGGTCTGACAGCATCTGTGAGAGAAATCAGAATTAATGTTTCAGGTCCAGTGACCCTTCTTCAGAACTTTCATTAACTCTGATTTCTCTCCACTGATATTGCCGGACCTGCTGAGTTTTTCCAGCAATTTCTGCTTTTGATCCAAGTGATTCCTGGTTTTTCCAAGAGGATTGGGAACTTGACCTTCTCCATCTATCAGTTTTGTTGACTTCTGTAGTCTGGTTTCCTAATTAGCAGATTGTCAGTTGTTAAGGAAATGGTTTCAATTGTTCTTGTTCAATCTGTGATGGTACTTCAGCCATACCAGTTTCTTGTGACCTGTTTTTTTGTTGGTGGAGTATGGGAGAAATAGACCCTTGAACCTATGTTAGAGATACTCAGTCCCGTTAATCACCAATGAATATTTAAGATTAATTAATGTAATGATGAGCATCTGATTGTCAGGAATTCACATTAAGAAACCATGAGAACTGCAGTATGCTGGGGGTGTCCAATATGAGACTGGAGTTTGTGGACAATGTGTGTACAGGCCTCAGTAGGCCTGTGATTTTTGTCTGGGCCCCCTGAAATCCCTGCCCTTCCTTTCTTTATCACCAAGTGCACCCTGGTTGCACCCTGCTCCATTTACCTAACATTCCCCTTACTTGCCAATGTAAAATACTGGAGATCCTGGAAATCTGAAATAAAGAGAGAAGGAAATACTCAGGAGATACCTTCCACACACAGTGGAGAGAGGAACAAAGGTAACATTTTAGGTCAGTGACCTCTCTTCAGAACTTGGGAAAGATCAATGATCTGAAATGTTTTCTCCCTCAATAGAAGTTGCCAGAACTGCAGAACATTTCCAGTATTTTCTCTTCTTTGTTACCTTTTTGATGTTATGGCCAGGCATGCAAGTCGCTGTGTGAGATTTTCACTGGTTTTTCCTGTTTTTGCTCGTTCAGGGGCTGTGAGCTTCAATAGCTGGGCCAGCATTTATTCACCGACCTGCAATTGACAAGTTCCTCCTGCAGGTTTCAGACAGTTTGATTGATTTATTGGTGTCAAATGTACCGAGATACAGTGAAAAGTTTTATTTTATGTTTGTGTGTAGTATATGTGCCTATGGTGATGAAATGTATCATTTCCACTACTGGTCCACCACTCAAGTAAGGAAGCATCTATAAATCCTCATTCTATGTCATTTCAACATCAATTAATCTAAACCATTGACATAATTGCTGTGTAACAACCATAGATTACTTAACAGGTTTTGTAAACTTACAAAGACACAGTCTTAATTCTACATATAATTTAAAATGCGTTGAAAAGCTCTATTTGTCAATAGTGTTGCCCATACTGTACTTCTATAAGGTAATGATTCTCCTTGTTATTTACAGACAGTTCGACATTTATTCTTGTGCCCTAAACATTAAGACCTGAGTTACAGAAAAAGGCAAATTTACCGCATCTTTATTACAAGTAAATAAAAAGAAACAACGTAGCAACAAAACAAAGACTTGTTTGCAAACAATATTTGGAGAAAAGCACATTTTGAGAAACTCAAAGATAAATATAGGGCAATTCCAGAGACCATTACAAGTCCACGTCAGGATGTTGACTCTTGTAGGCCGTGATTTCCCGTCTATTCCTCTTCATGGAGAGCAACTCCATCATTGACCAGGCTCACTAACCAATTATCAACAGAGAATTGGAATATGGCATACCTGCGTCATTAGGGAATCAAATGCTAAAGCTAACAGTGAGCTTGATTCAGTTTCAATTTGTTTTGGTAACCATGTTTGACTGCCAAAGTAATCCATCGAGATTACTTCATCCATCTGAACATCAGCTCCTTCCACACTTTTAGTTCCCAGTTTCTTGCCTCCACATTCTATTTTGCTGCCATCTCTAACAAGTCACTTTCCTTCTGATACTTGATATTTTACACGTCTGATGTTCACATCTCTGTCAGAAATATTATGGCCGCTGTCTTCACACATTCAAATTTGAAGATTACAGGCTTTAGTTCATGTGACCCATAACTGTGCTGGTCTGGCATGGTCAGTTGAAAATATTAACCTAGAAACTGATTTATATCCAATTGGGGTTTGATCCTGGTGCAAGGCATGCTCCTAAAAAGGATAGCATCAGGATCATGAGGATTTAGATGCTATCCTAATGCGTGTGCACCACAAATCTTTAAAAGATTCTTTGGGGTACCATTCATAACCCAACAGTGTCTTACTGGTCATGGAAGGAGCAGCAAAATCAACTGGCTTGGATTCCAGCTAGGAGATCTGTGAGAGTCCAAAGGTGGTAATTGGGAGGACAATCTCTTATCTGACATCCACATTCCAGTACATAAAAAACACAATTCTATCTTTCAAATTGGAGCCCCCAAGAATCTTTTAAAGACTTGTGGTTTGACTTAAATTCCTTAAGAAACTGATCAGAGTCCACATTATATACCATTGTTATTCACATACCATTTTGGCAAAAGAGGCCTGAAACAGATATTCAACGCCCAATTTTCAAAAGCAATGGGCTGTTACAGGTGCAAAAAAGATTAATAAGACACTTCATAATGTCTGTCTTGTTGGGCCCGAAGTACCCATACCACACCTGTAAAACAGATATTGTATAATTAAATATTTGGGTCATTGTCTATTTTCTCCATTAACAAGTCATCTTACAACTCCAAGATTAATATTAAGAGTTGACAGTAATAAGAAATTCCTTTTCTCCAATACAAACTTCCTCCTTTAAGCTGATAGTGCTTGAGGAACTTCCTTCCCTGTCATTTATTTCCACGTCTGATGCTGTGCTATCTCTGTCACTAAAATCTGGTTATCTCCCCCAATTTTCTCCAGCCCCAACTCTGACCTCACAACAGTGTACAGCTTTTCCATTCCTCTGCCCTTCAAAAGACTGGTGACTTCTATCACAGCCTGTTCTCTTGTCTGTCCATGCCCAGCCCCAGTCTGGCCTCATCTCAGGTGCTCAAATTCAGCTTCTGAATTGTACAGTGACCAGTAGTTTCAATTACTTTTACTGTTCAGAATTTCGTATCTCCTTCTTTGCTTCTGCTTATTAAAAAGCTTATTCATGATCCCCAATTTAAGTCTTCTGCAACCTCCTATTCCTCTACACTATATAAATAAAAGTTGTTTTTAATTGGGTAATATTGAGGTTAAAAAAGAACACAATTAACCATTTGTACCTACTTTCTTTATCTTTAAGTTTTTGTACTTGATGCTAAGTAGTGTACTATTTTCTCTTTTGTGAAGTTTGATAATAATTCATCGTTAGAAGTCAAAACTGTCAAGCAAAAACTGCCACCTGACATGCTTTCACCTTTCATCTGAATGAAAGTTACAGAACTTGGGGAAGTTTCAATTGTCTTGACAGAATTCATATAAGTGCAGCTTCAATTTCCATTTTTTTTAATAATGTGAAAAGGCTATAACCGTGGAAAGGCAGAACATTTGGAGATTTCTATCAACCCAATATGGATCTCTCTAACTGAAAGGTGAATGGAAGAAATGCTCAGTTATACTAAATCCGTGCCAACCTTCAAGAGGTCCTCTAGAAGAATTATCCTTGTTTATTTGCAGGTTAGTGATCGTTCGGAGAAACGTGCTCCATTGAATATTTAGCTCAGAGCTCAACCTTAACATATCTCTCATTCTATCTGCAAATGTTTGAGAATGCTCCTTTCCCACACTGTTTTCCCACAAGTTTATGTCAAAGTTCACATTCTTTAGCAGCTTAATCAGAGAGCTGACCTTTGCTCCTTTGTGGGATTGTGGGATTTGAAGCAATGGTCTAGAGGTTGAAATGTCAGTGCACTAATGTACTTCTCAACTCAATCCCACTATAGTACTATGTTGCCCAGAATAAAGGAGCTATGAAGACTTTTTAGCAGGAGGTTTCCTTGGTCGTCCCTTGGCATTCACTCCTGCTCTTCCAGCAGTTTTGGCATTACCCTTAGCATCTGCCTTCCCACCCGCTTTTTCTCCTGCTCCTTTTTGTGCTGTTCCTTTCTGTACAACCCCCTTCTGTCCTTCTCCTTTTTTATTGGTGCCATTCTTTGATTTGCCTTTTGAGCCATTTTTGTCTCCCTTAGCTCCATCCTTCTTTTGTCCCTCCTTCTTCTTGACATCTTTCTTGGAGCCATCAGCAGGAACTTTCGCAGAGACAGTAGAAATTTCAGTCTTTTTCTCTGCTTCTGCTGCAGCTATGAAATGCAAAAAGACACTCGTTAGAGAACAAAGCGCAAGAACAAAGAACAATACAGCACAGGAACAGGCCCTTTGGCCCCCCAAATCTGTGCCAATGTATTTTGGCCTTTCGTATTAAAACAGTCTTCACTTACAGGATCCGTATCCCTCTATTCCCTTCCTATTCATGTATTTGTCCAGGTGCTTCTTGAATGTTGCTATTGTGTCTGCTTCCACCACCTCCTCTGGCAGCACGTTCCAAGCACTCACCACCCTTTGTGTGGAAAATGTGCCTCCAATACTCCATTAAAGGTAAAAGCCCAGCAAATAATCAGTCTTCGAGGTATATTTGGGAGCATTCCTAAACTTACTTAGGAATTTCACCAAGCACCTCCAAATGTATCAGCAGGATCACTAGAATGAGAAGTAGTAATGTATTAAGTGGTGTGAAATGAGGATAAATGACCATAAGGCCTAAATTAGGTTGCATATAGGCAAATGAGTGAAGTGTGGTAAAAGTGGTTGATGAGCTGTAGCTGCAAGTAGCCAGGTGTGAATATGATGTGGCAAGAATGAAGATCTAGCTCAGAAAATGGTGAAAATTTAGATAATACCTAAAACTAAGGTGTGAAACTTGTGAAAATAAAGCTACTTTCAGGCAAACATCATAGGCATTAAGTGATAGAAAGGGATAAGCGATTCCACAACCTACAGATCAGTTCTAAGCTCTGCAGCCCCGCAAACCCAATCGTGGTGGACAATGGAACAGCTCACTGGAGGATAAGATGGAGTATCCCCATCATCAAAGGTGGAACAGCCCAGTATATCAGTGCAAAAGATCAGGCTAAAGCATTCGCAGCAATGTTCATCCAGAAGAGCAGAGTGGATGATCCATCTCGGCCTCCTCCCGAAGTCCCTAGCAATGCAGGTGCCAGTCTTTAGCAAATTTGACTCACTCTAGATGATAGCAACAAATGGATGGAGGTACTGGATATTGCAAAGTGTATGGACTCTAACAAAGCTTATTCAATGGTATTGAAGAGATGGGCTTCAGAACTTGCCATGTGCCTGCCCATCTGGTCCACTACAGCTAGCATAAGCTTGACAATGTGCACAAAAAGTGGGGAAATCCAACTTGGCCAAATAGCCCCACATCAGTTATCAGTAAAGTTATGGAAATTGTCATCAACAGTGTTATCAAGTAGCATTTGCTTTCTAATAATCTGCTTGTTGACACTCTATTAGGGCCACTTAACTCCTAATTTAGAGTCATAGAGTTATACAGCACAGACACAGACCCTTCGGTTCACCTGTCTGCCCGCCAACCAGATACCCTAAACTGATTAGTCCCACTTGCCAGCATATGGCCCATACCTCTCTGGACCCTTCCTATTCATGTAGCCATCCAGAAGCTTTTTAAATGTTGTAATTGTATCCGCCTGACTTAATTACAGCCTTGATTCAAACAGGTACGTGCACAGTGATGTCAGGAAAAGAGTTGCAAGATTTTGACCAAGCAATAGTAAAGTTACTGTTCCAAGTTAGGATGGTGAATGGCTTGGACGGCAAATCACAAATGGTGGTGCTCCCGTGCATTTTCTGGCCTTGTTCTTCTAGGTGGTAGAGGCTATGGATTTGGCAGGTTCTGTCAAAGGAGCTTTGGTGCAGTGCATCTTATAAATGGTACACACTGCTGCTACTGAGCATCAATGGTGAAGGGAGTGAAAGTCTATGAATGCACTGTCAATCAAGCGAGCTGCTTTGTCCTGAAGCCTTTCATGCTTTTTGAATGCTGTTGTATAAGCTCTCATCTAGGCAAGTGGAGAATATTCCATCATGCTCTTGACTTGGGGTTTTCGATGAGGACAGGCTTTGGGGAAATAGGAGGCATGTCACTTATTCCTAGCCTCTGACCTGCTGTTGTAGTCATTGTATTTATATGACCAGTTCAATTCAGTTTCCGGTCAATGGTAATCTCAGAATGTTGTTAGTGGGATATTTAGAGATGGTAGTGCCATTGAAATTCAAGGAGCAATGGCTAAGTTGTCTCTTGTTGGAGATGGTCATTGTCTGGCTTTTGTGTGGCATGAATGTTACTTGTTACATGTCACTTGTCAGCCCTAACCTGGATGTTGTCCAGTTCTCTCTTGCTATGGACACAGACTGTTTCAATTTCTGAGAAATCATGAATTGTGCTGAACAAATGGCAATCATTAGTGAACATCCTTGCCCCTAAACTTATGATGGAGGGAAGGTCATTGTTGAAGCAGCTGAAGATGGTTGACCCTAGGACATCATCCCAAGGAACTCCTGCAGAGAGGTCTTGTGGCATTTTTAAAAAATTCATTCATGGGATGTGGGCATCATCATTGGCTAGACCTGCATTTATTGTCCCTCTCGCATTGCCCAGAGGGCAGATACAAGTAGACCAAACCAGATAATGATAGCAGATTTCTTTCCCAATAGGACATCAGTGAACCAGATGGGTTTTATGACAATCAGCAGTGGCTACCTCAGGCTAGGTTTATATCCTTTTTTTCCTATAAAATTCAAATTTCACTGTCTGCCATGGTGGGTTTTCAACTCATATCCCCACGATATTAGCCTGGGTTCTGGATGGCTAGTGCAGTGACATTACCACTATGCTGAGGTGGTTGATTTTCAACAAGCACAATTATTTGTGACCCAACCAGCAGCGAATTTCCCCCAATTCACATTTAGTCCAGCTTTGCTCAGGCTCCTCAGTGCCACACTTGATCAAATACAGCCTTGATGTCAAGGGCAGTCACTGTCACCTCAGCTCTGGAAGATTGTAATCAGGTCAGGAGCCAAGTGGTCTTGGTGGAACACAGATTGAGTATCAGTGAGCACATCATTCCTTTGCAAATGCTACTTAATCGAGGCAGCACGGTGGCTCAGTGGTTAGCACTGCTGCCTCACAGAGCCAGGGACCTGGGTTCGATTCCACCCTTGGGTGACTGTCTGTGTGGAGTTTGCACATTCTCTCAGTGTCTGTGTGGGTTTCCTCCCACAGTCCAAAAATGTGCAGGCTAGGTGAATTGCCCATAGTGTTCAGGGATATGTAGATTAGGTGGGTTTATAGGGGAATGTGTCTGGGTGGGATGCTCTGAGGGTTGGTGTGGTCTTGTTCAGCCGAAAGGCCTGTTTCCACACTACAGGGATTCTATGATTAATAGCACTGTTGATGACAGTTTCCATTGCCTTACTGATGACTGAGAGTAGCCTGATGGGGTGGTAGATGGTTGGGTTGGATTTGACCTTTTTTGTGTTCAGGACATACCTGGGAAAGTTCCCACATCATTGGGTAGGTGCCGATGTTGTAGCTGTACTGTAACTGCTCGGTTAGGGGCATGGCAAGTTCTGGAACATGTCTACTGTAATATTGCCAGAATATTGTTAGAGCTTGTAGCCTTTGCAATACCAATATCCTCAGTGGTTTCTTCATACTACGTGGCGTAAATGAAATTAGCTGAAGATTGGTATCTGTGATGCCAGGGACCTCACGAGAATGCTGAGATGGATCATCTACTCAGCACTTTTGGTTGAAGATTATTGCAAATGCTTCAGCTTTGTGCACTGATGTGCTGGGCTCTTCCACCTTTGAAGACTGGGGTATTTCTAAGGCCTCCCATTCCAGTCATTTAGTCGTTATCTGTTATTTTGACTGACGTGGCAGGAGCTCTAATCTGATCCACTGCCTATAGGATCACTTAGCCTTGTCCATTGCAACCTGCTTCCACTGTTTGTCAAGCAAGGTAGTCTGATGTTATAGTTTTACTAGGAATACACTTCATTTTTAGATATGCTTTGTACTGCTCCAGGAATGTCCTCTAGCACTCCTGCACACTTTATTGTTTCGGAGAATTGCATTTTTCAAGAATCTTTCTTGGGCTGGGAAATTACAAATACCACACTCTTATCCAAAAACTGTATTAGTGTGAAGACAGTATAACAGGCTAGTCAGTTTAACATCAGTGGTGGGAAAACTAGTAGAAATAGCAATCCTGGAAAATACATAGCTCACTTGGACAAGCTTTGATTAATTTAGGAACAACAGCCTGGATTAACTAAATTAACGTTCTTAACTGACCCTTTTGATATGTTGGGTGTGCTGCATATGCGAGATTTGGCAGATGTGGTATATTTAGATTTTCAAAAGGTATTGTAACATACTAGAGCTTGAAATATAGATTAGCAAGAATAAGAATGGGTGACAACATATTAGTATGGATATAAATGCAGGTACTTTCTTAGTTGGCGTTTCTATGATTTTTGTGACCTTGGAACTTCTCAAAACATTTTGTCACCAATAAAGTAGTTTTGTTTACATTGTAATGTGTGAAAGTACAGAGTATGTTTTAAAGCAAGATTCCACATACAGCAATAATAACCAGTTAATCATTTTTAAATGATGTTGGCCAAGGGATGAATATTGGCCACACATTGGGAATATCTCCTCAAACCGTCTTTCAAAACATGTAATGGGATATTTAATGTTCACTGGTGAGACTGGAACTTAACCTCACTTTAAAATCTACCTTCCACTATGCAGCATTTCTTCACTGCTGCAGTGAGGAGTCAGCCTAGATTTGAAGCTTAAGATTTTGGAGTCATCTTGCACCTGCAACCTCAGAAATAACGGCTGTCACTGAGCAACTGATAATCTTTTAATTAAGATATTGATAAGAATAAGCATTTCCCAAATTTTATTTCAGATTCCCAATAAATGTAGTATTTTGCTTTTTATTTAATTTCTTCCCGTACTTTAATAGTATATCCAAGCAATGAAGAATTGTGTGGATTATCACATACCAAAAATTAAAGAAATAGCTAAACACTGGCTATTTACAACAAGTGTTTTAAATCATAGTGGTTTAAAATAGTATTTGCGAAATTTTTATATCTTGAGTTCCCAAGCAAACACCAATGGTCATAGTTGTAAATATGACAGGGCAATAAGTATATTCAGCTGCGTCTAAAACATTATCTACACCACTTTTTCCAGTTTCTATGTTGGTGCTTGGAAGACAAGTAATGTGCATCTGCCACCATTATTTCTACTTCTGTATTACCTGAATCATCTGAATGACCTTGGAAAAGGACAAGAATTGAGGATTGGCATGTAACGCAAAGCGTAAAGATTTGAAGATTAAGCAGCAGCAAGGTCAGGGAGATCAACCATCTTGCATTTTATGGAATCATCCTGTGGTCGTATGTTTTTTCCCATTCCCATTCATTGGCTACCCAGAATGTATACATTCATCCATTTGAGTTTGCTCCACTATATTCCACAGGCTCACCACTCTCTGGATGGAAAAAATTCTCCTTATCTCTAGTCCTAAATGCCTAACCCATATCTTTAGACTGTGACCTCTGGTTCTTGACTCTCTGATCATCAGGAATATCATTTGTTCCTTTATCCTGTCTAACCCAGTTAGAATTTTATCGGTTTCCATGAGATCCACCCTCATTCGCCTAAACTCAAGTGAATATAGACCTTTTTAATACAGTCTTCACTTCATATATTAATCCTTCTACCCCAGGAATCAGTTTGGTAAATCTTTGTTGCACTCCCTCCATTATCGGAACATCCTTCCTCAGATAAGGAAACTAAGCATTAATGACAGCTTATAGTTCTTTTAATTGTTGCATATTGGATTGGCTTTTTGCCTTTAGCTCCATGACACCTTTGTCATTTAATCTCTCTTGCCTCTACCCAATGTCAGATCTTCTTTATTGTTCTCTGCCCACCTTTCAACAGCTTAACTCCATCAAATTTCCAACTTCCTTCAATTCTGAAGAAAATTCACACAGAATTCAACTTAAAACAACCACTCTGTTTCTCCATCCGCAGATGTTGTAAGTTTCTCAAATATTTTCTGTCTTTTATTGCTATTCTTCCATCATCCTTGGTTCCATTCTTACCTATCCACAAATAGGCAGTAGATCTTCTGCTAGTATCATTCCAAATACTGGGAAGGTAGGTAAATTTGTTCCTGAAATTTGCAAAGTCAGCCAGGAGAAGTGAATCCAGTGTGACAAACCAGAAGGGATCCACCCTTCCATCCCCCGTACATCAAACTAAGAACTTTTCAAAGGAGCTGCTCTGCATCCAATCAAGGCTGCTATGCACCCACCCCACCATCCCCGTGTTTATTGTTGATATGTTCACACCTATCGGCAACAAGTGCAAGATGGAGTCATCCTGTTATTGGACAAACAGTGAGAAGGTGAGTTGCAAAGGTGAGCAAGGCTGGAGATACGATGGAAGGGGGGTGTGTGGCATGGTGAGGCTGTGGGAGGAGCCAGACTGTTGGTCCATACCTAGCTGAGGTATTAAGTGGATGGCTACAAGGACAAAAGGGGAGGAAGCACATAGGTGCAAGATGGAGTAGAAGCCACTGGGTGCAAGGGTGGATGGAAGAAACCAGTGAACACAAAAGGAAAGGCGGAGAAACCAGTGGCTTCAAAGGGAGGGTATGGTGGGAAAATGCCAGTGGCTGCAAAGGAGATGAGTGGGAGAAACCAGCTGCTGGAAAGGGGTGGAAAATTGAATGGCTACAAAGGGCAAAAGGAAGGAGGTTGTGATGGGGAGCATCTCAACAAAGAAATGTACAGCTAACTGGGTGCCAGGAAAGCTTGAAGTCACAATTAATAAATTCCTTGAAAGGTAATGTGCATTTTTATGAAGTGTGTGTCAGTTATTGAAGAAAAAAAAACACTTTTCTGGCTAATTTATGGCTGTCGGCATGTGCCAATTTAAATACAAAAACTGTGAAAATTGAGCTTTCCATTTGGATGTGGTTTTGAGTTTGATGGATGGATGATAACTTTTGAACATATTGGTGAATTTTTCCAATTTGAGTCCAAATACCATGTATGTCAGCACAAATACATGATCATACCTCACCTAATGAAGGAGTTTGTGAGAAGGAAAAGGTAGCCTCTTAAAATTAAAACTAGTTCTCAAGAAATCTCAAAAAGAGTCTTTGAAAAGAAAAAAAAGTTGCCCTGACTGACACGGTTTCTTTTCCTGCTTTTGTATTGTTACTGAGTGTCTCCTAACAATCGATCCTTCACTCACTCTTCTTTATCAGTCTGCTATCCTTTGGCACTATCATGTAAACGTACCTGATGACACCCAGAACCGCAAACTCTCTTAAACCCTGTACAGTCTCTAAATTGTCAAGACGTTTTCTCAAACTAAATATTGGGAAACCAGAATCACTGTCTTCAATCTGTTTCCTAGATATCAATTCGATCTTTCTCCCTGAAAAGTGTCTGCAGCAGAACCAGACTTTTTTCAATTTTGGTTTCATATTTGATCTTGAAATACATTTCCAGCCTTATATTTATAAACATTGTTAAGGTCACAAACTTTCTTCTCCATTTGGACTATGTCCACTTCTGGTTGCACTATTCTAAGGTAGGATATTATTAAACTTGAGAGGGTTCGGAAGAGATTTACCAGGATGTTGCCAGGAATGGAGGGCTTGAGTTATAAGGAGGAGTTTGGTAGGCTGGTACTTTTCTCACTGGAGTGGATGAGATTGACGGGTGACCTTATAGAGGTTTGTAAAATCATGATGGGTTTAGATAAGGTGAATGGCAGGTGTCTTTTCCCTTGGGTGGGGATTTCAAGTTAAGGAAGAATATTTTTAAGGTGAGAGGAGAAAGGTTTTAAAACAGACATGAAAGGCAACTTTTTAACACAGAGAGTAGTTTGTGTGTGGAATGAACTTCCAGAAGAAGTGGTGGATGCGGTTACAGTTACGTTGAGAAGACGTTTGGATAAATACATGAATAAGAAATGTTTGGAGGGATATGGGCCAAGCACAGGCAGGTGGGACTAGTTTAGTTTGGGATTATGGTTGATGTGGACTGATTGGACTGAAGGGTCTGTTTCTGTGCTGTATGACTCTATGTTCTATGACTCTATGACATCACGCCATATTGCTTCTGTCTCAACTCATCTGTTGCTGAAACGGACCCATCAATTTGACTATGTTTATGCAATCTGGCGGACCTTATTTGTGCGACCCTATTTAAATTGGAAGTCATCCAAAACTCTGCTGCTGTGACATAAATCATACAAAGTTCCATTGACATTGTCTCTGTGTTCACTGATATACAATGGCTCCAGGTTTTGCACCATTTTAAAACAGTTTGAAGAGATTACAGTGATATTAAAAGTCACAATATATTATCTGTGGAGTAGTCCCAAGTTAATTGAAATGGTCTGCAATGTACCATGAACTGCAAATGCATCATACTCTCCTCAGTGAAGGCTCAAAATTAAGAAATTGCATAGTTAGAACTTCAATGTTATGGCATTTTATAACATACGCACTATTGTGTTGTCATTAAGGCATCTGCTCAAATGGTGCGACCCACCTGTCTAAATTTGTACCATGTTTCATTACTGCACTCTGTCAAAGCTGACATGATCATAAATCATTTTAAGATTCTAATCCCTGTTTTCAGATCCCTTTCCTTACTATCTCTGTCAGGTCCTCCAGCCCCCAACCCATCTCTTCCAATGTCTTAAGGCTCCTGATTTTAATTGCTGCACAATTGGCAATCAAAACTTCAACTAGACAAAGATAGAAATGTCAGTTCAAGCGGAATAGAGCCTCTTCAATTGGTTTCCAATAAATGTTTTGGCATCAGTTCTTTTCTCTATTTTCATCAGACTGATGCTTCAAGAGGCAAAGGCAGACTTGACAGGGTATATGTCCATTTGTTACAGATGACAGCCTCTTTAACCTGCAATAACTGCTGGCATATACTGAAATCACAGAACAGCTCGTTGTGGAGATTCTGTTTGTTGATAATTGCACCCTCTGACACACAATAAGGAGGTAATACAGCTGTTTGTGCACTCTGTTCCTCTGAGGCAGCAAATGCCTTTGGCCTTATTATAAGCTAAAGAAAACAGAAATGTTGAATGAATCACAAAACAAGGGATCTACAAACCACTGCTGATCAGCGTTGGTAGCAGCAACGTGAATATAGGAAATCTGGAACAACCTACTTAGGCAACATTATAAATTATTTCACTGTCTACAAGGACATAGACAATGCTCTGTTTGAGGCCAGCAGCTCCTTTGGCTGCCTCTTGAAGTTTTGTTTATGATCCCAGTTGATACTATTACTGGACAAGTCAGATGCAAGACTGAAACCTGGATTGTTAGAACATAGGTTATTTATTGGTTTTAATGAGGTGAACTTTCGAATGCTGCATTGCAGTTTCAAAAAGAGCCTTCAGAAGGAAAAGAAACGATTAAGTTTCAGCACTGCCTGCCAACGTTTCTCTTCCTGCTTCTGAACCATTACTGTGTGCCCAGTACAATGTGACAAATTTAGCTTTAAAAATAAAATTCAAGTGTATCACACAAAAGAAATGAATAAAATAGAATAGAGCAATTGATTTGCATATAACGCAAATTTAAACATATTGAAGCACATGGTAAACTTCAATCTCATGAATCCCAACATATTCACCAGGGAAAGAATTCCCTTCTCTATCACACACAGGGTTTGACTTCACTACAGCGTCAATTACCCAAGTTTGAGAATCTGATTGCCTCTTCCTTGAATCTTCTTAGACTTTCTCAACGACAAATAATCCTTCAGGGTTTGAACCAAACACTTCTGGTCTGGAACTTTAAACCTAAACTCCTTACACTGAAGAAATATATTTCTTAACAGTTCTGAGCAAACTCCCTTTTTTATGAGCAAGAATTTTACACATTTAACTTAAGCCAAGGCTTCTTCAAACCTGAAACTAAAATGGTTTTCTTCAATCCATGGGTATTTCCCCTCAGCTGAAATGAAAATAATCTCCAATCATTCTACCCAAAGTCTACTGCACAACTGTTTACTCTGTTTGTTCATGAACCATACCTAATGTAAATAAAATCTATTCATCTCCAAGTCGTCTCCCCCTCTCTCTCTTTCTCTCCAAGGCTACAGAAATACTTACAGGTTAATCCTGCAAACTCTTCATACACACTAAACAAACCTACATGCTACTACATCAAAATCCAAACGAAATAAACAATATTAAAATACAAATAAATGACGCAGCTTACATCAATGTGTCTGGCAATATTAATCACTACACTTAAACTCAGGTTGGAAAGCAGTTGGCAATGTCACCCTCTTGCAAGGGTCAGATGCATGGGTCCTGCACTGAAAACGAAGGTGCCTGTTGTAACACTTCTGTCAACACTTTTTTAATTGATCATGCACATCAATTGGTAGAACCGCATCATAAACAATGATGTCCTCAACAGAAGCAATTGGTCCAGCCTTGTATAGGTTCATTTTGAATGTCAGTTGTGCTGGAATGACATTTCTTACATATAAAATTCTTGATAGTCAAAAGTGAAGTTTTATGTGGTGTTCAACTCTGGGAAGTGAGGCTATGCAAATGCTTCAAAGATCAGATAATAAGACTTATATTTTGGGAGCAGAAGGCAGTCCAGAGGGACAGCTGGTGAACTCCAACCAGGAAAGAACCCTATCAGTTTGAAACACGGAGAGACTGGTCAAGAAAAGTGAAGATAATGCACGATTCTGTTTATACCAAAGCTCATTGAAACAAATAGTTTCTGTATTCCAACCCGTCAAAAACTACAACTCAAGATTTTGCCTCTTCAGTCATCAATAATTATGACAATTACTATAATAAAAAAAACTTCCCATGATTTTTGGATATAAAGAATCTGCTATCATCATTATTTGCCATCTGGCCTCTATCTGCTATGTCCTCGGCTCTGGAATGTCCTCCTTAAAACCTCTTCCACCTGTTGCCCCGTTTTTCCTTCATTCAAATGCTTTTAAAAACCTTTTCCTTCAATCAAATTTTGTTTTTTTGCCTTATTAATGCCTGTGTAATATATTGTCAAATTTTGTTTGATGATTCTCCTGTGAAGTGTTTTGGAGACTTTTGCGACAGTGAAAGTGTCACTTAAGGAAATGTAAGTTACTTTTCCTTCCTTTCTTCTGATGATTTTAGGGCATTTCAGTGTTCATTAGGTGTAAGTGCATATAGATATCATAAAATATATTTCACAAGTATAATTGACAGATTCCTGTTTAAACTGTATAATTATGTAAATGATTCTGCGGCTCTGATTTCAATGCTGTTTAAAGAAGAGTGTTTCAAAGGCTAATGACATTTTGTTCGAAGAAAATGACTTTTTTACTTAATAAATTTCAATGAATTTGAAGTTCTAATGAAGAGTTTTCTTAGATTTGAATTTTCACTGTGGAGACGATTGGTACATTTCTAATTCAAGCTACATTATGTTGCAGTCTGTTTCAATTAAGAAGAGACATCTCCACTGAGAGTACAGCAAAATACTTCTTTTAATTTAGGCCCAGTCTGTCACTGTCCAAATGACTCTGAGTATAATTGATGCATCTACAATTGAATATATATATTCAAATGATGATGATAGTCACGCCTATATACATGTGTGAAAATTGAAGAGTGTTACGGAATTCAAGGGAGTAAGAGAGTATTACTTCAGCAGAAAAACAAGCTGGTATGGCAGACTCAACCAGTGTATGTGTAGACACCCAACACCTAAACTAACAAGAGAGATAATACAATATGTACCATTTCTAACATCAGTGTTAACATATTGTTGATAGATGTTGAAGATCATTCACTGTGTGTATGAATGTAGCTGACTTAGAGTCATAGAGTCATACAGCACAGAAACAGACACTTTGGTCCAACTAGTCCATGCTGAACATAATACCACTAAATTAGTCCCACTTGCCTGCTCCTGGCTCATATCCCTCCATACCATTCCTATTCATGTACTTATCTAAATGCCTTTTAAACATTGTAATTGTATCCACATCCACCACTTCTTCTAGAAGTTCATTCCACACATGAACCACCCTCTGTGTAAAAAATTTGCTCCTCATGACTTTTTTAAACCTTCTCCTCTCACCTTAAAAATGTGCTCCCTAGTCTTGAAATCCCCCATCCTCGGGAAAGGATAATTACCATTAACTTGATCTATATCTCTCATTATTTTATAAACTTCTAAAAGGTCATCTCTCAACCTCCAATGTTCCAGCGAACAAAGTTCCAGCCTATCGTGCCTTTCTTTATAACTTAAACCTTCCAAACCAGGAAACATCTTGGTAATTCTCTTCTGAACCCTCTCCAGCTTAATTATATCCAATCATCTAACTGAGAAACCAGAACTGGACACACTATTCCAGAAGAAGCCTCATCAATGTCCTCCATAACCTCAACATGACTTCCTAATTCCTATACTCAAAGGACTCAGCAATGAAGGCAAGTGTGTCAAATGCCCTTTTAACCACTCTGTCTATATGTGACTTCAAAGAATTATGTACCTGCACCCCTTGGTCCCTCTGTTCTACAGGTTCTACTATCAATTGTATAAGCCCTACCCTTGTTTGTTGTACCAAAGTGCAATACCTCGCATTTATCCACTTAGACAGGGCCTGCCAAAGGTGCTATGATTGAACTTAAAGACCTGTGATTGGGAACAAAAATTTTACCTAATGTTCCAGTTCTTGATCATAATCTGCTAATCCCTGCTAGACAATATTTAAATGTCAACTGATGACAACGTGTTGTTTTCTTTCAGAATCAAACAGACGTTGACATGGTCCTGTGGAAGAATGTTCTGGTCATATTCTAAATGCCAGCACACCCATGGAATTAGCACCAACTTGTGGCACACATTCAACAGAATCCAATGCTAATGCACATAAAACCAACACCGATGGGACTAGTGCTGTTTCATTAACCTTCCATCTATATATAATTCCAAAGTTCGAATAATCACTGATGATTACATAATGTTCTGGTCTATTTTCAATTCCTTAATTATTGAAGCAGTCTGTGGCTACATTCAGAAACCAAGTGGTAAGTGATGAGTAACCTGTGTTGTACAAAGATCAAGCAATGACTACCTTGAAACCAATCGAGTGATCACAACTACTTAACCAGCATCAAATTTCTTACCATCAATACAACTACTGCTGCTATTAGAGCCAATGAGAACTGTGCATCATTGGCCAATCTTCTGAACCTTTTTCACTGTCAAGGTGTTAAGCAACAACACGGGATGTTGGAATGAAGATATACAGCAGCCTTTGTTTGGATAAAGTCATTTGATGATGGAGCCATTGGGCTTTTGTTATTGACCTTTTTTCTAATTAAAATGTTAATTGTACAAATGAAATGAATATAAAGTATGATAATGCAATCTATTTGCATGTAAACCAAGCTTAAATATATCGAAACACATGGTAAACTACAATCTCATGAATCCCAACATGTTCACCAGGGAAAGAATTCCCTTCTCCGTCACACACAGGGTTTGACTTCACTGCAGTGTCATTTACCTAAGTTTGAGAATCTGATTGCCTCTTCGTTGAATCTTCTTAAATTGAGTTCAGACTTTCTCAATGACAAATAATCCTTCAGGATTTTAACCAAACACTTCTGGTCTGAATATTTAAACCTAAACTCCTTACAGTGAAGAAATCCATTTCTTAACATTTCTAAGCAAATTCCCTTCTTTATGAGCAAGCATTTGCACATCAAGCTTTAGCCAAGGCTTCTTCAAACCTGAAATTAAAATAGCTTTGTTCAATCCATGGATATTTCCCCTTAGCTGAAATGAAAATAATCTCCAAATCCTTCTATCCAAAGTCTACTGCACAACTGTTTACTCTGTTTGTTCATGAACCATACCTAATGTAAATAAAACTGATTCCTCTCCAGGACCTCTCTCTCTCTCTCTCTCTCTCTCTCTCTATCTTACATGCTGTGTTTTAAAATAGATTACAAAGGCTACAGAAATACTTACAAGTTAATCATGCAAACTCTTCATACACCCAAAACAAACCTACATGCCACTAGATCAGAACCAAACTAAAATAAACAATATTAAAATACAAATAAATCACACAGCTTACATCAATGTGTCTGGCAATATTAACTGGGGATGTCACAGGAGGAATGACACTTGACATCTTTGCCTTGGGAGCTTATAGCCCAATGGCCTCAATACTGACTTCCCCAGCTTCAAAATCCCTCCACCCCCAGCCTTATTCCATATCCAGCCCTCTGCCTCCTCCTCACTTCCATGAACTGATCTAACCTGTCCATCTTCCTACTCACGTATCTGCTCCACCCTTCCTATGGACCCATCACAATCACCCCCTACCTGCATTAATTTATCACCATCTCTCCTACTCTTACCCCAGCCCCAACACCTATCCTCTATTTATTTCTGGGATCCCCTCCCCTTCCCCAGTCCTGACGGCCCGCAACATTGACTTTCCTGCTCCTCTGATGCTGCCTGACCTGCTGTGTTCCTCCAGCTCCACACTGTGTTGACTCTGATGCCAGCATCTGCAGTCTTTGCTATCTCTATACAAAATTCTAGATTGTCAAAAGCAGAGTTTTATGTGGAGTTATGCTCTGGGAGGTGAGACTATGGTACACTTGCAAATGTTTCATAGACCAGATGATAAGATTTATATTTTAGGAGAAGAAGGCAGCCTACAGGGACAGCTGGTGAAATCCAACCAGGAAAGAACCCTATCAGTTCGAAACACAGAGAGACTGCTCAAGAAATGGCAGATAATGGATGATTCTGTTTATACCAGAGCTCATTAAAACAAATAGTCTCCTTTCTGCTGGTGATTTTAGGGCAATGAAGTTCTTGATCATAATCTGCTGAATCCTGCTGGACAATATTTAGATGTTAACTAATGACAACATGATGTTATCTTTCATAATCGTCCAGACCTTGACATGGTCCTGTGGGGGAATGTTCTGGTCATATTCTAAATGCCAGCACACCCATGGAATTAGCATCAACTTGTAGCACACATTTAACAGAATCCAACGCCAATGCATATAGACCCAGCACCTATGGAACTAGTGCTGTTTCATTAACCTTCCATCTATATATAATTCCAAAGTGAGAATAATCGCTGATGATTACATAGTGTTCTGGTCTATTTTCAATTCCTTAATCATTGAAGCAGTCTGTGGCTACATTCAGAAACCAAGTGATAAGTGATGAGTAACCTGTGCCATACAAAGGTCAAGCAATGACTACCTTGAAACCTATAGAGTGATCACAACTACTTTACCAGCATCAAATTTCCTACCATCAATACAAATATTGCTGCTATTAGAGCCAATGAGAACTGTGAGTCATTAGCTAATCTTCCAAATCCCTTTCACTGTCAAGGTGTTAAGCAACAACACAGGATGTTGGAATGAAAATATACAGCAGCCTTTGTTTGGATAGAGTCATTTGATGATAGAGCCATCGTATTTTTTGTATTAACCTATTTTGCCTAATTAATCTGTTCAGAGCTGTTATTGCACACATCTAGAACAGGTGGGACTTGAACAAAGGCCTCCCAGTCCAGGGGTAGGGACATTACAATTGCATCACAAGAGGGCCATTGTGCTAACTGCATTTAAAATCATCTAGATACTCTTTGCAGACAGAGTGAAGTAGAACGAACCCTGAAGAGGCCAATATCAACCATAATCACAGCAATCCTTTTTAAGAGAAAAAAGATATTGTATCAGAAGTGCTTTTATGGAATGATGCATTACCTGACAAAATGCAATGGATAAACTGGGAGAATTAAATCACGTTCTCACAGGAATAGGGATGTGAGGAAGTGTGTTCAGGTTAGCTGTTTGGTCTGACTTGTTCTTAAATACTCAGAGCATCTAAACACTATCATCGGTTGCATTTACAATTCCTCTAGCTGGCAGTGCAATCAGTCACCTTCAAATTTGATCTAATCAGCATGCATCACTGAAAACAAAGTACAAAGGCCAACTGCAGTCAGGTACTCCAATTTACAGAGACTTATGTAATAAATATGATTGGATGAGTAATTGAGACTTTGAATTATTAAGCCATGAATTTCCCTTATCTTGACAATGGTATAGTCAGTTAGCAAACTGTTTTAAAAAGGTTTCTCCATGGCTGAATCAAACTATTTCTCTCAGAGATTTGACTATGTAATGTACTTATTGCCCCACGTTTCTCTCCTGAATCACTTGTTTTGGAGTATAGTTTCACAGGCACAGAAAGGAAGAGTAAAGAGCTGATTTTGTGATCCTGACTCTACTTGGGTGGGATGTAAAAGTTTTAAAAATCTTATACCATTTTTAATGGAGGTAGGATGTGTGTGGGCAAACCAAGCCACTTTTGGGAACCATGTTGTTTGTAGTTAATGAAGATGTGTGCCTTAGCTTTACTCTCCAATTTCAGTTCACCTCTGGAAGGCTATATTTCTCTAGCTTTAGGAAATCTGGCAGCTAAAAGATGGCAAAAAAACTTCAGTGTGGATGAATTAAGAGACTTTTCAGCACCTCTGCACTTCAGATGGAGCAGGAGTGCTTTCCATTCATTCCCCCCCACCACTACGCCTAATCTGCTTATTTATGCAGTTTGTGATGGGATAGCCTCCACTCTGATATCACTGATCCCTCACAGCACTCAAAGCCGCCTTTGCACTTGAGTAATGGCCTTCCCCGTGACCACCAACATCTCATCTCTGGCCCAATCTGTCTCTGTTCCTGTAAGGTTTTCTCTCGATCTTAGTCATCACTCTCTACCCATTCTCTGCACGAGGAGCCCAAAGTGACTGAACCTTGAGTTGCAACTTCTGCTTCAGTGATTTCCCACCTGAGAGAAAGCCACCTCTTCAATCAGATGTGTTTCTGCATGGAGACTCAGTGTAAAATTAATTACACACACTTTGGAGTTACACTGTTCTGGGAGACCAGATTTCTAATCTTTCCAACCAGAGCTCCTCTACACAAAATGGAAATACTGCCCCACTAAACAGTAGAGTCGTCGGGATATCATTGTCATTCAGAACCATAGCTTTACAGCAGAAATGGTGTATTGAAGCTCTAAATGAAAGTGGGTTCGAGTCCCATCCCAAAGATTTGCGTGTGTAATCTAGGCTGACTCATTTGTGCGGGAGTGCTGCATTGTCAAAAATATAGCTTTTTGAATCTTCGCTGGGTTATATAATTGGATTATATAAAAGGACATTGTTCAGACCATCTCACCTGTGTGGACACCTTAAGTGAGTGCACAAATCACCTACATTTTAAATATATATCCAATTTCTTTTGTAAATTACTTCAGTACCTTTCTCAATCTGCGCGTTCATGAAAAGTCACAACAACTCTCTTCATGAATACTCTCCTCATCTCCCCTCTGTTTTTTTTTGCTAGTTATCTTAAATCCACTTCCTCTGGTTACCAATCCTCCTACTAGTGAAACTGAACAATTATACAATTTAGTTTTGAACAGCTCTGATTAAATCACACTTTAACCTTCTTTCCTCTAAGGAGTTTATTTGCATCTTTCGGAAACATTTCAACAAATTTTCAAAGATGCCCACTTCAAAATAAAAGGGAATATCTTGGAAACCAAGAAAGGGAAGGTTTAAAAACATGTTAGACGTCAAAATGTCAGTGTAGTGTCTGGTTAACACAGTGTTAAAACTGCTCATTTCTGAGTTTGTTTACGATAACATAAAATTCTGTTCACTCTCAGCATCACTGTGTATGTGAGCTGAAAACATACAAACACACGGGAGGCCGGAATCTCAAGGGTCTGCTGACATTCTAAGCTAATTAGTTTCATCTGTGATCCAACCTTAAGGCATTTTGTTAAATTGTTTGTGTTAAATCCTCCAATAATAAAGCACCCATGTCGGTCTAAAGCTCAAACTGCAATCAAGCTCAGTGGTCACTTACTTCAAAACAAAATCCCAACCGTCACTCTCTCCTGACACTCAACAGGCGTCATTACCATCTCCTGCCATTGTTATCCAAGTTCTGGGCTTTAGAAAGGCCAGTCAGACAGCCTACCCTCAGGGTTCTATCCAGGACAGCCAATTCTGCTACTCAATTAGAATTTGTAATTCCTCCATTTCAGTTTTGGAAATAGTAGCAGTTTTTTTGTATGAAGTCCTGCTTTGACTAATAGCAATAGGGCCAACATTTTTCAAATAAGATTACTGATGCAAAGTGACATTCTGCCTGATTTCCAATCTAATGTACTTAAAATCCCCATAGCCTGACTTCCAATTTGAATTCTGCTTTGAGCCCATTTATGACAATGTTTTCAAATTCACTGCTCCCTTCCTAAAAACAAACATCTATGACAATCATAAAGATGCCTGAAAGCAGCCCACCCCCCACCTTATGGAGACAGTAAAACATAGCAGGGTCTATTTTTAACTGAAGAAAGCCCAATTTTAATAAAATTGACCTTACTGAAAAGTACCAAGAGGCACTATTTACCACTATATAAAGTTGCTATAGTCCCATTTAAAGAGAGATGATTGGTGGTGGTTTAAGATGAGAGTCACTATACCTTAGGTGAGGGGAGAGGATGAGGAGAAAAGTTCTTCATGGTAAATTCACCAGAGCAGGAATTGAACCCATGCTGTTTGCATCACTCTGTATCAGAAACCAGCCATCCAGACAACTGAGCCAACATCCTACTCCCCCCCATTTAGGCCATATATGTATTTATTTAACTTCCAGAGTGTCCTCACACCATTCAGTGCTTTTTTTAGAAGACAAAGAAGGAGTGCCATCTTGAGCAATGTCCCTGCAGAAATGCACACTTAATATTGATCGATCTACATTTTCAAGAACTTGTTACTAACAAAACCAAGAAAATCTTCAAAATTGCTTCTCCTGCTATTGGTGTATCTACTCTTATAGAATGCCCCCCCCAGTTTTTCTTTAAAACCTTGTGCCACTTGCCTTAGCTTTATAAATCCCACCAGAAGGCACTTTCTCCATGAATATTCATCTTCATTGTGATAAGGCGATCGACCCAATCGAGTACATCTGTGTACACTCCAAATTGTCTCCGACTTTGTAATTCTTGTGGTTTGGAATGTTTTATTAACTTGTCTTGCAGTTTTCTCATGGCCACTAACACTTCCCAGTCTCATTGGTTTCGGTTCTTAGCTCCTCATTTGGACTATGTTTCTTTTCCTTTTTAAGCTATGCCCTCTATCTTGACTTCATCAATTTCTGACCGCCTACTTCTACTAATAGATTTCTTTTCAGTGGTTTATGATCTTTTTCCTGGGGCCATGTTCATTCCCAGACTTACACTGCATTTTCTTGCCTTCCATTTTTGTACTTCATGTTCCAATGCATTGGCCTTATGTCCTGCCCCTCATCCTACACAATCATTCAGATATTATCTTTTCAGTGGCCTTCCCTACTCAACTTATAATAGTGACATTTCTCTATTGATTAACCCCTTATAACTACTTTTTCAGACTTTGGAAATCACTACGGGTCTTTCTATCACGGTCTTAATTGGGTCCTGGCCCATTACCTTCCCACCTGATTAAATGCTCACTTTTAATTGCAGTACAACAGCAACAGCAAGAACAATACATTATCTTGCTGCTGTCCCCAATATGTGAAAGGTGTGAAATAGCAACTGTAAAGGTATCCATCTTTTCTACTCATTTGAAGTTGATATCTTCAGAGGATGAAGAGAAATTGGCAGTTTTGGGTGAACTTCTCCTTTAAAGGTTCGACGATTTCTCTGTTGACATTGCTTCTGATCACATACCTTTCTTTAAATGGACGCTTTCAAAATAGGACAAAGATGCTCCTTTGAAAGCTAAAAATGGGGATCAACAACAATAGAGACAGGAAAAAGAAATGATTTCCATGGTGATCAGTCCACCATAATTACATGGGGGAACATTTTAATTCAATACCTATCTGGATTCTCTACAGTGAGTAAGGGTATGAGTGAGAAGGATAGAAAGAGAAAGACAGAGTAAGAAAGAGAGAGCAAGGAAGTCAGACAGTAAAGAAGAGAAGTGAACAGAGGAAATAAGGAGAAGGAAGTAATATAGTTTAGACCAATAGAGGACTACGTCCAGGAGAAACTAAAATATGTTTGATCAGAAATATGGAGGATGAAGTATGAGAATGAACAGCGAGGGATGAGATGCTCTGGTTAGACAATTCACGGGATGGTGACATGGTGGTAGGGTGTTTGATTAAATCACACTTCACTCAGGGGCTAAAAGGAGAATGCAAGGGAGGAATTGCTTTCCTTTATTAAAGAACCAAACTATTAAGGGAATAAGAGAAGATGAGAATAATAAAATGGAATGAAATTGATTGAGTGTGAGTGCTAAAATGAAATAAGCAGGTTACAAATAAAATTGACCTATGAGACACAGAAACCCAAAAAATGATGGAGAGGTACAGAACTTGTGAGAGAGAGAGAGTCAGAAGTACAGTTTAAGACAAATTTCCTGAAATTTCTGAGGGATTCTTCCTATATCCTATCCTAACTCTAGCTATATGCCATGTCTTCACAAATTTCAGGTATTTCCTGCTTTTGTTGTCTACCCATTTGAAAGCAGACCAGAGGAATGTGCAGTAGGTAAGGATCACTGTGAAGCAGAATTAGAGGAATGTGAAACAGGTCAGGATTATTGTAAAACATTCAGGGAGTACGTGAGGCAGGTCAGACTGAGAGGAATTTGAAGTAGGTCAGTAAAACTGTAAAGCAGTCTGGGAGGTGTGTGAAGCAGGTCAGTATGAAACTTGAAATCATAGAGTCATAGAGATGTACAACACAGAAAAATGCCCTTTGGCCCATTGATTCAAACACAATCACCTAACTATTCTCATCCCATTTTCCAGCACTTGGCCCATAGCCTTGTATTTCTTGGTATTGCAAGCACACATCTAAATATTCCTTAAACGTGATGAGAGTTTCTATCTCTGCAACCCTAGAGGCAGTGGATTCCGGATTCCCACTACTTCTGAGTGAAAAATGTTTCCGCACATTTAAACCTCTAAACCTTTCCCTCTAAACCTCCTGTCCTTTACCTTAAATCTACGCCCACTGGTGATTGATCCCTCCTGCAAAGGGAAAAGATCCTTCCTGTCCACCCTGTCTATGCCCCTCATAATTTTATATATGTTAATCATGCTCCCCCTCAGTCTCCTCTGTCTCAAGGAAAACAAACCCTGTCTTTTCTGAAGAAGGGTCCAGACCCGAAAATGTCAGCTTTCCTGCTCCTCTGATGCTGCCTGGCCTGTTGTGTTCCTCCAGCTCCACACCTTGTTATCTCAGACTCCAGCATCGGCAGTTCCTATTATCCCTGTCCATAAAATCTCTTTTCACAACTAAAATTCTTCAGCCCAGGCAACATCCTGGCCAATCTCCTCTGCACCTTCTTCAGTACAATCAGTTGTTCAATATAAAGAGAATTGCATAGAACTTCAAAATGACATAACAAGTTCGACTGAATAGACAGACAAGTGACAGACACAATTTAATGCATAGAAGAGGAAGAACACAGAGATACAATAAAAATTAAAGGAGACAAATCTAAAAAGGGGGTGCGGGAGCAGATACACCTAAGTGAATAATAAAACAAGGATGTGCAAATGCTGGAGATCTAACATAAAAACAGAAAGTGCTGGAGAAATTCAGCAGGTCTGGTAACATCTGAAGAGAAAATTGTTTTGAATCCAGTGACTGTCCGTCAGAACTGAACTTTTTTTGTAGACCTAAATGAATGTGTGCATAAACCAGCGAAGGTGACATGATGTATTGAATCGTTGGCTGACAAAGCATTCAATATCCTATTTCAATAATATATTCATTCATTATGGAGGCATAGAATTAAAGGAAGAATGTTACATTAAACTTGTATAAAATAGTGGTTTGCCCTGAACTGGAATAGAACATCCAGTCCTGGGTGTGATACTTTATGAAGGATTTGAAGGCATTTGATGGTATCAGAAGATTCATGAGAATGGTTTAAAATGGGAGGAACATCCGTTTGATAGAAGATTAGAGGAGGTGGGATTGTTTTCCTTGGCGAAGAGAAATTTGAGACAGTGATTTGATAAAGAGGTCACGAGAAAGTAGGTAGGGAAAAACTGTTCCCTTTGGTGGAAGGATCAAGAATCACAGCACCCAGATTGATGAATTTAGCAAAAGAAACAAGGGAGACATGGGGAGAAACTTTTTTAAGCAGAGAGCACATTTCCTGAGAGTGAACAGTGAATAGATGTTACTGAATCCACAGGGATAGATCTGGATCTAATCACTTTGATCAAAGACAAGTAAAGGTTTGTTTTTTAAGATTTTGTCAATTCAAATTCTTGCATGAAAAGCTTGGTGATGGGTTTGGACAACATCCAAAATTCCCCTCCTAATCGGTGCCTGAACCAAAGGAATTTGATTCCTTCCTACTTCTGCAGCAAACCTTGCTGTGGTCTATAATGGAGAAATAGGGGAGCTCAGTCTATAATTGAATCATGCCTGATAGATCTTTAGCACCAATCTGAGTGAGAAAGTAAGACAGAGAAAGGGCACAGAAACAGTGATGGAGAATGTGAACAAGAGCAAGAGCAGATAGAAACATATAAAAAGAACAGATTAAAAGGAAAGTGGGTGACAATTTGTGTGAGACAACAAGAGAGACAGAGAATGAGTGAGAGATAGTGAATGAAGGATAGAATGTAAAAATGAAGAACTGTAGGAAAGGGAGAATAAAAGTTAGATTAAACAATCACAGTATTGCAGCACCATTCATGCCAGTCAAATATTTATCCTCAATATAAAGCAATAATGAATGTTAATCAGTGTGAGAATGTTAAAGGTGCAGAACTAGCCTGGCTAATGAAAAGAAAACAGGTAAAAAACGTGATGACCTCTGCTAGGCCGTGAAATATCATTCAAAATGACCACATCATTCATTTGTAGGTCAGGAATGGCTGAGTGTGAAAGGATGATGGAGCACCTGGTAAGTCAACCACAGTCCTCCCATTCAAAGATGAACTTGGAAAAGACCAGTTCTGAAGAAGGGCTGGATCTGAAACATTAACTCTACTTTCTCCCCACAGGTTGTTTCTCCAGCCATTTTTGTTCATGTTTGAAAGGACTAAAATATGCACTTTTCCCCAAAATCTAGATGACTTGACTGCTGAACCATTCTGATTAAAATTGTACTTTGACGTCTTTTATTGTTCATTCTCAAAATGTTAGTGTCACTGGCAGGACCAGCATTTATTTTTCACTCTTTATTTTAAGGTTATGGCTCTAGTGATTTTATGCAATAGGGAAGCTGGTTAGACCACATCAAAAGCAGTTAAGAGTTCTTTTCAGTCAGAAGCCACATGTATAGGCCAAACTAGGTAGGGAAGGCAGATTTCGTTTCCTAAAGGACATTCGGGAACTTGTTGGGGATTTATGACAATCTGGCAGCTTTATTGTTCATTTTATAGGTGCCACCTTTTCTTTCTAGATTTTTAAGACTGAATTCAGACAGTCTAGCTGGCATTCAGGGATTTGAATTTTTATTCTCTGGATTATTTGTTAAAGATTCTGAATTACTAGCACTTAACATAATACATGTGCATTTGAGTTCTGTTCTTAAAATTGTACATTCAAGATATGAAAGTTAATGGAAATGTATACTTTGCTTTTGAAACATAAGACTTAGGAATAAGCCATTTGGCCCTTCAAGCCTTCCCCATCATTCAATAAGATCATGGCTGATCTGATTGTGGTCTAATCTCCACTTTCCTGTTAAATCCCATAATCCTTGATTCCCTTGTCTAACACAATCTATCTAATTAAACCTTGAATAAATTTAATGAACTTAGCCTTCAATACCTTTTCAGAATGAGAATTTCATGTTCTAATACCTCCTCTGAGATTTGTTTTCTTCATCTGTTTTTTTATAGGGAGACCTGTTATTCTTGAGCTTTGCCCTTGGTTTAGTTTTCCCCACCAGAGGAAACATCCTCTGGGGTTACATTCAGTCAGATCACTAATGGGAACAGGCATAACCTACGGGTATAGGCCCAACCGACTCAACCTTCCTTCATAACACAAGATCTTCATTCCAGAGAAGAATCAATTGCACCTTCTCTAAAATGCTTCTAAAGCAGTTTTATCTTCTTTCCAATAAGGAAACCAAATCTATACATAGCACTCACCAATGTCCTGCACATTTGCAATAAAATATCCCTTAAAATATCTAAATCTTCCTGGCTTTTCTGTTGCATTTCCATTACAATAAATGGCACACATGGCATAAATGTTCTTTCCTAATTACTTCAGGTACCTGCACAGTAATTTTCTGTGATTCATGCACCAGCATACCCAGATTCCTCTACACCATTGAGTCCTGCAATCTCTCTTTATTTAAATGAATTTCTGTTCCTGGTGAAAAAATGGATGTGTTCTCACTTACCATTGTTGTACTCCGTCTGCCAATTTTTTGCCCATTCATTTAACGTAACTATGTCCCCTTGCAGGCTCTTTCCTTCTTCTGACAACCTACTTACACATTTTGTTGTCATTGGCAAATTTAGCTACCTTATATTTGGTCCGCCCATAAAAGTCATTCATATAAATTACAAATAGTTGAGGAACAAGCACTGACCCCCCGGCACTCCACTAGTGATGCCTTACCAACCCAAAAATCACTCATACATCCCTACTCTCTGCTTCCTATTATCTAACCAATGGTCTATCCATGCTGATATCTTATCCCCTACACCATGTGTCCTTACCTTGTGAAGCAACATTTTATGTGGCACTTTATCAAATGCCTTTTGGAAATGCAAGTAAACCACATTGACTGGTTTCCCTTTATTCATCAAGAATGTTACTTTGTCACAAAACTAATAAATCAGTTTACTCATTTTTCCTTTCATAAAACAATATTGATTTTGCCTAACCAAATTTGACTCTCTCAGAATCCTGCTTTAGCCTCCTTAAAAATGGTGCTTAGGGCCTTCCCTAAGACAGATATAACATAGTGTGGAGCTGGAGGAGCACAGCGGGTCAGGCAGCATCAGAGAAATAGGAACGTTGACATTTTGGGTCAGGATCCTTCTCCAGAAAGGGGGAGGGGGAAGGGAGCTCTGAAATAAATAGAGAGAGGGGTGGGGCTGGGGAAGGTAGGTGGGATGGTGATAGGTGAGTGCAGGTACGAGGTGGTGGGGATTGGTCAGTCAGGTGGGAGGAGTGGATGATAATTTAACTGGTCTACAGTTTCTAGCTGTCTGCCTCCAGCCTTTCTTAAATGAAGATTTTACATTCTCTATTTTTTGATTCGCTGGGACGCTTCCAGTTTAAAAGTAGGTTTAGAAGATTGTAACCAATGCATCTACTTTCTGTGCTTCCAAAGATTCTAGATTGCAGGTGCTCTAGTCCTTGTTGCCATTATGCTAAATAATTTTTTTTAGCATTTTTCCCCCGGTGATGGTGATTGTTTTAGGTAATTCCCTCCCTAATATCTCTTGTTCTATATGTGATGTTTCCATGTAAATACTTGGACGATGCAAGGTGAAATAGATGGACTTCACTCTTCTTTTTATGGTAATTTCCATGATTCCTCTGCTACATCACTTGCACTGCAGCTGCTGATTCAAGCTGATAACCTATTAAACTTGATCCGAAACAGAGAAAGAAGTGCCCTTAATGAAGATGCACAGACAAACAGGGTTTAGGTTTAGTTGTGGAAAGCAGCAAGATTCAGGGCTCAGTACGAGTGACCAATGGGAATCAAGATTCAGTATGGGCCATCAGTGGGGGCCAGGGTTCAGTGTGAGCAACCAATGGACATTAAGGATTAGTATGGGAAACTAATGGGAGTTAGGGATTACAATGGATGCCAATGGAAATCAGAGCACTATAGCGACATCCAGTGATCATCAGGCCTTTAGCCTAGGTGGCTAGCTTAGGAAAGATATGATGTTCTCAGGGTTTTTGGTCTGACAGCATGAGTAAAGGCTTTGGATCAAAAATTTCAGCAGGATTCATTGCTATGGATCAGAAATCTTACTGTCTATGCTTGTTGGCTTCTACATTTACTGACTAGAAACTTGAATTAATTGAAGTGAATTAACAATTAAGCTTTAGCAAGTGTAGGGAACTTTTTCCATTTCCCACTTTGTGGGAAAAATTGGGTGAATCCTATTCGATCAAAAGTATAGGAAAGCCCCAGTGTTGGTACATCAGTGATCATATATCTTCAGTGCAACTGCTGTCTGCGAATCAATGATAACGCTAACTGGTTACTTATTTAGTTAAAAACAGAAAATGTTGGAAATATTTGGCAGGTCTGGCAGCAATCATACTTTTTTTAACCCAACCTTTTGCTTCTTTACTTTATCATCTTTACTTTACTTTATCATTGCAATATAGTTTTCCTTGTATTTAATCTGCTTTGTCTTTCAACCCATCACATAGTTTCCCTTTCAATCATGCCACACTAACATCCCCCATTCCCACTAGCTCCCTGCCACCTTTGTCTGCTTTCAAACTTCCTTAAAACAGAGATGAAGAAGAATTTCTTCTCTTAGAGTATAATTCTTTGCCACAGAGGGCTGTCGTGGCTGGGTCATTAAATATATTCAAAGTTGAGATAGACAGATTTTTAATCCATAAGGGAAACAAGGTTTATGGAGAAAACGCAGTAAAGTGGTCTTGAGGATAATCAGATCAGCCATGATCTTGTAGAATAGTGGAGCAGATTCAATGGGCTGAACGGCCTACTTCTGTTTCTATTTCATATGGTCTTATATCTCTGAAGAGTCATATTGGACTTGAAACATGAACTCTTTCTGTCTCCATGGATGCTGCCAGACCTTCTGAGTTTCTCCAGCACTTTCCATTTTTATTAAATCTCTTCAGTTCTGATGGAAGGTTATTGACATGAAATATTTATACTGTTTCAATTTTCAACAATGCTGCCAGGCCTGCTGAATATTTCCAGAATTTTCTGTTTTTGTTTCAGATTTTCAGCATCAAGAGTATATTGCATTTTTTAATGACTGGTCCTTTATTTATTCATTGATTTACCTTGACTCAGCTCCTGCAGTGAACTTCACAATTGCCGATTCCTAGTATGTGTTGCATCCACTTTCTAAGCAATAAATTAGCAAACCTTGCTCAGCACTACTAAAACAAGCAGCACTGTTGGTGTACTATCCATGTGTTGACAGAGAGGATGGATTCTGTCTTTTCATATCAGCCTTGAATTCCTACGACAGATCAGGAGCTGAGGACTAAAATGTAGCATTCCTACTAAAACATTACTGCAAATGAGGCCTTTATGGCATGCAGTTGTCAAAACATTCAACAAATTCATTTCACTTAAACCAACAAATCTGATGATAGCCCTTCAAATGAGAGACAGAAAGATAGGAGAGGAAGTTTCTTCAGTTACAGGTTCTTTTTGGTGGAGGGATTGAAATAAAAGAACAAAATTTGACCCAGTTATCAGTGGTCTTGAATTCAAACAGGAGCCATTTCATCTTCCTCCTGAAGGACAGGTAGAGAGTGGACAGATCTGTGCTGGAGTTGACCAGAGACAGTTTGCAAAGGAATAGTGTCAGAGGAATCTAGGATAAAGGGTAAAAAGAGAGAAAATAAAAAGAGAGAAAATGAGAAAGCAGATCAGGACAAGTTAAGTGAGACAATATGATTTTCTTTCATTTACTTTTAATTTTACTGAAGCTTTACTCTTTTTTTCTGATATTTTATGTTCTGAAGCTGAAATGCAGATTCACAGGGACTAGTAGCCTTCCACAACCTCCCTTATCAGGCCAAATGATTGTTGAGAGTGTAATTATGGTATGTTCTTGTACTTTGCAGACTACATACACATATATAAGGACACATAAACATATGTGCACACCCATGTGATGACACACACGTACATAACTCGAAATAACTGTGCTGACTTTTTAAAATTAATTCCTTTTGCTCCAGCTGCTGATTCAGATGAGACCAGATAACGACAATGAGCTGATTGAAAGCTCAGAGATTCAACTGTAGTCACAGCCCCAGGGCACCTCAACCAGAAATATTTCAATTAGCTACAACAGCACAGAGGAGGAAGATAAACACTGATGGGACACTGATCTAATTTTGAAACACGTAAATCAAAATAACTGCAACAAAAACTTCCATTTAAATAGCACCCATAATGTAATAAAGTTATTCACAGGAGCATTTTAAGCAGGGGATTACATACAGCTTATCACTTTTAATTGTGTTATGAAATAATGAAAGAAAATCATTTCATTAAAATCTCCTAACTTAATCCTTAACATTTGGCATAATCTCTGCAAGCATGCTAGGAGAAACTAAGTGAATGACAGATGAGCGATGACCTATTGGAGTAACAGTACACGTTCAAGAGGCTGAATGGCATACTCCACTTCCTATGAATTTAAAGGAGTGTTACTTGATTCATAACTCAACATGGAGTTAGGTGGTCTACAAGGATGTGTGTCAATTCCTACTGGTCTTTGGTGAGGTGCATTTCTCTCTTTTTCCTTGTAACCCTAGCTGATGGTTGTTCTATCTCTTGTGTATTGTGCAGCTGATTTACACCCTAAATGTTAGCCAGTCCTTTCTCTTTTGTTAAAATTAATTTAGCAGGCATCGCTGGCATTTCCTGCTTAATCCTTATTCCTCGTGTTCTTGAACCACTGTAGCCCTTATTTAAAAATGCTCTCAGGTGCTGTCAGGTGCAACAGAGAAGATCACTGCTTGTAGTTGGAGTAACATGACTGCTTATCAGCTATTTACCAAGTCTGCCTAATGTCCTGGCCTTGCTGCATGCATGCATGGACTGCTACTTTATCTTCAGAATTTCACATAGAGCTGAACACTATGCAATCATCAGTGAACAATATAACATCTGATTTTTGTAATGGATTAGTGAGTGTTTCCTGCAATTTCTTTTATTATACCAGCGAGGAAGATGACTCAGGGGCCTTTATAAGCAGCTAGAGTGGAATCTGTTATACAAGGTATTAACAGTGCTGGTCGACTTTATTTCAAGGGAGTTTTGGGAAGGAATTTGCTGTTCCCTAAATTAAGAAGGAGGAAGTAAAAGGCAGGAACTCTGTGATTTAAAAAACACACTAGGGCTCTTAGAAGTTTCAGGCAAATGGGTCTCCTCATTCATACACTGAGGAAATTTTCTACATAATTTGATTGTCTTGCCTGAAAAATTAATTTCCATGAATTCCATGACACCTGTCAACATCCAGTATCCTTGGCCAAAGTCCAAGCTACAAGGTGCAAAGATTTCATTGTTTGATTTAATTTCTTTGGCTCTTGTCTATGCTTTCCTTCTGAACCTTTAATACAGGAGGAAGGTGTCTTCATAGATATATATTTTGGAAGAGGTGTTTTAATACTCAGGAAACTCATTGCTCACCTCCTGGCATCTCTGTCAGTTCGTTGAGTGGTGGAACATTATCCAAAGTGTTGGCGTACCTCTTTGCAGCCTGACGCTGGGCATAGCGTGCTTCAATCTCCTTCTTTGTTCTGGGGATTCGGCACTTGAAGATGCAGCACAGTACAATTACTGGAAAGAAACAGAAAGGTCTCATGATTCTCTAAGGATCTTGGTGATCTCCATGTACAGGTTGCCTTGTTTCTGAGTTAGAGAGTCAAAGCGTCAAGTCTCACTTGACGAACAAAGAAAAAGTCTGGGCAGCCATTCCAATGCAATGCTGAGGGAGTGCTGTACTGTTGGTGCTACAGTCTATCTGAAGGAAATTGTGAATGTAATGTTCCCAAGGGGGAGTTTTTAAGGAGAATGATAAAAGAGGATTGCAAGTTAAAGAAGCAAGGTAGTATCAGGGAGGAATTCAAGATTCTAAGCCTAAATAACTGATGTGATGGCCAAATGAGGTGATTACAAATGGGACAACTCAAGATGAGTGCAGATCTTTGCGAAATTTTTGGGGTTGGAACAGATTATATAAAGAGGGAGGGGTGAGATTGCGGAGGGGTTTGAAAACGAGGATCATAAATGTAAAATCAAGTTGTTTCTTGACCAGGAGTTCATATTAAACATAGAGGATAATAAGTGAATGGGATTTTGTGCAAGTTAAGACATGTACTGCAGACTTTTGAGCATGACGCCAAGTTTATGGAGGGTTGAATGTGAGAGGCCAGCCAGTATTTCGCTGGAATAATCAGATGTATTATATATATAAGATATAATCAGATAATGAATGAGGGTTTTAGCAGCAAAGGCTGAGAGAGGTGTGAAGTTGGGTAATGTTACTGTTGGGGAAGTAGCTGGTCTCAGTGAGGAATATGTGGTTGGAAGTTTATCTCAGGGCCGGATCACCAAGGTTGTACTCAGACTGCTTTAATCTCAAATAATTGCCAGGGAGAGGAATGGAATCAGAATCTAAGGAATGGAGTTTGGAGAATGGTTCTGAAAACTATAACTTTAGTTTTCCGAATGATTAATCAGAACATTTTCTACTCAGTCATCGCTGGATATTAAATGAGTAGAATAATAATTGAGAGATAGCAGAAGAATTGTCCCAATTGATGCTGCAGCTTGATTGGTCTGCTTCTTGACCAATAGGAGTTCAGGCCTTTCAATAAGGCTGACTTCCTAGCTGGAAATCTGTTGGGGGATAAAGAATGTGTACAATGGAATTAAAACTCCAAAGTATATTGGGTACCTGCCATCCTACCTAAAAAAAAACCACTGAAAATATCCAGGCTATTGACCCTGTTACTTACAGGAAGGTGGGCCGTGTGTGACTGTGGTTAAAAACATGTTGAGAACCAGAATCCTTAACTAAGGAAAGATATACTGGCATTGGAGGCAGATTAGAGAAGGCTCACTAAGTTGATCCCAGGGATGGAGGGACTGTGTTATGAGGAAAGGTCAACTAGGTTGGGTCTGTGGTCAGTGGAGTTTAGAAAATGAGAAGTAACCTTATTGAAACATACAAGATTCTTCGTGGACTTGATAGGATAGATGTGGAAAGATTGTTTCCCCTTGTGATGCAGAGTAGGACCAGAGGGGCACAATCTCAGAATAAGGGTGGCCCATTTAAAACAGAGATGAAGGGAAATCTTTTGCCTCAGAGGATAGTGAGTCGTGGAACTCTTTAGTTTAGAGGGCTCTGGAGGCTGAGCCATGAAGTATATTCAAAGCTGAGTTTGACTCATTTTGAGGTTGTAGATTTGCTCGCCAAGCCGGTGTGGTTGGTTGTAGACATTTCATCACTCTGCTAGGCAACATCATCAGTGCGCATCCGGTGAAGCGTTGGTGTTCTGTCCCGCTTGTTATTTATATGCCTTGGTTTGCTGGGGTGGATGGCATTACTTCCGGTTCTGTTTTTCAGTGGTTCGTATATCGGATCCAGTTCAATGTGTTTGTTGATGGAGTTCCGGTTGGAATAACAGGCCTCCAGGAATTCCCTGGCATGTCTCTGTTTGGCTTGTGCTATTATGGATGTGTTGTCCCAGTCGAATTCGTGTCCTCCTTTGTCCGTGTGTATTGAGACCAGTGAGAATTGGTCGTGTCTCTTGGTGGCTTGTTGGTATTTGTGTATCCTTATTGTCAGTTTTCTTCCAGTTTGGCCAATGTAATGTTTTTCACAGTCCTTGCACAGTATTTTGTATATTCCGCTAGTTTTATTGGTTATGGGTATGAGGTCATTTACGTTCATCAGTAGCTGTTGCAGGGTAGTTGTTGGTTTGTGGGCCACCCTGATACCTAGGGGTCTGAGCAGTCTTGTGGTCATCTCTGATATGTCTCTGATGTACCGTAGGATGACTAGTGTGTCTGGTTGTGTTGTGTCTTCTTGCTGTGATCTGTCATGGAGATAACGATGGATTGTGCTTTTTGGGTAGTCATTCCTTTTAAAACTCTGTATAAGTGCTCCTGTTCTGTTTTGCACAATTCCGGATTGCTGCAGTGTGTTGTGGCCCATTTGAATAATGTTCTGATGTAGCTCTGTTTATGGGTGTTGGAGTGATTGCTGGAGTAATTAAGTATCTGGTCTGTATGTGTGGTCTTTCTGTATACACTAGTCTGGAGTTCCCCGTTGTTCTGACGTTCTACCACTGTGTCTAGGAAGGGTAGTCAGTTATTGTTCTCTTCTCCTTTTTTGAACTTTATCCTGGTGAGGATGTTGTTTACACGTTGGTGGGCTTCTTCTAGCTTTGTGCACTTGATAATCACGAAGGTGTCATCTACATAGCGGACCCAGAGTTTGGATTGAATAGTGGGGAATGCTGTTCATTCTAACCTTTGCATTACTGCTTCTGCAATCAATCCTGATATTGGGGATTTGTTTGAATATAAGGTCATTGAAGGTGAAGTGGTTGTGAGGCACAGATCCAGCAGTTTCAGGGTGCTGTCCTTGTTGATGCTGTAGGTGTCATGGGGTCCCTGCCTTCCTGATTCATCCAGCAGTGTGGCAGTTGTCTCTTTGGCTAGGTCAATGTTTATGGATGTAAATAGTGCAGTAAACACCAATTCTCACTGGTCTCAATGCACATGGACAAAGAAGGACACGGACACTAAAGGACACAAATTCAACTGGGACAACATATCCATAATAGTACGAGCCAAACAGAGACACGCCAGGGAATTCCTGGATGGCCGACATTCCAACCGGAACTCCATCAACAAACACATTGAACTGGACCCGATATACAAACCACTGAAAAACAGAACCAGAAGTAATGCCAACCACCTCAGCAAACCGAGGCATATAAATAACAAGCGGGACAGAACACCGATGCTTCACTGGAGGAGCACTGACGATGTTACCTAGCAGGGTGATGAAACGTCTGCAAACAAACCCACCGGCTCGGCGAGGAAGTCTACGCCCTCATCCACAACCCGAGCTACAAATCTTCTCGAAACCTTTAGACTGATTTTGGTCCAGTAAAGGAATTAAGCATTAGTAGATGTAGAGAGAATGTTTCTTCATGTGGGGCAGTCTAGATTGAGAGGTCATTGTTTTAGGATGAGGGGGAGCAGATTTAAAATGGAGATGGGGAGAAATTACTTTTTTCAAAGGGTATTGAATCTCTGGTATTCACTACCCCAGGGTGCAGTGGATGTAGGAAATTGAGTAAGTTTAAGGAGGCGATAGACTGATTTTTTACTCGTAAAAGTTTGAAGGGTTATGGAGAGTGGGCAGGAAAGTGGGGCTGAGGTTGACATGAGTTCAGCTACCATTTCTTAAATGACACAGCATGTTTGAGGGGTTGAATTGCCTACTCCTGCTTTTGGTTGTTATTATGGGGATAAAGCAGGAAAGTGGAGTTATGATCTCATTGAATGGCTGAGAGGACTCAATGGACTGAATGGCCTACTTCTGTTCTGATGTCTTATGGATTGGGGAACTCATCCAACACCAGTTGTTGGATAAGGATTAAATCACAATTTCAAGGTTGTCAGCAAGAGAACTAGTGAGATGATGAGAAATGTGTTTGCTCAGAGAGTTGTTAGGACTTGGAATGAGCTGCTTGGGATAGTTTTGGAGGTGGAGTCTGTAGGAGGTTTCAAAGAGAGCTGAATATATAGCCATAGAGGGATAGAGTCATATAGCATGGAAACAAATCCTTTAGTCCAATCAGTCCATGCTGACCATAATCCCAAACTAAACTAGTCCCACTTGCCTGCTCCTGGCCTAGATCCCTCTAAACCTTTCCTATTCATGCTTCTATCCAAATATCTTTTAAACATTGTAATTTTACCCACATCTACCTCTTCCTCAGGAAGTTCATTCCACATGTGAACCACCCTCTGTGTAAAAAAAATGCCTCCCATGTCGTTTTGAAATCTCTCTCCTCTCACCTTAAAAATGTGCCCCCTAGTCTTGAAATCCTCTATCCTAGGGCAAAGACACCTACCATTAACTCTATCCATGCCCCTCATTATTTTATAAAATTCTATCTAGTCAACTCTCAACCTCCTCTGCTCCAGTGGAAAAAGTCCCAGTCTATCCAGCCTTTCTTTATAACTCAAACCTTCCATACCAGGAAACATCCTGGTAAATCTCTTCTAAACCCTTTCCGGCTTGATAATATCTGGGCAACCAGAACTGGACACGATGTTCCAGAAGAGGCCTCACCAATGTCCTGTATAGTCTCAACATGATATCCAAATTTGAAAGTGACGAAGTTAGAGGACTTTGGAGATAGGGCTGGAGAGTGGGACTAGCTGGGTAGCTCTTTCAGAAGTTGATGGGTCAAATGACCTCCTTCTATTCTGTAAAATTCTATATGTCTATGATTCTATAAGTCTTAATATGCTGATGAGTAGTATATGTCATCAGTGATACCCGTTAACGTGAGGGGTAATTGGAACTAGGGCTGAGCCAGTAGTGTTCTAAGAATGCTTTGTCCCACCCATTAATGTACATTGTATAAATAGTTAATATAAGGTGTTATTCATCAGTATGAGGACAGACTTGCCTTTTCTGCAACCTCAGTATGATCTCACTACACCAGTTACCTTCAAAATCAGGGTTCAAATTGCAGTGGAGGAGATCAATTTAATTATGTTAATGAGAATTCTGCCTCTCCATGCCAGGTCCACGCCCACCCCAACATCCATTGCTCTTGGTGTTGTGATTTCATTATTTTTAGCCATGCCTAATCCTTGCCCTCCCAGTAATCGGTAGTTAATAATGAGGCAATAGTTGCCTCAGAAGAAAGAAGTTTCAGCTGGCCCCTCTTTCTTCACAGCAATTTGGTGGAAAGGAACAGACAATGCCCATGACGTTTGCAGGGAGAGAACTCCATTTGTTTCTGTTAAGATGCAGTTTAAAGAATGTCAGCACAGCTGGATAGATTTTCATTCTGTCTCACTGATCAGCCCTGAAGCTAATAAACCCCAAAAGGGACATGATTGCTTCAGAGAGAAAAAAAGTCACGGTTGTCATTTCGCTGCTCGACAGAAATTGTTTGTAAAGAAGTGGTCAGTGCCTAAAGTCCTCATCTGTCTTAGAATCAGTCCAAATCTTGTCAAGGTAACAGGAATTCTGGATCAAACACAAACATTCAACAACAGAACTACTGAGTCCTTATCCCTTGGCACAGCAACAAGACTAATTTGAGCAGGGGCACTGTGTCATGCCAATTACTGCCTCACTATCACAGTTAGATTGGCAATCTGGGTCTAACAGGGAGGACTTCAGCATTTTCGGGTGGGGACTACTTTTCAGTAATTCCCATAATTGAGAAGTCAGAACTTGCTAAAAACATGTTTTCCTTTCTCTGATGTGAATTGGTGTTGGCCTGTTTCCCTGGGTATGGCAAAAGAACGGAACAAAAAAAGTAAATCAAGAAAATATCTTAAGAAAGGAAGGCATTAGATTGCAATCAATTTTAACAATGCCACTGAAGTGGACTTTTTCCTCCTGTGCGAGGTGACTTTTCTGATAATTCAGTCTTCCAAATTCCCAGCTCCCAGAGAATACTAGCTTGTATCCGGTTTCTTATTTTGTTGCTCTCATGTGTAATTTAGGGAGATGACCCATCAATTACTACCAGCATCTGAGCTTCTAGTTGCAAGAATAGTGTTAGGGTTGCCGTGAAGTCAAATTGACCCTCAGTCTTAAAACTTCAATTGACCCAGCACTTGCAAACCTTTTAGGGAGTTACTTTCAGAATTCCACTACCCTTTGAATCAAAGTACTTCCTGATTTAACTTGTAAATGGCCCATCTCCAATTTTGAGTTTATGCTATATTGTTCTTATTCCTCCACCAGAGTAAATAGTTTGTCTGTATCCACCACAGCAAATCCTATGTTCATTTTAAAAAGATTGAACAGATCGCCCTTCTAAAGTCAAGGGGCCACAAGTTAAAATGGATGTAACTTCCTAATTTAATCCTTTAAACTGTGGTATTATTCTGTACCAGCTCCAAGATCAGTATAAAGCTTGATATGATTGCTAGACTTTACAAGACGGTTATGTTTTAAGATGCCTCTTTTAATTTAAGGTAAAACAGAATGCTCTGGTTTGGAGAATGGTATAATGTTGTGCTAACTTCTTCCCTGCAAACAAAGGCCCACATGATTAGGTTACCAGGGTTACAGGGGCCCAGGTAAAATCCTGTTCAAAGTCAAATGTGGCATTAACACCTGGACATAAGGGAAGCAGCAGCTAAATTTGCTCTGAGTAGACATAAGGACTCAGAGTCAATTAGACTGAGAGCTGGAGTTGAAGGAAACAACCAGAGCTGCTGTTCCAGGCAGGAGCAAAGGACTGGGTTTAGTGTGACTCCAAAGCAGAGGGCTGGTGAGGCTGGACAGTATCTTAGAGGGGTTTGAATGAGGTGGACTTTGATGAGAAACCTGGTGGAATCACATGAGAAGTTCAGTAAATCTATCTTGCTGTTGGGAGTAACTATCCACAATTTCCAACTAAGTTCTGGATGTCGAGATGAGATTTTTCACCAGGCAGCAGTGAGATGCCTGTAAACAACCTCATTAACATTGAATCTCCACTTATTAATACGCAGCGTCCTGTCCTAGACCTGCCCTGAGGAAACCAGACATCGACAACCCGCAACATCGATGTCTAAGTGGGAATCTGGTGACCCTAGCTCACTGCTTCCTCCTCAGGTATCCTATCTTGGACACCAGCAACAATATATCAGGGTATGCTCCAGGACACCTTTCAACCAAGGAAGCTGGCATTTGACACTTGCCATCCTCCCAGGACCCTCATGGCACCTCTCCAATCGACTCACAGGAAACTTCTGCCCTTCAATGCTGCCCTCAGGGTGCAATAATGATGAGCATTGTAATACTCTTACAATGACACAGCATGCAGAGGCACACACCCAAATCCTTGTTAAGGGCCTTCATATCCCAATGTTTGGAGAATACTAGACAACAAGGTGCAGAGCTGGATGAACACAGCAGGCCAAGCAGCATCATAGGAGCAGGAAGGCTGACGTTTCGGGCCTAGACCCTTCATCAGAATACTGTTCACGTTATTGTGCTGCAACTGCTGAATGATCACAAGACTGAGGATCTGTTATGTTTGTGAAATTGCCCATACAGGCCCAGCGGAGCCAGGCACAGAAATTATGGTCATTCCTCCACTAAGGGTTGCTACACAAATGGATGAGGAATACATGCATTTGGAACCCTAGGATCAACCTCCAGTAGGTGTGGAGCTAACACCTAATGGCATTGTCATGATGTGACAATGATGTGACAAAGATGGAAGGGAGCACAGTCACTCATCTTCCATGGAATACCACAGAGAGGGTCAAAGGACAGTGGTACTATACTCTGTCAGAGGTGGCCATCGAATGCCATGCCATTCTGTCCACAATTCTCTGTACTGTCCCAGCAGAGGATGCCAATTAATCCTCGGAATCTCTGGTCCAGACAACTGGAGGACACATTGAGTCTGTGGAATAGATGATGGGAATCCGTGAGAGCCTCAGTATTGTTCTGAATAAGAAAGTGAGGTCATTCTTCACAACATCTGACACAGCACCTTCAGTATCCTACAACACAGCTGCATCATCTTATTAAAATATAGAATATTCGTAGGTGGCTTGACAGAGTAAATGCTGAGAGGACGTTTCCCCTCATAGGAGAGTCTAGGATCAGAAGGCTTAGTCACAGAATAAAGGTCCTCCAATTTAAGACTGAGATGAAGACGACTTTTTTTTCTGAGATGGTTACGGGTCTTTGGAACTCTTTGCCACAGGGATCTGTGGGGGCAGAATCCTTGTGTGCATTTAAGGCTCAGAAAGGTAGATTCTTGATCAGTAGAGGAATCAAGGGTTTGAGGAAAGGGCAGGAAAGTGGACATGAAGATTGTCAGATCAACCATGATCCTGTTGTAAGTAGTTAAGGTCCCAGCACGGATTAATTTGTGTTCTGCTAATTATGGGTTGCCAGTCTGAAGAAGACCCATTGATTCCTAATTTCTGATCCCTATCAGTTAACTAACTCTTTATCCATGCTAATATGTTATTCTTTACATTATATGCTGTCATCTTGAGTAGTAACCTTGAGATGGCAGCTTATCAAATGCGCTTTGGAAAGTCATGTGCATAAATCTACAGGTTGCTGTTTTTGCACGTTACTAGTTACTTCCTCAAAGAACTCCAATAATTTAACACAATGCCCCTTCACAAAATTGTACTGAATCTGTATGATCCCATTAGGACTTAAGAATATCCTGCTATAACCTTGTTAGTAATAGATTGCAGCAAATTTCCTTTGATAAAGTTAGCAAACTAACTGAGAGTTTCCAGCTTTCTGCTTCCCTTGATTAAAGATTTTAGATTTTAGATTTTGTCACGTGTACTCAAGTACAGAAGTACAGCTGTAGTGAAAAGTGAATAATGCCACCACGCATAGCGCCAATTTAGCTACTAAGGTAGCTAAGATACAAAAAACATCTTGGGTACAATGTAGTAGGAGAAACAAGAGTTAAAAAGTTAAGCATTATTTCATGGAATAGTGGAAAAATAGAGAAATGAGTAATAGTTTAAGTCTTTCTTAGATTAAACCAAGAAAATAAAGGAATAAAAGTTGAACAGTCTTTGATGAGTCCACTGATTGTCTCGCTCTCCAGAGAAACCCAGCTGTCTGTCCTCAATGCCGCTGCTGCAGATACACTCGCTGCTGCTGGATCTGTTATCCCTCTGATCTCCCCCAGTGCCCTGGGAACATGCCCAGGCAGGATCCATTCGCACACCAAGCCGAGACACTGCCATGAGCTGGCGAGAGACCAGCCAACATACCGCCGAGAGACCAGGTATTGCGCTCCGAATCTAAGGAATTTTGGAAGATTATAACAAGTGTGTCAACTTTACTGCAAATCTTTTTGGACCCTAGGTTGCAGGGCATCTGGACCCGGGGACAGCCTATATGTCTTATAGCTTTCCAATCAGCTTTTCTCTGGTGATGGTTTTTGTTTTAAGTTCCTCCCGCTCATTCACTTTGTGATTTTTCAAGTATCTTTGTAGAAAACTTAGAAAACCTCCCAGTGAAAATGTGCGTAAAATAACTTAGATGGACCTCAGTTTATTGCCTCTTCAGAAGGAATATGCCTCCAGCGATACATCACTATCTCAGTACCGTGCATGATGATAATTTTATAGTTTAGGTTAGTGCTAAAGTTTCTGGGGTCAGATTTGAAACAACAGATGAATCTACAATGACTGTGATCACTTTCAGAATATCCAGCCCCATTCTTCCATTTTGTAATTTCACCCATCATATCCTCTGTATTTTAGCTCAGATCGAATGCTATTTATGTTATCTCCATATGTCATAAATACTCATTGCCTTATTGATTGGAACTGTCCAATGCTGGCAGTTTATATTGTCCCTCTGCATTGCAATGAAACCTTTTATCTTAATCTATTGCCACAGCTGTCAATGTTAAACAAACCAAAGTTGAGAGATATTCCACTGGGAACCAAATAACCTGAGGCAGCGATTCACAACAAAACATCAACATATCTTAAACCAACGGTTTTGTCTGCTGGGTGCCAGGGGACTATTCATTGACAAAAATACATTCCCTTTCCTGTTCTCCCCTCCTCATTCTCTGCCGTTCTCTCTTTCTTGAGCCATTTTGTTCACAAACCTACATTGACACTTGACCTCCATTTCCCTGGCCCTGGGCTTCACAAGTACTTTCTTTCTAAGGGTGCAGCAATGGATCTTGGAATATCCCTGAAATAAATCCATAGAGGTCGTATCCCATCATCAAGTCACACTTTATTTACACATGAAGAAGCCTTGACGTTGGTCCAGGTCTCTCAGAGTCAACTCTCAGAATGAACAGAACCTCCAATAGTTCTGTTTATGTCTGTCAGCCAAGGCTCCCTGACTGGACCAGGTTAACAGCCCCAATCAGGGAACCCATATTCTCTGAGGTCCACCTGGCTGACCTCGTTACAATCACTATATCCTTCCACCTCTAAGTCCTGGGACAGAGGCTTGTTCTTTGTCTTGTAGCCTTTCCTGAAGAGTTCTTGCACTGGATCCATTCCCTTTGACTCAGCCTGGGATATGGGCAGCATGTACCAGACCGTTACCCACCTCTTGGTCCTGGAGCGTCTCAATAGAAATTCATCCCCTTCTTCAGGCAGTAAAGGTGAAGGGGGAGAACTCACAGGTTCCGACAGCCTTTCTGGCTGTTCCGTGGAGCCAGGTATGTTTTGTTCCTGTAATAAAAACCGAAAGAACTGCGGGTGCTGTAAATCAGGAACAAAAACAGAAGTTGCTGGAAAAGCTCAGCAGGTCTGGCAGCACCAGATGAAGAAAAAACCAGAGTTAACATTTCGGGTCTGGTGACCCTTTCTCAGAACTGGAGTTAACTCTGATGTTTTCTTCACAGATGCTGCCAGACCAGCTAAGCTTTTCCAGTAACTTTTGTTTTTGTTCATGTTTTGCTCCTGCCCTGTTTGTAGTACCATTGTTGGTGTATCTGCCAGCAGGAGGCGGTTCAAGGCATCCGCATTTGCTACTTGGTCTTCTGGATGGTGTTCCAACTTGTAATTGTATGCAGTTAGAATGAGAGCCCACTGCTGAATTCAACCTGAAGCTAAGGGTGACATGGCCTTTTCCTCTTTGAATAGCCCTAGCAGGGTATGTGGTCTGTTACTGTGACAAATTTAGGGCCATAAAGGTATTGATGAAACTTTCTCAAACTAAAGATGGCCGTCAATCCTTCCTTCTATATCTGGGTGTATTCGCACTTTGCACAACCAAAGCCTGGGAAGCATACACTATTGAGTGTTCCTCCCCGCTGGCCTATCTGTGAGCCAACACAGCCCCGATACTATATGGGGATGCATTGCATGTTAGCACCAGATCTCGCTTGGGATCACAGTGTGCCAAAATCTTAGATGATGATAACTGCTTCTTCACTTCCCCAAAGGCTACAATCTGGCTACGAGACCATTTCCAAGGCTGACCCTTTTTCAATAGCAGATGTAAGGGTGCTAAAATGGAGATCAGGTGACATATGACTTTTCTGTAATAATTCAGCAATCCAAGGAAGGACCTAAGGTCCGTTACAGATGTTGGAGCCTTGGCATTTTTGATCGCCCTTGCTTTATTTTCCAATGGGAGTAACCCGGCCTTGTTGACTTTGTAGCCCAAGTAAGTCACTTGGAATGCCTGGAATTCACATTTTTCCCTTCTAAGGTGTACGCCCATTTTGGAGAAATGTCTAAGGACAATGTCCAAGTTCCCTGAGTGCTTTTTATTGGTCTTCTCTGTGATTAACATGTCATAAAGATAAATGGCGATCTGGGGTAGACGTCATAAAATGTTCTCCATTATCCGCTGGAAAATGGCACAGGCTGACGATATGCCAAATGGCCGTCTTGTATATTGGTACAAACCCTCATGGGTATTAATTGTAGTATTCTCCTGGGAATCCTCATCTAAATGCAATTACAGGTAGGCATGGCTCATGTCCAGCTTCAGGAAGTACAACACGCTACCCCCCACCCCAACCCCACACCCAACCAACTTGTTATATAAGTCCTCTATGCAAGGGATTGGGTATTTATACAGCTGTAAGAAGGTTTACTGTTAGTTTAAAATACTCACAAAGGTGAACTGACCTGTTGGGTTTCACAATCTCTACGCCCGGTGCTGTCCTTTCTCCAAACTCTATTGCTTTGATGATTCCTTTGCTTTCCAGCCTCCTGATTTCTGCCTCTACTTTTGTGCACAAGGCAAATGGCACTAGGGAGGCCTTGTAGAGTCATGAGATTGTTTCCTGGCCAACATGCAATGTGGCCTTGGCTCCTTTGATAGTCCCTAGACCTTTCTGAAAAACCTCCAGGTATTTAATTAGGACTTCACTCAGGCAGCCATTTTCTAATTGAAAAGTATTCAGCCAATCAAGGTGAATCTTTCCCAACAAATTACAGTCTATCAGACTTGGGCCCGAGCCTTTTATTACAATCAGTGGCAACCGAACCAGTTGCTTCTCATACGATATAGAATTGAATTTTTAACCTTAATCCTTAAAGGTTCCCTGGGACGGGTCTGATTCTAGCCAAGGTCTTATGCAACTTCAGGGTCATGGACAAGAGTGAATTCTGTTAGAAACTCGTTCTGCAATCTCTGATATAGCCGTGCCGGTATCAACATCCATTAGAACCGGGTGACCATTTAACCAGGCGTTTATTTTGAGTGGTTCTGATTTGGATGATGCTAAGCAATTTAACTGTTCTGAGCCAGACGTAGGTGGACTTTCCAGGGTGTGTACTCTCCTGGATACTGCCTATGATTTCTCTTACTCAGTTCAGGCCAAGTGGGATTCTTTTGCTGTCCTGAATTCACGTACCAGTAAGCAACTACAATGGCTTTCCGGCCCAGATCCTGAAGAAAATGTTAGTTGTTTGGCCAAGGCTTGGCTTTATTTTGGGATTTTACTGTGGGCTGTCCTAGAGTTCCTCTGTCCACGATACGTCCTGAGCGAGGCTGTGCAATTACCTTCACTCAAATGGTGTCTCCCAAGCTCAGTCGGCCTAGTGAGGGTGTCCACTTCCATCAGTATACCCTGTAACTCATATGCTCCACTTGCCGCATTTTCTTACGTCAAAGCCAGTTGTAGTGGCTGTTTGAAGTCCAATTGGACTTCAGCTAGTAGCTGCTTTTGCATGGTTACATCATTAATCCCACGTACAAAATGGTCTGTCAGCATCTCATTAAGGGTTAAACCAAAGTCACATGCCTTTGCCAGTCATCTTAACCTTGTCAAATATCCCAACATGGATTCCCCTGGTTCTCGAACTGCCAATTAAAACCAATAGTATCTCAGAATTAGAGGAGTCTTAGAGTCATAATATTCCTTAACTAAATCCATCAACTCTTAAAAGGTTTTAGTATCTGGTGCCTCAGGAAATTTTAGGCTCTTAATAACCGAAAAAGCTGTGGGTCCACACGCTGTCAGGACAATTGCTCATTGTTTCTCATCTGCCCCAATGTCATTTGCCTGGAAAATATAACGTGTTCTTTCCACATACTTGACACAGTCTTCAATGGTAGAATCAAATGAGTCAGGATTCTCAAATGACATCATGATGCCAGAATTGCTTGACCCCAACTCAAACACGAATAATGGGACTGAATTTCTTCAGGAGCATATGTTTACTCTCTTGTTGCCACTAAAATAACCCCACAGAGGCCGGTTTTCCATCACTAAGCCAACCTTCTATTTACACATGTATAGTACTTGACACAGGTCCGGCATCCTCAGACTGAACAGAACCTCTGACACTCTTGTTTAGTTTTGTTCTCAGAGCCAGTCTCTACAGTGAATAGAGTCTCTGAGACACCTGTTTATATCTGTCAGCCGGGGCTCCCTGACTGGACCAGGTTAACCCCAATCAGGGACTTATATTCTATGAGGTCCACCTGGGTGACCTCGTTATAATCACTACAATCCTCTAATAAAAGGTTGGAACCAACAGGAACATTGCTGAAATTGAACAAAGACCTCAGTAGTTGAAGTTTATCCTCTTCGTCTGTTGTTTCTTTATTTCCTTTGTGTTTTATGCATATGATCTCTTCACACTTTGTCTTAGTATTTTCTTATTCTTTTGTCCTGCCAGTATCCGGGTATCAATAAAGATCCGACATGTCACCTCATAAATTCTATTTGAAACCAGGAAGCCTGTACATTCCCTTTACTGATGCCAGCTTGCATTTCCAGAATGTTTACTATTTCCTTTCAGGCATTGCAGCTCGAGTTATACATTAGCTTGTCCTGCAGAGTGGTAATTCTCTGCACTCATGCTGATCTCTATGACTCTGCTAGTACTCAGGACTCCGGTCAGATTAAGACCACAGCATGTTCTTGCTTTGGGTGTAATGACATAATTGCACACTTTGGAAGGCAGACTTTTTTCTTTATGACATGCCCAGTAATACACTGGTCATCGATTTCCAGCTAAAAACTAATCTAGCATCAAGGCTGAGTGCTTTCTTGACAAATTCTATTAGCTGTCATTTTAAAAATCCTTTAACTATCCAAAATAGCTGCTGTGTGAGCTCACACCAGGAAACAACATCAAGGTTAGAGCCAGGCCAGGTTGAGTTCATTGAGGCATCCGTGAGTCTATCTTGCACTTTCAGGAGAGGAAAAATATTCTTCAATTGTTTTCAGTTAAAATGAAAGGTCGTCAATGTGCAATATTAGGTGTCATTTTTAACAGCAATTTAAGGTTAAGGTTTAATGTGGGTAAGTAAAATTTAAATTAACCTTGAACCAAATTTATTGCAATTTTAATGGAGATGATTCGATGGATGGATAGCTAACTCCGAAAGCAAAACTGAGCAACTTACTCATTTAAATATTTTAATGAAACTGAAAGTTTTGTTTTCTTTAGGTGTCCTAGCTTTTCCACATGGCTAGATATCCTGGGCTTATGGGAATCTTGCAGCTAACTGGAGGCAAAGGCTGCAAACTGTCATAGAGTCATACAACATGGAAACAGACCCTTCATTCCAACTCGTCAGTTCTGACCACGTCCCCAAACTAAACCAATCCCATTAGTCTGTGTTTGGCCCATATCTCTCTAAACCTTTCCCATTCATGTACCTGCCCTAATGTCTTTTAAATGTAGTAACTGTACCTGCATCCACCAGTTCCTCTGGCAGTTCATTCCACACATGAACCACCCTCTGTATGAAAAAGCTCCCCTTAGGTCCCTTTTAAATCTTTCTTCTGTCACCTTAAAAATATGGTTTCTAGTTTTGAACTCCCCCATCCTAGGGAAAAGACCTTTGCCATTCACCTTATCTATGCCCCTCATGATTTTATAAACCTCTATAAGGTCACCCCTCAACCTCCTACGCTCCAGTGAAAAAAGTTCCAGCTGATCCAGCCTCTCCTTATAACTAAAACCCTCCCAGTCCTGGCAAAACTTTTCTTCATCCTTTCCAATTTAATAATATCCTTCCTTCTGAAGAAAAGTCACCCTCATTTTTAACATCTGGGCCCTTAACCCTGTTCCTAACTCTACATGTATATGCTGATCTGCTGAGTAGCCCCAGCATTTTCTCTTTTTTTTCAGACCTCCAGCAACTATGGCGCTTGCTGTCTACTATCCACATCTATTACCATAGCTGCCAACATCAGACTAAACCTTAATTGAGAGATTTTCCATTGGGAACCAAATAAACTCAGGCAGCGATTCACAACAAAACACAAACATGCCTTAAACCAACAAATCTGTCTGCAAGGTATCAGAGGATTGGTCATTGACAGTGATACACTCTGTTCTGCTTTCTATCCCCTTTTATTTCCCTCTGTTCTCTCTTCCTCTCATTTTTATATTCACTTACCTTCACACCTTGTCCTAGGATTTACAGTTGCTTGATTTCTCTGGGTGCAGCTATGGATCTCAACAAGCAGTATCCAGGAACAGGACCAGTTCCAAATAACATTGTACACTAGTCTTGCACTGGTGCAGTTCCATTGGTTTTTCCTTCTGGGTCAGGAGGTCATCTATGAAAGGTATTGAACCATTGGGACCAATATTGCAATGAATGAGTATTTTGGTAGCTTCCTTTATTGTTTGTTTATTCCCCCTGCTTTGCTTGTACATGGGCTCTTTTTAGAGATTCATCCCAGTGTTTACACATTCTTTTGACCTGTCAGAGTCTACAGTAAAGATTCTTTCTACTTCGGTAAATGTGAGGTTGCGCAAAAGGATGGAAGAGCTGGATGTCACTTAAATGGAGAAATATTTCAGAAACCTATAAAAGAAAGGGATTTGGGAGTCCTCGTCCATGAATCATTAAAAGCTAGCATCCAAGTTCAGTGGGGAATAGGGAAGACAAATGGAATATTGGCCTTCTTCAAAGAAATGGAGTAACAGGAAAGTTTTGCTAAAACTGTACAAGGCACTAGACAGACCACAGCTGGAATACTGTGAACAGTTTGAGGCCCCCTTGTCTAAGGAAAGATTTACTAGCACTGGAAACAGCCCAGGGAAGGTTTATTAGGCTGATACTAGGTAAGGAGGGACTGTCTTCTGAGGAGATGTTGAGTAGATTGGGTCTGCACTCATTAGAATATAGAAGAATGAGAGGCTACCTTATTGAAACATACACAATTCTTAGAGGACTTTACAGGATTGATACAGAAAAAAACAAAACCAGAAATTGCTGGAGAAACTCAGCAAGTTTGGCAGCATCGGTGCACAGAAAAACACAATTGTGCTTTCTCTTCATAAATGCTGCCAAACCTGCTGAATTTCTCAAGCAATTTCTGATTTCATTTGTTTCGGATTCTCCAGCATCTGCTGTTCTTTGTTGTATTTTAGAAGCAGAAAAGTTATTTTCCCCCAGTGGGAAAGTCTAGGATCGGAGGGCATAATCTCAGGATAAAGGGCCACACATTTAAGACAGAAATGAGGAGAAATTTCTTCTCTCAGTGGGTTGTGAATCTATAGAATTCTTTACAGCAGAGCACTGTTGAGGCTTGGCCATTAAGTATGTTCAAAGCTGTGATGGACAGATTTACTCAGTAAAGAAATCGAGGGTTTTGAGAATAAGGCAGAAAAGTGGAGTTGAGGATTATCAGATTAGCCATGATCTCATTGAATGGTGAAGAAGACTTTATGGGTTGAATGGCCTACCTCTTCTCCTATGCTTTATGGTCTATTACTTCATTATTTCTGTTGATCAGTTTTCAGGTTCTTTCATCTTGTAGGTGGGAGGATAGATTATTGATGATCATCCCTCCTAGGAGCTTGATGTTCTCGAGCATCTCCACCTCAGCACCATTGATGCAGACAGGGGCGTGCCCTCCACCTTGTTTTCTGAGGTCAATGGCCAGCTCCTTCATTTTGCTGATGTTGAGGGGGAGATGGTTATCTTTATACCACACCACCAAGCACTCTATCTCTTTCCTGTATTCTGTCTCCTCGTTGTTGGAGATCCGGCCAACAACGTGGTGTCATCAGCGAACTTGTAGATGGAGTTGGGACGGAGTTTGGCAATACAGTCAAGAGTGGATGGGTGTATAGTAAGGGGCTGAGTACACAGCCTTGTGGGGTGCTGGTGTTGAGGATTATTGTGGAGGAGGTTTTGTTGTCTATTCTCATTGATTGCGGTCTGTTGGGCCAAAAATCGAGCATCTAGCTGCAGAGAGCAGAGCAGAGACCTAGGTCTTGGAGTCTAGAGATTAGTTTGATTGGGTTATAGTGTTGAAGGCGGAGCTGTAGTCAATAAACAGGAACCTGATGTGGGTATCCTTGTTTTCCAGGTGTTCCAGGGATGAGTTTAGGGCCAGGGAGATGATACCTGCCATGGACCTGTTGTGACGGTAAGTGAATTTGAAGAGATCAAGGCAGGCTGGGAGGCTAGAGCTGATGTGAGCCATCATTAACCTCTCGAAGCACTTCATGATTATGGAGGTCAGAGCCGCTAGGATGTAATCATTAAGGCACGTTGCATGTGTTTTCTTTGGCACTAGGATGATGGTGGTCTTCTTGAAGCAGGTGGGGATTTCAGATTATTGGAAGGACAGATGTCAGCAAATAGTCCCACCAACTGGTACGTGCAGGATCTGAATGCATGGCCAGGGACTCCATTTAGGCCAATTGCTTTCTGTGCTTTTCTCTCAAAAAGGCCGATCTGACGTCTGCAGCAGTGATGGAGGGAACAGGTGTGTCCGAGGCTGGCGGGGCAGGTGACACCATTTCACTGACCTTCTGTTCGAAGCAAGCGTAAAACGTGTTAAGCGCATCAGAGAGGGATTTATTTTTGTCTGCTATTCTGTTCTGCTTCACTTTGTAGCCTATTATAGAAAAGAACAGAATATCCTTCATAGCCATGTGCACTGAAGTACAGAAGTACAGGAGTACAGTGAAAAGTTTATAATGTTGCCCCTTATGGTGCCACCTTAAGTACAAGTATCTTGGTACAAATCTTAAATACAAAAAAGGAGTAAAAAGAAAAGTAGTTGCATTACTTTACAGTGTTTAAAGAGTAAGTTAGAAATAAGACATTGTTAAAGGATTGACAAAGTATTTCAAATAACCATTATATTGTAGCAGCTCAGTGCAGGGCCTTCCACATGTGGTCTGACCGCCCGTGCCAGACCCCAGTACAACAACCATCTCGACTCTGCTCCAAACCTCCAGTCCCCTCCATACTGTCTCTCAGCTGCTCTAAGGTAAGTCCCAGGACTGCTTCCGTTATATCATGTCGGCCTTGCTACAAACGGCTTGGAGGGAAACCTTCAAGAACGAAGTGGTTATTGGTTTGGAAAGTGTTGTTTAAAGATCTTTGATGAATTTCTGCAGTGCATCTTCTTAGCAGCACACACTACTACTGAGTGTTGGTGGTGGAGGGAGTGAATGTTTGTGGTTGCGATGTCAATCAAGAGGGCTGCTTCATCATGGAAGATGTCAACTTCTTGAGTGTTGTTGGGGCTGCACTCATCCAGGCAAGTGTGGAATATTCCATCACACTCCTGAGTTGTGACTTTGAGATGGTGGACAGGGTTTGGGGAGTTAGGAGGTGAGTTACTCCCTCCAGTATCCTAGCCTCTGACCTGCTTTTGTAACCACTTTCTTTTATGACTGGTCTAGTTTAGTTTCTGGCCAATGGTAACTCCCAGGATATTTTATAGTAGGAGAGTCAGGGATGTAGGACAATTGGAGAAACAAAGCGTAGACTAGGTGACTGCTTCACAGAACACCTAAGTTCTGTCTGCAGAAATGACCCTGAGCTACCTGTTGCCTGCCACTTCAACACACCACCCTGTTCCCTGGCCAATATCGCTGTCTCTGGCTTGCTGCAGTGCTCCAACAAAGCTTTTCAAGCTGGAAGAACAGCACCTCATTTTCCGGTTGGAAACTGTACTGTCTTTTAGGGCTTGAGGTATCTTCACATGTCCTCAGTCCAACTTCCACATACCAGGCCTTGTTATCACATAGTCTGCTATTACACACTATCCATCGTTAGCCACTAACTCCCCATTCATGGTTATTCATCCTCCCAAGCCAATCATTATCCATTCCTTTGTCTGTCCATCTGTTCTTCTCTGCCTTTGGACTGTATCTCCACCTATCGTTTACACCTTTCCTCCTCCCCTCACCCTATTTTCTGCATAAAAACCAACCTTTTCCCAGGTACTATCAGTGCTAAGGAACCCAAGTGCTAAGGAATCATTGAACCCAAAACGTTAACTCTGATTTCTCTCCACAGATGCTGCCAGACCTGCAGAGCTTTTCCATCAATTTCTGTTTTTGTTCCTGATTTCTCGCTTCTGCAGTTCTGTCGGTTTTTTTGTAACACCCCATTGATTGTTAAGGGGCGGTGGTTAAATTGTTTCATATTGGGGATGATTATTGCTTGGTATTTGTGTGGCATGAATGTTATTTGCCACTGTTCAACCCAAGCCTGGATATTGTCCGGGTCTCATTGCAGTTGACATTATTTATTCAAAGACGTGGGATTTGCAGACACAGTTACCATTTATCGCACATCCCTAGCTGTGCTGCAGGAAGTGGCTGTGGCCGTTCTTGAACTGCTGCACACTCAGAGTACTAACAGAAAGTGAGTTCTAGATTTTGACCTAGTGATGGTGAAGAAACTATGATTTACTTCCAAGTCAGGATAGTATGTAAGTCAGAGTGGAACATGTACAATTTGGTGTTTCCATGTGACTACTTTCCTTGTTGTTCTAGGAGGTGGAAGTTACAGATTTGGGATGTGCTGGCAAAGGCAAGTTGGTGAGTTACTGCATTGCAATTTGTCTATAGAGCATACTTGGATGGAATAGTTGGCTTGGCTAATTTTTATTAACATAAGCAGAATATAAGTATCAGTATTCTCTTTGCAAATGAAGAAGAATAGAAATTACAGGAGTACTTTTGTTTTTATTGAAGTGATTCATGTTAGAAAATGATATTCAGGTGATTAGAAATGCATCAGGAAAACTCTGGACTAGATCATAGAACCCCTACAGGGTGGTAGCTGGCCATTCGGTCCATTGAGTCCACACTGACCCTCCAGAAAGCATCCCACCCAGACTCACGCCCCTTTCCTATCCCTGTAACCCTGCATTTTCCATGTCTAATCCACCTAGCCTGCACATCCCTGGCCAGTCTGGACAATTTAGCGTGGCCAATTCACCTAACCTGCACATCTTTGGACTGTGGGAGGAAACCGGAACACCACCCAGATGAAACTCATGCAGACGCAGGGAGAATGTGCACACTCCATGCAGACAGTCACCCGAGGGTGGTATTGAACCTGCTAACCACTGAGGCACCGTTTTAGTCCAATTTGAAATGTATAACGTTGGTTGTCTTTTTACTGATACTAGCTTACCAGACGCTAATCTTCAGCTTGATTTTGTTCAAGGGATTGCAGCTCTGGTGTTACCAGTATAAAACTTTAAAATATGTTCTGTTTGACTCTATCTCCTGTAGTTTAGGGTAAAACAGAATGTTCTGAATGAGGGATGGTGTGACTATGTTTATTCTACCCAGAGACAGGCCCATATGATCTGTAACCACAATATATAATATCCTTTACATTATCCTTTTATTGTCACGTGTACTCCATTGTAGGAGTACAGTGAAAATCTTTTACAGTGTCTGCCTTCTTACGGTGACACCTTAGGTACAAGTACCCATGTGCAATTCTTGGATACAGCAGAGGAATAAAGGTAGTTGCTTAATTACAGAGTTGAAAATAAGTTAAAAATAGGAAAATATTAAAGGGTTAACATGACAGCGTTCTCAGGTAAGGATTGTCCTCTCACACCAGTCTCCGTCCAGGACTCGCTGCCTGCGCACTGCTCCGGGGCTTCTCCCCATATGCTGCTATGGGGCTTCTTCACCACACTGCTCCAAGCTCACAGCCCGTGTGCTGTTCCAGGGCTCACTGCTCGTGGTGTTCTGGGGCTCACGGGGCATGCCTACAGGACCCAGAGCACAAGGCCACGCTGCCTGTGCTGGTCCCACCACAGGACTCGGCCCATGCCCCCTCGACAACTCCACTCTCCGGTGAGGGAGGCGGTGAGACCGGGAAAACCACAGAGGAGAGGGAAATAAAGAGGGAAGAAAAGGTTAAGGGTCAGCGAGCAGAGGAGCTCCAACCAGAGTATCCTAAACCTGTAGAAAATCAAGTGACAAGTTTTGCTAGTATATTTTTAGTGTCAGGTTGCTAAACAATATTTAGAGTCAGTTGTGGGAAAGTACACATTAACTTCATTCAACGAGCCATTGTACTGTGAGTTCATCTTGCCATGGGACTGTCAGACAGAGCAAGATCATGTGAGATTGCATCACTTCCTGTCTTATTAGCAAATTACAGAGATAGACCTAAACCCTTTACGGTACAGTAGGTCAAGGACACCCTCTGACACCACTTCTGGGTCTTGCACATGGTCACTGAGCCACTTGAGGTGGTCAGGATCTGGATCTTCTTGTGAGGGGTGAGGAGTCGAATGTCAGGCAGCCCAGTCTTGATTCTTCTTGGCCTACACTTGGCTGTTCTCGGCCTGGAATGAGAGTGCGGCAGGTATTAAGGGAGATGCAAGTGAATAGCACAGCCAGTACAGATGGGCAGGTACTCTGAGTGAATGAGTAGGCAGCGCCAAGAGCATACAGGATTAGCGGTGTCGGGGGTTGATGTGGGTAAGGGCAATTGCAGGCAATAGTGAAAGTTGTAGAACATGAGCCTTGGTGGGAGATGGGTACAGATGCAGAGACAGTGAGACTGAGTGTGAGGCGTCAGAGAGAAGATGGTGGCACTTATGCTGGTGGAGTAGTGAAGGTCATTGACCTTCCTGCATTGCTGGGCATGCCTCCAGATTGTAGAGACCATGCTGACCTCAGAGGCAGCCTTGGATCAGATTGGCATGGACGTGGTCCCCAGACAATAAGGATGTGTCATCTGTATGCCATGCCATCTAGCAGGACCTCCAAGCAACGTTCTCTCCAAGCTGTGTGTGTGCAGCCACTCCAAGGTCCCACACATGGCAATTAGCATCAGCTAGACTATCATGGCATGGATTCTGGTTCTGGAAGTTGTTGCTACGCACGAACCTCAGAGGCCTGCACAGATGGAAAGAAAATTAGAGGGAATATTGTCTCCAGGTCCTCGCACACACAATTTTCCTTTCAGTGTCATGCCTTGGGCATTTGTCAGGAACCATATAGGGCAGCTCCAGGTTGATAGCATTTGTCTATTTGCACAACAGCCTTTAAAGATTCCAGCAGTGATGAGTTGTTCTGGGCATGGCGAGTGGTAAAATGGGGTCAGAATTGGGTGAGGGGGTGGCATAGGGTAGGTTAGATAGTTAATGAGGTGAGTTTGGTTAGATACTGTGGGAGATCTTGCTATGTCTTGCTCTGAGATACTCAAAGATGCTGACACTTAGCCAAAAAAAAGTAAGATTCAGCCGACATCCCTTGAATGTAAATTAAAACTTTCAAAATGAAGAAGCGATTGCTCCTGCTGGAAGAATATTCAGTCATGTTTATTCCAATTTGCTACTGTCAAAGTCTTAACAATTAAAATCTTGTGCAATTGTTTAATGTTTCTTCTTTTAAATGTATTAGTCTCCAAGACAATAACAAATTTGTTTGTACCTCAAGACTGTGTCTTGAGCAGGCAATTTCTCTGCACTAACCCTGATCTTTTTGATTCTCTGAGCATTTATGATTTCACTCATGTTAAACCTAAATATGCTCTCAAATTGAATGTAATTACTCAACTGCAGCCATGGGAGATTCATTTCTTTAATGCATGTCCAGTGACATGCTGAGCATTCACCTTCAGAAAAAAGATGAGCTAATCTTGGTGGTTGAGTGCTGGAGTTATTTTATTCATTTTTTTGTAATTTTCCATTACTAAATCACTACTCGCTGCTAATCTATTCTGAATCTCTCAGCTGAACTGGCTTCCTCTTGCCAAATGGACTTGTATCTGGGGGCAGATTAACAAGGTACAACAACTATGTGTATTAACATAATAACGTTAAAATAATAAAACACGTCAAGACATTTCACAGGAGTGCCATGTAGCAAGATTGGACATCAATTTCTACAAGGCAATAATTGCCGAAGGTTTGGTCAAAGTGGTTGGATTTTACCATAAATCAACAAGGCTTCTCTCCATGAGCCCTGGAAAGTTTTCTCTTGCAGTTCGCCCTTCTCTGCTATGCACCAGGCCTCCACTGGCATTACCACCTCCTGTCAGCAGTAGAAATACTCACCACTGCCAGGATCTTCTGGGATTTCCAACACATTTAAAACATTGTGTACTATCAGTCTGGAGCTATCCTGCACGGTTCCTGTATATGAAGGATTGCTCTGTAGGTGGTGATCAGAGACAGATTAGCTCCCTGTTTTGTGAACAGGGATGTAGAGTTCCTGGAGGATGGGGAATTCATAGAATCCCTAAAGTGTGGAAACAGGCCCTTCAGTCCAACAAGCCCACACCGACCCTCAGAGAATCCCACCCAGACCCATCCTCCTATAACCCACCTAATCTACACACTAGGGGCAATTTAGCATGGCCAATGCACCTAACCTGCACATCTTTGGACTGGGGGAGGAAACCAGAGCACCCGGAGGAAACCCATGCAGACATGGGGAGAACGTGCAAACTCCACACAGGCAGTTGCCCAAGGCTGGAATCAAACCTGGGTCTCTGGTGCCGTGAGGCAGCAGTGCTAACCACTGAGCCACCGTGCCGCCCCTCATCTGCAGCTGAGACTCATAATCTTTCCTCAGTGCTGGTGAAAAAGATCACGGCATCAGACCCTGCCAGCCTGTTCCAAGTTTGCGATCAAGTTTCTGCTGCATCCACTGTTCAGAGAGACACTCAGCAATTACTCATAGTTAATAACTCTCTGCACTATGTGAAGTTGAGTGCCTTCAAACACAGGTCAGATTAAGTACTAATGACATGCAAATAGGCCTCTCACAGTTTGCTAGAGAGATTCTTGTCCCGGAATTTGAAACTGAGTTTCAAGATCAAACGTTTATCTCAACTTTGAGAATTTTATTTCTACCAATCTTGCCGTAGTTTCTGAACTGATTTCCCATTGCCTATGTCGCTCAGTGGCTGGAAGATTCTGCCCAGAGATTTTAAGAAATCTCTTACAGGAAGAAAAAGAGATGGAATGAAAGAGGGGTTTAGAGAAGGAATTCCTGAACTTAGGCAAATGAAATTTAGTTACCAATGGTGGATGGATAAAAATTAAGAATGCTTGAGAGGCTAGAACTAGATGAACACTGATATCCCAGATGGTTGAGCTGGAGGACATTACCAACATAGGATTGGGTGAAGTCATGGAGGGATATGAAAATGAGTAGAATTTTAAAACTTAGACCTTGCTTGATCAGAGGCTAACATAATCCAGTGAGCAGGTAGCTGAACTGGATTTGGAGTGAGTAAGGATTTGATGGTAGAAGTTTGAATGACCTCAAAGTGAATGGTAGTTTTTTTTACTTTATTCACTCATGGGACCTGAGCATCACTGGCTGGGTCAACATTCATTGCCTGACCTGAGTTGCCTTTTAGAAGGTGGTGGTAAGCTGCCTTCTTAAACTGCTGCATCTACATGCTGTAGGTAGACTCACAATACTACTAATGGGAAAATTCCAAGAAACTGAAGGAACAATAGTATATTTCCAAGCTAGGTTGATGAGTGGCTTGGAGGAAAACATGGTGGAGTTCCAATGTATTTGCCGTCCTTGACCTTCAGGATAGAAGTGATCTTGGGTTTAGAAGGTGCTGTCTAAGGAAACTTGATCAATTGATGCAGTGCATCTTGTAGATGGTACACACTGCTGTTACTGAGTGTTAGTGGTAGAAGAAGTGGATGTTTGTGAATGTGGTATCAATCAAGTGGGCTGCTTTGTCCTGAATGGTTTCAAGCTTATTGTTGGTGGAGCTGCACTCATCCAGGTAAATGCACAGTATTCCATCACATTTCTGACTTGTGCCTATTAGATGGTGGGTAGGCCTTGGGGGTCAGGAGGTGAGTTACTCGCAATAGTATTCGTAGTCTTATATCTGTTTGTGTAGCCATTGTATTTATGTGGCTAGTGCAGTTCAGTTTTGTTAAAATGGTGACTCCCAGGATGTTGATGGTGATGCTGTTGAAAGTCAAGGTGCTATAGTTAGATTGTCTCTTGTTGGTGATATTCATTGCCTAGCACTTGTGTGGTGCAAATGTTACTTGTCACTTTTCAACCCAAGTCTGCATATTGCCCAGGTCTTGCTGCATTTAAACATGGACTGCTTCAGTATCCGAGGAGTCATGAATGGTGCTGAACATTGTGTAATCATCAGTGAACATTCTCATTTCTGACCTTACGATGGAGGCAAGGTTATTGATGAAGCAGCTAGATGGTTGCACCAAGCATATTACCCTGTGAAACTCCAGCAGAGATGTCATGGAACTGTGATGACCCCAACAACTACAACCATCTTTCAGTATAGCCAGCCCATTTCCAACTAATCCTCGTCCCCTCTATCAGTCACCTAGTTTCTCTTCTGCCCTGGCCTACTATTAACAAACCATTTGTCTGCCTATCCTTTTCTCTCTCTATGTCTCTCTCTCTCTCTCTGGACTCCCTCTCCACCTATCCACCCAATACTTTCCTACCACCTGATACCCACCATCAGCCACTGTCATTGGCTTTCCTAACTGCTTCTAGTTCTGAAGAAGGCTCACTGGACTCAAAATGTTAACATTGTTTTCTCTCCAAAGATGCTGCTAGACTTGCTGAGTTTCTCCAGCAATTTTTGTATTTGTTCGAGCCACAACCACCTTCCTTTGTGGCAGGTATGATTCCAACCAGTAGAGAGTTTTCCCTGATTCAAATTTACTCCAGTTTTGCTGCGGAAAGAATGTTTTATTTAAAAGTTTAGTAAGCTGTGTAAACATGATTGATACCTGAAAAGGCTTAACTGATATCACAATAAGTTCCACACACCTGGATATAAAGGTCTGTTCTCTGCAAGAGTTAACCAGAGCTCTGTGTGTCTTATGTGTTCACAAGAGAGCATATAGGGCTTCAATCATTATTCATAGTCTTGACACTGTGTAGCTAAGGCAGTAACGGCTCAGGTACTCTAATTGGTGTTGGAATCAATTCGACTGAATGTAGTCCTCTTTAAAACTACCCACTCAACTGTTGGTAATTTTTTCAGGCGGTATTTTATTCTGGCCTGTCTCAAATGCTTCCACTGATGGAAACTAGTAGGAATCTGCTCAGTACAACAGTATTGCAGGGCCAAACATGTCCTTTTAAGAAAATAATTGCTGCAGTTCTCTCAGGAGGTAACATTTCCAAGGACACTTTACCAGTGATTGAGGAAGGTAAGTATGTCAGGAAAGTGTAGTTGGGGGGGGCAGTGAGGTATTTAGGGATGGTTTTTGGTGTCAAGTGGGGTGGTTAGGGTGCCAGGCTAATGGTGGAGTATTCGTGCTGGGCTGGGGATTCGATCGGGCCATGTTGAGTGTGGAGTAGGGTCTGGTAGGGCTGTGGTGAGAAGCTCTAGTAGGTTCTGGTCTGGGGGAAGAGATAGTTATGTCATGTCCAGCAGTGGTGTGAGTGGGGGCGTGGTGAATCTGGTCGGGATTTGTCAGGAGTTGAGGGCTCAGTGGTGAGTCAGATGTTTGTTTTCATACTTGCTGAAGAGTTAATATAGGAACAGGAGTAGGCCATTGGGTCTCTCAAGTCTGTGATTCAATGCGATTATGGTTAATCTGTGACTTAACTCCATATGCCTCCCTTTGGCCAATGTCCCGTAATACCTTTACTTAACTAAAACTTTTCTATCTCTGATTTAAAATAAGCAACTAATCTAGCATCAACTACCATTGGTGGAAGAGAGTCCCAAACATCTAACATCTTTTCTGTATAGAAGGGTTTCCATCTCTCCTGGATGGTCTGTTTCTAATTTTTAGAGATGCCTGCTAGCTCTAGAATCTTGAACCAGTGGACATAATTTTATCTGCCCTGTTTTTTACTCTTAAGTCTGGAAGGCGTTGATTAGATCATCCCTATCTTCTAACTTCTAAAGAAAACAGGCCTAGTTTCTGAAATCTGTCCTCTTAACTTAGCCCCTGAAGTCCAGGTATCATTCTTGTAAACCCACGTTGTACTCGTTCCAATGCCAATGTATTCTTCCTAAGGTGTGGAGCTCACATCTGCTGTGGGGAATAACAGGGTTTTGTATAGATGCAGCATAACTTTTGCTTCTCAACTGAATTCCAACTTCATGTCAAAGATATCTCCATTGAGAGACTTGCTTGAAAAAGAAGTTCCATGTCTGTAGTAAGATGACTGCTAATATATCTTTGATTCTTTCAAGCAGGATCTGTCAGCAAAATTTTCCCTATTGCGATGCTTTGGCCTCAATAAAAATATGATTCTTCAAATGGATGCATCATGAAAAGGCTGAGGTACTTGTCTTTTGCAAGACGATAAAACTTATTGTTTTTGGTTTGATCACCCTGTCATCTGTGCAAGCAAGGTAATGTTCATGATCATAAAAGTCTCTGATCACCTGATAACGTTAACATAATTGGCAAAGTTAATCATACAGTACTTAGGGAAGATATTCCTGGGAGAACATCCAGTGAAGTTATATGGGTAGGACTGAGAAATAAGATTTGGATTGCATTGGGATTGTACTATAGGCCTCCCTAGTAGTCAGCAGGAAATTGAGAAGCAAATATGTAAGGAGATCTCAGATATCTGTTAGAATAACAGGGTTGTAATAGTAGGGGATTTTAACTTTCCAAACATAGATTGGGACTGCCAATAGTGCTCAGGGCGTGGATGGAAAAGAGTTTGTCAAGTGTGTACAAGAACATTTTCTTATTCAGTATGTAGATGTACCTTCTACAAAACCAGCAAAACTTGACCTTCTGTTGGGAAATAAGGCAGGCCAAGTGACTGGGGTGTCAGTGGGGGAGCATTTTGGGATCAGTGATCACAAATCCAATAGTTTTAAAACAGTTACGCAATAGCATAGACCTGATCTAAAAGTGACAGTGCTAAATTTGAGTAAGGCCAATTTTGTCGGTATTGGGCAAGAACTTTCAAAAGTTAATTGGAGAGGTTATTCACAGGTAAAGGTATGGGTGGAAAGTGAGACGCCTTTAAGAAATGAGATAATGAGACTTCAGAGACAGCATGTTGCAAAGGGCAAAGCTGTTAGCTGTAACAAATTCTGGTTGACTGGAGAAATTGAGACTTTGGTCAAGAAAAAGAAGGAGGCATATGTCAGGTACAGAGCGCAGGGATCGAGTAAATCCCTATAGGAGTATAAGGGACATAGGAGTATACTTAAGAGAGAAATCAGGAGGGAAAAAAGGGGACATTATATAGTTTTGGCAAATCGGATGAGGAGAATCCAAAGAGATTCTATAAGTACATTATGGGAAAAAGAGTATTTAGGGAGAAAATAGCATCCCTTAAAGATGAACGTGGCCATCAATGTGTAGGAGATGGATGAGATATTAAATGAGTATTTCATGTCAGTATTTACTGTGAAGAAGTTCTTGAAAGCAAGAGAACTTGGGGAATTAAATAGTGATATCTTGTAAAGTGTCCATATTATAGAAGAGGGGGTGCAAGATATCTTAAAATGAATAAAAATGGATAAATTACTGGGATCTGATCAGATAAATTCTAGAATTTTGTGGGAAGCTAGGGAATATTTACTAGGCCCCTTGCTGAAATATTTGTAAGGCCACATGTGAGATGCCAGAAGACTGGAGGTTGGCTAATGAGGCCATTATTTAAGTAAGGTGGTAAGGAAAAGTCAGGGAACCATAGATCAGTGAGCCTGACATCAATGGTGGGTAAGTTGTTGGAGGGGATTCTGAGGGAAAGGATTTACATGCATTTGGAAAGGCAAGGACTGATTTAGGGATAATCAACATGGCTTTGTGCGTGGGAAATCCTGTCTCACTAACTTGATTGTGTTTTTTGAAGAAGTGACAAAGAAGATGGATGAAGGCAGAGTGTAAACGTTGTCTACAACGTTCTGCATGGTAGACTGATTAGCAACGTTAGATCACGTGGAATCCAAGGGGAGTTAGCTAATTAGATACAAAATTGTCTTGAAGGTAGAACACAGATGGTAGTGGTGGAAGGTAGTTTCTTGGTCTGTAAGCAGTGGTGTGCCGCAAGGATCAATGCTAGGTCCACTGCTTCTTGTCACTTATATAAATGATTTGGATGTGAATATAGGAGGTACGGTTAGTAAGTTTGCAGATGACAACAAAATTGGTGGTGCAATGGACAAACAAAGTTAGCTCAGAAAGCAATGATCAGATGAGCCAATTGGCTGAGGAGTGGTAGATGGGGTTTAATTTAGATAAATATGAGGTGTTGCCTTTTGGTAAGGCAGATCAGGGCAGGACTTAGACAGTTAATGCTAGTGCCCTAGGGAGTGTTGCTAAACAAAGAGACCTGGGGTGCAGGAGCACAGTTCCATGAAAGTGGAGTTGCAGGTTGACAGGGTGGTAAAGAAGGGTGGTTTGGCATGTTTGCCTTCATTGGTTAGTGCACTGAGTGGAGAAGTAGGAATGCCATGTTGCAGTTGTACAGTACATTAGTTAGGCCACTTTTAGAACACTGTATTCATTTCTGATCTCCTTGCTACAGGGAGGATGTTGTTGAACTGGAAAGTGTTCAGAAAAACATTTACAAGGATGTTGTAGGATTTGAGGATTTGAGCAACAGGGAGAGGCTAAACAGGCTGGAGCTTTTTTCCCTAGAGCATTGGAGGATGAGGATGAGGAGTGACCTTTCAAAAGTTTATAAAATTATGAGAGGCACTGATAGGGTGAATAGTCAAGGTCTTTTTCCCAGGGTAGGGCAGTCCAAAACTAGATGGCATAGGTTTAAGGTGAGAGAGGAAAGATTTAAAAGGGACCTGAGGAGCAACATTTTCATGCGGACGGTGGTACGTGTTTGGAATGAGCTGCCAGAGGAGGTGGCGGCACGGTGGCTCAATGGTTAGCACTGTTGCCTCACAGCACCAGGGACTCAGGTTCAATTCCATTGCCGGGTGATTGTCTGTGTGGAGTTTGCACATTCTCCCCATATCTGCATGGGTTTCCTCCCACAGTCCAAAGATATGCAGGGTAGGTGGATTGGCCATGCTAAATTGCCCATAGTGTCCTGGGATGCTTAGGTTAGGTGGGTTAGACTGGGAAATGCAGGGGTAGGGGCATGGTTCTGGGTGGGATGCTCTTTGGAGGGCACAGTGTGGACTTGGGCCAAATGGCCTGTTTCCACACCATAGGGACTCTATGACTCAACAGTGGAGACTGGTACAATTATAATATTTAAAAGGCAACTGGATGGGTAAATGAATAGGAGGGTTTAGAGGGATATGAGCCAAATGCTGGCAAATGGGACTAGATCAGTTTAGGATATCTGGTCAGCATGGGTGAGTTGGACTGAAGGGTCTGTTCCTATCATACAACTCTATGACTTTAGACAGAAAACTTGCTCATCTATGATTCAACTGTGTCAAGTCATTCACCACAATGGAGCTCATTTAAACCTTATGAAATATGCCTACACTGAAATCTGTGTATGTCAGTAGTCCTGCCTCTGCTGGACTATTGGCAGGTGCCAGGTCAAAGATTTTGGGAAGCCAAATAAGTTTACATATTGCTATTATAATGTGATTCTGCCACTGCATGGGATTGGTGATCTGCTTATGTTGAGAGATGTAGTTCATAGGAAGCATCATTTGTTGAGGTATATATCCTTCAGGATGAGGAGTTGACAATAGCTATAGTGCCACCTGTAGATTTTAACATGTGCTGATCTGTCTTTCCATTACAAAGTGATGTTAATGGCCATAAAAGCTTCTGATCACCTTATAATGTTGACATAATTTGCAAAGTTAATCATGTAGAAAACTTGTTCTGTCATGAAAATGTGCCTTTTGCTTGGTGACTGTGACATGTTTGCATTTGTACATGTTCTCAACATCTTCCTTGCAGCTAGTGTTGTGGTGCTGTTGGCCACCTGTGTTTCTGTTCTGGAGTCTGGATTGACAGTTGAAAGCAGATTTCCTGCAAGTATGTACCCAATGTCATTTGGTGCCACGTTCTTCACTGATGTGAAGAAAAACTGGTCAACTTTGGGCAGGTGCAATAAATCACATCTGTTAGAGATCTTGTTAGCTTTGAACGGTCAATGGCTAAACACATTTACATCATCGCTGGCCAGATTGGCACTACAATAGGTCACTCTATCATTTGTTTGTCAGAAACTTTGTTTTGTGAATGGCTGACCTGAAGAAAATGATAAAAATGTTTTATGAGATCATAAGACCCTATGATGTAGGTGTTGAAGGATCTTGCTTGGTCAAGACTCGGGAAGCCAACTCAGAGGTGAGTAAATTGGCCCAAATTGCTCAAACTGAAGCTGCGTACAGAAAGTTCTGGAATCTGACTACACTAGAATTGAAGAAGTGGTGACCTCCTGCAGATGAAGAATGGATGGTGAACCACCCAAATACTGTCTGGAAATATTGGTGATAGCCAATGAAGTTCCAATTGCTAGTCATGCAGGGATCCAGAAGAACCAAGCATGAATGAGTTAGCATTTCTCCTGGCCAGGTCTTTACAAGGATCTGGTGCAGTTTTATAAATGCACTGAACAGTGAGAAAGCCCAAACTATAATAAGTTGGTGCCTCTAACACCCATACCATATTTGAGGGGCCTATTTAGCACAGTGTTGATAGGCTGTGTGGCAGGCCTCCAGAAACACATGGGGGCCACCAGTATGTCTTCACTATTATGGATGTGGCTACTCAGTTTCCAGAGGCGATTCCATTGAGACCAGTTCCCCCAAGGTGGCGGCAGCAAAGTGAACCGAGCTCTCTACCTAATGTAGATTACTGGCTGAGATCCAGTCTGAGATAGCAATTTTGCATCCAAGTTTTTCAGACAATTGTGAATTGCTTGCGTCTAACACAGCTAAAGTCCTCAGCCTACTACCCATAGTTAGAAGGGGCTTTCGAATGCTACCACTGGACTATCAAGATAATGGTCAAAGCAGATAAGCTCAATAACAGACTGAGGATTGGGATTTCTTGTGTTTGTCAGCCAATAAACCATCAGGTTTAATAGCTTTGAATTAGTTTATGGACGCAACATAAAAGGTCTTCTGAAACTGACCAATAAAAAGAGTTTTGGAGCAATGGACAAATCTTCGGTGTTAGATTATATATCCGTGTTCTGGGAGCAGCTCATGACAGCCCGTAAAATGCCACAAATAGGCAAGAACAAATTGAGTAAACAGCAGGCCGAGACCTGAACATGTCAATCAGAGGGATGTTGTTAGTGTTACTACTTTGACAGCGTTAACCACTGAAAGCTCTGTGGTCCATTTAGAGGAGCCAGGAGGATTGGTGAGGTGAATTATTTGATTGATACTGCAGACCACAGGAAAAAGTCTACTATGTCGCATCAATTTGCTGAAACAATACCACAGCTGCGAAGGAGGATAAACAAACACAGGTCTGCCAGCAGCAAGGAGCGAGGAGAATGAAGGGGAGGGTGAGGATGTTTAGCTAACAGGAAACTTATAGGAAAATTAGGCATCATGCTCTCATGTATGGATACAAAAAAGCAAGGAGACCTCACAAGGCTGCTCACAGTATTTAAAGAGGCCTGTAGGGAGAAACCAGGGTGAGCAACCTTGTCCATACATGATGTGATGCAGAGGAGTCCCATCCCATAAAAAATTCATCATTAACACCTAGATCCCAACAAAACAGCCCAGTTGAAAGCAGACATCCAATACACGCTGGAAAACCATCTAATCAAATGTAGTCAAAGTTGAAGTTCAACAGTCATACTAATGTTTCAGAGATAGTAGGAACTGCAGATGCTGGAGAATCTGAGATAACAAGGTGTAGAGCTGGATGAACACAGCAGGCCAAGCAGCATCAGAGAAGCAGGAAAGCTGACGTTTTGGGCCTAGACCCTTCTTCAGAAATGGGGGAGGGGAAGGGGATTCTGAAATAAATAGGGAGAGAGGGGAGGCGGATAGAAGATGGCTTCAGGACGTGGTCGAGCAGTTTCAGGGCCGAAGAGATTACGACAGAGTTACAGCAGGAGAGAGATCCACTGAGGTCTTTCCGGAGGGAGGAGGGTAACTTCTTCAAGGTAGGCATCCTTAGAAGAGGCTTTGCAGTGGGGCTAAAATTGTTTCAGAGATCTTCGGCCCCGAAACTGCTCGACCATGTCCTGAAGCCATCTTCTATCCACCTCCCCCTCTCTCCCTATTTATTTCAGAATCCCCTGCCCCTCCTCCATTTCTGAAGAAAGGTCTAGGCCTGAAACATCAGCTTTCCTGCTCCTCTGATGCTGCTTGGCCTGCTGTGTTTATCCAGCTCTACACTTGTTAAGTCATACTAATGCTGAAGCTTAATGGTTCAGTCACTTCTTGCATGAACTACAGAAATGTTAAAGCAATAACCAGAGCAAAATCCTCCTACCCAATTCCTCACATGAAGGAAAAGATTGGAAGTGCCAGTAAAATGGATCTGCTCAAGGATTACGGGCAGGTTTCCTGGACAGCTTAAGCGAAAGAAGTTATTGGTTTTTGTTACATTAAACAATACTGAGTGATGCCACATGCTTGGGCCACTTTCCAGAGGCTAGTTAAGCAGGTAGCAGCCATTGTTACTAACTGTGTAATGTACATTGGTGACATGCTGGCACACAGGGACACTTGCAACAGCTGGAAGCCACCAGACTGATACCTGGGATGGTATGAAATGAAAGTGGATCCGTTAGGGATAACACTATGTGGAGCTGGAGGATCAGTTAGGACTATTTTTACTAGAAACCTATGAAATTCTAACAGGCTAGAACACAGTCAATGCAGGAAGGATGCTCCTGATAACCAGAGAATCCAGAATCGGTCACATTCTGAGGTTACATGGTAGGCCATCTAGGCCTGAGATGAGGAGAAACTTGACTTGACTTAGAGTGTAGAAACAGGCCCTTTGAGCCAACAAGTCCACACTGGCTCTCACAGCATCCCACCCAGACCCATCCCCCATAACCCACCTAATCCACACATCCCTGAACATTACAGGCAATTTAGCATGGATAATCCACCTAGCCTGCACATGTTTGGACAGTGGGAGGAAACTGGAGCACCCAGAGGAAACCCACACAGACAGGGAGAATGTGCAAATTCCACACAGACAGTCACCCGAGAGTGGAATCGAACCCAGGTCCCTGGTGTTGTGAGGCAGCAGTGCTAACCACTGAAACACTGAGCCACCATGCCACCCTTTCTGCACCTAGAGAGCAGTCAGCCTATGGAATTCTCTGTCACAGAAAGGAATATGGCTAAATCATTACATATTTTCAAGAAGGTGTTAGGTATGGTGCTTAGGGCTAAAGGGATCAATGGGTATGTGGGAGAAAACGGGAACAGGGTTCAGAGTTGGATGATCAGTCATGATCATATTGAATGGGGAAGCAGGCTGAAAGGGTTGAATCGTCTACTCCTGTCTGTATTTACTATGCAACTCTTTACGAAACATTACAGTCAGCTCATCTTTTGGTAAATCTTGCTCAAGAGTAAACTTTCAAAAACAAACATAACCTATATAAGGCATATAGAGATAATTGCTGCCAAGAATAGCAAAAAACAAATCTTGAAGGAATTCCTTTCCCTCAAGACCAAGAGGAAAAATAATATTTTTGCCCAGTCCACTTGAGCCAACTCCTTCCTCAGGCCTGTATCATTAACTTTGCCCAAAACTAAAACTCTCGCATGTGGCTCTGTCTTCACTCTTTCAATCTGTATTTGAAACTCTAACGTGGTATGGTCATTCCTTTCAAGAGGATCCTTCACTACAAGACCATTTATCATCCTTCCCTGTTATGTAATAACAAAATGAAAGTAGCCAGTTCTCTTGTTGGCTCCATGACGTGTTGCTCTAAGAAACAATCCTTCAATGAACCTTTTTTCGTGGCTACCCATGCTAAGTTGATTAATCCAATCAGTATGCATGTTCAAATCATCCATAATTACCATTGTGCCCTCCTCATAAGCCCTCATTATTTCCTCATTTATACTATGTCCTACTTTGGAAGTATTGTTCGGGAGCCTGTAAATTACTCCCACCAATGTGTTTCTTCTGTTTTTTTCATCTCCGTCTAGACTGATTTGACATTTTGATCTCTAGCGCCAGTATCATTTCTTAATATAGCCTTGGTATCACCCTTAACCCTAATCCTATTCGTCCATACTTTCAAAATAGTGAGTACCCTTGGACATTTAATTCCCAGTCCTCATCTTCCTGTAACCATGTTGTAAGGTCCTGTAAAGTCACCATATTCTTGCAGACAATATGGCTGCTCCCTCATTAAAGAGAGATGACTGGTGGTGGCTGAGAGTCACAGTGCCTCAGGTGAGGTGACAGGTTGAGATGGAGAGACCTTCATGGTAACCTTTTCCAGTACAGGAATTGAACCCACACTGATGGCATCCCTCTGCGTCGCAAACCAGCTGTCCGGCCAAATGAGCTAACCAACCCCCTAGATCATGAACATTTATCAGGAAAAGCAATGATTCCAATCCCGAAACCAGGGAACTCCATTACAAACTTTCCTCCAACCCAAAAAATATCCACTGTGCATACAAATCACTGAAGGCGGAGACTTGATAAGAGTTGGTAAAAAGGAAAGTGCTGACACTTAGCATTAATGGATGTGGAACAAAACTTGTTAAATAGTGCTGAGGTACAGATTGGTATCATCAGATTGAAGGGTGGTCATGTTTGAATGGCTGAATAGCCTAACCCTGTTGCTATGTTCAAACTACATCACATTAATGCAGTGAGCTATGGGTGACACATGCCCTATATTCCCATGACTTGCTTTAGGGTACAAGTTGTCACATCAGAGAAATAAAAACATATTTTCTTCCTAAACAAAATTGCTTTTTTTCTATCATGGAAAATACCAAGATCTACCCTGAAAATGCTAAAATTTGCTCTGTGTGAGTTGCTAATTTTGAACTAAACACAGATGAGGAAGTGTTAATTAGAACAATTCTTGCACCCTTGCTGTGATCAATGTTGTTTCTGTCCGGAAATCAAGGCTCAGGATCTGTCATTAAGTGCAAGTGTTTGACCCAAATATCCTGCCACCTGGACAAAGTCTGATTTGATTCTGAGGCAGATGTATGCGATGAGGAAGCCGAGCACAGATTGCATCCTCTAACCTAATATCCGAGATCGTGGGGAGATGCTAACAGCAATTCTGCAGCGATTATATCTGAAGAGGCCAACTGGCTTGTGGGACAATGAGTGAGATAGGATGGCAATCTAAAAAGTAGTGCTGACATTCTTCAAAGCTCCATCTTAACAAAAAAAGTATAATCCTACTCCTTCAAAGATCTAATAAATAGATTTGGAAGATAGGAGGGGTTTGGGTGGGCAGGGTCATCCATTAGGTGAGAGATGTGTTGGCCCTTCAAATATTCCAGGTGAGGTGAAGAATGGGCTGGATGCTGTTAGTTACGCCACATACTTCCCATTAATCGCCATAGCCCAGGACAAACAAAACAAGGACCAGCAACCCAATAATCCCTCTAGACTTTTTCATCAAACTGGTCAGCCTGTGGCGATACAGCTCTAGAGCAGGTTGGGCTTGAATCCAGGCCTTCTGGCCTAGAGGACAATAATGCCTCAATGCTAGCCCATTAAAGTCTCCCAAATGGGGATGCAGTAGCCTAGTGGTATTATTGCTAGACTGTTAATCCAGAGATCCAGGACACAGGTTTGAATGTCTTGGGGACCCAGGTTTGACATGCGCCATGGCAGATAGTGAGATTTGAATCCAATAAAAATCTGGAATTAAGAGTCTAACGATGACCATGAATCCATTGTCGATTGTCGGAAAAACTTATCTGGTTCACTCATGTCCTTTAGGGAGGGAAACTGCCATCCTTACCTATTTGGGCCTACAATGTGACTCCAGACTCACAACAATGTGGTTGATTCTTAACTGCCCTCTGGGCAATTAGGGATGGGCAATAACTTTTGTCCTAGACAGTGACACACTCATCCCATGAATGAATAAACAAAAGCAGGAACAGTTTGAGTTAACTAATGTAAATCCCCCTCTCTCCTGTCCCACCAAGCACTTCAAAAGAGGAGAAACTGAAGAAGTAATTTCAGACGGACCACAAATGATGCCCTTGGATTTGATGAGCTTGTCTGAACCACACTACTCCACAGTGCTTCTGTCACAATATGAATTTACCAGAAAATAGCTGTGCACATCAACTTGGCAGCCCAGGTGTTAAAATAGAAATGGTATCCACCAGGAATTAGTTAGAGAGTTTACAAACTCCCTCGATAGTTCCCTGGAATGTTGTTTCTCTGGCACTGTTGTACTCAAGGATGTAGTGTAACCATGTACAGGACCCATTGTACATTGAAAAAAAACCATCAACTACCCCAGACCTTGTCTCTAATGGTGTCATGCCATGATGAATTTATTCTGCCGTCATAATGAAAGGCTCTGCATTAGGTAAAGGATCAGGGAGAAAGAAACATGCCACAGGTTTTATATTTGATATGTGCCTGCATCAGTAAAATCATAACTTGTCAAGGAAAATAAACGGATTATAGCCAAAGAAAGAAAAATAATGAGCTTGCATTTATATTCTGGCTCAAATGAGCTAGATTTTCTTAACAGTTCAATCGTGTGTGAGCACTTATCTTGCAGCAAGCATAAAATGATTAAGTTTCACGTCTCTTTTGAAGGGAAGAAACTTGAAGCAGTTGCTAAAGCTGTTCAAAAAAAACTTTAGAGTGACACAGAACCAAGTCGTCATGCTAAGGGCCAAAAAGCTCTACTTTCTAAAAGAAACCATCAAATTAGAGGCATATTTCTTCTGGCCATTTTGTGGAGTTATGCATTGGGACCCTGCAGAATCCCCATCATAGCAGACTCTGAAGGAATTGCCCAGTTAATTGAACTTTCTTCTGGGTAATTGCACTGTGTCTGGAACTCTATGAACAGCTCCATAAAAAGCAGATACCTTGGATAGTTCCGATGAAATTAAATAGATAGTTACTCAAGAAAAGTTAGACTATTAAATATACAGTCTAACTCTAAGTAGCTATTAAACTAACCCCATACTTACCTAACTTGTCGCCTAGACCTTGACCTGACACCTTGGGATGCAACGTCCCACACTTCCTCTTCAGGACATCACTTCCCCTCCCTGGGACCCAGCACCACCAAACTCACACCTTCACCCCCAGGACCCAGCACCTCTTCACCCAGGCCCTGACCAACAGACTCTTCCCCATGACTTGATACAAATCCCAGAACTCTCCCCATGCGTCACACCCCCAACTCACACAAACACTTGCACACGCACACACTCATATGCACACACACACATGTATGCACACACACACGCACACACACACTCACAGACACACACACACATGCACACACACACACACACACACACACACACACACATGCACACACACACACACACACATGCACACACACACACACACATACGCATACACACACAGACACACACACATGCACACACACACACACAGACACACACACACTCATGCACACACAGGCACACATACACACATTCATATGCATACACACATACACATATACATACACACACTTATATGCACACACACACACACACTCA
>NC_063335.1:90307284-90330326 GCF_021869965.1 Rhincodon typus
ACACATATACATACACACACTTATATGCACACACACACACACACTCATATGCATACACACACACACACATATACATACACACACTTATATGCACACACACACACATACGGTCATATCCACACACAAACACACACACACAGACACACACACACACTCATATGCACACACAGAGACACACTCATATGCACACACGCACACACACACAATCCCCGCTCCTCCCTGGAGCCATCACTCTTGTCCTGATCTGCACTCGAATCTCCGCCTCCGCCAGACCAAACCCTGACACTGCTGGACCTGACTGGATTACTTACACCCAGTTCTGCCAACAGGTCAACAAGACATGACCCCCACCCCAGCAGGATCTGACTCGACCCCCTCCAGCCACAACCCTGTTGCCAAACACAAACACCCACCATACCCAATCCTACTCTCCCCGCCAACCAGCAAACCTGATTTCTCCACCCTTTCTCCACCATAGCTTGAATCCTACCCAGTTGGCACCCACTTGCCTGACACCATACGCATCTGGTATCCTATTTACAGTGCAACTTAACTCCTGCCCAGTTGACACCCTGCTTACCTGGTACCCTACCCACTGTCACCCTTTACACTACCTATCTGGCACTAACCCTGTCAGCACCCTAACATCACACTTGCCTTTTGTACTTACTCTTCGAGTAGTTGCCAAAGTGGCTGTCAGGATGTTTATGTTTGAGAATGAGGCAGCTGACTCTGTGAGAAGAGGATGTCATTTACCTTCCCCAGACTGTCTTACACTATGAAAGAACTGTTAGAATAGAAGTACGGCTCTGCATTTCTGACAGATCCCTGAGAAGAACCTCCTCTTAGAAATATGGAGCTCTCTTTTTTTTACAAAAATAAGGGGATGGAGCGATTCCTGAAAAGAATCTGGCCCTGTTTTACAACGACACAAAATATAGCATGGATCTGTTGAATTGTAAAAATGAAAATAATGAAGCATGACAGAATAGATAGTAAGGGCTCCAAAAAGGAAGTATGAAAATAAACTTGTAAAGAATATTAAAACCAACACTTTGTTTTTGAAAAGGGGGATAATCAGATAAAAATGGGCCTCTTGAATACTGATAATGATGATGTTCTGAAAGAATATGAGGAAATCACTGACATGGTAAATGATGAATATGCAGTATTCACAGAAAAGAAAGTAGTCAACTTGAACTGAAATGTCAATGAAACTAATAATGAATCAGGGATAGAGACTGACCAACACTAAAATAAACAAGGTAACACAACTAAAGAGAAAATAACATGAAAGAGTGACAAATATTCAGGAGTATATAATTTCCTCTAGGGATTTTGAAGTAGCTGAGAACATTGTAGAGGTCTTTACCATATTCTTCTAAAGTTCTCTTTACTAAGGAATTATGGGAGAGAGTCTTAAAAGAAGTGATTGGAACACACCAGATGTAAATCCATTATTTAAACAGGGAGTACTGCAGAAAAAAGGAACGTATGGGTTCAGTTAGTTAGTCTATCATGGGGAATATGTTAGAATCAATCATTAAAGAGATTATAGTTGCCCACTTAGAAAAGCTCAAGGAAATTGGGAAGAGTCAGCATTGTTTTGTCAAAGGAAAATTGTGTTTAACCAATTGTTGGAGTCCTTTGAAAGAGTAACATGCACTGTAGACACAGGGGAGCCTATAGATGTAATATACTTGGATTTCCAAGTGATAAAATGTCAAATCAGAGGTTATTGCAAGAAGAAAGAGAAATAAAAAGTAGGAGTAATATATTGGTATGGGAGGAAAAATGAAGAGTATGCATAAACGCATCATTTCTGGTTGGCAATATATAATGAATGGCATGCCACAGGGAGTAGTGCTGATGGCCCAACTTTTGAGATGTTTATAAATGACTTAGATGAAAGGATCAAAGAACATTCGCTAAATTTGTTGATGACATCAAAATATGCAGAAAGATTTGCTGTGAAGAGGACATAAGGATGTTACAAAGGGATATAGTGAGGTACGTGAGTGCACAAAGATCTGGCCAGTACATTGAGGAACTCACCAGGAACGGGCAATACTAGATTTGAGTGTGAGGGGTGAGAAGAATGTTAAATAACAATTAGATATCAAGAAGAATTGGAGGTCATTGTCTGAGGATACAGGGTAGGTCATCTTAAACCAGGATGAAAAGAAATTTCTTCATCTAAAGAATGGTGAGCCCATGGAACTCTTTCTATGGACAGTAGTTGTAGCTAAAACACTGAACATTTTCAAGGATTTAGATATAGTTTTTGGGGCCAAAGGGATCAAAGGGTATGGGTGGAAAGTGGGAACAAGGCACTGAGTTGGATGATCAGCCTGGTTTATATTGAATGGTGGAGCAGACTCAAAGAGCCGACTCTCCTACTCAGAGTCATTGAGTTATAGAGCTCTACCATAGCACAGAAAAAAGCCCTTCAGTGTTCAAGTCTGTGCCAGTCAAAAATAAGCACCTAACCATTCTAATCCCATTTTCCAGCACTTGGCCCATAGTCTTGTATGCCTTGGTGTTGCAACTGCATGTCTAAATACTTCTTAAACGTTATGTGGGTTTTTGCCTCTACATCCTTTTAGGTAGCAAGTTCCAAATTCTCAACCAGACCACCATCTGAGTGAAAAACATTTCTTCATATCCTGAATAAATCTTCTGCCCATTACTGTAAATCTATGACACCTGGTTATTAATCACTCCACCTAGGGGAAAAGTCTCTTCATTTTTACCCTCTCTATGCCCCTATTATATTACAGATCTGAACCATGTGCTCAGTTAGTCTCCTCTGCTCCAAGGAAAACAGCCCCAGTCGATCTAATCTCTCTTCATAAGTAAAACTCTCCAGCCCAGGCAACATCCTGGTAAATCTCCTTTGCACCCTCTCCAGTGCAATCACATCGCCCCTACAATGTGAATTTCAGAACTGTACATAATATTCTAGCTGAGGACTAACCAGAGTTTTGTACAGTTCCAACATTACCACCCTACTTTTAAACTCGATACCTTGGCTAATAATGGCAAATATGCCTTCTTAACTGCTTTAGTTACCTGCTCCCCTAAGAGACCAGTGGACATGTATCCCTGATTGTTGATGCTCCCAAGAGTCCTACTATTCATCATGTATTCCCTTGCCTTGTTTGTCCTGCCCAAAGGTATCACCTCACACTTATCTGCATTGAATTACATTTTTTTACTGATCAGCCCATCTGACCAGACTGCCTATAACCTGCTGTAATCTAAGGCTATCCTCCTTACTATTTACCAACCCACCAATTTTCATATTGTCCACCAATTTACTGATCAACCTTACTCCGTTCCTATTCCTGTTAGTATGCCTGCTCCTGCTCTATGTTTATTTAATTCTGTTTCTATGAGACTTGACAAATGAAACATTTACTTTGTTTTACCCTCCACAGATGCTGTTAGATCCTGTTGATTTTCTCCAGCATGTTCTGTTTTTCACCTTATTCATTAATCTTGTTGTGAGAGGCCCTTTTTAAAAAATGACCATAACATAATAGAATTGTCCATTTAAATAGGAAGCGAAATACTATAGGCCAATCTGAAACCATCATCCTAAAACTACCAAGGTACAAGGGGTGAGTTAGCTACAATCATCTGGTTAACTTCATTAAAAGACATGACAAGGATTAGTATTGAAGGAATGATGATATGCATCACAACAGTTATGCTCTATTTTTGGGTGAAAGAACACCGTTGGAAAAGTGGCTTGACCCTGACTAACAAAAGAAATTAAGGATAGTATTAGATCCAGAGGAGTCACATAAAGTTACTAGAAGAAGTAACAAGATTGAGAACTGGGAGTAGTTTAAAATTCACTAAAAGAGGAACAAGAGATTGATTAAGAGGTTAAAAAAAGAGCATGAGACTAAACATGTCAGGAAATTCACAAATTGTTGTGATCCTGAACAAAAACAGAAGTTGCTAGAAAAGCAGGTCTGGCAGCACCTGTGAAGAATAAAATCAGAGTTAATGTTTTGGGTCTGATTTTCTTCACAGATGCTGCCAGATCTGCTGAGCCTTTCCAGCAACTTCTGTTTTTGTTCCTGATTTTCAGCATCCACAGTTCTTTTGGTTTTTATGTTGTGACCCTGACCCCAATTTGAAAATCAAACCCATGGTCAAATTATACAACCACATTCCTGACAATGTTCTTATCTTTGTTATATTCATAAATGTGCTGATAGTTCTCCTTAAGAGCTTCACTCAGGCCACCAGCTTAAGCAAAAAGTTGGCTTTGCAATTAAACAATGTGTATCAAGGTATTAAATTCAAGTCTCTGTTCATTTAACCCTCCTTGATAAATCTTGGAGACTTTAGAAACAAGCACATAACTTGCTCAAATAAATGCAGAAAGTGCTGGACCAGCTCAGCAGCTCTGGTGCGATCTGTGGCGATAGGAATAAAATGAACATTTCAGGTCCAGCATGCTTTTCGTTTTTGGCAGGGGTCAGTGGAAAAGACCGAAAATCAGAACAAAAGGAGTGAAAGATGTTTTAAGATCTCAAAAGAGTTTGCAGATAAGGGCAAAGCACACTTCCTCGGTATAGTGAGACACGCTGTACCCTGACAAAGAGGTTATGTTTCCATTATCCTTTCAGGTTCAGGCTCAGCACGTGCGGCGACTTGATGAAGGTGGCGTACTGGTTGAATGACTCTTAATGTCATTGAGGAGGGAGTTCCTGCAGTCCTCCTCTGACACTGTTCTTATCCCAGATTCACAGCAAATGTTTAACCTCTCACTATATTCAGTACAGACTGTCATTATACTTATATGACAGATAATGAAGCAACATTGTGTGGCTCACTCAGCATCTTAGAAGTTGGATGAATAACAGTTCACTTTTGGTCAAGTCTTTTGAAACATCATTACCGCTAACTTCAAAATCTTTTGGATGGCCAAGTTCAATTTCCAAGCAACAATGGCAAGTTATAAATCATCCTTGGCCTTCACCTGAACCCCCTAAGCACCATCACTCAACATATATAGCAAATTAGTGATGAAATGATTGCAAATTCAATGTAGCAGGCATTTGCAAATAACTGATTTGTGTATTTGTGTTTTCAATGGCCTAGCATTCAGTCTACACGGACCACATCCTTTCACCCATCAACGTGACACTTCCTGCACCTATCCTGGACGTTGTCCCAGCCATTTTCTATTGGCACTTCACATCTAGAGAACAGAGAGTGATGGCAAGGAATGCAGCTCGTAGTAGACACCATCAATGTCAGGCCCCAACTAATTGACAAGTACCCCACCCCCACCCCACCTAACGACTCCATTTCTCCTTGCATTACCCCGGCAGCCCCATTCTGACATTGAGATGGACCTTGATGGACTTCTTATCTCACTTTGTCACAAATCTCGCCCTAGCCCACATCGCTCAGATTTCTGTAAGATTTCACCCACTGCGTATTTCCAACATTTTCTGAGCTAACAAGGTATAGAGCTGGATGAACACAGCAGGCCAAGCAGCATCAGAGGAGCAGGAAAGCTGACATTTCGGGCCTAGACCCTTCTTCAGAAATGGGGGAGGGGAAGGGGGTTCTGAAATAAATAGGGAGAGAGGGGGAGGCAGATAGAAGATGGATAGAGGAGAAGATAGGTGGAGAGGAGACAGACAGGTCAGAGAGGCGGGGATGGAGCCAGTAAAGGTGAGTGTAGGTGGGGAGTTAGGGAGGGGATAGGTCAGTCCAGGGAGGACGGACAGGTCAAGGGGGCGGGATGAGGCTAGTAGGTAGGAGATGGGGGTGGGGCTTGAGGTGGGAGGAGGGGATAGGTGGGAGGAAGGACAGGTTAGGGAGGCGGGGACAAGCTGGGCTGTTTTTGGGATGCGGTAGGGGGAGGGGAGATTTTGAAGCTTGTGAAGTCCACATTGATACCATTGGGCTGCAGGGTTCCCAAGCGAAATATGAGGTGCTGTTCTCCTCTATCCATCTTCTATCCGCTCTCTCAGATGAATGCAAAAGATTGTGTAAAAAAGTTTTGAATAACTGGAGTTTATTTCCCCTGAAATAGCATAGTAAAAGTATTATAACTATTTCTGTTGGCTGGAACTAGCTGAACACCCCACCTTACAACAAGAGTTACACTTTAAGAAATAACTAATTTATTGTAAAGTGCTTTGTGATACCCAGAGATTATGAGAAGTGTTATGCAAATATAAACCTCCTCAATAAAACTTTAATATAATACAACTTTAATATTTCAGTATTTCACTCACCATGAGGACTGTTCTCCAAAAGTATTACTCTATTTCTTTTATCTAGAGCGCGAGAAACAGAGACACATCTTTTTTTCACCTCAGTTAACATCCCAACAGATCGTATTTTGTGAGTACTGATAAGAACAAGAACTAATTGTTTGCAATGACTTACTCACGGCCAAGACGAAAATGGAGAAGACTCCGATCACCTGCCATAGCCGCAGTCCCCAGAAAACCACAGTTTCCGATGTCACAGGGTCCGGTTTCTTTGGAGGAACTGTAGTGGACTGCAAAATAAATGAATATCACTGACCTTTCTGCAAGCTTTAGATTGTGCTATGCCATATTATGTAAAACATTTGCAAGTACATTTACTTAATATAATGTAATGAAAACTTACTGGGAATGTAGGAATAGGACTGGGCTATTCTGCCCTTTGAGCATATTCTGGCGTGCAATTAATTGATCTGTAACTCAATTCCATTTATCTCTTAATACCTTTGTTTCATAAAACTCAATTGACTTAGCATTTGATCATTTCAAGAGCATCCACAGCTTTTGTGGGACCACGCTCCAAATCTTTACAGCAATTTTTGAGAAAAGTGCTTCCTGATTTCACTCCTGAATGGCTTGGCTCTAATGATTAAGCCCCTTATTCTGGATCTCCCCACAAATTGGAAATCATTTTCCGATATCTATACAATTAACGTAATCATTTCTTGACCATCCAAGCCACAATTTAACCTTTAAACCTGGTATTATGCTGGTGAATCTGCTCTGCTTCCCATTCCAAGGCTAACTGGTTTTTCTTGTAGTCCTATGTCCAAAACTGAGTGCAGTAGTTATGATTTTGTCTTTCCAAGCTCTGTAAAACTGAAGGATAATTTCCTTCCCTTTGTTTTCTAGCTTCATTGCGATAAATAATAATATTTTAATGTTTCCTTGTGTCACCTCTGGAATTTTTGCCAATCATCCTACACCTCTGACCGTTATTTATTGACCTTTCCACAATGGAAACATTATCTCCCTGTTTATTCTAATGAACAACTTCAGGATTTTGAACATCTCTGTCAAATTTCCTCTCACTTATCCTTTCCTGCTTTAAGCAGAACAACTGATCCTCTGTAGTACCACCACAAAATTGAAGACTTTCATTCATGGAACTATTCTAGTAAATCTTTTCTCTGTCCTTTCCAAGGCCGTGGTAGCCTTTCTAAAGTGTGATGACCAGAACTGAATACAGAATCGAGGAGTAACCAGTGCTTTGTAAATGTTGAATATAACTTCCTTGTGTTTGTGTTTATTAGCATGGACAAACATTTTGTGTGTTTATTTTTTAAACAGCCTTCTCAATGTTCCTGTCATCTTCAAACATTTGTGTGTGTGCACCCTTTGGTTTATATTCCTGAAAACCTTTTAAATTCAACCATTTAAGTTCCATATCTTCATTCTTCTTACCAAAATGTATCACCTCACACTTGTTTGTGTTCATTTTTGTCTCCTTAAAAACTTATCTCTTTGACTGAGCTTATAGGCATCTATTCTGATGTCTCCTTCTGTTGCTCTGTGTTAAGAAAATTATTAATGGAATTGCTCTTATGAACTGCTGTGAAACTTGTTGCTTCACTAAGTACATCACTTAAGTTTATTTGTTGTTATGTGTCTTCCCATTTCACCATTGTACCTACTTCCTACTAAAGCCTGCTACTTTTCTCTTCACCACTGTATTATGAAGATCGTGTAATGGCTTTAATTTTCCAAATTATGCTCTTTATAATCAAGTTCAGGTCATTAATGTGTATCAAGCTTCCTGTCTTGCTTTGCTATGATTTGAGATCAATAATTGGACTTATAGGCCTGGGCAGTGCTACAAACTGCGCTACATTTTGTAACAGAGGCCTTTTGGCCTTGGGAGATTATAAAAAGCACAAACTGTGGGGCTTAAAGGTTGAAATGGAGCTTCATTACAAGGTACCATAAATATAGGCATAGAGGCCAGTGGTATGTTTTGGTGTGAATAGCTACCTCATAATTCATAGATTTTCGTATTTAATTTTTTGCTTTAGGAATTAAAGTTTAACTGTGGAAAATGAGATAAGTGCAATTAAAGCACCTTGAAGTCTATTATATTTAAAAGGTTTGGTAAATTTTTGAGCAGTTTAATAGTTATTAGGACATAAGCAGTGATCCTGTTATAATACTTTTCATTGTATTTTTCTTGTAAAAGTACATGACAATAAATTCTAAATTCAAATGCAAATTCATTTTGGGTATTTATTGTAAGCTTCAAAATAGTGGGGTGGAAATAGAAGAGAGCATTTGTCAGCAAATTATGAAAATCTGCAGGACATAGAAACATGGAAGATAGGAGCAGGAGGAGGCCATTCGGCCCTTCAAACCTGGTCCGCCATTCTTCACAATCGGATCTAATCGGCCAACACAATAGCCTAATCCTGCTTTCTCCCTATAACCTTTGATCCCATTCACCAAGTCGGGTTGTGATAATCAGTAACTTCAATTACCCGAGGGTAAACTGGGTAGGGTATGGAGCACAAAAAGAGATGAAACTCCTGCAGTGTATGCAGGAGAATTTTCTGGAACAGAACATTTCCAATCTTACTAGGGAGGGATCTGTGCTGGATCTTATGCTAGGAAATGAGGCAGGCCAAGTGGAGAATGTCAGAGTGGGGGAGGTTTTGGGAAATAGCCATCATAACATATTAAGGTTCAATATTAAGTTGGAAAAGGATAAAGAATAAACAGTCAATGCTTAAGATCCCAGGCTGGAATGGAGAAGGTTTTGCTGGTCTAAAAATGGAACTGAAGCATATTGTTTGGAAATACATTTTAGTGGGTAAAAAAGTGGATAAGAAATGAGAGAACTTAAAAAAGAGAGATGAAAAGTTGCGAGCTAAGTACATACCCATGAGAAATAAATTCAGGATGTCCAAAGCTAGAGTACCCTGGATAACTAAGGATATTGATGAGAAAACAGGGAAGAAAAAGCAGGCATATGATGCATAATGGAATAAAAATAGCAACTGGAATCTGGAAAAGTACCTGAAATACAGGACAGAGGCTAAGGCTGCAATAAGGAAGTTTAAGAATATGCACGAGGAAAAGATGGCAGGCTACTCAAAACAAATAGCAAAATATTCTTCAAGCATTAATAGTAAAAGATCAGTGAAGGACAGAGTGAGGCAAAAAAGGAACAAGCAGGGTAAACTGCTCACCGAAGCAAAGGACTAAATGAATATTTTGCTTCCAAATTAGAAGGTGGTGATAATGGTCTAGTTGAAAATATGGGTGTTAAAAAACTGAACAGTATAGTGATAGATAAAGAAGAGGTGCTAGAAAAACTGGCAGCACTTCAGGTAGAGAAATTGCCGGGCCTGGATGGGATGCATCCTAGATTGCTGTGAGAGGTAAGGGAGCAAATCGCAGAGTCATTGGCAGAAAGTTTCCAGGCCTCTCTGAACACAGGATTAGTCCCAGTGGACTGGAGGATTGCAAGTGTGATGGTATTGTTTAAGAAAGGGACAAAGGATAACTCAGGAAACTACAGACCCGTAAGCATAATATCAATAGTGGGAAAACTGATGGGGACCATAATATGGAAAAATGTAAACATGTATTTAGAGAAAAAATGAGTTAGTACTAGACAGTCAGTGTGGTTTTGACAAGGCCAGGTCATGTCTGACAAATTTTATTGAGTTCTTTGACGAGGTGACACAGGCAGGTGATGAGGGCAGTGCTGTGGATGTTATATATTTGGACTTTCAGAGAGCATTTGATAAGAGTGCCATATGACAGGTTGGTTAGCAAATTAGAATTGTTTGGGATTGATGGATCTTTGGCAGCATGGATTTGACGCCAGCTAAAGGATAGGAAACAGAGGGTAGGAATAGATGGGCATTTCTCAGACTGGAGGTGAGTTGGAAGTGAGGTTTCCTGGGGATTGGAGTTGAGACCTTTGCTTTTCCTGAGTTGTATAAACAATTTGGAGATGGGTGTTGAAATCAAAATCTCTAAATTTGCAGATGATATTAAGTGAGGGAGACTAGTGAATTGTGAGGATGACACTGAGCAACTTCAGAGGGACGTTAACAAGTTGATCAAATGGGCAGACACTTGGCAGATGAATTTTAATACAGAAAAAAGTGAGATAATGCATTTTGGGAGAAGAAACAAGGAGAGACAATACAGACTCAATGGTACAAATTTGAGGGGAGCACTGAAGCAGAGGCACCTCAGGGTTTGTGTGCATGATTCTCTGGAGGTGACCAAGCAAGTTGAAACAGTTGTTAAGAAGGCTATAGGATCCTTGGGCTTATGAATACAGGCATAGAGTATAACAACAAGGAAGTGATGCTACTCCTGTATAAATCATTGGTCAGATCACATTTGGAGTATTGTGTTCAGTTCTGGACACCTTAATTAAGGAAGCACGTTAAAGCTCTGGAGCGAGTTCAAAGGAGATTTACAAAAGGAATGAGGGATTTCAGATGCACAGAAAAAATATAGAAATTGCACTTATTCTCTTTGGAGTGCAGAAGATTAAGAGGTGACCTAACTGAGGTGTTACAAATTATGAACAAATTTGACAGGGTAAAGAAGGATATTCTGTTTCCATTAGTTGGCATGTCAGTTAACAAAGGGTCACAATTTCAGGATTGTCAGTGAGAGAGTTAAGAGTTAAGGGAGAAACTTCTTTGCTTGGATAGTTGTTCAGATTGGAATGTGCTGCCTGGGTGGTTGAGGCAGGTTTCATACGAGGTTCCAAAAGAGAACTAGATATATAGTGATGAATTTAGAGGGTTATGGAGATAGGGCTGGAGAATGGGATTAGCTGTCTAGCTGTTTTGGGAGCTGGTACAGACAGGAGGTGTTGAATGTCCTCTTTCTGTTAAATTCTTTTATTCTGTGAAACTAGTGTAGAATCAGAATAGAAGGAATGGTTTGTCTTGGTAGTTACAGCCAAATTATCCTCAAAATATCAACAAATTCTGAACATAGAAACTTGGAGGCAGGTGTCAGCGATTGGCACTCCATGCCGACTCCACCATTCAATAAAATCACATCTAATCTAGTTGTTGTCTCAGCTTGACTTCCGTGTCTGTATTTACTTCATCAGATCCAAGAAGAAATTGTAAATGAAGGATACTAAACCCCCTAAAGGCCAGGTTAAAGACAGACAGGAGCAGGCAGTATTATTATGAATTTGGATACAACTTAACAAGGTTCCCTGAGTTTCAACTTTTCTGTGTGTTTGCTGGGATAAGTTATTTGCAGCTTCAATACTGAAATCTATTTCAAACCCACTGACTCACACAGCTACCTAGACTATACCTCCTCTCACCCACCCTCCTGCAAGAATGCAATCACTTACTCCCAATTCCTCCGCCTCCACCGCATCTGCTCCCAAGATGGAGTGTTCCACTCCCGGACATCCCAAATGTCCTCCTATTTCAAGGACCGCAACATCCCCCCTCCGGAGATCAAAAATGCCCTCAAATCTCTTGCATTTCCTGCACTTCTGCCCTCAAACACCCTTCCCCCAACAAAAATAAAGACAGAGACCCCTGGTCCTCACATACCACCCCACCAACATCCACATCCAGTGGATCATTCTCTGCCACTTCTGCTGCCTACAATCCGACCCCACAACCAAGGATATATTTCTCTCCCCACCCCTATCTGCCTTCCGCAGGGACTGCTCTCTCCGCGATTCCCTCGTCTGCTCCACTCTCCCCACTAGCCCCACCACCCCCAGCACCTTTCCCTGCAATTGCAGGAAGTGCTACACCTGCCCCTACACCTCCCCCCTCACCTCCATCCAAGGCACAAAACAAACCTTCCATATCAAACAGGGGTTCACTTGCACATCCGTCAACTTGGTCTACTGTATCCACAGCTCCCGATGTGGCCTCCTCTACTCGGTGAGACAAAGCCGAGACTCGGAGACCGATTTGTAGAGCATCCGCACTCGGTATGCGACAAATGACAACACTTTCTAGTTGCCAACCATTTTAACTCCCCCTCCCACTCCCTGGGTGACATATCCATCCTGGGCCTCCTCCAGTGTCACAATGACGCCACCCGCAAACTGAAGGAGCAGCATCTCATATTCCACCTTGGGATCCTACAGCCTGATGGCCTAAACATGGAATTCACCAGTTTTAAAATCTCCCCGTCCCTGGCCTCATCCCTTGTCTAAGCCTCCCTCTCATCCCCGCATCGTTGACCTGGCACAACCTGTCCATCTTCTCTCCCACCTATCCACTCCTCCCACCTCACTGACCAATCCCCACTACTCGCTACCTGCACTCACCTATCATCATCCCACCTACCTACCCCAGCCCCACCCCTCTTCTCTCTGTTTATTTCGGAGCTCCCTTCCCCCTCCCTCATTTCTGAAGAAGGGTTCCAACCCAAAACGTCAATGTTCCTGCTCCTCTGATGCTGTCTGGCCTGCTGTGTTCCTCCAGCTCCACATTGTGCTGTTTCTGACTCCAGAATTGGCAGTTCTTGCTATCTATTAGGAGAAGGCTTAATGTAAAGGTATCACTGCAGGGTCTGTAGGCGGAAAGTCGCCACCTGGGTATGGAGGCACACCAGCGAGTCACCACCTTCCTCAATGGGGAGATTCATGACCCAGTACATCTTTTTGTCTCAGGAGAAATGAACCAATATTCTCTGGATGTTTGTGACAAAATCAGGAGGAGGGGTCAAAGGGACCAGCCAGTACCACCACATGGAGGCCACCAGTTGGTTAACACTCCTCTTTCTATCTGTCAGCCAGGGCTCCCTGATTGGACCAGATTAACAGCCCCAGACAAGAAATTCATATTCTATGAAGTCCAACTGGCTGACCTTGTTACAATCATTATATATCCCTTTCAGTATTTTGTAAGCTTGTGAACCATTCTTGTGGTAATCTATGTTGAAGTTGCTTCTCAGAGAGTTACAAGGCTAGAATTTTAAAAGTGGAACATTGGAATTCTTTATAAAGGAAAGAAAATTTTTATAAGATTTGGTGACCCACAGTTTAAGCATCATGTGGGTAAGTTGCTGAAAAATCCATTGGTTCTGCCTTCTTATTTTTGACGTGCTTTAACCACAATTTTACTGTCAACTCATATTTATCTCATGTTAATTTTGGATGTAAGTGTATAAATGGTGTATAACAGATGTGTTTATTTTTCTAACCTTGTACAGTAACATTTTACTTATTTGTTCAACTATCTTGTGGCTTTATTCTCTTATATACCTGGGATCTCCAGTTTCATCTACTTTAAACAAAAATACAGATGCCAGTCCTTGACATAATTTAACAGTTATGGATCACAATAGTATAGTACTTGCATAACATTATTATTGCATTAAAGGGGCCACTAATGGGACTGAGGATACTGCAGCTATAGTGGGATAGTTCTTGACTTCGTACAAACAGATGACAATGAATCTAAATGTCAATGAAAATAAAAATCAATGGTGATACAAAATGAACAGCAGATTTGCTGTCGCCATTTTCTGATAATGTTTGTTATATTAAAAGAAATAAAAGTAGCAATTGCATTACCACACCCTCTCCAGTATTTATTCAAGCATAATATCCTGACTCTGAACCACAGTTTTTCTATGGATTTCTTGTTACTAAAGGGTCTTGTGCTCATAATCTGTGAGTTTATAACAATATCTAATGAAGCTATACGGGAAGGGACACCAATGAGAAATGTGTTTTTGTCTGTTATTTGACTGCTGTTCTCTCATGAACTTTCTGCTTGTTATTCTCTCTCTGCTGACTTCTCCTTACTGTATCCCTCCCTGCACTCTCTATTTCTGTTTCCTCATGTTGCTGTCCATTTCTGTGTGCTACCTCTTTATCTCTTCCCCCTTGCCCCCTGTGCTCTCTGTATGCAAATCTCGTCTTGAAAAGTATGAGAATAGTTGTGAAAAATGACACACGGTCTTAGTAATTTTGATAGTTCTTCAAACATTGAATACAATTCGAAATATATTTAGACATTTGGAAATATTAATCATAGCTATTAAGTATTTGAATTTTTGAAGCATAACCCTGAATGACAGAAGTGATGGTGTTCTGCTAATCAAAGAATATGGACTGCTGTTAAAAAGTGCTTTTAGCTGCTCTCTGTTTGATGAAAATCTGAACCAGAGCACTTAAGGAATGATTGCTACAGTGATTTTAATTGGACTGAATAATTGATTTGCATTTAGCTTCAGATCCTTCTTGCTCTATTTAGTTCACAAAATTTTACTTTTATTCTCTTGGATGTGGGTGTCAGTAGCAAGACTGGTATTTATGGCCTATTCCTAGTTAACGCTAGGAAGGTGGTATTTGGCCTTCTTCCCAAAATATTGCAGTGGTTCACATGTGGTGAACGTACACCCAGAACGTGGTTAGATACCGTGTTCCGAGATTTTGACCCTATGACAATGGAGACATATGGCCAAGTTAGGATGGTTTGTGGCTGGGAAGAGAACTTGGCAGTAATACTTGGCATTTCCACGCACTTAACTTTTTGATGTGGTGGAGGTTTTTGGATGGAAACTGCTTCCAAGGGATTTGCTGCCGCCCCTGGGAGAAGACCAAAGCTCACAATGCTCAACAACACAAAGGTTAAAAAGTCAGGAATTTCTTCAGTGATAACAAGGTGTAGAGCTTGATGAACACAGCAGGCCAAGCAGCATCAGAGGAGCAGGAAAGCTGACGTTTCGGGCCTAGACCCTTCAGGCCTGACCTGAAACGTCAGCTTTCCTGCTCCTCTGATACTGCTTGACCTGCTGTGTTTATCCAGCTGTACACCTTGTTATCTCAGATTCCCCAGCATCGGCAGTTCCTACGATCTCAGGAATTTCTTCAGATTGTTTATGCCTCCACCAGAGTGATAACAGAAACTCCACTTTACTTCCCAGGCATGTCCTACCTCAGAGAGCGGATGAAGAAAATCAAGAATAGGAAACTTAGTTGGCTTCAAGACTTTAACCCCTGCCATCAGGCTGAAATGAGGCAATGGGGCAGTCTAAATGGAGCTGCGTGATTTACTCACTCCTTTCGTATCCGACTCTGAATCAAATTGCAAATCGCAGGCAGTCAGGACACCTGCCTCAAACTGTAGGACTCTATTCATATTATGCTGAACAGGCATAATGGCCTGATCTTTAAACATTCAGTCATCAGTCTTTGACATCTTTGGTAAGGCTAGGATTTATTGATCATCCCCAATTTTACTTTGGCTGCTGGTTGTAAGCTAATTCTTGAGCCACTGCTGTCCAGAAGGGTGGCCACAGAGCTGTTAGGGATGGGTTTCCGGGGTCTTGGCCCAGGAAAAGTGAAGGAACCACGATAGTTCCAAGTCACTTTGGTATGTGGCTTGGAGGAGAGCTTGTAGATGGGAGTATTCCCATTCGTCAGTTGTCCTTATGCTTCTAGGTGGTAGAGTTCAGAGATTTGGAATACGCTGTTAAAGGACGAATGCCTAGTTGCTGCAGTGCACCTTGTAATGCTACCACTGTGCGTCGGTGAGAGAGGGAGTGAATGTTTAAAAATGTGGATCAGTTGCCATTCAAGTCAGCTTGATGAGGTCAAACTTTTTTTTATGTGTTTTGAGCTGCACTTATCCAGGCAACAGAAGAATATTCCATCACACTCCTGTCTTGTAGATGAAGGGATAGACTTAAAGAGTCAGGAAGTGAATTATTTGCCAGAGTCTGACCTCAGACAGTTATGTGGCTAGTCCATTTAAAGTTTTGGTCAATGGTGACTCTGGGCCATTGATGGTGGGATAATACAACGATGCAATAGAATGCCAAAGGGAGAACCTACATTTCTTGATATTTTGACTGGCAGTCTGTTCACTTAAACAGTCATAGCTTCCCTGTTAGATTGAATATGCCAGGAGCTGCATTTAAAGTTAGGAGTGGCCCAGACTAGTATATTTTTAAGAAACTATGAGTGGATTTGGAGATAGTGGAATGCTTTTTTGTTATTCATCAATGGGATGAAGGCATTGCTAGCTAGGCAGCATTTATTGTCTATCCCAAATTGCCCAGAGGGCAGTTCAGAATCAACCACATTGCTGTGGGTCTGGAGTCATATGTAGGCCAGACCAGGTAAGGATGGCAGTTTTCTTCCCTAAAGGACATTAGTGAACCAGATGGGGTTTTCCTGACAAGCAGCAATGGATTCCTTATCATCATTAGACTCTTAATTCCAGATACTTATTGAATTCAAATTCCACCATCTGCCGTGGTGGGATTCAAACCTGAGTTCCCCAGAACGTTGTCTGGGTCTCTGAGTTGACAGTCCAGCGATAATACCAATAGGCCATCACCTCCCCTTTTCAGCTCTGTAAATTAATTTTGACATTTCTTATGCTGAGCATTTCAAATGAGTGGCCATTCTTCAAGTGTATCAACATTCATTGACTTTCAAACTTTTGTCCTTCATCTGATCCCTGATCTCCTACCTCAGAAGCTCCTTCCAACCTGTATGTCCACCTTTTATCCTTTGCCCTTTAGTCCTGTAGTTCACTCTACAGTGTTCATAGCTTTCACTTTCCATATCACCCCCACCTTCAAAATCCTCCATCAATTCCATCTCTTTGAAAACTTGTTCAGTTACTTGCCTTGCTCTCTGAATGTAAATATTTGGTGGATCAGTTCCTCCCCCCATCTCCCTTCATTTCAGTGAAATATCCTAAATCACTTCACTATGTTCAAGACATCAAAGAAACAGTTGTTATTGTTCTGAATCATGGAGAGAGATAGAGAAAGAGAGAGAGAGCGATTGCGTGTGTGTGTGTGTGTTAGCAGCTTGATTAATCCTGGCATGTAATCAAAGCTGAACTCCATCTTGTCCCTCATTTGATGCCAACATGCATTGTCCAATATACAAGAAGGTGTCATGGAATGGCTCTTAGGAGCAGTAACTCTTACCAATGATTAATTAGCTCTCAGACAGACTAAGTCAGCACACACTGCAACACTAAAACTGAAAGCTTCTGGTCTTTCGTTGCAATACAGTTGCCAAAAATTAAAACAGATTTCTCTGCAACAGTTCAAAACAGTCTACTACCAGGGTTTTCCAAGAATGGGCAATAATTGCTGGTCTTACTGTGATAGAAAGGCACAAGTTTTGAGAACCTGTTGATGTGATGTTTGTGCCCTCATGGTGCAGAACAGTAAATGCCTGGACCGGGTGCTGGACTGTCAGGCACACAGGATCACATATACATTACAGTGACCACCCTAGCTTCTCTCCATTTAAATCATTCATCCACTTTCATGTGATGAGTGTAAGCTGTTTGCAATGTCTGACTGTAAAGGAAGGGTTTTTAAAAAAGAATGTATCCTGAACGCAAGAAGTAGTACCTGTTAGGTAAAGCTAGCTCGAGCACATCATCATGATAAAACAACACTAATTCAATGTGTTCTTCTGATGCCAATGATAGCCTGGCCATTCTCTTCTTGAAAGATGGGAACAGAGATATTCGTCTCTGATTAGCTGTTGTTGGCTCTACAATCACTAACCAATCAGAAAAGGTCAAAAACCCTTATTTAAGCGGCATCTTATTATATTACAATGTTCTTCACAGCTAATGAATTACATATTTTAAGTGCACTCTCATTGAACTTGCGTTGGTTGAGGAAGAAATGTTGGCCAAGACACTAGAAGAACTTTTTTCTTCTTCTTCAAGGCTCTTCCCAAACAAATAGAAATCTGAAATAAAAGAGCGAATGCTCCAGAAACTCAGCAGTACTGGGGTGGCATGGTGGCACAGTGGTTAGCACTGCTGCCTCATAGCACCAGGGACCTGGGTTCAATTCCACCCTCAGGCGACTGCCTGTGTGGGATTTGCACATTCTCCCTGTGTCTGCATGGGTTTCCTCCCACATTCCAAAGATGTGCAGGCTAGGTGGACTGGCTATGCTAAATTGTCCACAGCATTCAGGAATGTGTAGATTCAGTGGGTTACAGGGGGATGGGTCTGGGTGGGATGCTCCTATGGTTGGTGTGAACTTGTTGGGCCAAAGGGCCTGTTTCCACACTGTAGGGATTCTATGATGATGACACTGGCAGCATCTGTTAAGAGAGAAACAGTCAACATTTTGAGTCCAGTATGTCACTTCTTCAGACCTTGTTTGTGTCTCCATTGCTCAGACCTTTGAGTTTAGGAATTGGGACATCATATATGGGTTCTACAGGACATTGGTGAGCCATCTTCTGGATTACTGTATGCATCCTGGTTGCCTTGCTGTTGGAAAGATATTATTAAATTGGAAAGAGTTCAGAAAAGATTTACCAGGATGTTCCTGGGAATGGAAAGTTTGAGGCATAAAAATAAGCTGGATAAGTTGGGACATTTTTTCACTGGAGTGCAGGAGGTCGAGGGGTGACTATACAGGTTTATAAAATCATGAGGGGCATAGATAGGGTGAATAGCAAGTATTTTATTCCCCTGGGATGGGGGAGTTCCAAACAAGGGGGCATATTTTTAAGGAGCGAGGAGGAAATTTTAAAAAGGATATGAAATGCAATCTTTTTACACAGACAGTGGTTTGTGTGTGGAATGAACTGCCAGAGGAAGTGCTGGATGCATGTTTGGGACATGTTGGACTGAAGGGTCTGTTTCTATGCTGTATGACTCTTTGATATATTGTAATGAAAACAGATTAGAATCCCAAAGTCAACGGAATTTTTTAAACTTTCATACTGTGTTATTTACAAGAGAACTATTACAGACCAAAACCAATTACTGATGTACATTCGGTGCAATCTGGTAAAGTCATTTGTGTGACCCATGGAACGTTGCACCTATAGAATATCAAAGAAGCTTAAAACAAAGATAGAAATGCAACAGGAAGAAACGACAAGGGGACTAATGATCTCCTCCATCTTGCAATTTGAAATCACAAATTGACCAAAAGAAATAGACTGGGTGAATTGTCACTTTGAAACCAATATTTTAAAAGAAAAGATTGTTAAAAGCTTTGAGTATGAGCTGATACAATTATTGGGATGTCCATATTTGATGCTAGTGTGCCCGAACAGAATCAGAGGAAGTAATTTTTAAATTCAGCCCCTATATCGTATGAACTTATGAACCTATAATAGTTTTAATTTCTGTCATCTGAGCAGTTAAAAGACGTAGAGAGGCACTTGGGGTTAGAATTTCACTTGAAAGCCAAAAAACCTGAAATGGGTAAAGCTAGTATTGTTAGCCATCCATAAGATATGAGTTTCTTTGGTCCTTATCAAATCAAAAAGAGTCTCTGTGATGTAAACAATGTTGCGAGTACTCCAGAGAGGAGGAAAAATGAGCAAGTGTGTCATGTTAACAGGAGAAAAAATTAGTTACAGTCATGAAAGTGGTGAGGAATGAAATATAAATATTAGTCAATTGATGAACGAATCAGACATTGAAACTTCAAAGATTGATTTTCTAGATTTAAGGTTGGATACTAGTACTTAAACAGGTTAGTTCGCATGATATTTTGTGTTCAGAAAACTATCAAAGAGACACGCAAAGTGTATTTCAGAAGCTTAAATAGGTTTGTGTGAATAAGCCAGGAATATGTCTTTGGTTGTTCATGACAGAGAACACTTTAGCTGTAAAACAACATCCTTTCAAACTTAATCCAGGAAATTTGCTCAAGCGAGAGGAGTTATTGAACTGAGTCATAGGAGCTGAAGCTCATTTATCATGATGGTGCCAAAACAGATAGATCACAAAGGTTCAGTATGTTTTATTAGTGGTGAGTGGACTCAACAGGTGAAACCTGTTATCAAACTGTAAGCAGAATGAATGGTGTTTTTCACTAACAGGACATTGCCATCAAGTTAAAAACATGTTCTACATATCACACAGATGACTAGTGTAGTAAATGAATTTCAACGCCAGTGTGATGCCAGGTATGTAGGCTGTAAATCCTAAAGACTGGTCAGTCATATCACATAGTACACTTCACCAGACTATTCATCGAAGCAAGGTACAGACCATACCTAACCAGCCCATTTGCAAAACTCGCAACAGTGTTAAACATTAGATGCGATTCTGCAACTTGATGTTTGCTGAATAATCTTGACAACAAATTTAAGATTGTTAGTCAGGTTTATAATGTGGCATGCTGGTGTGTACTGGAAACTACATGTATTAACAGAGAGAGCCCTGTTCTTTGCAGGCAGAAAGACATATACCCACCCAGTGCCTATCTCAACTCAATAAAATAGGTGACAGCCATTCTCTGGTTCAGGGCTTTACGCTGATCAATCACAGTCAACCTGCCTGGTTTAAAATCTAAACAAAGCCTCTCAGTTAACTGTCTGAGTCCACTGTCAACCAATCAACACTCTGTTCTCATACAATATAAGTGTTGGTTTTAACTTTGAATTGGGATCCTTGTGAATTGTCCTGACGAATGCAATTTGAAAAGCTCCACAAGATATATCTTTTGTCAGCAATACACAAATAGAAACTGCCCTTGAGAAGGTGGTGGTCAGCTCCCATCCTGAAACAGTACAATCCATTTGAAGAACTTGCACTGCATTCTGTGAAAGTCACCAAAAGATGTTAAAAAGTGCAAAAATGAACAAATCTTCAAAGTGGCAGAAACACATGATTCAATCACCTTGGAAAAAATCCAGTTTAAAAAATGTTCAACAAATTTCATAAAATATTTCACTGCTGGCACCCATTGGCTGCAGGTGGTATTACAGATTGGTTGTCACTTTTGGCCAAAGGGCTTTTACTCCTTTCTGATTCTTCTAAAGAAGTTGTCCCTTACTGGCTGGGCTTTAGTCTCACAGGGGTCTAGCTCCCGTCCTGTATGTAGGCCATGCAGGCCCTGTTCACATTTAAGTGTTAGTAGGGTACTTGGAAACTGGATGGTGCTGGCATGAAATGAGGATAATAAATGATTCCTGTGCGGGAATGGGCAGACCCAAATTATACCTGAAAATGAACCAAGTTTCATTTAGACAGGTGATCTGTAGGTTTCTTACTGTGCCTCCCCTGGCAGCTCTCCAGTGAAGTGGCTTCAATTTTGTCCTGCTGCATTGTTACCAATAGCCTTAGGAAATACTGGGTGAGAAAAAATTAGCTTTGGCTTTTCTGCTAAATTTACACTCACGTATACATTTTACTTATCAACAGTATCAAGTGTTTTCACAAAGAATCAACAGTTTACATTTGGCAGAAGTTTCAAAGAAATCACTAGATTTGAAACGTCAACTTTGTTTTGCTCTCCACAGATGCTGCCAGACCTGCCAAGTTTCTTCAGCACTTTCTGTTTCTATTCCTGATCTCCAACATCGGCAGTATTTTATTTTCATTTTAGGTTACCTTGTCATACTAATCATGGCTATAGCCTACCCCAACTGTGAGCAGCAAAGCTCAATTTTAGAGAGGGGTCCTGAAACAGTATGACCCCTATTAGCAAATAGAAAGGGTCAATTTCAGACTTAAGCCTCTGACATCCATACCTCAGACTTTTCCAGTAAGACTGACTGCAAATTTTGAGCACAGAATGTGTATGTCTCATACTTCAATAAAACAGTCATGACATCAATAAAGCTCAAAACTGTATAGTTTCTAATTTCTTTCTAGACAGAATGCAGAAATTAAATGTTTAATAGTTGATAACAGCTGCAGTGGATAATGGTGCTCAGTTCAGTGGTTATGATAAGATATCTTTATAATCCCCTGTCTCATCAACACCTGGATTTGAATTAAACCGATAAGGCTGCTCAGCTCAGGAAGTTATATTAAAATGTACCAACTCAAAATGCTCCATTCGTAATAACAAGATTTAAGCTTCTTGGGAATTATAAGGAATTGTAATTTTTATTAGCACAATAATCCTGTAGCTGCGATGTCATGAATTCAGGACTGAATCTTACTAGAAATCGGCTTAGTTTTGTTTTTGTCAAGTTTCACGGATGGTTTCTCATTGCGAGGTCCACTGAACTTTCTCTCACAATTGTCTCAATCTCAGCTTATTAACCATGCTCCATGTCCCAGTGCCACACATTTGTCTAATATTTTTTCGCTTGTTGTAGGCAGAAGCATTCATTCCTGTGGGACATTCCGGGATTTCTGGTGCTGGTACCGTATTTAAAAGGCTGCTTCTGCACCCAGTTAAGTGCTGGCAGCCCTGAGCTGCCCTGCACAGTTGGTAATATTTGCCCAGGATGTGGCAGATAAGAGAAAATTGGGGTGCAGCTCTGCACACAGGGATCCGGAGGTCCTGCTGAATGGGGTGACACAGAGGAGGCTCATCCTCTTCCTCCAGGACTGCAAGAGGAGGCTGTGACACCAGATGCTCCTGGCTGGTCTGAATTTTCCACCCAGGTCAGTGCTGTCTCAAAAGTCTGGAGGAACATCCAGCAGTGTAGTAATGTTGGCATCAATGGTCTTATTTGCTTTACCAGGGTAAGTGTCACCATCTTCCCTCTGCTACCTCACACTCACTTTCTGCTTTGCACCCACATCCCACCAAGGCTTGTTCTCATCCACTCTCACTATTGTCTGCAACACCTTTCGTCAGTTGCTTTTACCCAGCCCAGCACCCCCTCACTGCTAACCCTGCATGCCCTTTGCTAGGCCTTCTCACTCACTGGGGTCACCTCACCAGCTTTTTCCTACCTGCTAACAGCCCACTCAGTTCTTCCCTTTAACTCATTCCAGGAGGAAACAAAACCTGAAAGAGCCAGAGATAGTAGGAACTGCAGATGCTGGAGAATCTGAGATAACAAGGTGTAGA
>NC_063335.1:90330726-90356533 GCF_021869965.1 Rhincodon typus
TCTCTGAAGAAGGGTCTAGGCCCAAAACGTCAGCTTTCCTGCTCCTCTGATGCTGCTTGACCTGCTGTGTTCATCCAGCTCTACACCTTGTTATCTCAGATTCTCCAGCATCTGCAGTTCCTACTATCTCCAGAACCATTGTCTGTTGCTGTGTAACTCTCCACTGTGAATGTGTTCCAAACATGTCCAAATCTCTGCCCCTCGATCATTCTCTCTTTTGTCTCCCGGAGGCACAAGTGGCATTATTGCAGTGTCTGTGATTAAGAGGGTGGCTCCACAAGAATGCCCCTCTTCTCCTACCTGAGGAAGAGTGTAAGTCTGTCTCAGAGGAAGCACTGACGAGGCTGGCTCTCCTACACCCTCCACCAGCTCACATACTGGCACCGTGACGGGAATGTTTGCTAGAATAGAGTTGGGGGTACATCCTGGGGAGCTCTTCACTGCCACATCACTGCAGCTGATTGAGGTAGAAATGCAGTGGGTCACTATCACTCAGAAGACTTCCAAAGACCAAGGCCTGCTCGCCCTCAGGCAGGAGAGAACCCCATGGTGTCGGCAATTTCTTTTTAAATTCACTTGTGCGATGTGGACATCACTGGCTTGCTAGCATTTTTATTGCCCGTCCCTAGACAGGGCTTCATTGATATGCACATGCTGACACAGACCTGTCAGGGGCACTGGGCAAATTGACACAAACACTACAGGACTGCAGCAATTAGGTTGTAACACTGTGGCTTCAGACATGCAACTGTCTGGCTGCCTCCATAGACAGGATGCCATGAAGAACAAGGTCCAGCACGCTCAGAGTCTGCTGGATATCTGCACAGACCTGGTCTCCATTGCCATAGACACTAATGCTCAGCACCAACTGCAAGGTGGCAGGGTATAGGCTAGGGAACTTGACCTCACGCTAGGTGCCCATTCCTCACAAAGAAAGAAGGTGGTGCCTAAAGACACACAACTGCAGTGGGACCTCCCAGAAATCCTTTCTGCTCGAACAGTAACTTAGCTTCCATCTCCTTGCTGCCTGCCATCCTCAGCCTTGTGGGAGGGACAGCCGAGGACAGGGCACTTCCCTCTGGGCAGGACACACTCACCATGTCTGGGCCAGCTAGACATAAATGCCCCTGGGATCAGCCAACCAAAACTCCAAGGACAACAGGCTCCATTCTAGAACAGACATCCTCTACCCCAGCTGTGGATCCTAGGACTGAACTGAGAGGCAGGGGAAGCAGAAGAAAGAAGAAGACCTTGTGAGGGCACAAAAGTGGCACAAGTGCCAAGTCACTGCAAATACTTCCTCACATTTGCAAATACACATTCATTTCTCATCGTCAGCTGTGTGTGCAAGAATGAGTGTCTAGCAGCAACTTCTAGACCGAAGGTACAGAGCCAGGCCACCTGAAGCACTACACAATACTTTATAGTCCAAGAGACAGTAAGAGCTACCAATGCTGGAGAGATAACACAGTGTGGAGCTCGAGGAATGCAGCAGGCTGACGCTGCCTGGCTTGCTGTGTTCCTCCAGCTCCACACTTTATAGTCTAAGGTGTGGAATGAGTAGCTCCTGATATGGGAACTTGGAAGATGATTCTTATTTTGTCAACCAGTGCTAATTTTTCCTGACCATAAGACATTGCTTGTGCATCACAGGCATTAGTGGTATTGGTTCCTGGTGTTGCATGGTGTGTTCAAGAATGCTTGGGGCTGGGATTTGGATTCCACACTGTTAGTTAATGCTTAAGGTGCAGGTAGTGCTCATGGGTGTCTTTCTCTGATACTGTCTGGGTATCCTGAATTGCTATGCGTATTGGAAGGCCTCATATCACTGCTGCAGTGATTGTAATGGTATCAGCCAGGTGAACCTCATAGAATATGAGTTCTCTGACTGCGGCTGTTAAGCTGGTCCAATCAGAGAGCCCTGGCTGACAGATATAAACAGGAGTATCAGATATCCTGACACTCTGAGCTGGCACTGAGGTAGCTGGATCAGTTTCAAGGATTTTCCATGTGCAAATAAAGGGTGACTTGGTGACGGGATACAGGCCTTGAGTTATTTCACTTCAAGTTGAAACTCCCTTCATCACAGAATAAAACACGTATCCCCACACACTCAGGTGTGTTGACAGCACTCTTCAGTTACATTCTACATTTGTTATATATATCATGGAAGAAAACAGCAGTCACTACTCACACAGTGAGTTCAGGTTTAGTGGCTTACTATTGGTGAGCCCCAAAACATACACAATGTTGGTTTGTCCATCCTGTCCACCCCGTAGCTTTTGAATTTCTCCACGTTCTCACCCAACCCATTGATCTAAATCATCATCTCTCTACTGTATCCCTACCAGACCTAGGCATATGGAGTAAACATGCCAGGTATTGTAGTACACTATCTCCCCCTTCCCCATGGAATATGCTGCTGACTGTCTCTATCATATCCCCCCTCTTATAAGTTGTGCTCCCCCTTCACAATTGGAATCCCTCTGCATTACAACATGCTGCCTCCTATTCCCATAATTCAATTTTTCAACTTCCTCTGGCAGTATTAGCACCTGATAACTTCCCCTTGGCATTTAGTGGATGGACCCTCAGGACTGACTGTGACCCATGTCATTAAGCAACTTAGGTTGACTGTCCAGATGCACGATGAGTGACCAGATCCCTGACTGATATCTGGACAGTTCAACATCTATCTTTCCATTACGCTCAGGAGCATTAGACCCACAGGGCAGGCTGCGATCCACTCTCAGACTGTAAAGGCACAGACCCCTTGACTATGACCACCCCAAGAAATTAACTAATGGTGCACAAGCCCCTGGACTAATACTGAAGTCTGCCTTGACTTACTGTGCCTGGACCCCCTGACCAAAGGGTGCCTGCTTTGACTAGGCTCAAGACTACTTCCCATCATCTTTGAGGCATGGCTATTTGCTGAAAGGTAAGTCAAGAAAGAAGTACTGACAGCCTTCAAGCTTTGGCTGAGTGGACAAAGTGCAAAAAGGCTTCGCACTGAAGCAGGCACAAGGTGAGTGAGCACTACGAAAGTGAGCAAGAAGCCCAATGAGCCTATGCCTGTCCACATAGTGTCCTTACTGCAGCAGTGCAATGAGAGGTGCCAGTGCCTTTAAAAGTGCAGCATTTAAGTCCCAAACCATATTGTAAGTGGGTCAGAAATGTACCATGATGATGCAGTGAGGCTGATATGTGTCCAATGCCAAGGTCTGTCATTGTGGAGAGCTTGCGCTTGCTACTGAGCATGTCTTGAGATGTTAGCGTCTAGTGTCCAAGATGGAGGAGCAAGCATTAAGCTAGAGTCACTAGATGACATGTCAGGAATTCTTGATGCCTGGTTTCTATCCAGCAGGTGGGAGAATGGAATAGCATTTAATGAGGTGAGATTAAGGAATAAGGAGATATTAATTTGTACTAATGTATGCAAATAGGCCTCTCATTTGCCATCTTGTCTTGCCATTCATCATTTGGTTGGAAAATGGGACTTTATGTACTCACCATCAGAAAGCTCCTTCCTGAACATCTCACACAATTTTTCCAATTATCTTGCTAGGACCCACATTGCTCACCGGCTGGAAAAATTTCATCTTTAGATATTTTCATTTAACCATTGTTTGAATTCACATAAAGAGAGCTAGCATGAACTGAACAGGATACAAGTAGAGCATAGTGGTGGGTTCAGAGTATATCCTTTCCATGGCTCAGTGGTAGCACTCTAACTTTCAGGGGATCAATAGCTCAGGGTCCCACTGAGACTTTGACACAAAATCTAGATGCACTGCTGTGCTGTCAAAGGAATGAAATGTTAAGCCCTGTTTGCTGGATGAAGAATATTTTATGGCTTTGTTTCAAACAGAGCAGGAGTATTCTTCCTGGTATCGTGGTGAATAATCAGTTGTCAACCAACATTACTAAAACAGCTGATTTGAAATTTTATTTCATTATAATTCCTTGAAGTTTGCTGAGTGCAATTTGGCTGTCATATTTCCTTCAACAACAATGATTGCTCTTGGAAAATACTTCATTGGCTGTCCTGAGCTGAAACTTACAAGTATTTTCTTCCCTTGAGCTGGATCTCCAGAGCAGATAGGAAGATGCTGGTTGAAAGTTGACCGTACTTTTTGAATCTTAAACTTCTGTTTTAACTGGAGGAGCTCTGCTTGCATTCCTACCAGGTAAAGATGGTGGAAGGAAGGATAGGATCTTTTGTTTAAATTTTAATTGTAGGTGGCAGGAGGAGCTGAGATGGAGTAAAACGACCAGCAATTCACCACCGAACTCCCTCTGTGACCTCTCTGTTCTCGGCCTATTACACTGCTCCAGTCAAGTTTAATGTATAGTGTAATGATTCCCATTGGCAACTATTGATTCTCCCAGGCTGACCGTTACCCATTCCCTTGTATGCCCAACTGTTGTTCTGTCTGTCTGGGCTCCATCTTCATCTATCATTTCTTCTTTTCCCCTCCTCTCACCCCATTTTCAACCTATTTACCGACCTTTTCCTAGCTACAATCAGTTGTAAAGATTGGTCACTGGACCAGAAATATTAGCTGTGCTTTCTCTCTACAGATGCTGCCAGACCTGCTGAGTTTCTCAAACACTTTCTGTTTTTGCTTCAGATTTCCAACATCCACAGTCTTTTATATGAGTTTAACAACGTCAGGTCATAACTCTGTCCTCAAATTTTCAGCTAGCAGCTATTGTGATGATTCTGCTTTTCCATTTGCATCACTTCCAGCCGCAACTTTTGTTTGTTTACATGTCCCACTAACATCTCCCCTTTCCTTGCACTGCTTTGCCTTTTCTCGCTTAATCACTGCTGTCTACCTCTTTCTGAAATGTTTTGTTCTTTATGCCTCCCAACTCCTCGTTGGCTTCTTGTCTTGCTTAAAATCTGATTTATTTCTAACTTTATCCGGTTGTGAACAATGCCCATTTCATTGAAATGCTAATTCTCTTCTCTTTCCGCATGTGCTGCCTCACCTTCTGAAATTTCCAGCATTCTCTGATATTATTTATCTCTCTAACCTTGCTTCCAGTTTTTACTTCCACCTCCCTTATTAAAGCTCAATATCATTTTATTAATTCTGATATAAATCAGATAAAATGCTGTATTAAAAAGATTACTGTTATCTTTCTCAATTTATCTAAATTCTTCCCTCAGTCCTCTTAACTCTAAATAAATCTTTACACACAATCTTCTTTTCCACATCATCTTAGTTGTGTTGAAACTTATTGCAACAGATGGTGTTCTAACAATCTTTCTTCCAAGCCCAACACTAACAAATAACTCACCTATCTCAATCTTGTCTCCTTGTTAAACTTCCAAGGTTTGTCTTTGTCTATCCAACACTTCCTGTTTTATCTTCCTTGATATTTGCAGCTTCAGTGTTATCTCGAACTCTGAACTTTGGCCTTTCAGAATAACTATCATTGCTTGGTTGATGGTCAAGACGTTGCTAAGCACCTAGGTTCCATTAAGCATGGCAATAACTCAGTGTTACAGCTCTCTCTGATTGCTATAAATTAAGCTCACCAACAGACAATGTCAGTTAATCATCTGTCAGACGCATGTTAATACATGAAATGTAGTAAGCAGTGAAGGATTTACAACTTCTAATGAAGAAATCTAGAGGCAAAAACAATCAGATGAGATTAAAGGATAAGAATTTACCCTCTACAATCTCAGCTGCCTTAAATTCTATAGTAACAAAAGATAGTGACACACTTTGTCCTGTTCAAATTATTATCTCTGCCGACAGATTACAGCTGTTAATTTAGTTGCAACTCTAGTTAGTGACTAACATTCGACATTCATTTTCTGAATTTGAATGTAATTAAAAATTAACATAACTGAGTAATTTAATCCCTTCTATTTATGGCTCTCTCAACAAAGTATTAGTATCCATTTGTATGCTGATGAGACTACTCTTACAAGTGAAATCTCACCAGGCCTAGCTCATCACCTACTCTCTCCACCTTCCAACATCCACTACTGAGCGAGAGGAAATTCCGTCAGAAAAGTTCTGAAGATTGAAATCATTATCTTTGATCCTTGCCATAAACTCCATTCCCTAACTGCCAATTTCATGCCTTTCTCTGAGAAATGATTGAGGCTGAACCAGGTTTTTTATAACTTATATTTCAAATCTGAGCTTCTGAACACATACCCACACCATCAGTATGACTGTCCATTTCCAAATCTGTAACATTACCTGACTGTATCTCTGCCTCAGCCCACCTGTTATTGAAGCTAAGAGCCCAAGAATTCGGAGCAACATTCACAACACCGTTTAAACTGAATATGTATATCCTTCTGAACGTATACAGTTCATTGCCCTGTTGAACCAATGAGGAACTGCTATTCATCAGACAAGAGCAGAAAACTGTCCCTCGTTATCACTTCTTGTTGATGCCAATGGTAAATAATGAATTACTCATAAAACAAGGGAAACAAAACCCATTTCTAGCAAGTGGGTAATCTGAACATTAGACTAATGGTCTGTGGATGCCAGCAGAAAGCAGCATATATATAGAATTGAAATGGTACAAAGTACCAAATTTGGAACAAAATGACATGAGAGTGCAAAGAAACAGGTACTGAATCAAAACAGTATTACAAATAGAAACATACATGACCTGATGACAATTTCAGATACATGGTTGTAAGGTTTAAGTGAGTGATTACCTTAGTGCTAAAGATCAAAATGTAGAATCACTGTAGGTAGAGATAAGACATAGCAAAGTTAAAATGTCACTTGCAGGCTCTCTAACAATAGCTACACTTAGGGGTATATTAAGAATCAAATTTACTTGAAAGAAAGTTATTGCAATAATCAGGGATGATTTTAATCTTCAGATTAGATTAATCAGATTTACAAATGAAGCTTAGAAATTGAGTTCCTAGAGTATATTCAGGACAAGTTTCCAGAACAATGCAATCAAGAAGTACGCTACCTTAGGCGTGGTAACCTGCAATGAGACAGGACTGATTGAATAGTACTTAGTGAGTAAGTATAGTTATTTGCTTCTAATTAATTATAGTTTGTTAATTATGTTCTAATAAGTCAGCACCATCCTGTTGACTCTCAGCATCTGTTCTCGTAGAAAAAGAACTGTGTCTGTAGAAACCAAAAGTAAATATTATAAATCATTTTGTGCAACAATACAAGGTCAAACTAGATAGGAAGTTAAGTGCAAAGATAGCAAATCAGACAGAAAGAAAGTAAGCAAAAGGGATTTAACAAATTATCCAGAAGTTGAATTATTGTCTGCCAGGCTTGGATTAGTCAGCAAAGGTATAGGCTATCCCTGTCAGGGTTAGTCTAACCAGATGAGTATTGTGATTTCTGATTCTATGAGACTCAGTGTCGGCTGTTTTGGGCTCAGAGGATTTGTTTTAGCATTAACATGTAAGATTATTCTTAATTATATTCTAATTGTGTTAATTGTATATACAGTAGTTATTCATTTGTGTCCTTATAAATAGACACAGCTTGAAACTGTAGTTTTAAGTTGCAAACGTGTATGCTTGCATTGTGTAGTTATGTAAATGCATGCTCATAAACAGGAGCAAAGTTTGGCTCCAGCTCTATCCCTCACCAAATAACTTTCCGGAGAAGATGCTCACAGATGATAGAAAGGTGAAAGCTGAAAACTAAGAAAACTTTATTTGACAGAAAACCACAATCCCAATGATCATTGCCAAAAATGGTTGAAAGCTCCTCTTAGAAATAGTAAGAACTGCCGATGCTGGAGTCAGAGATAATGCAGTGTGGAGCTGGAGGAATACAGCAGGCCAGGCAGCATCAGAGGAGCAGGAAAGCTGACATTTCGGGTCGGGATCCTTCTGAAGATGCTCCTCTAGTGCTGCCTGGCCTGCTCTGTTCCTCCAGCTCCACATTGTGTTATATCTGAAAGCACCTCTTAGTTGCCAAGGTAAGATGCTCTTGACATCAGAACCACATGACTAAGAAGAATGAAAGGGACTTGAGGACATGGATTACACCTTTACCAAAAAAAAAAGAAAGATCTAGCCTTAGTATTGTCAGAGGTAAAATATTTTGTGACCTGGACCTGCTTGAATTAGATAGTGATGAAATTTGAATCGAGTGAAATTTATAAGAAATATGCTTTGTTAAATTGCTGTGAGCTATGGTCAGACTTTGATAAATTTCACACAACAGATGATCAATCTGGACAATGTACCGGGGCTTTAGCAATTTGTATTTAAAAGATTGTGAAATGCAACTGATTCTAACTGGGATGATCAGCTGTCAGAGGGGGATAGAGTGTTCGATTAGATGTGTGTTAACCCGAAAACATTTCCGGGGAAACAATCACTCCTTTCAAATTTCATGGAGCAAATGGCACCTTCCTTAGTGACACAAAGGCTGGAGGATTCAACAATTTGTAGAGCTGGATGAACACAGCAGGCCCGAAGAAGGGCCTAGGCCCAAAACGTCAGCCTTCCTGCTCCTCTGATGCTGCTTGGCCTGCTGTGTTCATCCAGCTCTACACCTTGTTATCTCAGATTCTCCAGCATCTGCAGGTCCTTCTATCTCAGGATTCAACAATTGCTAAGTTTCCCCATTCAGGACGTCCTTGTATCCCTTAACAAAACCTGATGAGCTGAATTTTACCACTTCTTATGTTGTCCCACCACTGGGACCAGAAATGCATCCTGAGGCCACGGGGACAGACACAGGACCCAGGTGCGACATTACCTGCAGCAGTTAATTAAGAGGCCTATCCCACCTCACTGTCACCTTTCTGCTCCTCCCATCTCACTAACCAATCCCCACCACTACCTACCTGCTATCACCAACCCACCTACCTACCCCAGCCCAACCCTCCCTCTCTATTTATTACAGAGCCCCCTTCCTTTCCCCCATTTCTGAAGAGGGTCCTGACCCAAAACGTCAGCTTTCCTGCTCCTCTGATGCTGCCTGGCCTGCTGTGTTCCTCCAGCTCTACACTGTGTTATCTCAGACTCCAGCATCGGAAGTTCTTACTATCTCTATACCAGAAATAATTTTTACACCTCGGGCTACCTAGCACAGACAGTGTGGGGACTGCACAGATACCAAACATTCAACTTCAATCAAAATCCGTTCACACATACACTTAACTATTGGGAAGCCAACTAACTTCAGAAGGAAACACCTGAAACACAATGGACAGCACAGATTTGAGGGGAGATAATTAGGTGCACAGCCTATATGACTGCTAGCCCTGATCCAACCTTGGAGAGCCTTTTTCAAGCTTCTGCAGAAATAGCTTCCCCCACAGGCTTCCAGCCCCAACAAGCAGCTTCAGAACCGAGAACCACGGAGACCGAACAGAGAAGCTGAATCAGGAAACCAAACCAAGAGCATCATCAGAACAAAGGACATCCTAGAGGAGGGAAGCAACCCAGCACCATCCAAACAAGAGCTTCCAGACATTGGCCTGTTCTGAACCAAGATAATCGTTGGTAAGAACCTAAGCAACTGGATGCACCTTAAAACTGTGATTTCCTCAGTGATGAGCTGAAACTCCCAAGACCCCAAAGTTCCAACCTAGCTAACAGGGAGGGGAAGGTGGATGGTGACAATGCATAGGACCCCAAGGTTAGGAAGCATGATTAGTTTCTGTGCTTAAAATCAATTTTTTTTAGGTTCTAACAGTGTTTAATGTGTATTTAATTTAATAGTGTATCTAATTACTGTCCTCTGCATAACTGGTTGTGTTAATTCCACTATTTATTGCATTTACCTTTATTTGTGTTATACTTACTTGTTTTGCATTTAAATAAATGCAGAGATTCTTTTGCCCTGAAACACTTGTCTATTGCCTTTTTCATTTCACATTCCCTAAATAAGTACAATGTCTAGTATCAGGGATCTGGGATGATTTGAACCACTTAAGATCAGCAAATTATTGAGTGCAAACCAGAACCCTACAAGCCCTGAAATATTGGTGCCAACTGTTCAAGGAGGAGGTCAGGAAATGCAAACCCCTGTCTTTGTTCTAAATTTCCTGCCAGGAATTCTCGGCATCTAATTTCTGTCTGGAGGGTGGAAGAATGTGAAACTGCACATTTAATGGATTGGATTTGATTTATTATTGTCACATGCACCGAAAGACAGTGAAAAGTATTGTTTTGCACGATATCCAGGAAAACCATACCTTACATAAGTATATCAGGGTAATAGAATACAGTGCAGAATGTAGTGTTACAGCTACAAAGAAAATGCAGAGAAAGATCACATTTAATAAATGAAAGGTCCATTCAAAAATCTGATAACAGCGGGGAAGAAGCTGTTCTTAAATCTGTTGATTCATGTTTTCAAACTTTTGTATCTTCTGTCCAATGGAAGAGGGTGGAGTAAGATTAAGTAAGATGTTAATATGCACCAATGCATGTAAATACAGCTGTCACTGTTCACTAGCAAGAATTTTGGCTTGCCATCTATCATTTGATTTTTTTGGTCCTGAAGGCAAGAAACTCCTCACTAGACTTCCCACTCAATTTTTACAACTATCTTGCCTAGGCTCATTATTTAGGTCTGCAGAGATTCCATCCTGAGTCTCAAAAAAAGGACATTGTGCTCAGATTGTGTACAGAAAACCAAGGTGCCTACTGCCCTGCTGGAGTACTTCCATCAACGTTTTCTTCACTCCATCATAAACGATAGGTGGTCCTCAACAGAACCAATTTTTTTGGCATTGCATGCATTCTCTTCCAATGCCAAATGCACTGGAACAGATTTGTGTCATGCACAGGTGATTCTAGAATGCCAAATGTATTGCTTTATGTTGAACCAGGCTCTGATAACAGAGACTGTGCTACAGGAGGCTCGAGCGTTACAACAAAGAAACCAAACTACAAGTTTGAAACAAACATATGTGAGGCTGCTGATGGACGGCACAGTCATTGAGAGGAGTTTGCTTATACCAGAGCTCCACCAAGAGTTCCTGTAGCCAAACTGCTCAAGAATCAGCAGATGAAGAATGACCTGGTCTGACCAGTCGCCAATGGAAGATGCCAATGAAATTAAGATAAGCCATCTGATGACATCTTTCCTGAAAGAATCTGATGTCATTTCTCAATGCTTATGTATAAGGCACAACATAGAAACAGACCATTTAAGTTTATTGATGTTTGCCTTCTACATGAGCAAATAGTCTTAGAAATATTTACCTATCTTATTTCCAAATCCCTTCAGCCTTTTTCCCTTCATCCACCCAACCATTCTAAATTTGAATATTGATGAAATTACTAAATCTGTGAGTGATTTCCATAGACTTACAGCTCTCTGTGTTCTCATCCCTTCTGTTCTAAATCTCTTACATTTAATCTTCTGCCTATGGAAACATATTCTTCAGATCTAAACAACTGGAAACAGTCAGCTTCTATCTATCCTGCCCATTCTTTCATAATCACAATACATATCTATCATGTCTTGATTCACCCCATCTTCTCTCTTATCTTTTTCAACATTTGTGTTCTACGTCACATATGTTTGTCTTGCACCTGAGTTTCTTAATAAAACTAATTCTACTTCAGTGATTGCAGGAAATTTAAATAGAAGGTTTTCCTTAAACTGACAGTTGAAGGTCACAGGAATAGCATATGACAGGATATTCATATCTTGGTTAACCAGAAAAAATATTTCTGCACAATTTCTTGAAGATGAGACTGTTGCTTGCATTCAAGATATTATTTAATAAGTTGCTTTCATCTTGACAGTTTCACTGATAAGCCTGTGAGATCATCATTTTTTTTATTAGTCACAAAGTGCAGCTGGCTCTCAAGTTTTCATTAATTTGTCTTCAAATAACGTTGCTCTCAGAGCAGTAGAAGATGAACGAGATGAACTTTGCTTTTTGCTTTGTGTAGCAATCCCTGCGACATTAAGTCATTTGTTGTGTTGTTTCTTCATCTTCTAGCTTTTTCCAGCTTGCCCTGTTTGCCAGCAAGCACTCTGCTCCTTCAACTCTACCATCCTGTATGTCATTCCTGCCCTACCACTCTATCACCTCTAGAATGGTTAACTTTACTGCAATCCCCACATTCCAAGAAGACTTTTTTTTAAAAAATTGTTCCTTCCTACACATTTGAGGGAATGAACCATCATTGTTCAAACATTATTCGTAAAGCTCTTCGCCTTACCACCTTTTTCCCCAGTTTCAAAAGACTCCTTAAAGCCTTGAAGCACTTCCCCTCATCAATCACCCTTTCTGCTTTGTTCAACCTTTCTATTGGGAATGCTAGGAGAAGAAGCAACATGACATGAATGATGGGGAATATACTCCAGACCTGACCACATCCAAAGACTGAATTTAAATTAAAAATGTTGCTTTTTTCTCAAATGATGAGAGAAATTAACTTTGTAAAAGGTTTTTGTTTAAAACCAAGTCTTTTTTTTAACAACAAAGCTTGAAATAAGCAGGAATGGGCACATTTTTTGATACAAGATATGAATAATTTGAGACATGAAATGCTCAGATGGAGCAGGTGATCTGGGGCTTCCCATTACCATAGCTCTTTTTCTCTGGGGTTTCTTTAGGCTGTATCTGGATTTATTGTAGATCAATTGATATGGATTAGTTGCAATGATTAGACAACTACTTCATCATTATTTTATTACGCAAATATCAAGTTGGTAAAATGTTAAATAGATGGATTGTGGTCTTTTCTTATTTCACGATTCTTATAATCCTATGATCGTTACTGCATTTTTGAGGCACTTTGTTAAGTCTAGAACATGAACACTGAGACTGCATTCTTGTTCAGAATGAGTACCAGAGGAGTTATTCATATAGCAACTAAATACATTACAACTCTATCATAAATATTGAAATGATCTGGACACAATCTGTTTGATTAATTGATTTTCCTGTAGGATTACAAAGTCCAGCAGGAGTTGTTCTTAAATCAGATAAATCTAAAAAAATTTGTTTAAGATGGATGATAAATTTCCAATTTGTTGCCATTTAGTTTGTGATTTGGACAGGTTTCTCTTTATTCTTTCATGGGATCTGGGTGTAGCAAGGAAAGCTTTTATTTGTTGCTTTTTCCAAGAAGCTGAGTATTTGATCTGAATACCTTACTGGGCCATTTCAGAGGCCAGTTAACACTCAGCTTCATTGCTGTGAGTCTGGATTCACTTGTAGGTCAGACCAGGTAAGGATGGCAAATTACCCATCCTCAAGGACATTACTGAACCAGAATGTTGTTTTCATAGTCACCAGGAGCTGATACTTTATACAAGAACATAGCATGATAACACACTGAAATAATCACTTAACTCCCCCCCACACCCCACAAAAAAGCACCTGCTTGCCCAATTATAGAGCAATTACCATCATGACTCTAAAGGCAGACATCTAAGAGCTATATCATTCAAATTTGACAACGGAAACAATTTGATCAGAAAGCAAAGACTTCACCAGTCCTGAATAGAATACATGTTTTTAGCAGATGATCATCCAAATGAGAAATAGATGGGTCATTCCTCTCTCAACTATCCAACCACAGGTACAGCACTGAGCACTGAACCTTCCTCATCCAGTTTCAAATGAATCCTACTCAATCGCCTATCTTCAGGAATGAGAACAATGGCAACAAACCAAGAGGACAGTAACTCTGTCCAAGCATCACGCTGCCAACTTAAAGACCTATATATAGGAATCAGCCTATGCAAACACAGTTGATTTGCAGATAACTGTGACAATATTGGGGAGGTGGTGGTACAATAGTGATGATGTCACTGGGCTAATAGCCCAGAGGTCCAAGCTGATAACCTGAAAAAACAGGGGTTCAAATCCAATCACATGGGAGTTAGTAGAATTTGAATTCAATTAATAAATATGGATTTGTAATCTAGTTTCCTTAGTGGTGACTATGAAAACAACATTCTGGTTCAGTAATGTCCTTGAGGATGGGTAATTTGCCATCCTCACCTGGTCTGGCCTACAAGTGAATCCAGACTCACAGCAATGAAGCTGAGTGTTAACTGGCCTCTGAAATGGCCCAGTAAGGTATTCAGATCAAATACTCAGCTTCTTGGAAAAAGCAACAAATAAAAGCTTTCCTTGCTACACCCAGATCCCATGAAAGAATAAAGAGAAACCTGTCCAAATCACAAACTAAATGGCAACAAATTGGAAATTTATCATCCATCTTAAACAATTTTTTAAAAATTTATCTGATTTAAGATTGAATAAGTGGAAATGGTACCAATTATGTGTACTGCAATATAGCAGAATCTCTTTTAACAATTATATGAAATATGAAGGATTGATCTTTGAATTTTAGCTTCTGATTTAATACCAGGAACTTTCATGAGTTTTTAAAAATTCATTCACAGAATTTGGGAATCGCAGGTTGAGCAGCAGTTATTGCCTGTCCCTAGTTGTTCTTGGAGATGAGCTTTTTGAATCATTGCAGTCTAGTTGCTGTAGGTAGACCCACAATCAGACAAAGGAGGAAGTTTTCAGATTTACCCCCAGCGACACTGAAGGGATGGCTATATATTGCCAAGTCAGGATGGTGAATGACCTGGAGGAGGACTTGCTAGTGATGGTGTTCCCATGTACCTGATGGTAGTGGTCATGGGCTTGGAAGGTGCTGTCTGAGGAGCTTTAATGAGTTGCTGCAGTGTGTCCTGTGGATAATACATACACCTGTGACTGAGTGTCGGAGATGGAGGGTGTGAATCTTTGTAGATATAGTGGCAATCAAGCGAGTGGTTTTGTCCTGGATGGTGTCAAGTTTCTTGAGTGTGTTGGGGCTGCACTCATCTAGGCAAATGGGGAATATTCTATCACACTCCTGGCTTGTGTCTTTTAGATGGTAGACAGGCTTTGGGTAGTCAGGACGTAAGTTACTCGCTGTAGGATTCATACCCTCTGGTCAATTCTTGTAGCCACTTTATCCAAATGGCTTGACCAGAATCTGGACTGGCTGATGATAAACAGCAATGTTGCCCTTGAGAAACTGGTGAAATGGAGAAACACCTTCTTGAATGGTAGCCCCCAGGATGTTGATTGTGGGGAATTCAGTGAGGCTAATGCCATTAAATGTCATGGGACAGTGATTAAATTCTCTCTTGTTGGAAATGGTCATGGCAATTGTGTTGTGCCAATGTTACCTGTCCTTTGTAAGTCCAAGCTAGTTATTGTCTGGAACTTGCTGCATTTGGACATGGCTTGCTTTAGTATCTGAGGAGTTATGAATGGTGCTGGACATTATGCAATTATCAGTGAACATTCCCACTTTTGACCTTATGATGTAGGGAAGGTCTTTGATGAAGCAGCTGAAGATGGTTGAGTCTAAGACACTACCGCGAAGATTCCTGTGGAGATGTCATGGAGCTGAGATGTCTGAACTCCAACAACCACATTCATCCTTCTTTCTGCCAGAAAGGAATGACTCCAACTAACCAGAGTTTTCCTTCTCATTTCTATTGACTCCAGGTTTGTTAGGGCTCCTTGATGCTACACTCGGTCAAATGATGCCTGAATGTCATTCTCACCTTGCCTCTGGAATTCAGCTCTTTTGTTCATGTTTGGGCCAAGACAGTAATGAGTCAGGAGCTGAGTGGTTCTGGTGGGGTCAGTGATCAGGCTATTGCTCAGTTAACTGCTGCTTGACAGCATTGTTGATGAAATAGCTCCAGAAGTTAGAAAGGAAGACTTTGCAGGGTCGACAGGGCTCTTTTTGCTATTGTTATTTCTGGTTCCTGTGTTAGTGCCATGTGGTCTGTCTGTTTTCATTATTTTGTTGCAACTTTCTAGGAATTGATTCAACTGAGTGGCTTGGTAGAGTTATTTCAGTCAACCACATTGCTGTACATCTGGAGTCACGGGTCAGGTCAGGTTAGGATAGCCATTTCCTTCCTTAAAAGGAATTCATGAACCAGATGAGTTTATCCAGCAACTGACAATGGTTAGACATCGTTAGACTTTTAATTCCAAATGACACCATCTCTGTGGTGGGATTCGATCCCAGATTTATGGGACATTATCTGGGTTGCTAGATTACTATCTCAGCAACAATATCACAATGCCATTGCCTCCCATTTTAAATGGCTTTTAAAGTGGGACTAAACACATAGATATGAAATTGCCACAACAATCACCTAATCACAAAATTTGATCCAAATTTTATAAAACAAGAGAATTAACTTCAATTTAACAATTGCCCTGAGGGAAACGAAACCAGCCAGCAAGCTCCCCATAGAGTATAAAAAGGCTGTTATCTCCTGTTCTGATTTGCACCATCATGAAAATCTTCACATGTTTGAGGCTAAAACAGCACTTACAACTAACAAGCCTAAAAACATAATTTTTGCAGAAATCAGATTGTATTTCAAGCAACTGCTTTTGGCAGAAGGGAGGAAATGAATCTAAGCATTGGAATCAATAAAAAGAAAGTTATAGGCTGAGGAATTTCCTTCTGTCTCTCAAGAAGTAAAAAGCACCTGGTGACAATACTCATTGGAAAGAAATATCAAGACACCAAGAACTCAAAGGAGAACTGCAATATTCAACACTGTTGATGTAAAGACACCACTGAACAACCATGGTTGCAGATTAAAACCTTGTGCCACAGACAGCTTAATACTCTATGTGTGTGTGTATGGAAGTGTGTGTATGTGTGTGTGTCTGAGAGGACTTATGTGATTTTCCAGAGGCCAGATACTTGATATCAGGTCTTTATTATCTTACTTCCATCTCTCAGAGTGAGTGGGTCATAAAATTGTGCATTCTTTCATTCAAAGAAATCTTGTAATTTGCTTCTTATTGTTTCTGGTGGAAACAGATAACTGCATTTTAAATGTGGAAAGGTATAGCCATTTTAAAAAAAAAAGCCCCTTCAAATCTTTGTTGCGATCAATCAGGAAGATTGAAAATAGGAGAACCGATTATACCCCTCTCATCTACCCATAACACTCAGTATTCTCGATGATGATGACAGATTTAGGTCAGTGATAGCACTCCCATGTTTAAGTCACAAGGTTGCGAGTGCAACATAGGCAGACACCAAAATAGTAGAGAATAAATAAAAGTTCCATCTGCCCTCTCAAGAAGATATAAATATTCTGTGGCACTGTATGAAGAAGAGGAGGGGAGTTTTCCCCAGTGTCCTAGTCACCTCTCATCTTCCACCAGCAAGTCAAAGATCAGAGTATCTCATTATTTACCTATCGCCAGTTGTGAATTGTATTCTGCATAAATTGGTTATGCTGTTTCTCTACAGCACTTGGTCAGCTGTGACATATGCTGAGGCTTTAAAGTGAAGTAAAACTGCAAGTTTTTAATTTAGGTAAAAAAAAGTCCAATGACACAACATATGCTAGTTTTACATAGCTTATTTCCTCAGCCTTCCATCCCAGTTTGTCTTTTATCCTATTCTTCCTGGCACCGTTGGTGGGATCTGGTTCTCCTGTGCAGAATGGAGCCATCTGCTGTCACTGAGGACAGTTTGGAGGTGTGGACTGCATTTCCTTAGGATGGGCAGTACTGTATCTGAATCCTTGTGCCTTCCTGCCTCTATCCGAATTAAGTTCTGGGTAGGAGGGACAATGGTCAAAATTCCCGTCCTGTCACAAATTGAGACTGTTAAGTGTTCAATTAGGAACTAGTTCTGCTGTTGCTGGGATGAAGGTGCTGGCAGGGGAACTCTTGCCAAGCAGCATGTACATCGGGTCAAGCTGCCTGGGTTGTCTGTCTCTTTGGAGGGGGTCTGTGGGGTGGATCAAAGTAGATCATGGGATTGGACACAAGGAGGCAGGATGTGATGGGACTGATTTGCCCTTTGCTTGACCCTCTCCCTGTGACCTCTAGCCCCAACCCCACATGCCACATTGTGAATAGGGTCCCCTATGATCCTGTGATTCTGGGACTGGGATGGGGGTTCCCTCCAGCCTCAGCCACTAGCTGACTGATCTCGTCAGGGAGGACTCCTGCTTGCGAGGCTTTGTCAGGGGAATCCTCACGAATGTCTGACTGGCTTGTGCTTCAAGTGGTAGAGGCAGTGCAGGTTTCTTGTTGGCTCTCCAGCCAACAGGCCAGACCACCCTTACCCACACACCAGAACAAGATTTTGCCTGTCATATTAATCATACGTGAACCTTTGACATTGAGCTATTGAAAAACCCAGAAAAGATCTCACGCAGGCAGTTATTGACCTATAAGACCTTTGAGAGACATCTGCTATAATTGCATATCTCCAGGAGTCAAAACCAATCCTTAATGCTGACCCAGCCAATTTCCAAAAGGGGTGCAGAACATATGATCATATTCTGGTACTTCACCTATATCAAAAATGGTTCCCAAAAGAATTTGAAGACTTAGGCAAATTGCTACAGGACCTCACAGCTGCATATGCTAGAGTGTAACACATTGACCTGCTCTTAAAGTTCAGGACATTATTGAAACATCCTTTGAAACAGATGATTCAGAGTTCACCCTGGACAAGGGAAAAATGCATACAGAAGGTTGAATAATGGACTATGACAGGGCTCAGTGCTAACCCCTGCGCTGTCCAGCACGAATACAAAAGAATTTCTAACACCTACATCTTGTAAGTTCATCTAAGCTGATGACATTTGTTGTGATACACAAGTTCCATCCTTCTGTAACCTGGACCAGTTCCTTAAAGAATACATTACAGAGCAGCATCTCTCCATTGATTATTAGAGAATAAAGCATGATCCCAATCCAAAATATTTGGAAGCAACTCTGGAGAGGACTTTGTACTTCCAGATGCCTAAAACAACAATGGTAATGGTCAAATCAGAAACAAACTATTAACCAAATGCAGTGATTCTACATGGGATGTTGCTGCCCTAAATTAGTGACTTCGATACAGGGATAGAAAGTACTACAGTCAAGTTTTCAGATGATATTAACATAGGTGGCAAAGTAATTTGCATGAAGAAATAAGAAATTTACCAATGGATATAGATAGGTTAATTGAATGGGTCAAAATTTAGCAGATGAAGTTTAATGTGTATTATTGTGAGGTTGTCTATTTTGGTTGGAGGAATAGAAAAGCAACTTATTACCTAAATTGAAAGAAACTTCAGTTCAGAACGATCTGGGTATCCTTGTGCATGAAATCACAGAAAACTAGTGATACAGCAGGTAATCTTGACATTTATTGCTAAAGGAATAGATTGTAAAAATAGGTAAGTGTTGCTACAATTATAGAAGGCATTAGTGAGACCACATCTCAAATACTATGTACAGTTTTGGTCCCCTTACCTGCAGAGGGATGTAATTGCATTTGAGGCAGTTCAGAGGAGGTTCACTAGATTGATTCCAGAGATGAGGCTTGTCTTGTGACTAGAGTTTGAGCCATTTAGGCGTATAGTCTCTGGAGTTTAGGAGAATGAGAGGAGATAAGTTGCTAAATATGATTGACAAATTTGACATGGAGAGGATGTATCCACATGTGGGTCAATCTAGAATGAGGGGTCATTGTTTTATGTTAAGGGATAGCAGGTTTAAAACATAAATGCAGAGAAATTACTTCTCTCAAAGGATCGTAAGTCTGTGGAATTAATTATGCCAGAGTGCATTGGATGTTGGGACATTGAGTAAATTTGAGTAAGAGATAGACAAATTTTTAATTAATAATAGGTTGAAAGGTTATGGAGAGTGGGTAGGAAAGTGGAGTTGAGGATGAGATCAGTCACAATCATATTGAATGGTGGACCAGGCTGAGTTACCTATTCCTGCTCCTAGTTCTTAGATTCTAACACGCTAAACCTCAGTCCTTGCCCTAATCTGAAATATGTGCTGCTGTTTAGTAAAGGTCATCATACAGACATCTTATTGACTATCAACTGTATGCAACAATGTGCATGATAACTGTAACTCTCCACTCAACTCCCTAGCTACCTGTCCTCACAAATACCATTGGTCACATTGTCACCGTTCTGAAGTTGGGTCATTAAGCTTGCCTTTCTAATATCTGGTCGACTCGGCCATTTCAGAGGGCAAGAAATTTAATCCATCCATGTTGAAAATTCAGTTATCCAAGGTAGGACTTCGGATTTTGATACCTATCCTTATCTACAGTCAGTTGTGGCTCAGATTAGTGTATTCTTACCCCTGAACATCAAAGCTGATATTCAGTTCAACACTGATAGTGCTGCATCGTTTAAGTTACTGTTGTTTGGATGAAATGTTCAACTGAAACTTCTTGATTGGAAACTAGCCCACATTGGCACTTTGAAGAAGGGTAGGTGGATTATCCTAGTATTCTGACCAATATCTATTCCTTAATTAACATTACAGAAACAGATCATCTGGCTGCTATTATATTGTTGTTAGAAATTTGCAATAGGTCAATCAGCATCAGAGAGGCAAATAGACCGAACAATTCTGTTTTGTCTGTAAGAATGATCCCACACCTTTAGCTTATCACTTCAACTTTCTCAGTCTGTCTTCTCTGATGTGGATTAATGAACTTATTTGATACAGCAATCTGACAGCTTTAATGTCACTGACTGAATAATGACTGGATTTGGTGAACTAAGTTTCACCACTAGCCACTGGCACTGTCCTGCTATAACCAGAGACCTGGGCACAAAGTGAACTTTTTCATTTCATAAAATTACATCCAGAAACACTCTTTTATTGTCTGAATTGAGTTCGATTGTTCTTTTTATATAATGATTTGGAATTTACATCCTTTGAAAATGCAATTAGAATGACATCATCTTCACTGTTTATTCACTCAGATGTGACGAGGCCAAGTGTTGAGAGAACTGTTCTGATTCACACTAGAAGATATCTGTCCTTTTAACTTTCAATGTATCTCATTAGGATAGAATCAATTACTTTTCCAGAAGCTTCTTCTGCTCGGCCACGTGATCTGCTAAGTGCTTTTGTTGGTGAGCTAACTGTTTCCATTTTTGCTCATCTTTCTCTGTTACTGGACAAACTTCTTCATATTGTTTATTTTCAGGATATGGCCTTCATTGACAAGTCCAGGATTTAATGCCCATTTTTATTTGCTCACAGAACATGGTAGTGGGCCTTCTTTTTGAGTGCCCCCTAATATTGAGCCACTTCAGAGAATAGTTACGAGTGAAGCATGTTAGTGTGAGACTGAAATCATTTATAGTTCGGATTACATAATACAAATGTAGTAACAAGGAGCAGGAGTAGGCCATTCGACCCTCACCTTTGTTTCCCTGTCTTCTAATTTCACTTGCCTCATTTTTACTTCCTGCTACCAATATTACTTTATTCCAATTTGGGTTACCCCTCAATTTCCCTTTCCCTGACAAGCCAGTTTTAACCTGCCTGACAGGACTAGCAACAAGAATCTCAGTTCTAGTACTGTTAAAAAGTAATATATCCAGATTGTACAGGCCCCATCAGCATCAAAGCCAGAGTTCCGATGCTGTCCCACCTACACCTTCTTCAGCCATGTGTTTGATCGAGTCCTCCTCATATTAACAGCACCTGACATTGTGATTAATCCCGAGATTACTGCTCTTGAGGTCCTGCTGTTTAGTTTCCTCCATAAATCAGTAAAATCTGTTTTCAATACCTCATCCCCCTTCCTACCTATATTGTTGGTCCCAATGAGGACCATGACTTCTGGTCTTTCACCTCCACCACCCCTACCTCACTCTAGAAGGATATTCTGTAGCCATTCCATGACTCCTTAACCCTGGTATGTTTCTAAAACACATTTAAACCTCAGAATTACTACCATTCTGTGAAACCATATGAGCGTCATCATTAAATTTAACATTATCCTTAACATATCACATTAAACCATGTACAGTATTGATCTTTTTCATCAAGGTTTTGGTTTGTAATGGCTGTCTATCTTGAATATACCAAAGCCACTCTCTGTGGTAGAAAATTCCAGAAATTCACAAACGTTTGAAGAAATGTCTTCATGTCTCAGTCCTAAATGGTCAACCCCTTATTCTGAGTCTGTGACCCTGCGTTCTCAAATCCCTAGCTGACAGAAACATTTTCTTATCTTCCAGCTTGGCAGTCCACCTGAACATCTTATATGCTTCGACCAGATGACCACTTATTCATCAAAAAACATAGGATACTCCAGTTCTCCTCATAGTACAATCCTCTGATCCCAAGAACCAGTCGAGTGAACCTTCATTGCCCCTTTGGGACAAGTCTGAGCTTCTTTAGGTAAGAAGGGGAGAACAGCACAGTATGCTCCAAATGTGGCTTCACGAAAACCCTGTGTTATTGTGATAGGAGGACAAGGATAACAGGCACACGGCAAAACCACCAGCTGGAGGTCATGCACCATTCTGAAGGAGAATCATATGTTCATTCATTGTTGATGGGTCAATACCTTAGAGCTCTGTACCTTACAACAGTATGAGAGCATCTACATCTCACAGACAGAACACATAACAGTTTGTCACAGCCTTTTCAAGGGCAGTTAGGAATTGGCAATAAATGGTGTCCTTAGCAGAAGTGCCTACATGCCAGGAAAAAGAAATAAAGAAGATCAAATTCAAGATTTGAGAATAGATTTTCCTGACTTCTTTGCCCTAACGGGTCTTGCAAGATAGGTGCAAATCAGAACAACCTTGGGAACTAGTCATGTTAGTCTGTTCTGTACAATATTCCCTTTATGGTTTTTCTAGTGTCAGTACTTGACTGTACCTGGAGAGGGCAGAGTAGCCTTGGTTATGAACTTCAGATGCCTTTACACAGATTTCTGTAAGGGGCCAAGAGTAAATGGCCTCAGTGAAAAACCAGAATCCTGAATGTTATACTACATGGCGTTTGACTTACTGGCAATGTTGTCAACTAAAGCCTTTAGGGATTTGTCTTTGCCGGGAAACGAAAACGGATACAAAATGAATTGGCAGCTCATTTTACACTGTACCTGATTTTCACTTTCAATCTCTTTGGCACAGTGTAAAATGGGATCTTCATTGGTTCTGAGCCCATTTCAGCTGCTTTATCTTATTAAAATATTACTGTTGCTTCAGTACTTGCTTCAGAAAATTGCTTATCTCTTACAATTTGTGACAAAAGCTGCAGAAAGCTAGCACACAGGTGCAGCAGGTAATCAGGAAAGATAATGAATCTTGGCCCTTCTTTCAACAGGATTGGAGTATAAGAATCAAGAAATCTTGAAACTGTGCAAGGTGCTAAGAGACCACATCTGGAGTACTGTGAGTAGCTTCGATCCTCTTATCTAAGGAAATATATTATTTCATTGGAGGCAGTTTAGAGAATATACACTAGGATGATTCCTGGTATGGAGGAATTGTCTTGTAAGCAAAGGCTAAACAGTTTGGAACTCTTAAGGGGCTTGACTGGGTGAAAGCAGAGAGGTTGTTTCCGTTAAAGATGTAACGGAACAAAAGACAAATTACATGGTTGTAGGAAAACAAAAAAAAAACCTTTTCGCAATGTGAATGTGAACGGCAGAAGAATGAAAAGCTCCGTTTGAAAGCTAAAACATGAAAACAAAGAGATTTATATAAACGCACTGCATAGCCCTCAACTTCCCAATGTTTCAAGAACCTATCTACCTCCTCTTTTAAAATTTTCAGTAATCAAACCTCCACAACTCTCTGGTGTAGAAAATTCTAGACATTCACTACTCAGTGAAAGAAGAACTTCCTTTGCATCTCAGTTTTGAATGAGTGGCCCCTTATTCAGGAATTATATTCCCTAGTCCGAGAAGTCCCGACTAGATCTTCTCTACATCCAACCTCTTAAGTCATCTCAGAATCTTGTACATTTCAATAAGATTACCTCTCATTCGTCAAACAGTAACGAATAAAAGCCTAACCTGTTTAGTTATTCTTGATAAGTCAGCTCCTTCAACCCAGGAGACAGTCCAATGAATTTCTTTTGAACTGCTTCCAGTGTCAGTATTTCTTAAATATGGGGACAAAAACTGTACACAGTATTCCAGGTGCAGCCTCACCAACAACCTGAATAAATGTAACAAGAGATAGTAGGAACTGCAGATGCTGGAGAATCCAAGACAACAAGGTGCAGAGCTGGATGAACACAGCAGGCCAAGCAGCATCATAGGAGCAGAAAGCCTGACATTTCAGGCCTGGACCCTTCATCAGAAAAGATGTAACAAGACTTCCCAGTTTTTAAACTCCAATTCCCTCCCCCTCCCTCCCAGCAATGAAAGTCACAAATTTCATTTGCTTTCTTAATAACTCGCTGCACCACACTCCAATCTTCTGTTTCATGCATGAGAGTCTTTTTCTATTTAAATAAATTTTGCTTTTTGATTCTTCCGAACAAAGTGCATGATCTCACACTTTCCTACATTAAATCCAATCTGCTGAGCTTTTGCTCACTAACTCAACTGATCTATATCCATTTGCAGATTCTTTAGGTCCTCATCACAACATAACATCACACCTATTTTTGTATTATAGCAAATTTGGATACATTACACTCTATCCCTCCTCCAAGTGATTAATGTAGATAGTAAATAGTTGAGGTCCTAGGACTAATCCTTGTGCCACTTCACTAGTTACATCTGTCCAACCTGAAAAAGACCTGCTACTCCTGCTCTAATTCTGCTGTTATGGTCTAACATTCAATGTTTTGGCCTCAACCACATTCGATGGCAGAAAATTTCACAGGTTCCCCGCTGTCTATGTGAAGAAATATCTCCTCATCTCAGTTCTAAATGACCTACCTTGCGTCCAAGGGAGTTCGTTAGCTCAGTTGGCTTGATAGGCTGGTTTGTAACACAAAATAATGCCAACTGTGTGGGCTCCATTCCCACACTAGATAACATTACTATGAAGGACTCTCCTCGTCTGAGGTATCAGGTTAAACCACCACCAAATGTCTGTGTCTAATGAAAGAGTAGGACTATGATACCTTTACTTTAGATTTCGACTCTTAGTTCTAGAACTTTGACTATTCAGATTTTCTAAATGCCACGCTATTTCTTCCTGAATAATTAACTCTAGCATTTTCCCAATGACAGATACTAGGCTAATTGTTCCTTGTTTTCTGTCTCCCTCCTTTATTGACCAGGGCATCACATCAGCAATTTTCCATTCTGCTGGAACCATTCCAGAATCCAGTGAGTTCTAGAATATTTCAACTAATGCCTCCATTAATCCTACAGCCACTTCCTTTAAAACCCTCTGATGCAAACCATCAGATCCTTGTAAAAACCAAAAGAACTGTGGATGCTGTAAATCAGGGGAAAAAAAAAACAGAAGTTGCCGGAAAAGTTCAGCATGTCTGGCAGCTTCTGTGAAGAAAAAAATCAGAGTTAATGTTCTGGGTCCGGTGACCTTTCCTCATAACAGTTCTGAGGAAGGGACACTGGACCTGAAACGTTAACTCTGATTTTTTTCTTCACAGATGCTGCCAGACCTGCTGAGCTTTTCCAGCAACTTCAGTTTTTGCATCAGATCCTTGTGACTTGTCTGCCTTCAGCCCCATCAGTTTGTTAAATACTTCATGTCTTTTGATAAAGACTGTTAGATTTTCCCACCCATTAACACCTTGTTATATCTGGTCTCGGTCATTAACTCTGTTTCTTCCTTAACAGGTCCTGCCAGATCTGTTGAGTTTCTCCATTGCTTTGTGTTGTTATTTCGGATCTCCAGTATTTTGATTTTATTTGACTGATGTTTGCAAAACGGTCATGCATTTTGGGGCAAGATGGCCACTTGGACTGCTAATCCAGGTAATATTCTGGGGAGAGATAGTAGGAACTGCAGATGCTGGAGAATCCGAGACAACAAGGTGCAGAGCTGGATGAACACAGCAGGCCAAGCAGCATCAT
>NC_063335.1:90356633-90388419 GCF_021869965.1 Rhincodon typus
CAACAAGGTGCAGAGCTGGATGAACACAGCAGGCCAAGCAGCATCATCTGAAGGGTCTAGGCCCAAAACATCTGCCTTTCTGCTCCTATGATGCTGCTTGGCCTGCTGTGTTCATCCAGCTCTGCACCTTGTTGTCTCAATGTTCTGGGGATCCAGGTTCAAATCCCACCAGGGCAGATGGTGGAATTTCAATTCAATAAAAATCCGTAATTAGGAATTATGAATCGATTGTCAATTGTCAGGAAAAACCAGGAAATTGTCGTTGTTACCTGGTCTGACCTACATGTAGCTCCAGACCTACTGTAATATGGTTGGCTCTTAATGACCTCTGGGCAATTAGGGATGGGCAATAAGTGCTGACCTAGCTGGTGATGCCCTCATCCCGTGAATGAATAATAAAGTTAAGAGTTAAGGAGTCTATTGAAGGCCTTTCCCATCAGAACTGGTCTGTTTATGTCAGCAGGTGAACTGCATACTGTAGGTGAAAGACATGAAATTGAAATAAGTGGTCCACTGGCAGACTGGCAGGTGCTCGGCAATGTTTCATCCCATGAGCTTTACCCACCATCCAGGTCACAAATCTCTCATAGTCAATGGGCTACAGCAGGAATTGCAGTCCATCTAGTGGAGGGACTGTCCTTCCATGATCATACAAACAGCTGTGCCCTTCTTCGATTTAAAACCGATTAGCCAGACTTCAGAGTGTGTGTCCATCTTGAAGTTGCACCCCCATATATTATACACACACATATATATGTATGTAGGAGTTGAAAGATCTCACCTTGGCTGGTGAGACCACTGATGTGTCATTACTGAAGGGCATCCTTTTGACTTTCCAACTCAGAAGCCCACCCAACATGCTTGGACAGTAAGCACACATCATAGAGTCATAGCGTCGTATAGCACGGAAACGGACATTTCGATCTAGCTCATCCATGCCGACCTGGTTTCCCAAATTAAACTAGTAACATTTTCCTCCATTGGCCCCATATCGTTCTAAACCTTTCCTATTCATGTATCTGCCCGAATGTCTTTTAAATGTTGTAACTCTACCTGCCTCTACAATTTCCTCTGGCAGTTCATTCCACATATAAACCATCCTCTGTGTGTAAAAGTTGCCCCCCAAGTCTCTTTTAAATCTTCCTCCTCTCACCTTAAAATTATGCCACTCCAGCAAATGTCACTATCGGGTAACCATCCCGACACCATGCAAAGTCAGGAACCTGCCAATCTCTCGAATAACCTCACACCGAGCTCCCATCCCATACCTCCTCCCTTCTCCCCAGCAATATTTCCCCACTTATCATCTATTAAAGGGATATCCTGTTTCAAAACTTTCACCAGTGACAAAAGGATAGGTTTAACAAACTGCTGTCCTTAACACACAGCGAAAACGCTGAGATGGGCACTAACATTGGAGAGGGAAATAAATTTCCTGGCATTGAAACAACCAGTGACAATATTAGGAAGAAGTGAATGAAGCAAGAGAGGAAACAAGAGATCAGGCTACGTGTTTGAGCAGCAAAGGCTGAATGACCCCCAAATGTTTCTCTGTAGCAGACATTTGTCTTTCTTGTTGAGTGGCCAGGGGATCCAGGCCTCCCGAGACAGTGACAGCACTGCCTGTAGTAACCAGTAGCACCAAAGGCAGCTCAATACTACAATGACGCAGAGGATAGGGTGTCAGTGAAAAAGAGAGAGGAAACAAATACGTAACTCACGTCTGGACCCAGGAACTGAGAAGATGCAGCTGAGATAAGGAGAGAAAACAGGGCCGTGACGGAGCTGATTATCCTGAGGGCTGAAAAGCAGCAATATGGGTCCTCACAACACGCCATTCCCTTGTATGCTCCCCTTGACCCAGAGGCGGTCACGATAGTTGTACATCTACAAGCAGGCACATACACACACCGTGAGAGGCTGAGTGATTGATGAGGGGAAGCTGGTCTCACAGACTTCACATCTGCCCCTGAACCAGCTGCCTTTTTTTTATTTCACAGCACACGGGGCCTGCACTGCACCCTGGGGAAATTCATTAATTAATTAAATGAATCTCCTTTTACACACAGGCTGTATACAAACACTAGTTAAGGAAACCATGAGCACTAATGACTGGGACAGAGTTATTTCGTGCCAAGAAAAATATGCTTCAGCTCTCCCTGCAGCTGAAAACGTTTTTGCATTGATCTCTGCAATATAGCAGCATTACAAGAAATAGCTCACACTGAGGTTATGTCCCTCTCCCTGACTGATCTGTGGGTGGGAAATAGAAGCAGAAGTAGACCATTCAGCCCCTCAAGCCTGATACACAGGACACAGCACAGGAAGAAAAACAAAGTTGCTGGAAAAGCTCAGCAGGAAAAGCACAGCACAGGAAGAGATGCTTCGACCCACCATGTCTATGCCGGCCATAACTAACTTAATCCCCTTTGCCAGCACATGCTTCATATCCATTTATTCCCTGCCTGCAAACGTGTATGTCTAGATGCCTCTTAAACTTTGCTAACATGTCTGCTCCTACCACCTCCCCTGGCAGCATATTCCAGGCACCTACCACCCTCCCTTGCACATCTCCTTTAAACTTTTCCCCTCTCACTTTAAACCTACGTCACCTGGTATTTGACATTTCCACCCTGGAAACGATTTTTCAACTTCCCACCCAATCCATGCCTCTCATAATTATATATACTTCTATCAGGTCATCCCTTAGCCTCCAACATTCTAGCAAAAGTAATCCAAGTTTGTCCAACCTCTCCATACAGCTAATACACTCCAATCCAGCCAACATCCGAGTAAATCTCTTTTGCACGGTTTCTAAAGCCTCCACATCCTTCCAATGGTGTGACACCAAAACTGTATACAATACTCCAAATTTGGAATAACTAAATTCTTACACAGCTGCAAAAAGACTTGCCAACTTTTATACACAATGCCCCATCAATAAAGGCAAACACACCATGCACCTTCTTTACCACCTTATCCACTTCCGCTGGACTTGCAGCTCAAGATCGCTCCGTTTATCAATGCTGCTAAGCGTCTGGCCGATTACTGTATACTTTTCTTTTGCATTGACCTCCCAAAGTGCATCACCTTACACTTATCTGGATTAAACTCCATCTGCCATTTCTCTGCCCAACTTTCCAACTGATGTATATCCTGCTTTATCCTTCAATAACCTTAGTCACTATCTACCACTCCACCAACTTTTGACTCGCCTGCAAAATTATTAATCTGACCACCTGCATTTTCATCCAAATCATTTGTATCTATTACAAACAACAGAGGCTCCAACACTGAGCATTATGGAACACCACTGGACACATACCTCCAATCAGAAAAACACAACTACTTTCTGTATTCTTTGACCAAGCCAATTTTGTATCCAACTTGTCTGTATATCTACTATACCAATGCCTTTATCATTGTAAAGATCTTGAGTAGACCAACCCTCAATCTTCTAAGGGAATATAAGCCAAGTTCCTTTAGTGTCATCATAACTTAACGCTTGGGACCCTATTAAGATTCTGATTGAATCTGCACTGTAACCTCTACAAAGTATTATAACTAATCCCTGGATGGTGTTCCCTAGTTCATCATGTTTCCAGTCAGGATACCCCAAGTTGTTATATTCCCATGAGGGGAGACATGACTGGCTCCTCTTCTTCATTCACCCATTCCCTGGGTGAAGGTTAACTCAACTGCTGCTATTTCCACACACTAATCAATACTCATTTCTCCCACACCATTTCAAACACGTATTCAGTCTCTGATTTTATTTGCCTTTTTCCAAATTACCCATGGCTCAGGCAGCATGCCAGCATTTATTAATCTTGTAGTTCTGCTTTTCTAAATTAGGTCCCATTTGGTCGTACTCCCTCAGTAGAAACTTTTTCTCAGTCCGACCTGTATCACTGGTCCCATATGAACTGCAACAACTGGATCCCTCCCCTCTCAATCTAACTCCTTCTCAAGCCCTGGAGAGATGCCCTTACCCTGGCTTCAGACAGGCAATACAAACATCAGAACTCAAATCCTCAGCTGCAGAGTACAATATCCATACCCCTAACGATACTGTCTCCTGTGTTTTGAGCAGGCAAGGATGGGGGTATATTGGTTTCATTCCATTGTCTACCCTTTTGTCGCCCACAACAAATATTTAAGTTCTTTTTAGCACTAAGATATACCTCTCTTCAATTGAAATGTAGGTTTCTAATTTGCACAGTGGCAGTAAGAAGACAATTACCAGGTTTTCTTGAGAGAAAGAAAGAGCAATTTTATTACCTGCTAATACTGGGGAAAAAGATCATGATGCAACATCAAAAATGTATACACGCATGCATGTGCACACGTGCAAACACACACACCCGCGCGCGCGCACACACACACACACATATATATACACACACAAACACATACACAAACACATACACACACACACACACACACACACACACAGACACATATAAACACACACACACTCAAACGCGCAACACTCTGTTGAGTTCATTATGTTGGACGATACCAGTAGCATTGAAATTGAAAATTAATTTCAAGATTTAAGTAGGCTTTGCAATTTAGCAGAAATTCTGTTTCTTGCTTCCTATTGATGACAAGTAGTTTGCAACAAAGAGTAAGGGGTTACTGTTTTCTTTTTACCTACAATGCAGGGGTTTTTAATGACTGTCCTCAAGCTGTGACCTTCACAGCATACTAGTTCACACACTAGCACGTCAGGCCACTAACATTCTGATCAAGGACTGGAGAGATAGAAAGATCTGCCGATGCTGGAGTCAGAGATAACATAGTGTGGAGCTGGAGGAACACAGCAGGCCAGGCAGCATCGGAGGAGCAGGAAAGTTAACATTTTGGATCAAGGGTCCTGACCTGAAATGTCAGCTTTTCTGCTCCTCTGATGCAGCCTGCTGTGTTCCTCCAGCTCCACACTGTGTTATCTCTGATCAAGGACTGCAGTTATTTTTTAACTCCTGTTTAGCACATCCCTAGAAATATAAACACATAAAAATGACTTTCGACTCAACCTCAGTCTGGATTCAAATCCGTAGATGTTTTTCTACAGAAACAAGGTAATTAGATTGCCTTGCACTTCTGCCTTTGAAGTTCGTCTCCCTCTTTCGCTGAAGTTTATGTAGCACCTTAAAAGCACAACATTCCAGGATTTCACAAAAGGAAATTTTTCAGCAGTTAGAACATCCCACCAGCAGTGAAACATTAATTCTGCTTTCTCCCCACAGATGCTACCATACCTAAGAGGTTTCACCAGCAATTTCTATTCTTCTGTTGTGTCATTTTACACCTATGTCGAAGAGTCTGAATTCAAAAGTCTAGTCAAGAAGAAGGCAAAATCGAGAAGTTTCTTCAGAGTTGGGCTTATTTGTAACGGTCAAAAACAAAAACAGAATTTGCTGGAAAAGTTCAGCAGGTCTGGCAGCATCTGTGAAGAGAAATCAGAGTTAACATTTCGGGGGATGGTGACCCTTCCTCAACTGATGGTAGCTGGGAAAATGTCAGTTTATATGTGTCGGGGGAGGGGGTAAGGAGTAAAAGAGAAGTGGGGATAGAATCCAAAGAGAGAGAAGAGCAGTTGGACAGACAAAGGAGTTGATAACGATCTGGCTAGGAGGGTGAATAGCTGTTAATGGGGACTGTTAGTGACTAACAATACATAGTGTGTAATGGCAGGTTAGGTGATAGCAAGGCCTGGTGGGTGGGGTAGGGGGCTAGGTCATGGGAGAGTTCAGGCCCTAAAATTATTGAACTTGATATTGAGTGTGAAGGGCTGCGGGGTCCCCAAGTGGAAAATGAGGTGTTGTTCTTCCAGTTTGTGCTGAGCTTCACTGGAACACTACAGCAAGCCTGAGACAAAGATGTTGGCCAGGGAACAGGGTGGTGTGTTAAAGTGGCAGGCAACTGGAAGCTCACGATTTTTTGCAGGCAGAACGTAGTTGATCTGTGAAACAGTCTACGCTTCGTTTTTCTTCCCTTCTCAAGATCTCTGTTTCCATTTCTGGGGATAGACTTATCACTAGTATCCATTTATAAACCCACTGACTCTCAGAACTACTGAACTATACATCCTTGCATCCTGCATCCTGTAAAGACTCCATTCCATTCTCTCAGTTCCTCTGTCTCCATTGCATATATTTCAATGAGGCCAACTTCAACAAGGTAGCATCCAAAATGTCCACCTTCTTCATCAACTGAGGATTCCCCAGCACCTTAGTCAACAGTGCCCTCAAACAGGTCCAAGCCATCTCCCGCACTTCCACCATCACCCCCTCTCTTCCTTCCTACTACAGCGATAGAGTTCCCCTTGTCCTTACCTACCATCCCACCAATGTCCACATCCAGAAGATCATCAGCCGCCATTTCCGCCACCTCCAGCAAGATGCCACCACCAGACACACATTCTCCTCCCCTCCCTTGTCCATTTTCCACAGGGACCGTTCCCTCTGGGATACCCTGGTCCACTCTTCCTTCACTCTCAACACCTCCCCATAGCCCAACGGCACCTTACTGTGCAACTGGAGAAGGTGCAACACCTGCCCATTTACCTCTTCCCTCTTCAGTGTCCAAGGGGCCAAACATACCTTCCAGGGTAAACAGCACTTTACCTGTACTTCACACAATCTAGTCTACTGCATTCACTGCTCACAATGTGGTCTCCTCTACATTGGGGAAATGAAGCATAGACTGCATGACTGCTTCACAGAACATCTATGTTCTGCTCGCAAAAAAATCCTGAGCCTCCAGTTGCCTGCCACTTTAACACACCACCCTGTACCCTGGCCAACAACTCTGTCTCTGGCTTGCTATAGTGTTCCAGTGAAGCTCAGCGCAAGGTGGAAGAACAACACCTCATTTTCCGCTTGAGGATCCTGCAGCCCTCCGGACTCAATATTGAGTTCAATAATTTTAGGGCCTAAACTCTCCTAGCCCCCAACCCCACACACCAGGCCTTGTTATCACATAGTCTGCCATTACACACTACCTATTGTTAGTCACTAACAGTCTCCATTAACAGCTATTCACCCTCCCAGCCAGATTGTTATCCACTCTTTTGTCTGTTCAACTGTCCTTCTCTCTCTTTGGGCTCTATCTCCATCATTTTCGCCTAACCCCCACCAGCCCTGACACCCTCCCTCCCCCCACCCACCCACCGCCCTATCTTTTGCATACAAAGTGATATTTTCCCAGCTACCATTCGATCTGACGAAGGGTCACCGGACCCAAACGTTAATTCTGATTTTCTTCACAGATGCTCCCAGATCTGCTGAGCTTTTCCAGCAACTTCTGTTTTTGTTTCTGATTTACAACATCTGCTGTTCTTTTGGTTTCTCTTCATGATAATGTTCATTACCTTTTAAGACTAAATGCTGCAATGCATGGTATCCAGAGATATAACAGGTTCTAATCTTACTATTACATCACTGAAATATTGTTTTGTACACTCCACTAAATAATTGTTAGTTAATCCCCTCCACAATCTTCTCCACACATGTTTCTAATATTTAAATGGTTACGTTTTAGGCTTCTGCCTATCTCTAGATGTGTTTTTCACCTCCTCTCTTAAATGTATCACTTTTCCTTCTGTGTCACTGGATCAAATTCCTCGAGCAACAACAATCATGAAGCTTAACTCTGTCCAGAGCAAAGCAGCCTGTTTGAATGGCACCACATCCATAAATATTCATTTCGTTCACTACCAATGCTCAATGGCAGCAGTGTGTACCAACTACAAGATGCACTGCAACAGACACTAAGGCTCTTCAAGGGTAAAACATCCAAACCTGTGACCTCTATCACCTAGGCAGACAAGTATAGCAAATGCATGGGAATGACACCATCTGAAAGTTCACATCCAAGACACTCAATATCCTGACTTGGAAACATATCACTGTTCCTTCACTGTTGCTAGGTCAAAATCCTGGAATGTCCTTCTGAATGGCATTGTGGGAATCTCCACACACCAGGCATTACACCCGCTCAAGAAGGTTACTCACCACCACCTTCTCCAGGACGTTTAGGGACAGGCAATAAATGTTGCTCTAGCCAGCAGCACCCATATTTCCTTGAATGTATAAATAAAATGTGGACCCTTAATGCAGTATTCCTCTTCATCCTTCCCAACCTGTCCATACACCAGCACACAGTTGTCTACACCATTTTTCAGCTAGGGTGGTTCTACTCTTACTAATCCATTCGTAGCCAATGTTTTCTCTTTCCAATATCACATTGTCACTACTTAAGTTGCTCAAGGATCCAAACTTGGTCTTTTTATTTCTCATCCATGTGCCATTCCTCAGAGACAGCATCCTAAAATACAGTGTCAGATTTCACAAATGCTCTAATCATACTCAACTCTATCTCATAATCATTTCTTGTGACACCTCCAATTTCACAGAACTTGTGCAAATTCTAGTCCTGAATGAACTTTAAATTAAACATTGGGAAAGGAAAAAGCCATTATCTTCAGTTCCTTCCCACAATGTCCAAACCATCATCTCTGATCCTATCCCATTGCTTGGCTATTGTCTCAGGTCATTGACTGCTTAAAACATTGGTGTCTCTTTTGACCTTAAGATGAGTTTTGTACCCAATATCTTCTCCACTTCAGAGGTCACCTGTCTTCACCTCTATAAAGTCATTTGTATTTACGGTTGCTTCTGTTCATCTGTTGCTGAAACCCTCATTGCTGATTGGGATTGATTTGCAGAATCTGAACTCATTCAGTTTAAAATAATTCACTTCAATTTCCAATTGCTTCATTCCTTCAACCATTTCTAACTCAGCCCCTTTCCTTAGAATGCTCCAAGCAGTCTGCAATTCTCCAGGTTTGGACTCACTCATTACCGATGAAGTTAAGGATCTTGAATAACATTCATTGAGGAATGAGAGACTGATAGAAGTGACAGAGACAGAAATAATAATTGGAATGAGATTTTTCACAGGGCAGATCGGTTTCAGTGTAGGTGTGAGTGTAAACTAGAAAAGATTGTAGCCAATTTGCAAACAAACAATGAAGAGATAATGATGAAGTATGGAACAGCAGATCATCTTGAAGGAATATATGGTCTACTCCTGTTCTTACATTCTTGTAATCTCTTTCAGTTAACGTAGTTGAGGAACAAATACTTACCAGGTCTCTGGAACATCTCTCCTGCTCTTCATTAAATAGTGACAATGGGAATCACCTGTTAAGTCAGATGGGTCATTGGTTTAATCCAAAAGACAGCACATCTAAAAGCAATGCCTCTTCAGTGCTGTGCAGGAATGTCTGGTGAGCTTTTGTCTTCAGGTTTCTGGACTCTTCCAACCCCTTCTTAAAAAGGATGGGCTTTGAACAACTTTAGACAGAAATACAAGTCTTTAAAACGCCAATAGGTCAATTTCATACTGTCAGACTTAAGTTGATCTTAGCATGAGAGAGGACGTCCTGACCAACTTTTGAGTGCAGTCACAATATTATGACAGCATTTTGTGAAAAGCAAGCTTCCACAAACAGCAATGAAGATACCTAACTAGTTAGCCTGATGGATTTGGCCGAGGAAGGAATGATGGTTCACACACTGGGAGACGTCTGCTGTTCTTCTTTGAAAGAATCATCATGAGAGCTTTAATGTCTTGCCAATCAGGCAAATGAGGATAATTGGCATTTCTTTCAAGAAATCATAGACAAATTTGGAAAGTTATCCTTAGTAAGCAGAAGCACAGCCTATCATTAAACATGTTACTGCCTGGCAGGGTGCTAATTTCTTCGATTGCATTATAAGTAATTCCTCTGCCAAGCATAATTATTGCTGGTTTGTGGTGAACCTCTGGATTTGATGTTCCAAGACTTTAACCTAGATCTTCTTGACGTATGAGAATAGGCTGTAACATCTTTACTGGAAGTGTCCAGGGAAGTAAGGTTACCAAGAATGGTTACCTGATGGTTACCAAATTTCCTGAGGACACAAAGAAAGCTGAGATAGTAAATTGTGAATTGGACATAACGAACCTACAAAGGCATATAGGTAAATAAAGTGTATGGGCAAAGTTCTGGAAAACAGAGTATAAAGTGGAAAAACATGAAATTGTCCATTTGAGCAGGAGGAATAAAAAGAAACATAATATCTAAAGGGAGAGAGACTACAGAGCTCTGAGATGTAGAGAGACCTGGGTTTCCTAGTGTATGAATCGTAAAAGGTCAGTTTGCATGTAGGGCAAGTAATTTGGAGAAATAATAGAACAATATCATTTATTCCAAGGGAAGTTGAATGCGTAACTAAAGATATTATGCATCAGCTGTACAGGGTACCAGAGAGGTTACATCTGGAATGTTAACTATACAGTATTGGTCTCTATTTAAGGAAAGATATAAATGAGTTGAAAGTAGTTCAGTGGAAGTTTACAAGAATAATACCTTGAATGGGTGTGTTGTCATATGAGAAAAAGTTGGACAGACTAAGCTTGAATCTCCTGGAGCTCAGATGTGTAAGAGAAGACTTGATTGAGACATATTATATCTGATGGGTCTTGACAAGGTGAATGAAGACGGATTATTTCCTCCTGTGGGAGGGATTCTAGAGGTCAAGGTTTAAAAATAAAGGGTCACATGTTAAGACAGAGATGAGAAAATTATTTTTCTTGCAGAGTGGAGTGTTTGGAACTTTCTTCTTCGAAAATCAATGAATGCAAAGTTGTTGGCTTTTTTTTAAGACAGAGAAAAGTAGGTTCTTAACAAGTAAGGAAGTGAAGGGTTTTTGGGTTAGACAGGATTATGGAATAATCAGATCAGACATGATCATATTCAATGGTAGCGCAGACTTGAGGAGCCAAGTGGCTTACTTTTGCTCTTAGTTTGCATGTTCTATATTGCTTTTGCACTGAGATATTTTGTTGTGTAATATATGGTTCATTTCAGGAATCTTGCAACTTTACCTCAAAGCAAAAAAATTTGGAGGTAATGAACGAATGAACTAACATAATGAAATTATATTAATCCTTTGTGACCTCTGTAAACTACAACAAGCTATTAAATTAGTCTTTCCTCATAGCTGCTGGAATTGGACTTTTATACTGTTTTCGACAGACCACAGTTTCTGACCTCACCTTTAAGGGGATGAAGGTGATCTTCAATCAGTTCCATAATAAAAATGATTATCCACTCAGCATCTACGCGCTCTTAAAAGTAATGAATTGTTCTCACTAACACAATTGCTTGAGAGGGAAAAATATAAGAAGGCAGTGATGGTGAAAGGGTGAAAACTGATGCTAAATCAGTGTTGTGAGAATCATACACATAACTTAGAAACTATCATTTTAACACACAATGCTTTATCTAATCAATAATGACCATAATTTGAATTTGCTTAGAGATCCTGCAAGTTTAGCTCTGACGCAATGTTCAGACTAAGATTTGCAGAGCAGTATGATCTCTTCATATTCGCTGGAATTGAAGGTATGGAGCGTGCTGGCACAGTGGAAGAATTTAAGATAATTCAGGGACCATGTGAAAGGGTCTACAGATTCTCTGACGTAGCACTGGAGCCCCTAGTTCAGAAGATAGTAGTGGAGGAGGTATGTCTTGTACACACTCAGGGGAAAGGCTCCACCTTGCCCTTATGCCTTTCTCCGCAGTGCCAGTTGTTACAGTTGTACATGTTACAGTTGTATAGGACTTTGGTTCGACCACATTTGGAATACTGCGTACAGTTCTGGTCGCCACATAACCAAAAGGATGTGGATGCTTTGGACAGGATGCAGAGGAGGTTCACCAGGATGTTGCCTGGTATGGAGGGCGCTAGCTATGAAGAGAGGTTGAGTAGATTAGGATTATTTACATTAGAAAGACGGAGGTTGAGGGGGGACCTGATTGAGGTCTACAAAATCATGAGAGGTATAGACAGGGTGGATAGCAAGAAGCTTTTTCCCTAGAGTGGGGGACTCAATTACTAGGGGTCACGATTGCAAGGTGAGAGGGGAAAAGTTGAAGGGAGATATGTGTGGGAGGTTCTTTATGCAGAGGGTGGTGGGTGCCTGGAACGCGTTGCCAGCGGAGGTGTTAGAGGCAGGCAGGATAGCATCATTTAAGACGTATCTAGATAGATACATGAATGGGCAGGGAGCAGAGGGATACAGATCCTTGGAAAATAGGCGACAGGTTTAGATAGAGGATCTGGATCAGCGGAGGCTTGGAGGGCTGAAGGGCCTGTTTCTGTGCTGTAATTTTCTTTGTTCTTTGTTCTTGCCTGTGCTTCTCTGCCTTGTCTCATGCCCTGCTCCCATTCCTCCTGTAGGCTCCAGGGGGACCCACTGTTGGTGACCAAGCATTGTCCTTCTCCTTGGGACTCCAGGAGTGTAGCAGTAAGGCACCAAACTGATACTTTTAGGTGAAATCCTCAGAAAACTTTGTCATAAAGTATTGATCAAGTACGGATGAAGTTTTGACTGTGTTCTACGAAGTGTTTCAACAGTCCTCTTCAAACCTCCCGCAGTGTCAGTAAAGGGTGACACACTTTGAAGTAATAGTTGAAAATCTCTGCAGTGACCAGTCACTCCTAATCAGCTGGTCTGTGTAAAGAGAAGGTCAAGAGCTGTTCACTAAAATACCATACAGCTCCCCTAACCAGCCCTAGAAAGCAAATGAAGTGTCAATCAGCCCCTTGCTTGCCTTATGAGGTGAGATAGAGCATCTTTGGCTGATATTCACTGGACTTTAGAAGGATGAGAGAAGATGTAAGGATATATGACGTTAAAAGGGATTGACAAAGTAGACATAGAGTGAAGGTTTCCCTTTGTGGGGAAATCTAGAATTAGGGATGACAGTTTTAGGCTCAGGGGTGTCAGATTTAAAACAGAGTTGAGGAGGAATTACTTCTCTCAAAGGGTCTGTGAAATTCACAGCCGCTGAGTGCAATGGATGCAGGGACACTGAATAAATTCAAGGAGGACAGAGACAGATTTTTAATTAGTAATGAGTTAAAGGGTTATCGGGAATGGAAAAAGTGTGGAAAGTGGAGTTGAGATGAGATCAGCCAATGATCATTCCAAATGGTGGACCAGGTTCAAGGGGTTGAATTGCCAATTCCTGTTTATAGTTCTTATGTGCTCACGGTCTTGCCAAGCTTCAACACTTTTATCAAGGTGGTGTCTTGTGTGCGATGCGATTTTGGCCACATCAGAAGCTCTCTACCACGTTAAGTATCAAGGAATATTGTCCTCAAGACAGCACAGTTCAAAAGCTATCAGCTGTTTTCTGTGTATTGAAGCTGAAAATTAAAACATAGTTCAAATATAGAACGTTAACCAACCTGCAATTTAGTCATCTCTTCCTCTCTCCTCCCTCACCACTTGGCACAAAATTAAAACCACAGGAGGTCTTTCTCAGTAAATGATGGGTTAAAATATGCCAATCCTATTTTTAGGCAAAGCAAGTGGCATTTCAGAGGATATACAATTCGTAAAGGTCTGTGATGCTTCTCAATAACTGCTGAAGACTGTGGGTCACAGTGTATAAATGTACTTTTCACCCAATGTGTACTGTTCTCAGTTTAACATGGACTTCAGGTGAGTCAGTTGGGCTTCAAGACTCAAAGTGCACTGTGACTTCCTGACTACTTTCACCAACCCCGCCCCCCCCCTACAAATAAATAATTCAACCTCGAAACAAATGACATATCTAGAGGCTCACCTTCTGAAGAGGCCATTGAACAATTCCCATGACCTGGAAAGAAACCCCATTCTCTATTCACTCATGGATGGAAATGGAGATATTACAACATGTCCACTATTTGACAAAACATCTAAGAGTGTAGGAAGATAAAGACAAGGAGCAGGAATAGATCATATGGCCAGGTAAGCCTTGTCCATCTTCAAGGCTGATCCATTTGATTCATCCTTGGGATCTGGACATCACTGGCCATTGATTGTAATCTTTGAGAAGGTGACCTTCTTTGTAGAGCACTACACTCTCTGTGGTTAAACAATTGCAACTACAATGTTCAATCTGGAGTTCCAGAATTTCGAGTCAAAAATAATGAAGGAATGGCAAAAGTTGGTTTGGTGCTTGACTGGGAGGGATATTGGAGATTATGATGTTCTCCTCAACGTGCTGCCCTTGTCTTCTAGACTGCAGATATCACTGGCTAGGGAAGTAGTGTGTCGGGGAGTTGCAGTAGATATTCTAGATTGTACACATACACTGAGGGTATACCAACAATGATGGGAATGGATGTTCGGAGAGTGGAATGAAATGGCAATCAATTGAACTATCTTTCCTGCATGATGTGTGCCATGTTAATGGTAATTGACTAATAATCAATCACTCATCGTGGATTGTTTACTTTGATGAATTGGTGTATTTAAAACAATAAATCACATTTCAAGCTATGAAGCAAATATTACAGCAAATGAACTGACTTCTGTGTGTATAGTTTGCAAATCCAAAGGCAGACTAACAGCCAGATAGAGTCACAGCATTGCCTACACATAACGCATGGATCCTTAGAGGGAATGCTCTTAAAAGCAAAGTACACACAACATAGAGTTAATCTTATAGCTAATGGACTTGCTGCAAATTAACTAATCGTAACAAAATAGATAGAGGAAATATATGAGTTTACATAATAACTAGGAGCAGGAGTAGGCAATTCAGACCCTCAAGCTTGCTCTTCCATTTAATATGATCATGGCTGATCTCATCTCAATATCCATGCTACTTCCCACAACCTTTCAACTCAATTAAAAATCTGTCCTTAAATTTACAATGTCTCAGCATCCACCACATTCTGGAATAATGAATTCCAGAGATTCATGACCTTTTGAAGAGATATTTTCTTCTGATTTCTGCTTTTAAATCTGCTATCTTGTGTCCTAAGACTAAGACCTCTTATTCTAGGTTGACAGAAATGAGGAAATATCCTCTCCATATCTACATTGTCGCTTCCCTTTAGCATCTTACATACCTCAATTAGATCTCTTCTCATTCTTCTGAACCCCAGACAGTTTGATGGATAAGAACAAGGGAGTCAATGGATGGTTCATAGATTGGTTGGATATGGACAATATTAGTTATAAAAAGAATGCAGGGACCTCTTTTGCTTTCCATTTTTATAGATATTTATGTAATTGGATCAATACTAATGATACAAAATAAGGGGGATTGGTATCATATGCATATAAATACAGAGGCTTCCAAGATCTGAGACAAGTTAACCCAATAATTAGTCAGGTGTCAGATTCAGCTTAATACAGAGAGATTGGAAAAGACTGAGAAAGGATATAATTAAAGGATAAAAAATTTCACCAGCATTCTCCCAATTAATGGCAATATGTTTCTTAGAGTATTTGCTAGGACACAGAAAAATGGCAGAAATGTTTACATTCTTTTACCAGGAATTCCCTGGTTCTTCTATCAAAGGCATAAAGGATAAAATTGATAATATATATATAAAAAGATATGATACTGATAAAGAAAGTAACAGCAATGAGATCCAGAGTGTGACTGGAACTTCACCAGGATGTTGATTAGGAGGAAGCACCTTAGCTATGAAGAGAGGCTGGATAAGCTCGGGCTGTTTTCTTTACAGCTGAGGTGTATAAGATTATGAGGGGCATGGATAGGATAGTGGGAAGCAGCTGTTCCACTTAGCTGAAGGGCCAATGATAGCAGGCATAACTTTGAGTTGAAGGGCAGGAGGTTTACAAGGGATTTGGGGAAAAGAAATTTCACCAAAAGGGTGTTGGGAATCTGGAATGAACTGCCTGGGAGTGTAGTTGAGGTGGGAAACCTCATAAACTTTAAAAAAAATACTTGGATGAGCACTTGAAATGTCATTACACTTGAGTTTACGGGCCAAGTGTGGGAAAGCAGGACTAGTCTAAATTTTGAGTAATTGTCAGTGCAGATTTGATGGGCTGAGTACTTTATGATTCTATCAATCTATGATTCGAGGTGGAGGATTGCTGCAGAAATTTATCCTCATACCTGGCAGTGCGGAAAACAGACTACGGGAGTTTGGAACAGGCCAAGGTCCTCCAGTGGTTCCACCATTCAATTAGACCATGGAGCAGGAGGGAGATTCAGAGGATTGGTGAGGTGGGGGAAGGGGAGAGGGAAGCCACATGTCCATCCACTGATCATGATAGGAATGATGGTGCTGAGAATAATGGGACCAGAAGCTATGGAATCTGTCACATGAAGCATCACCATTTACATCAAGAACCATGGAAAGCTATTGGTTATGCCATGTCTCATGTCCCTCCTCACCTTTGTTTTGACTTCTGACACGAAGTGAGACAGAAACCCCACGCCAGTGATAGGAGGTAACAACACTTTACCTATTACACTCAAATGTTGGCATTGCATGTATTCCAGAGAGTAGTACAGAATGTTAATTTGCACCCGGTTCCACCATGAAGCTCCATGACAGACCCGGCCATGTTACGATTGCTGTCTTCCACAGTAGCACAAACAGAAGTGAACATCTCAGTGTTACACAGGAAGCTCAGAGGGATGTCAGGAGATCCATGCACCCTCAGACTGCTTCCATTCTTGCTGCAGATCTGAGTGCTCAAGGTGCCATTCAATTTTGTGCTGCAGCCCAACAATCTTCCCTACAACACATGAGGTAGGCAGTCCAAAGCCAGGCCTTTAGCACCCAGATTTGCTTGATGTCCTGCAAAATATTCTGTAGCCCCAAGCAGTGAAAGTCTGCAGCCTTCCACCATTGATGCTGCTGTCACTAGGGGAGCACTATGTCAGTCAAGACAGGTGCTATAGGAATGGATAAGGATTAACAGTTCATTGCATATTGCAAATATTATAGCTTTTCATATATCTCAAATAATTATATAAATATATTATATATGACAAACAATGTACATTTATACATTATATTGTATAGTAGCTCATTGTTTTTATAATCAAATGCGTTCTTGCAGAAAGACACTATGTCAAGTTTTGTGCTAATAACTTTAGTGGCTAAAGCAAAAGTGATAGGGCAACTCCTGTGCAGGGAGTGGTACCTTCATATTGTTCAGGGGAATGTAGTGTCACTGACAAGGGAGCCTGATAATTTGCTTTAGGGCATCACATTTGTTTAGGAGTGTAGAATGCATTTCTGCCTCCCATTGTTACCTCTTCAACGTTTCAGATCTCCCCATTGCTCTGCAGTATGTTCCAGGCCAAAAAAACACACTGACTGCCACCATGGCCCCTGGGTCAGTACTGTCCCACCTGACTGTAAATACAAACTGAAATACCAAAAAGACAGCACGGTACTTTAAGAAGTTGACAATAGCAGATATTCTTCAAAACAGCCCATGCCTGCAAGTCAGGCACCTGCCTTTAAGTTAGTGCTGAGCCCCTCTTGCAGCTGAACACTTAATCTTCGAGTGACTACAAATTTGTTAAATGAACCTGAGTAATCCAAGTTAGGACAATTTTGTCACATCAGCTTATTGGTTTATGTGACACTGGCTCAGCTGTTTCTAGCACACACCAGAGAGGCTTGTGTGAGTGTCATCCTCAATGTTTGGGTCATGTTGCAAGCAATTGGCAGCATAAAACACAGGCTGTGAAAAATGATCAGCAGTGCTCCAGAATGAATTTCACAGACAGAATGCTGTATCGCAAGTGGGCATTCAGGCAGAGATTATACTTCAGATATAGGACCAATGTAAAGAAAAATAGCCACATAAAAAGTGCATAGGAGAAAGAGTTGGAAAAGCAATGAGAGTAAACAGTTTCGTCTCCAAACTACAATACGTGTCACGTTTCATTGAATCTTTGTTTCTCTATTTTATAAGAACCAATATGCACAAGGTTTTTCTAAATATACCTGTCCCATTCTAAGTACAGATATATGGTATGGTTTTGTCCTGCTCCTATTCCTTCCTCTTGCCATACTTTCTCCTGTCTGCATTGTCACTGTGTTAAAATTAAGATTCACCACATGGTCTCCTACTATGTATTTTCTCTAAGGATTTAAAAATCAGCAGAAACATCATCTCCTTCAATATTTCCTGCTTCCCATACTCTGCTGGCTTCCTAAACCCAAAATTTACAGCAACAAAGAGTTGCTGCTGTGGAAAACTGTTAGTTGCTGGATGTTCCACCTTTCAGATGAGACCTGAAACAAAGCCACGTCTGTCAGTTCAAGTGGGCATTAAAGATCAGATGCCATATTGGACAAAAAGAGGGGAGCTCTCCTTGACTCTCATCCAACATTCCTCCCTTAACTAAGATTACAAAAAACAGCTCAACTGACTGTTCATCTGACTTCCATCTGTGAATTCAACATACCTAACAGTCAATGCTGTTGGAATAGTAAATCATCAGATATTTAAGTTTTCTACCTACAACAATTGTTCTTCATTAGTTATAAAGTGTTTTGCGACATTCTACGATCAAGAACAATATGATAAGCATATCTTTCTTTCCTTTGTTTGAACCAGGATAAGATATTATCAAATTATTACTCTTTTTTTCATTGCATTTTCTACTTTCTTTTTTCCTCTTTTTATTTTCTATCCTTCCCTGTTTTACATTCAGATGAATAAAGGGTGAACAATAAACCAGATCACAGGATCTATAGATCAAACAGAAAGCTATAACGAAACATCGAACCTCTCTAAATCAAAACATGAAAACTGCAAATGCAAATAAAAACAGAAATAAAAGCAAGAAAAATGGTGGAGAAACTCAGCAGGTCTGGGGGCATCATTCAAGAGAGAAACAGAGTTCCTGTTTTGAATCTGATGTGACTCTTCTTCGGAATTCTGAATCAGCTACTGTCTAACAACAGGAATCACATACTTGTTAGAGTGAATTTAGCAGAATAAGGGCCCCTGCGATCCTGTGGGATATCTCATTCATCTACCTGTGGGATTGTTACATTATTTGAAGAAATCTATCATCTTAAAATCATAATTACTAACTTTTGATGACTGGGAACAGTTTCACCCTGTCTACTCTGTCCAGACCCCTCATGTTATTGAAAACGTCTTACAAATCAGCCTTCTTTTCTCAAGAGAAAACATTCCCACCTTCTCCAATCTATCCTCACAATTGAAATTTCTCATGGAACCACTCTTTAAAAACCTTTTCTGTATTCTCTCCAATACATTCTCTTCTTTCCTAAAGAGTGACACACAGAACGGTATGGAATATTCCATCTGAAGTCTAACCAGTGATCTTTCTAGGTTCATCCTTGCTGTTGTAATCTATGTGCCTATTTATGAAATCTAGAATACTCAATGATTTATTAGCTGCTCTCTACCTGTACTGAAACCTTTAATTGCACATATACGCACACCTCTCCTTGCCGCTACACACCTTTTATTGTTTCTCCATGTTGTTTGTACCAAACGATAGCATCTCATACTTTTCCATATTGTCACCAATCTGCCCACTCCACAAAATTGTCAATGTCCTTTTGGAGTTCCACACTATCATCCTCGCAGTTTACAATTCTCCCAAATTTTGTGGCATCACAAACGATGAAATTTTCCAACGCACACCAAGATCTAGATCATTAATATCAGGAAAAGCAAGGTTCCAATACTGTCCCCTGGGAAACCCCACCACAAACCTTCCTCCACCCCAACAAATGCCCATTAACCATTACTCCCTGTTTCCTACCACTCAGTCAACTTTTTAATCCATGTTGCTCATATCCCTTTTAGTCCATGAACTCTGACTTTCTTCACATTGTTTCAATAAACTTCCCACCCCCAAAGTTAAACCATGCTCTGAAGTGGTTTAACATGTCACTCAATTCAGGTCAATCAGGGATGACCAGGAACCTTGCCACTAATGCCTACAACCCAAGATTGAATAATATAGAGGTGCACTTTCTACTTTGCTGTTTCACAACATTTAACTTCTTTAAATCTTAACTTGAAATAAGATTTAATGTGATAGTTTCTGACCTCCAAAGAAGACTAACAGAGCCATCATAGCAAACGTCTTTCCAGAACATTGAATTGGAACTTTGTCACCTCTTTCAAATAATGCCCACTGAACTTTATATGTGATGGATTCCTTTGAAGAGTAATCACCATTGTTATGTTGGAACCCATCATTATGCTTGCAGTAAGAAGCCACAAATAACAAGGTGTTAAAAGAATAACTAATCTATTTTTGGTGTCGACAAAGGAAAGAACATTGACCTGGAGAAAACTTGCTGCTACTTTCTGCCGAGAGATGTAATTAGATCTGGATGAGACCATTCAATCCAGCCAATCAGAACTAATTGTTTCATATGAATGAAACCTTGTCTCTCTGTGTCCAACACAGTGCACTTTTAAATCTAAACGCTAAAGATCAACTTCAAACTCTTTGAAAACACAGGGGTGCATGTTCACTTCCTTCTGGCCTTGCTGCCTGCACAATAGGTGAAATGAGCTCAGAAGATTCGATTTCTTTTATTCAGTACAGAGGTACTCTGCAACTTTCCATGAGATCATAGCTAAAGCAAGGTGTTAGGACAAGTGATAAACGTGATATTAAATTAAGGATATGACACCTGTTATCTCTGCTTCAAAGATAATCAAAGATAAGGTGGGAGTGCAGAATTCAGAAAATAAACAAACAAGTTATGATCTTATTGAATAGTGGAGCAATCTTTAAGGGCCAAATGGCCTACTTCTGCTCCTAATTCATATGTTTATAGACTGTATGTTTATAGACTCATAGAGTTATATAGATTGAAACAGACCCTTCGGTCCAAATCATTCTCAGTGACCTTGTCCCATTAGCCAGCATTTGGCCCATATCCCTCTAAACCCTTCCTATTCATAAACCCATCCAGATACTTCTTAAATGTTGTAATTGTACCCACCATCACGACTTCCTCTGGCAGCTCATTCCATACATGCACCACCCTCTGCATGAAAAAGTTGCCACTCAGGTCCCTTTTAAGTCTTTCCCCTCTCACCTTAAACCTATGCCCTCTAGTTTTGGACTCTCTTACCCTGGGAAAAATACCTTGGCCATTCACACTATCCATGCCCCTCATGATTTTATAAACCTCTATAAGGTGACCCCTCAGCCTCCGATGGTCCAGGGAAAATAGCCCCAGCCTATTCAGCCTTTCTCTATAGCTTAAATCCTGGCAACATCCCTGTAAATCTTTCAAGTTTAATAACATCCTTCTTATAGCAGCGAGACTAGAATTTAACACAGTATTCTAAAAATGGCTTCACCAACGTCCTGCACAGCTGCAACATGACATCCCAACTCCTAAATTCAATACACTGACCAATAAAGGCAAGTGGGTCAAACACCTTCTTCACCACCCTGCCTACCTGTGACTCCACTTCCAAGGAACTGTGCACCTGCAACCTGGGTCTCTTTGTTCAGCAAGACTCCCCAGGGCCATACCATTAACTGTACAAGTACTGCCCTCATTTACCTTACCAATATACCTTCAGTGCTATTACCAGGAAGTTATCAGAGTCTATAACCTTTGCAGTATCCGCTGTCTTCAGCAGTATCGTGATCACACAGAGTGAATCAATTGTTTGAAGACTGGCATCTGTGATGCTGGGGCCGTCAGGAGGAAGTTGAAATGGATCACCGAGTTGGCATTTCTGGCTGAAGATTGTTGCAAAGTCTTCAGCTCTGGTATTTTGTACTGACGCACTGGGCTCCCTTCTTATTGAGAATGGAGATAGTTGAGGAGCCTCTACATCCAGCTGGTTGCTTCTACCCATCTTTATTCATGACTGGACATGGCAGAGCTTCGATCTGATTCGTTGACTGTGGGATTGTTTAGGCCTGTCTGTCGCATGCTGCTTTACTGGCTGGCACACACATCGTCCTGTGTAGTAGATTAAACAGCTTGAACACCTCAGTTTTAGGTATGTCTGGTGCTGTTCCTGGAATACACTCCTGCACTCTGCATTGAGCAAAGGTTGATTTCCCACCTTCATGGTAACAGTAAGCATGGAATAACCCAGGCCATGAGCGTTCACCTTATCTATGCCCCTGATGATTTAGGGTGTAGTTGAAATTAATTCTGCTGCTGCTGATCACCTACAGTGTCTCGTGGATGTTCAGTTTTGAGTTGCTAGATCTGTTCAGTGTCTATCCTATTTAGCATAGTGGTACTGCCACATGGCATGATGGATGATATCCTCAATATGAAGATGGGTTTCATCTCCACAATGACTGTGCAGTGGTCACTCTGACCAAAATTGGTAAGGATGAGATCAAGTAGATTTTTCCTTCTTGTTGGTTCCCTCATCACTTGCTGCGCAGTCTAGCAGCTATGTCCCTAAGGACTCGACATGCTCAGTCAGTAACAGTGGCGGCATTCTTGGTGATGGACATTGAGATATTTGCACTCAAAGCACATTCCGTGCCCCTGCCACCTTCAATGCTTCCTCCAAGCGGGTTTCAACAGAAGGATTACTATGTTGGAAATATATTGTCATTCCTTCATCATCACTGGGTCAAAATACTGTAAATTTCTACTTAACAGCACAGCACATGTACTGACATGAGGTGGACACTAGCAGGTCAAGAAGGTTGATCAATACCACCCTTTCAAGGACACTTTAAGATAGGTAAGAAATACTGTCCTTGCCAGTAATGACCACATCCCATAAAAGCAAAGAAGGGCTTGTATTTATATTACGTCTTTCTCAAAATAAAAGGCACCCCAAAGCAGTCCCTGAAGTACCATTGGGGTGTAGTGACAGCTTTGTGATGTGGGAAATGGGGCAGTGAATTTGTACACAGCAAACTCAAACAGCAAAGTGTTAGAAAGAATTGTGTCAACTTGGGTGTTGTTATTGTAAGGCCAGTCAGATCACACAGACAGCAGCCAATGGGAGGAGGAGATCTGGTGTAGAAAATGAAGTCACCAGAATAAGTCACTCATAGTAAGAACTGCAGATGCTGGATTTTTTCAGAAATGGGGAGGAGAGAAGGGAGCTCAGAAATAAATAGAGAGAGGAGGGGTAGGGCTGGGGAAGGTAGGTGGGATGGTGATAGGTGAGTGCAGGTAGGGAGTGGTGGGGGTTGGTCAGTGAGGTGGGAGGGGAAGATAGGTGAGAGAGAAATTGGACAGGTTGTGTCAGGTCAAGGAGGTGGGGATGAGAGGGTGGGTTGGTCATGGGATGAGGCCGGGGGTGGAGAGATTTGAAAACTGGTAAAATCCACGTTTGGGCTATTGGGCTCCTGGGGCGCAATAGGAGGTGCTGCTCCTCCAGTTTCTGGGTGGCATCATTGTGACACTGGAGGAGGCCCAGGATAGATATGTCACCCAGGGAATGGGAGGGGGAGTTGAAATGGTTCGAGACTGGGAAGTGTTTGTCATTTGTTGCGAACAGAGCGCAGGTGCTCTACAAAGCGGTCTCCAAGCCTTCGTTTGGTCTCACCAATGTAGAGGAGGCCACATTGGGAGCAGCAGATGCAATAGAAGGTTTGTTTGGTGCCTTAAATGGAGGTATTGAGGGGGGAGGTGTAGGGGCAGGTGTAGCACTTCCTGCGGTTGCAGGGAAAGGTGCCAGAGGTGGTGAGGTTAGTGGGGAGTGGAGAGTGTGGAGTGGACGAGGGAGTCGCAGAGACAGCGGTCCCCATGAAAGGCAGATAGGGGTGGGGAGGGAAATATATCTTTGGTTGTGGGGTCGGATCGCAGGTGGTGGACGTGGCGGAGAATGATACATTGCATACAGAGGTTGGTGGGGTGATATGTGAGGACAAGGGGGATTCTGTCTTTGTTTTTGTTGAGGGGAGGGGGTGTGAGGGCAGAAGTGCAGGAAACTCAAGAGTTGCGGTTGAGAGCATTTTCGACCACCACAGGGGGGATGTTGCAGTCCTTGAAATAAGAGGACATCTGGGATGTTTGGGAGTGGAACACTCCATCTTGGGAGTGCTGTGTTCCTCCAGCTCCACACTGTGTTATCACCAAAATAAGTCTTGTGTTGTCTATTCCAAAAATCTGCTACACAACTATTTCTGACAAAAATCACTGATAATAGTAACAAAGAAATGAGCAATAAATTGCAATTCAGCTCACGACATTAGCAATCAAGGTGGAAAAATCATCAATTCATTGGAAATTAGGTCATAATTATGCAAACTAATGTGACTCTTCATCTGTTTCCCTTTCTGTAATGTCTACTGCCCTTTATTAGAAGGTTTTCCTTAAGATTGTCAGGATTGAAATTTGGAGATGGACTTTTGCAGAGTTTGTTGATCCTGACGCACACCAATTCTTGTTTAGTTTGGGTGCTGCAGTCTTTGAACATTTGCACACCAGTCTGGATTGTTAGTTATTATTCTCAATTCTCATTCTCATTCTCATGCACACGGCATCAGATTGTGGTTCTTGGCCCAGTTGGCACATCTTACTGGAGAGAAACTGGTCTACAATAGTGTTCTCTGAACCTTGCTTCAAAATTCAGGTCCAAATTCCTTGGTAAGCAGGAGTAACAAAAAAAAATACATTGGCTTGGATTTCCTGGAAAGTGTTTTTCATGCGAGTGTCAGTTGGCGCAGTTGGCTGGATGACTGGTTTGTGATGCAGACTAACACCAACAGTGTGGGTACAACTCCTGTACTGGCTGAGGTTCCTATGAAGGACTCTCCTTCTCAGCCTCTCCCCTTGCCAGAGGTACGGTGACCCTTAGGGTAAAACGTTAATGAGAGAGCAGCCCTATAGGACTATGGTGACTTTACTGACCTGTCCAATAGTCCAAGGGATGAGGGTTCCACGAAACACATCCATATCCTTGTTACATTTTCATCATGATGGGCTGTAGCGAGCAATTAAATGTCTCAGCTCGGGTTCCATGCGCCACAGCTAGAACTGCTGCGCTGTGATAAATATTCCCAGTGGTCGCTCTGTACATTTTAAACCATTCACTGCCATCTGCAACTGTGAGGCTGTTGACACATCTCACTTTTCATCATATTTTTATGCAGCCATTAGAGATGTTTCTCTAATTTAAAAGATCTATGAAAATAAAAGTTGTTGTTATTGTTGTTGGGGAATGCTTCATGAATCTATGGAAATAATATTGCTGCTGAAGTACTATTTGTGCTTAAAAGTTACCACCAAAAGTACATCAGGAGATGGAACACACTCTGCCTCTGCATTTAGAGTAATGTGAATTCTTAGCTTTCCCTAGTTGCTTGGACCAATGTGAAAATCTTTTACGCTTATTTTTTGACACAATGTGAATTCGCCGAGAAAGAAAATCAATCCTTAAAGGGAGAGGAGGGGAGTGTCAGTGTTTTGCAACTTTTGCATCTAATTTGCTATAATTATAGCAAAGAAAAGCAAGATTAAAACCTCAAAAGAAAGCAGACAGAGCTATTGAGATTTGGAAGGAAAAGGCAGTTTGCAGCCAGCAACAGAAAGTTTTCAAACATGACAGCTAAACGTGGGAGTCCCCTACAAATTTGCACTGGTGAGTAGAAGGCATTTTAATTTCCTAGATTTTAATTCATCCAGAATAATTCAGGGCTGATTTCAAAGTGATAAAAAAGTAGTCAATTAAATCAAATTATCTTTAGTGTTTGAAAAGGGCTATTGCTAGAAAGCATAACGTTTAGATTTATTACAACCCCAATTATACAGCACTGGTGAGGCTAATAGAAATAACCAATTAATGAAAGCAAGAAGATTTGCATTTTTATAATCACTGGGTGCCTCAAAGTGATTTACAGCCAATGAAATACCTTTGACGTGCAGACACTGTTGTGTTGCAGGAAACATAGCAGCCAATTTTCGCTCCACATACTCCTCCATACAGCAACATGAAAACAACCAGATAATGTTTTTCTGTTATGATAGTGGCCAGGATATCAGTAATACATTCCTCTTTGAAATAGTCAGTGGGTTTTTACATCTGACCAAGCAGACAGATGGGGCCTCAGTTTAATGCATCATTGGAAAGACAGACCTCTGACAGTAATAGTAGGAACTGCAGATGCTGGAGAATCTGAGATAACAAGGTGTAGAGCTGGATGAACACAGCAGGCCAAGCAGCATCAGAGGAGCAGGAAGGCTGACGTTTTGGGCCTAGACCCTTCTTCAGTGCTGTTCTCCCTTAGCACTGGGGCATCAGAATTGATTTATTGTGCTCAAACCCTGGTGTGGGTCTTGAACCTGGAATCTTACAATGCAGAGGCAAGCACGCCACTAAGTGAGCTATGGCTAGCACAATTTGTATATCTGTCCTCAGGGCAAATTCTCCAATCCCGGGATTACTCCCTGTGCCACGTGCCAGTGATGCCAGAGAAGGAAGATAATACATGTGAATACATGGCTGAACAGCTGGAGTAGGAGGGAAGGCTTCAGAAATCTGGATCATTGGGATCACTTCCAGGGCAAGAGGGACCTGTACAAAAATGACAGGTTGCATTTAAACTGGAGGAGCATCGATATCCCAGCAGGGAGGTTTGCTAATGCCATTCAGGAGGGTTTAAACTAGTGTGGCAGCTGCTGGAAACTAGAGCAGCACGTCAGCATGTGGAGTGATTGAGAAAAAAAAGTAGAGATAAGTCAAGTAAGTCTAATAAGAAGAACAAGCAGGGCCAAGCTAATGAACTGGCCAGCTAAAGTGCATTTATTTCAATGAAGGGAATGTAACAGTTTAAAGTCTGCTATGGCACAAGGAACAGCGACGTTGTAGCCACTACAGAAACTTAGTTGAGAGAAGGGCAGTGCTGACAGCTCAATGTCTAGTGGTTTAGGTATTTCAGGCAAGACAGGGATGTAAAAGGGAAGGGGGTATCATTATTGATTTAGGAGAATGTCACAGCTGCACTAAAATAGGACATCTTCAAGGGCTCATCCAGTAAGGTCATAGGCACGGTGGCTCAGTGGTTAACACTGCTGCCTCACAATACCAGGGACATAAGAACATAAGAACCACGAGCAGGAGTAGGCCATCTGGCCCATTGAGCCTGCTCCACTGTTCAATAAGATCACGGCTGGTCTTCTCATGGACTCAGCTCCACTTACCTGCTCACTCACCATAACCCTTAATTCCTTTATTGTTCAAAAATCTATCCATCTTTGCCTTAAAAACACATTCAATGAGGTAACCTCATCTGGTTCTTTGGGCAGTCAATTCCACAAATTCACAACACTTTGGGTAAAGACATTCCTCCTCAACTCAGTCCTAAATTCGCTCCCCCTTATTTTGAGGCTATATCCTCTATTTATAGTTTCACCCGCGAGTGGAAACAACTTCCATGTTTCATTCTTATCTATTCCCTTCGTAACTTCAAATGGTTCGATAAAATCCTCCTTCATTCTTCTAAATCGCAATGAGTACAGTCCGAGTCTACTCAATCTCTCCTCATAAGGCAACCCCCTCAATTACCCTAATAAACCTCCTCTGCACCCTCTCCAGTGCCAGTACATCTTTTCACAAATAAGAAGACCAAAGCTGTACATAGTAGTCTAGCATCCTATACAACTGCAGCATAACCTCTGTATTTTTAACCTCCATCCCTCTATCAATGAGGGACAATATTCCATTTGCCTTCTTAATAACCTGCTGCACCTGCAAACCAACTTTTTGTGATTCATGCACAAGGTCATCCAGGTCCCTCTGCACTGCAGCATGCTGCAATTTTTCACCATTTAAATAATAGTCCATTTTGCTGTTATTCCTACCAAGATGGATGACCTCACATTTACCAACATTGTACTCCATCTGCCAGACCCTTGCCCACTCACTTAGACTATCTATATCCCTCTGCACACTTTCAGTGTCCTCTGCTGTCTACCACTGATTTTACTGTCATCTGCAAAGTTTGAGACACTGCAGTTGGTCCCCAACTCTAAATCATCAATGTAAATTGTAAACAATTGCAGTCCCGACACTGATCCCTAAGGCACATCACTAGCCACTGATCGCCAACCAGAAAAAGATAGGTTTGGTTCCACCCTCAGGAGACAGTATGTGTGGAGTTTGCCCATTCCCCCAACGTCTGCTTGGGTTTCCTCCGGGTTCTTTGGTTTCCTCCCACAGTTCAAAATATGTACGTTAGGTGGATTGGCCATGCTAAATTGCCCATAGTGTCCAGGGATGTGCAGGCTAGGTGGATTAGCCATGGGGAATGCAGACTTAAAGGGATAGTGTAGGGGGTTAATCTGGGTGGGATGCTCTTTGGAGGATTGGTGTGGGCTCGATGGGCCAAATGGCCTGCCTCCACACTATAGGAATTCTATGATTCTATGATGCATTTTGGGAGGTCAAATGCGCATGAAAAGTGTACAGAAAATGGCAGGATCCTGAGGGGCATTGACATACAGAGAAATTTTGGGTGTAAACCCATAGCTCACTGAAAGTGCAACACAAGTGGATAACTTGGTAAAGAATGCATACGGCATGCTTATCTTCATCATGATGTTGAATATAAATGTTGGCAAGTCATGTTGCGGCAGTATAATATTTTAGTTAGGTTGCATTTGGAGTATTACCCGCAGTTCTGGTCACCACACTTTAGGAAGGACGTGGAGGCTTTAGGTAAAGCTGTTCTGAAGGATGTTCACTGGATTTGAAATGCTAACTCTGTTTCCTCTCCACAGATACTGCTAGATCTGAGAGTTTCTTCAGGAATTTCTGTTTTTGCTTCAGTTACAATAAGTGTCTGACACAGTCCATGTCATCCTGTTTGTTTCAGGAGGGTTCACATTAATAACAATAAGCCTATGATTTTCAGATTATTTCTTTTGTTTTAACAATGTGACTAGAGATTAGGCACTTTTTCAAGAAACAAAATTACGAACAGAATACAATATTTGCAGTAACAAATAAACGTTATTAAACTAGATACAAAAATTGTAACAAACATTAAACACTTAAAATTCTGATCAATAATGTTAACAGTTATGCAAACTACCCTCTAATTGCTGTCTCTTTCCCTCTAATGGTGACTTGCCGTAATACTCAGCCAGGTTCACTCACTGGTTTCATATAGTCCCAACTAATCATTATCAGACTTCTGTCTATTTTTGTCTAATGCTGATAACAAATACTGGAGTTAAACAGGCTGATACTTCAACTTTATTTCCTGTTCATTCTTCAACTTTTTGCATTGCTGCATTCTCCCTGGGCTAAATGCCGAAATTTTTCCCACAAATCTTTCATGAGATGTCTAATCGAATATCTTCTAAAAATCCACACTTGATTAACTGCATTCCCTTCAACACTTCTTTAAAAAGTTCCTATTAACTTTGTGAAGTACCATTATTCTTTAGCAAGCACATGGTGACTGTCTTTGATTAACTCTGCAATTCTTAAAAACGAACTTGAAAGATGGATTCTAGGAATTCCTGCCAAAGGCTGATAGCTTGTCTTTCCATTTCTCCACAGGCCTCGTGCTCTTACTGTTAATGCTGCAGGTGGATGGACAGCACCAGCGTCGTAGGCGTGATATCTGGCAGCTTGCTAAAGTGCTGTCCTGCTCTACTGGCAAGAACTTCCTTCAGATAACTTGGCGATACCATAACTACGGCTGCTGGTGTGGTCTCCGCGGAGCTGGGAAACCAGTAGACAGGATTGATTGGTAGTGCCAGCTTGAATAGTTTACCACACACTTGCTGCTTCTCCTTTAAGCATCCTTTCTGACTCTGAAGCCTGCCATTGAATGGCACTGACTCAGCACCTGGAGGGCATAAGACCATAAGACCATAAAACATAGGAGCAGAAATTAGGCCATTCGGCGCATCGAGCCTGCTCCGCCATTCAATCATGGCTGATAAGTTCCTCAACCCCATTCTCCCGCTTTCTCCCCGTAACCCTTGATCCCCTTGATAATCAAGAACCTCTCTATCTCAATCTTAAATGTACTCAATGACCTGGCCTCCACAGCCTTCTGTGGCAGTGAATTCCATAGATTCACCACTCTCTGGCTGAAGAAGATCCTCCTTATCTCCGTTCTAAAAGGTCTTCCCTTTACTCTAAGGCTGTGCCCTTGGGTCCTGGTCTCTCCTACCAATGGAAGCATTTTCCCAACATCCACTTTATCCAGGCCATTCAGTATTTTGAAAGTTTCAATTAGATTCCCCCCTCATCCTTCTAAACTCCAATGAGTATAGTCCCAGAGTCCTCAAACGTTAAGCTTTCCATTTCTGGGACCATTCTCGTGAACCTCTCTTGAACCCGCTCGAGGGCCAATACATTCTTCCTGAGATATGGGGCCCAAAACTGCACGCAGTACTCCAAATTTGGCCTGACCAGAGCCTTATAAAGCCTCAGAAGTACATCTCTGCTTTTATATTCAAGTCCTCTTAAAATAAATGCCAACATTGCATTTGCCTTCCTGACTACTAACTCAACCTGCAAGTTTACCTTGAGAGAATCCTGGACTAGAACTCCCAAGTCTCTTTGCACTTCAGACTTCTGAATTTTCTCCCCATTTAGAAAATAGTCCATGCTTTTGTTCTTCTTACCAAAGTGCATGACCTCACACTTTCCCACGTTGTACTCCATCTGCCACTTCTTTGGCCACTCTCCTAACCTGTCCAAATCCTTCTGCAGCCTCCCCACCTCCTCAATACCACCTGTCCCTCCACCTATCTTTGTATCGTCTGCAGACTTAGCCAGAATGCCCACAGTTCCTTCATCTCGATCATTAATGTATAAAGTGAAAAGTTGTGGTCCCACCACCGACCCTTGAGAAACACTACTCATCAGCGGCTGCCATCCCAAGAAAGACCCCTTTATCCCTACTCTCTGCGTTCTGCCAGACAGCCAATCTTCCATCCATGCTAGCACCTTGCCTCTAACACCGTGGGCCCTTATCTTACTCAGCAGCCTCCTGTGTGGTACCTTGGTAAAGACCTTCTTGAAGTCCAGATAGTTAATTTTTGCTTAGGAGAGCTATAAGGGGGCATGAGAAAACCTTGGCAGATAGGATCAAGGAAAACTCCAAGGCTTTTTACACGTACGTGAGGAATAAGAGAATGACCAGAGAAAGGGTAGGGCTGATCAAGGATTGTAAAGGGAATTTGTGCACGGAGCCTAAAGAGATAGGAGAGGTTCTTAATGAATACTTTTCTTCGGTATTCACAACTGAGAGGGACCTAGTTGGAGAGGAGGACAGTGTGAAATAGGCTGGTAGGCTAGAGGTCGATGTTAGTAAGGAAGATGCGCTAGGAATTTTGAGGAAGTTGAAGATAGATAAGTCCCCCGGGCCTGATGGGTTTTATCCAAGGATTCTATGGGAAGCGAGGGAAGAGATCGCAGGGCCTTTGGTGATGATCTTTTCGTCCTCACTGTCCACGGGTATAGTGCCGGAAGATTGAAGAGAGGCAAACGTCATTCCCTTGTTCAAAAAAGGGAATAGGGATAACCCCGGATATTCCAGGCCAGTTAGTCTTACATCAGTGGTGGGCAAATTATTGGAAAGGGCTCTGAGAGATAGGATTTGTAATCACTTGGAAAGGCATAGTTGGATTTGTGATAGTCAGCATGGATTTGTGAGGGGTAGAACATGCCTCACAAAACATTTTGAATTCTTTGAAGAGGTGACCAAACAGGTGGATGAAGGTAGAGCAGTGGATATGGTATACATGGATTTAAGTTAGGCGTTTGATAAGGTTCCCCATGGTAGGCTCATGGAGAAGGTAAGGAGGCATGGGATAGGGGGAAATGTGGCAGATTGGATTCAGCATTGGCTGACCCTTAGAAGACAAAGGGTGGTAGTGGACGGAAAATATTCAACAACTTGCTTTCAGTTGTTTCAGCGGCGGGAGTCAGGGAGGAAGCGTGAGGGCAGCCTGGGAAGGTGAGCTTTTCGATTATA
>NC_063335.1:90388819-90408957 GCF_021869965.1 Rhincodon typus
TTTGGATGAAGGAGTGGAAGGGTGGATTAGCAAGTTTGCGGATGATATGAAGGTGTGTCGCGTTGTGGACAGTGCGGAGGGCTGTTCTCAGTTACAAAGGGACATTGATAGGATGCAGAGCTGGGCTGAGAAGTGGCAGATGGAGTTTAACCCTGAAAAGTGTGAGGTGATTCATTTTGGAAGGACAAACTTGAAAGCAGAATACAGGGTTAACGGAAAGATTCTTGGCAATGTGGAGGAGCAGAGGGATCTTGGGGTTCATGTTCACAGTTCCCTGAAAGCTGCCACCAAGGTGGATAGAGTTGTTAAGAAGGTGTGTTAGCTTTCATTAATAGAGGCATCGAGTTCAAGAGCTGTGAAGTTATGTTCCAGCTATAAAAAAGCCTGGTTCGGCCACATCTGGAGTATTGTGTCCAGTTCTGGTTGCCTCATTACAGGAAGGCGTTGGAAAAGGTGCAGAGGAAATTTACCAGGATGTTGCCTGGAATGGAGGGAAGGTCTCACAAGGAAAGGTTGAGAGAGCTAGGGCTTTTCTCTTTAGAACGACGAAGGATGAGAGGTGACTTGATAGAGGTGTACAAAATGATCAGAGGTATAGATAGAGTAGACAGCCAGACTTTTTCCTAGGGTGGAGGTAGCTATTATGAGGGGGCTTAGTTTTAAGGTGAGTGGAGGTAGATACAGGGCAGACGTCAGAGGTAGGTTCTTTACTCAGAGAGTGGTAGGGGCATGGAATGCATTGCCGGAGAGGGTAGTGGAGTCGGCCTCATTAGGGGCATTTAAGCGGCTATTAGATAGGCATATGGATGATAGTATAAGGTGGGGGTGGAGGTTAGATAGACCTTAGGATTAGGGTAAAAGTTCGGCACAACATCGTGGGCCGAAGGGCCTGTACTGTGCTGTACTGTTCTATGTTCTATAACATCCATTGGCTCTCCTTGGTCTACCCTGCTCATTACTTCCTCAAAGAATTCTAACAGATTTGTCAGGCATGACCTCCCCTTGACAAAACCCTATTTTACTATACACTTCCAAATATTCAGAAGTCTCATCCTTTACAATGGACTCCAAAATCTTGCCCACGACCGAGGTTAGGCTAATCGGCCTGTAATTTTCCATCTTTTGCCTTACTCCCTTTTTAAACAGGGGTGTCACGTTAGTGATTTTCCAGTCCTCTGGGACCCTCCCTGACTCTAGTGATTCCTGAAAGATCACCACTAACGCTTCCACTATCTCTTCAGCTATCTACTTTAGAACTCTGGGGTGTCGTCCATCTGGTCCTGGTAATTTATCCACCTTCAGGCCAATCAGTTTTACTAGCACCTTTTCCTTGGTGATGGCTCATACTCAGCTCTGCCCCCTGACTCTCTTGAATTTTTGCGATATTACTCGTGTCTTCCAATGTAAAGACTGACGTGCAGTAATTCTGCTATTTTAAAATGCCAGCTGATCTTTGGGAACGTTTCTGAGTAGCTGTCCTGTGGTATCATGCCCTGATAATCCAATTTGATCTTACCCAATGTCTATACACACACAAGGGGTAGGGTGGAATGTTAGATGCCCATCTCCCCACATCACCCGGGTGGGAAGAAATCATGAAGGGAGTTTCCCATGTTAGTAACAGAAACCACCCTCTCTCAAAACAAGCTGCAATTGAAATCCAACTCCCTTGATTACATCCATAATGATACATAACCCCGATACTAATCAATCTCTCCAGTGGTACTAGGGCAGCTTGGTTTGTTGCCAATTTCAGTTCACCCCCAATTCCATTGAATTTGATGTTTATGTAATGTTTATATACTCTTGGGTGGGTTTGAGTAGGTTGAAACACTAAGTAGGACGGGAAAGATAGACTCAATATTTCCAAGGTATTCTGAGCAGTAGAATGAGCAAGAAAATCAGGGGTGTGGAGGATACGTCATAGAGAAATGCCAATTATTGACACGGTAGATATGTAACACACTGTTGGGAATGAACAAAAGGAAAAGACACACCATCTATGTAAGGATGTTTGAGATGTTGTAATGATGAACCAGTGAGTTTGTGTTCATAAACATTTTTACAGTGCACTTTCCACACCCTTAGAACATCCTTAAAAATTTTAAGTCGATGATGACCGTATGAAGCATGGTCACTGTTGCAATGGAGAAAATGTAACAACCAATTTGCACTCCCAATTCCTTCACCTCCGCCGCATCTGCTCCCAAGATGAGGCATTGCACTCCCGGACATCCCAGCTGTCCTCGTTTTTCAAGGACCGCGACGTCCCCTCCACAGTAATCGAAAATGCCCTCGACCGCATCTCTCGCGTTTCCCGCACCTCAGCCCTCACACCTACTCCCCGCAATAACAACAAAGACAGAGTTCCCTTTGTCCTCAAGTACCACCCCATCAACCTCCGGATTCAACGCACCATCCTCCGCCACTTCCGCCATCTGCAATCTGACCCCACATCCAAAGATATATTTCCCTCCCTACCCTTATCTATCTTCCGGAGGGACCGCTCTCTCCGTGACTCCCTCGTCCACTCCCCACTAGCCCCACCACCCCGGCACTTTTCCCTGCAACCGCAGGAAGTGCTACACCTGCCCCCTCACCTCCATCCCAGGCCCCAAGAAGACCTTCCACATCAAACAGATGTTCACCTGCACATTTGCTAATGTGATATATTAGAACATAGAACATAGAGCAGTACAGCACAGTACAGGCCCTTCGGCCCACGATGTTGTGCCGAACTTTTACCCTAAACCTAAGGTCTATCTAAATCCACCCCCACCTTATACTATCATCCATATGCCTATCTAATAGCTGCTTAAATGCCCCTAATGAAGCCGAATCCACTACCCTCTCCAGCAATGCATGCCATGCCCCTACCACTCTGAGTAAAGAACCTACCTCTGACGTCTGCCCTGTATCTACCTCCACCCACTTTAATACTAAGCCCCCTTGTAATAGCTACCTCCACCTTAGGAAAAAGTCTCTGGCTGTCCACTCTATCTATACCTCTGATCATTTTGTACATCTCTATCAAGTCACCTCTCATCCTTCATCGTTCTAAACAGAAAAGCCCTAGCTCTCTCAACCTTTCCTTGTGAGACCTTCCCTCCATTCCAGGCAACATCCTGGTAAATCTCCTTTGCACCTTTTCCAACGCTTCCGCATCTTTCCTGTAATGAGGCGACCAGAACTGGACACAATACTCCAGATGTGGCCGAACCAGGCTTTTGTATAGCTGGAACATAACTTCACAGCTCTTGAACTCAGTCCCTCTATTAATGAAAGCTAACACACCATACGTCTTCTTAACAACTCTATCCACCTGGGTGGCAGCTTTCAGGGAACTGTTGACATGAACTCCAATATCCCTCTGCTCCTCCACACTGTATTCTGCTTTCCAGTTTGTCCTTCCAAAATGAATCACCTCACACTTTTCAGGGTTAAACTCCATCTGCCACTTCTCAGCCCAGCTCTGCATCCTATCAATGTCCCTTTGTAACCGAGAACAGCCCTCCGCACTATCCACAACTCGACTCACCTTCATATCGTCCGCGAACTTACTAATCCACTCTTCTACTCCTGCATCCAAATCATTTACAAAAATCACAAATAGAAGAGGACCAGAACAGATCCTTGTGGTACACCACTCGTAACTGAGCACCATGTTGAATATTTTCCGTCCACTACCACCCTTTGTCTTCTAAGGGTCAGCCAATTCTGAAACCAATCTGCCACATTTTCTCCTATCCCATACCTTCTTACCTTCTGCATGAGCCTACCATGGGGAACCTTATCAAACGCCTTACTTATATCCATGTATACCACATGAACTGCTCTACCTTCATCACTGTTTGGTCACCTCTTCAAAGTATTCAATATTGTATCCGCTTTTCCCGATGTGACCTCCTCTACATCGGGGAAACCAAGCGGAGGCTTGGAGACCACTTTGTGGAACACCTACGCTCGGTTCGTGACAAACAACACCTCCCAATTGCGAACCACTTCAACTCCCCCTCCCACTCCTTGTATGACATATCCATCCTGGGCCTCCTCCAGTGCCACAATGATGCCACCCGAAGGCTGGAGGAATAGCACCTCATATTCCGCTTGGGAATCCTGCAGTCCAATGATCTCAATGTGGACTTCACAAGCTTCAAAATCTCCCCACCCTCAACCTCATCCCAAGACCAGCCCATCTCGGCCCCACCTCCTTGACTTGTCCATCTTCCCTCGCACCTACCTGCCTCTCCCTCCTTACTGACCAGCCCCATCCCAACTCCCTACCTACACTCACCTTTACTGGCATCATCCCACCTCCTTGACCTGTCCGTCTTCTCTCCACCTATCTGCTCCTCTATCCACCTTCTATCATCGCCTCCCTCTCTATTTATTTCAGAACCCCCTTCCCCTCCCCCATTTCTGAAGAAGGGTTCAGACCTGAAACGTCAGCTTTCCTGCTCCTCTGATGCTGCTTGGCCTGCTGTGTTCATCCAGCTGTACACCTTGTTATAATCATCTGAGAGTTTGTCCCCATATCTCTCCTTTACTAATGGCACCTAAAACCACCTCTTAATCATCCAACTCAGCTCTTTCATTGATGTTATTGTCAGCGCTATACTCGACTATTCCATAACACTCAGCCTTCGAATATCTGTCAATGTCTAATCCAAAACTTTGCTGCCTATGTTCTAACTGAGTCATGTTTACCCATCATTCCTATTTTCGATGAGTTACATGTGCTCTTGATCTCCCAACTTTATTTAAAATTCAATTCTCATTTGTGTTTTTGAATCTCCCTATATCCCCATTCTTTTCTTGTAATCTCCTCCACCCTACAACCTTCAGATCCTATTCCTGTACCTGGGCCTCTTCTGTATCCTTGCATCATTTCATCCCATCGTTGGTGGCCAGGCCATGACATGATAAGATGTAGGAGCAAATCAGGCCATTCAGCCCATTGAATCTACTCTGTCATTCAATGAGATCCTAGCTGATCTGATAGTCCTCAGCCCCACTTTCCTGCCTGATCTGGTCGTTGCACGCCAGTCAGTGAAAGTAGACAGTCAGCTGCAGCAAATTATTCGGAAAGTCAAAGGTACTTTTAACTTCATTGCAAGGGGATTTGAAAATCAGAGATGTGTTCCTTCAGTTATACAGGGGCTTGGTGAGACCACACTTTAAACATTACATGCAGTTTTGGTCTCCCTATCTAAGAAAGGGTAAACTTGCCACAGAGGGAATGCAGCAAATTGGCTGACACTGCGGGTGGCAGAACTGTCCCATGAGGAAGGATTGGTTCAAGTGGGCTTGTATTCGCTAGAGTTTTGAAGGATGAGAGGGGAACTGCTTGAAACATACAAAAATTCTAACAGGGCAGGACAGACTCAATGCTGAGAGGCTTTTATTTATCTGTTGGGCAATCTAGAAACAAGGGACAGAGTCTCAGGATACAGGGTAACCCATTTAGGACTTAGATCAGGAAACATTTCTTCACCCAAAGGCCAGTGAATCTGTGCAATTCTCCACCACAAAAGGCTGAGGAGGCCAAGCCACTGAATGTATTTAAGAAAAAGATAATTTTTAATTTAAATTTTAAAAGCATCAAAGGGTACGAGGCGGAAGTTGTAATATGGCACAAAAACAAAGTTGCTGGAAAAGCTCAGCAGGTCTGGCAGCATCTGTGAAGGAAAAAACAGAGTTAACGTTTCGGGTCTGGTGACCCTTCCTCAGAACTGTTTCTGATTTACAGCATCCGCAGTTCTTTCGTTTTTAGTTGTAAAATGGCATTGAGATGGAGCATCAGCTATGATCACATTGAATGGTAGAGCAGTCTTGAAGGGCCGATTGGCCTACTCCTGCTCCTAGTTTCTAACCCTACTTTCAAATTCATTTAGATGCCTGCAAATTCTCCAACGTAAGGAGATACAGGGGATTTCCGCCATTAGTATCTTCCATTTCACAGTGGTCTGCTGCATCTGTAATTTTGCAGGGCCCCAACGCGCAAGTCCACCTTGCGCTGCTCCAGCGACTACGTGGCCATCAGAATATCAGACCATAATGTTTTGAGAACAGTGCCTCTTTGAAGGATGAAGATGCTGCTAGGAGTGAGGTGGCTAACAGGCAATCCCTCCCAGTTCTGAGATTTCACAGGGCTCTCCAACCAAGCTTCCAGTTCTAACCTGATAGCTCCATCTGGTGGACAAGTGAAATCAGTCCTACACTCGCAGCAAGTCAAAGACATAAGGAAGTTAAATACTAAATATAAACTGAAAGAACTGCGGATGCTGTAAATCAGGAACAAAAACTGAAGTTGCTGGAAAAGCACAGCAGGTCTGGCAGCATCTGTGAAGAAAACATCAGAGTTAACATTTCTCTGATTTTTTTCTTCACAGATGCTGCCAGACCGGCCGAGCTTTTCCAGCAACTTCTGTTTTTGAAACATAAGGAAGTAATATTTATACAGCACCTTTCCATGACATCAAGACCGCTGGAAGCATTTTACAGCCAATTTAGCACTTTTGAAGTGTTGAAATTTGGAGAAAAGGAGCAGTCAATTTACATCAGCAAGCCCCCACAATCAACAATTTTTTAAAAATTGACTTATTTTGTATAGCCTTTTGGTAGTAAAGAATTTGAGTATTCCTGAAAACATACACATTTTTTGAAACTTTTAGTCTTGTACTCTTCAGGACAATTCACAGCTGAGTTGTTTTTTTGGGAATTGTCCTGATGAATGTGAGATGAAGTCTTACACAAAATATGTCTTTTTTCAGCGATAACCTACTTCAGGTTTTGTTGGGGAAATAAATGTTGATAAGGCCACGGGGAAACTCCCATTTTCCACTTCTACAAGAGTTTTGGGATTTTTGTTTTACAGTCACCTGGGAGGGCAGGCAGGGTCCTGGCTTGTTTGTCATCCAAAAGAAGGCACCTCTGGCAGTGCAGCTCATTATTGCTCTGAACTGGCAACATATATTTTCATGCACAAGTCTGTACAGTGGTTTTTGACCTTAAGTCTCAAACAAGAGTGCAACCTCTGAGCCATGCCACTTCATAACTGAAATGTAGAATACGCATTTGGGATCCAAAGATTTGCAGGTTAGATGGATAGGCCATGCTAAATTGCTCAGTAACGTCCAGGGATATGCAAGCTAGGTGGGTTAGTTGTGGTAAATAGGGTGGAGGACTGGGTCCGGATGAAATGCTCTTCAGAGGATCAGTGCCGACTTAATGGGCTGAATGGCCTCTTTCCACACTGTAGCAACTCTATGGTTCTATGATGTGGGAGTCTCAATCATTGATGGTGTAGTCAATCAGAAACTGAAGTGAGCATTCCACATGGGTCAGCATGTAATAAGAATGCTTAATTCCCTCTACATTATAACAGTGACCACATTTCATATGAACTTGATATGTCGTAATGCAGTTTGGGGCATCCTGGAGTCATGAAAGGGACAATATCAATGTATGTTTCTTCTTTCATACAGACTCCAGAGAATTCCAGTTTGCAAGACTCCATACATAAATCCCTCTAAATCAAATAAAGAATGGACATGCTGCAGGGAAAGTGGGTTAGAAGTATGTTTGTTACATAGTTCTGGCCACCAAGGAATGCACAAGATAAAATCACAGGTAGAAACAGTGAATTGGTAGATATATTAAATAATAATTTTATTTCAATATTTACCAGGCTAACATGACACCTGAATATGATGGTAATAATTTACAGTAAATAAACACAGTAGTAAATCACTCAAACTGAAGGATAATACAACTCCTGTTCCAGATGGATTGCTGCTGCACATTTTATAAATGTCTAAAAAAGAGGTACTAATCACATGTTCAATGATTTAAATAATACATAGATATAGATGACTATTTCTTAGACTAGAGTCTGAGAATGACAATTGACACAATTTGACACAACCTTTACTGAGAATTTGACACAAAATAGTTTCGATTAAATCTTGCAATTTTTATTTATTTGGGGAATGAGGGCTTTGATGTGGCTGGGCCAGCATTTATTACCCATCTCTAATTGCCCTTGAGAAGGTGGTAGTGAGCTGCCTTCTTGCATTGCTGCAATCCATTTGAAGTAAATTAAAACACAATGCTGTTAGGGGAGGAATTCAAAGATTTTGATGCAGCGATAGTGGAGGAACAATAATATATCTCCAATTCAGGATGGTGTGTACCTTGGAGATAAACTTGCAGATGGTACTCTTCCTTTGTATACATTGGCCTTGTCCTTCCAGATGACAGTAGTTGTGAGTTTGGAAGATGCTCCGTAAGGAGCCTTTGCAAATTTCTGCAATGCACCTTGTAGATGGTACACAGTGCCCCTGTTGTCAGGAATGTTTTATTACAGTCCTGACTTGTGCCTTGCCGATGGTGGACAGGATTTGGGGAGTCAGGAGGTGAACTATTTGCCACAGTATTCCTAGCCTCTGACATGCTCTTGTGCAGCCAGCTGAGTTCAGTTTTTGGTGAAAGGTAACCCCCCAGGATTTAGATAGTAAGAGATTCAGTGATGGCAATATCATTGAATGTCAGGGGGCCAAGGTTAGATTTTTTCTTGTTGGAGAGGGTCATTGCCTGGCACATTTCTGACATGAATGTTACTTGTCAGCCCAGGCATAACTACTATCCAGGTCTAGTAATGTATTGGCACAGGCTCTCTCAGTATGTATGGAACTCCAACTGGCACTAAACATTGTGTAATTGTCAGTGAGCATCCTGATTCTGATCTAATGATGAAAAGGCAGTCAGTGATGAAGCAGCTAGAGAATGTAGTAACGTATGTGCTACATGAGGTGAGGGCTGCTGAATATTGTTCTGAAAGGACAACTGTGAATGGCCAGAGTTTTACAATAATTCCACAAATGTCATCTTGACTGATATTGGTGCTGCTGCTATCAATATTACTCATGGGATTTCATGCTCCTCACATGCCCCTTGTAGCTTGTCTGCAACATTATGTAATGGTCAGTATCTAAGTCGATCATCTCGGTCAATTCTTTTTTCTGCTGCCCTCTACTTTGCCTCTGGAAGAGATCTCTTGCTTTTCAGCTCTGACCAAACAGCAGAAATACTGACATTTTCTTCACTGTATATCACTTGGTAGAATTCTTTATGTTCTTACAATTTCAATCATCTATTTTACTGTTACCAGCGACTTATTTCTTGGCTATTTAAAACAAATTTAAATTCTCAAATTATCATGAAGGGATTGTAAAGTTACAATGCTCTGGATTGTTGATGCAGGTCCCTGATTTACGAGCTGCCAAATAGTACCGATATTTACTGTAAGGACTCACTAATTCTGTCTGTTTGTTCAACAGGTGCTGCATGAAACATGACAAATGTTATGAGAGACTGAACTCACAGTGTCGTTTCTTCCACCCATATCTTACGAGATATTCCTTTCAGTGTACTTCAAGGAAGCAAGTAGTATGTGGTATGTTCACTCACCTTCTTGTTTGCTTCCTCTCTCAGTGATAATGACTGCAAGGATTTAACCTCCATTCAGATGCTCCATACATCATTGCAAGGTAGTCTCTCCATTTTGTGGTGTATCACAGAGGACAAAATGCTAGTGAGACACTCTATATAACTGAAGAATCAGGATGCCTCATTATTGGTTGGAAATACCTTATTGCTTGAGGTGTTTTAGAGAGGGTGGATCCAGTACTTCAGAAATGAAAATGGGAGAGAATTCTGGCAATAATTTTCCAAGTTATTCAACATCTTAGGCAAAATGAAGCACGAGTATCACTTTGTTCTACAAATTGATACTAAGAGCATCTTACTTGTACATGCCCAGTAAAATTCCTCATCAGCTGATGGGAAAAACAAAATCTTAATCCTACTCGAGTTTCCCACCCATAACTCTTTCTCCAGTACATCAAAGACATCATCAGTGCTGCTTCCCCCTCTCAGCCAGAATTGTAAAAATTGATAGATTGGCTTCCAATTCTCACCCTCACCTGGTCCATCTCTGACTTTTCCCTTCTCTTCCTTGACATCTCTGTTTCTATTTCTGGGATTAGCTGGCCACCAGTATCCACTACAAACCCACTGACTCCCACAGTTACCTTAATTATACATACTCACATCCTGTTTCCTCTAAAGACTCTATTCCATTCTCTGTTCTGACAATGCCACCATCTGCAGTGGAGGGGGGGGGAGCCTCAGACATGTCAACCTTTTTCCTCAACCAAGGATTCCCCACCACTATCGTTGACAGGGTCCTAAGCTGCGTCTGACCTATTTCTGCTCTCCTCCCTTCTCTTCCCTCCCACAACACTGAAAAGATCCCCCGATTCTCATTTACCATCCCACCAGCATCTACATCCAAAGGACCATTAGCCCTCATTTCTGCTGCCTCCAGCAGGATGCCACCACTAGATACATATTCCCCTCCCCTCCCTTGTCAGCCTTCTACAGGGATCATTCCCCCAGGACACCTTGATACACTCCCCCTCCACTCCCAAAGCCTCCCCTCACTCCCAGGACACCTTCCATTGCAATCGCAGAAGGTGTAACACCTGCCCACTTACTTCCTTCCTACTCAGTAATCCAGGTCCCGAAACGTCATCCAGATGAAGCAGCAATTTACCTGCACTTCACTCAATCTAGTCTACTGTATTCACTGCTCACAATGTGGTCTGCTGTACACTGGGCACACAAAGCGTAGACTGGGTGACAGCTTTCCAGAACACAAACTTTCTGTCCACAAAAAAGATACTGAGCTTCCAGCTGCCTGCCACTTCAACACACCACCTTGTTCCCTGGCCAACATCTCTGTCTTGGACCTGTTGCAGTGCTCTAGCGAAGTTGGAAGAACAACATTTCACTTTCCATTTGGGGACCCTACGGGACTCAATATCGAGTTCAATAATTTTAGGGCCTGAACACCTTCTGCCATGCCCTTTACCCCTTCCCACACTCCAGACCTTGTCATCAAATAGGCTGCTTTCATCACAGCCAACCTACTTTCTTCCACTAATTGTCCCCAATAGCAGCTTTTCTTTCTCCCTTGGCTCATGATTATCCATTCCTTTATATGCCTAATTGCTGTCCTCTCTTTCTGGGCTCCAACTCTACCTATCGTTGACTGCCCCTGCACCGAAACCCAAACCCCCCCACCACAATCACCCATGTGCGGCATATAAACCAACCTTTTCATAGCTACCTTCAGAGGTCACTGGGCCTGAAATGTTGACTCTATTTTCTGTCCGCAGAAGCTGAGTTTCTCCAGCAATTTCTGATTTATCTCAGTTAGACAACATTTCTAGTGTCAGAACTGACACAATGGTGCCTTCCCAAGCTCTTCCCAAGACAAATGGAGAACAAAGATTGTGTGGAAAGGTAGATAAAAAAAAATGATGTACCAAATCGAGAACACAACCTCAAGCTAAACATTACCTGTCGGGATCTTGAGAATGTAAAACAAATGGAGAAAAACTACAGCAGCAGCAACAGAGGTGGTACAACTCCAAACATAAAATGACGACATTAAAGCTAGGTTAGAAAGTCTGGTTAAAGGACCGGGAAACCAGAGGCCAGATTCATCAGAGAAACAGGCCAATGACGATCTTAGGTTATCAGAATGCCTGGGGAGACTTTCAGGATGAACAGGAAGGTATTGTCTTACTCGCGTTGAGAAGTGACTGGATTATGATTATCATAGGAATGTGCACAAAGTAGCACGACTATTGCAGGTAGAGTAAAACACCACCAACCTACTGCTGAAATTAAGCAAACCATATAAGGATGTCCACAGTTTCAGATCATCTTGACCTGCGAGATTTGGACTTTGGGAGATAGAGAAGGGAGATGGTGATAATGATGTAAACAATTGCAAAGATCATGCCAGTAAGTAAAATTAAGCTAATAGGATTATATAAACCAAGTAAAGAGAAACTTGGGGGTGGAATGCAGTATAATGAGATTTATGTAATTGTTGATGATGTAACTGATGCTGTGACTCTGAAATCAGTAGGAGAGAAGACAGCAGGCTAAAATAAACGTGTGGAGAAAGAAGTCTTAGATATTATACTAGAGAGTTGTATTTGATGACATGCTGCAATGTACAGATATAAATAAAGAAGTCTTATAGTCCATCAGAAATGTATTATAGAATCCCCACAGTGTGAAAGCAGGCCATTTAACACCACCAGCCCTCCCAACCAGCCCCCCACCTCCCCCCACCCACCCACAACCCTGTAACCCTGAATTTCCCATGGCTAATCAAACTTGCCTATACATCCCTGGACACTATGAGCAATTTAGCACGGCCAATCCACCTAACCAGCACGTCTTTGGACCGTGGGAGGAAACCAGAGCATCCGGAGGAAATCCACGCAGACACAGGAGAATGGGTAAACTCCACACAGACAGTCACTCAAGGCTGGAATCAAGCCCAGGTCCCTGGTGCTAACCACTGAGACATTGTGCTACCTTAATGAATGGAATGGCCTTACTTAGAGATAAGGAGTAAATAGCCTTGAAGACAAGGCATCTGCACACACATTCCAGATCGGCATTGCTATGTGCAGGTAACTATATTAGCTTAAACCACAAGATAAAGCAGTTTTACCACATGACCACTCATTTCAATTTGTCCAAGGGCCTCTCCAAAATCTGCTATTGCTCACTCAATATATCCGCCCTCAGTAATTTTTTCCATTTGTTCAAGGGATGAGCCTATTGCTGACGAGCTCAGCATTTATCACCCATCCCTAACTCCTCTAGAGAAGGTGAAGAACGTGGTGGTGAGCTATCTTCTTAAAATGCTACAGTCCACAGCAGTTAGATACAGCCACAGTGCTATAAGGAAGAGAGTTCCAGAATTTTGACGCAGTGACAGTGAAGGAATGGGAATATTGTTCCACATCATAATGATCTGTGGCTTGAAGGGGAAACTGCAGGTGGTGGTATTTCCATTCATCTGCTGCCTTTGTTCTCGGAGATGGTACAGATCACAAGTTTGGAAGGTGCTGTAGAAGAAACCTGGGTAAGTCCTGCATATGATACACACTTCAGCCACTGTGTATCAGTGGCAGAGGGAATGAATTTTGAAGTTAGGATTATGATTAGTGCAGAGGGATGGGTTGCCAAATTAAGCACATTGCTTCTCCTGGATGATGCACTTCTTGAGTATTTCTGGACCTTACAAGTGGAAACTATTCCATCACACTCTCAACTAATGCCTTGCAGATTATGGATAACCTTTGGGAAGTCAGGAGGAGTGTTACTTGGCTGAGACAGCACACTGTTTATACTGCTGGTCTAATTCAGTTACTAGTCAATAGTAATTACCCAGGACATTGATAGTGTAGCATTCAATGATGGTAATGCCATTAAATGCCAAAACACAATGGTTAGATTGTCTCTTGTTGGAGATGATCATTGCCTGGCACGTGTGTGCAATAAATGTTTCTTGCTACTTATGAGTCCGAGCCCGACTGTTGTCCACATCTTGCTGCACATGGGTATGGATTGTTTCTCAACCACCTTCCCACATTGAATAAAGGTCCATCAGACCTTTCATTGCACGATGTGTCCAATTTCTAACTGCTGTTCTACTCTTAATCACCAGTCAATTAACCTTTCATACCCACGTCCATTAATTTTATGTGATGTTTTTTCTCCTCGGTTGCTCGGGAAAATTAATTTTTCAATTCCTGAGGAATCTGTGTTGATTTAGGAACTAAAGCTGGGCTCATAGGATACATTCTTATGACACCCTATGTTCTGCCGTACTCTCAGAGGATTGTGCAACTTTGAAACTGCTTCAGAAGGTGGTGGAGGTGGACTCACTGAATATTTATAAGGTGGGGTTAGATATTTTCTTGCTAGGCAGGGAAGTTAATGGTTAGCGACAATAGGTGGGATGATGGAACTGTGAACACAAACAGATCAGTCATGATCTTATTGAATGGTGGAGCAGGCTTTATCGTATGGCCTACTTCTGCTTCTAATTTATACATTTGTACGCCATGGGTTGGCATCCAACTCACTGAAATAAGACTCAGATACCTTCATAAGAGAACTAAAGAATAGAAAGCTCAATTTAATACAATGTATATTCATCAAGAGGTGAGTTGAAACCTCGTCCTCCTCCAGAGAGGTGAAGCAGATAAATAAAACAAAGAATTCTGTTCTGATGAAGAGTCACCAGACTCGAAATGTTAACTCTGTTTTCTCCCTGTAGAAGTTGCTGGGCCTGCTGAGTTTCTCCAGGAATTTCTGTTTTGTTGAAGGTGAAAGAGAAGTTGAAACTGTTTGCTCCATTCTTAAAGGAGCTGCGTAATTGGGAATGAGACTGGATGTCGCAGGGATATCGCAGACTGAGATCATATAATTGATTCTCACTTGATCTTACCCTTCCGAAAAACTAACAGTGTTAACTCTCCATTTCATCAGCCACTTGTTTCTCAAGGGTCCTCTATGAATTAGTTCTCAGAAACCTTCCTGACAATCATAGCTAGCTGTTGTCTGTGCACGTTCACAAACCAGGGTGAATATGGTCGATGAAACAAGAATGTGGAGCTTTACTTTATTCCGAATTATCAACTCCCAGTTTTTCAGCATAAGGGACCCAAGGCTTAGATAGTTGCTGTGTGCCAACTTTGTGCCATATCTAATTTGCTCACACAATGTGGTCTTGAAATGTAAATGTTATAATTGGGTCTGAGGTGAGCTTAATGCTTGGTTGGTGGTGCCATGTGTAACCAGGAAGCGGGAACAGCCTGAGTGACCAGTACTAAGGCAAGCCAGCATTCTCTACATGCAAAAGTGATCAATCAGCCAAACGTAAACACAAGACGCAGAGAAAGATTGCCCTGGTACTGAAATTTTTCATCACATATAAACAAAAATCTGCAATGGCATTGAACCCAACAGCTATATATGTACCAAATTCTCAGTTACCGTCCCCAGGCCATTAACAAGCACCAACTCTATTCTTCCTGTTCTCTGTTTGATAATTCCAGCCAGTTGGGGATGCATGGGGATATGTGCAAGTAATCCAGAGGCTCAGGCTAAGTCTCTGGGGACATGGGATCAAATCTCCAAATTGCTAGCTTTAAACCAAATTTATAATCCAAGAATTAAAACCTGGAATTGAGAGTTAGTCTCAGCAATGATAATGATGATTGTTGTAAAACCCATCTGGTTCATGAATATCCTTTAAGGCAGGAAATCAGCCATCCTTGCCTGGTCAGCCTTACGTGTCACCTCAGGCCCACAGCAATGTGGCAGACTTCAACTATCATTCAGTACAAAATTAGGAATGGGAAAACCCTTGGCATTGATGCCCAAGGTCCCATGAAAAAGTAAATAGAACTCAGGATTTCTTCTGGGAATGCAATATTAACCTATACTTATATCTTTGTCCATGTTGAAACACTTTGAGAATCCAGCCCCGGCTAATGCAGAAATTATATGGTATTTGGAAGGAGATTTATGAATGAGTGGAGTCTTTAAGAGTGCTGTTAATGGATAGTGCGATGGGTACTCTAAGGCCCAGGCAGAAGCAAATTTGACCGTCTCTTGTCACCAGTCTCTATCAGATGGTCAGAAAGTGAGGGTAGGTTAATCCAAGTTTTCATTGTAGAGCTCAGATGAAATAAAGTTACTGTTCCAGCCCCAGGTTTGGTCTGGTGCCTTGGAACAATCTGCATACTCAAAGAACAGCACCTTCTGTCTTCAGGCCAGTTTTTCTCTCGCCTTTTATGAGGAGCGGGCTGATACTGATGCCCCACAGGAAAACAGATGAATTGAGGGAACAGGGCAAGTCATGTGGCCATCTTAATTGTCTATTTGGCCAGGGTGATTGGTGTCTTCCTCGAACCATCCCACCTCATGACAGTAGTTATTGTGGACACTGTGAAGGGGGAGATTGTAGTGTTAGACTTAAAAATGATATCTTCAAACCAGACCATTAAGGTTTAATCATTAGGGGTAATTGCTCATACCAATGAGCAACTGAAGGTAAATGGAATAGTACATGAAAAACAGGCCTAATGCAAAATCAGCCTGTTTTGACTGGGAAATTAATCACCTTTCACTGAATTGTCTGTGAGAACAGTCCTGTTGTGCATGGGGCCACTTGTATTGGTTTTGCAGCCTGTCTTAAATGTTGTAAAAGTACAGCAGTCATTATGACATGGAGATTCAGCAGGTAACCTTAAAGTCAGAATAGTATTAATATCAGGGAGTTTGCTCCACTCATTCAACCTTTCACCATCGGGCTGGGGTTTGCGACCAGTGCCATGGAATATGAGTTCCAAGTGGCACCATCGCCTAAGTCCCTGACAGATACAATGCAGCGTGAGACTCACTTTATGTACGTATATTAGAAAAAAAAATAGAAATTGCTGGAAAAGCTCAGTGGTCTGCAGCATCTGTGGAGAGAGTTAACGTTTCAGGTCAAGTGACCCTTCCTCAGAACTGTATGTTCTGATATAAATTATATATTATGATATATTATAAATGTATGTATATTATGTAGCTATAGATTCACCTATTAGTTTGCATATGTCTCTAATTTATAATAAGTCGATTAAACTAATACTTTTGCTTCATATTAAAGTGCATGTGTCATCTTGTACTAATTTTGATCAGATCTTACAAAACCTATTAGGTTCTTTCAGCCTAATAGTAGAGCATAAACTGGCGGTCAGGACTGTGGATGCGTTCAGTGTACAGGGTTTTAAGAGATAAAATTAAATGGCTAGAGACAAATGCCAAAAGAGGGGATTCCATATGGACCAGAGAAAGAATGAACTTAATAGGTTGAATGGGCTTTTCCCATGTCAGCCTGGCTAATCTTTCAGATTGAAATTCATTTCTTCATGTTGTTGGACAAAAATTGACTGATCATGTGATGTATCCTACTCATACTAAATGGCTGAAATGATCTTCATTCATCAACTTAGCCCTTGTTTTCTTAGCCACAGGGAGCCAAGGCAGTAAATGCAAACATCTGCTGTGTGAATGCGATCGGCAATTTGCAAACTGCATCGGCCACCATAATGACTACAGCTCCAGATACGTACGGTACGCACAGCACCATGGATGTAACTAAACACTGCTCAACCAACACTATTGCGGCATGAAAATACTGAGAATAGCTTCTGCTGTCAGAACTTGCAAAGAACTGTCAAACACACAAGATGTGACCTCTAAGAATATCAAAGTTTTACAGGAATACCAGCATGCACTGAGAATCAACAGATGAGGCAGAGGAACATCCAGTATCCAAACTGTACATTGACAAACTGCTATTTTTGATTTACTACATCCTGTTTGATTCTTTCTAGTTTCCCACACAGAATCTCAAGCTTTCATCTGGTTCTCTTTAACTAAGAAAATGTATAGCTCAGACACAAATGACGCTGATAATTGATTTAACAATAATTGAGGTATTAAAGCTTCTGGTACTATGGCCATAGGTCATTTATTGTGTGTGAGTATTTGTGTGTGATTTGAATCTGTTCATATCACTTTATCTCAGTACTCAACAACTTTTCTGGTGTATTAAGGAATGGACCACTTTCCCACATTGAGTGTATACTACCGCTTCAAGTACTCTGATACGTTATAGCACAGATAGGGATGGACTAAGATCACTAGACTGCTCCAGCAAAACACTACCTGATGTTACAGCATGACTAGACATAGCCTAGGTCATCATTACACTATAGCAACAAACACTGATGGATGGATGGTTATTCAACAAACCCAGCTAATGTTCTCGGGACCCAATTTAAATCCCACCATGACAGACTGTGGAATTTCAATAAATGGCTGGAATAAAAGGTCTAATGTTGTCCATGAAACCATGATTGTCCATTGTTAAAAACCCATCTAGTTCGTGAATATCGCTTAGGGAAGGATGAACTGCCTTTCTTACTTGGTATGGCCTATGTGTGACTCTGGGCCAACAGGAATGTGACTGGCTCTTAAGTCCTTCTGAAGTGACATAGCAACAAATGCAGCTGTGTCAGCCACTAGAAAATCTAACATAATCTGAAATGTCCCAGACACCACCATCACCATCACCTTTCCCATCTCTGACAGAACAGACACAACAAGTGGTGGTAGTGGTATATAGTTAGGAAGGAGTCCTCTACATTGACACCAGATACCATGAAATCTCACGGCAACAGGTCAAATATCGGCAAGAATACTGCTGCTATCATGGACTGAAAATGGAAAGGAGGAAGTAATTATCAGTCATAGTAATCTTCACTTGTGCTTGGAAATGTTTAACTATTGGACATTTTAGGATTCAGTACACGAGGAAGCTGAGACTTGATATAGTAAGTGTAACATGCTTAGGAGAAACTGTGGCATTGAACACACTGGTTTGTAAAGCTTTGGGGTTTTCCCTCACATCATATTTGTGTTTCTCCTCATCTACTTTAGAAAGATTTTTGCTACTATTACAAACAACTTCATTAGCACTATGTCATATGACTAGAACGACGTGGTTTGGCTTCAGCTTTCAACACTCTTACTTGCAGAAGAGATTGTTGAAGAGGGCACCAAGAATAAGGAACTTCAATCATGTGGAGCAGTGAAGGTGAAATAACTGCAGAGGCAGGTACCCCATCACCAAGTGTGCACAGTACATGGGCTCTAACCAGTCAGCTCACAGCCAGTCCTTAGGATCAGGAGACTCTCTGAATCTCATGCCTATCTCTGTCAGCCCAGGCTCCCTGATTGGCCCAATCAAGAATCTTGTAGTCAATGAGATCCAACTGGCCCTGGTTTCAATCACTGCCGAAGGTCAAAGAGAGATTTAATGCAAGTATTCAATTCCAGGAATGGTTTTGATAGAGTAACTAAGGTAAGGGTTTTTGTGACATAATCCCTACCCTTAGTCTCACTTGATCTTGCTCTATTCAGTGACAGATTAAAAATACGCAGAATGATTAAGAAGAAATTACTTCCAGTGATTAAACAGTTAATGACCAGTAATACAGGTTTAAGATGATCGTTTAAACAGCATGAGGTAATATTCAGGGAGTAGACTGCCAGAAAGAGGAGTAGAAGCAGATTCAACAGCAATTTACAAATACTTCAAAGGGAGATTAGATACAGGATTATGCATGAAGAACACTGGAATAATTGAAAAGCTCGACCACACAGCTAGCACAGGGAAGACGGGCCGAACCGTCTCTTTCGTGCTGTGGCGTTGATTGGGATTGAGAAATGACCCGGATTTGGGGGAGGAACGTGGAGGTCAAAGGACAGAGAACAACATTTGCTGACACTTTTTAAAAAACAGTTGCATCGAGTTTGGGTTATTTTTAGTGACTGGGACAAACGTGAGGGGAGATGGATCGAGAAAGAGGGACTTACTGGAGAGAGCAGTCAGCTCAAAATATTTTCCTCAACTTGATTTCACTTTCGTTTTCCCCGCTTGGAGACTTCGTTCAGAAAGTTCAGAAACACTTGCTGGCCATTTCAGGGAGATTTTAGCATGAAACGACACCAAGTTAAGAGCATTGCCTTGGAGAGGTAAGAGCTCGAGAGGGGTCTATCGGAAATCCCCTGTCCCCGGTGCTGTCACTGTAAATACTGTTTGTGAACAGGGAAACTGCGGACGCTGTTAACTGTAACAACAAGGTGTAGAGCTGGATGAACACAGCAGGCCAAGCAGCATCATAGGAGCAGAAAGGCTGACGTTTCAGGCCTAGACCCTTCATCAGAAATGGGGGAGGGGAAGGGGGTTCTGAAATAAATAGGGAGAGAGTGGGAGGCGGATAGAAGATGGATAGAGGAGAGGACAGGTGGAGAGGAGACAGACAGGTCGAAGAGGCGGGGATGGAGCCAGTAAAGGTGAGTGTAGGTGGGGAGTTAGGGAGGGGATTGGTCAGTCCAGGGAGGACGGACAGGTCAAGGGGGCGTGATGAGGTTAGTAGGTAGGAGATGGGGGTGCAGCTTGAGGTGGGAGGAGGGGATAGGTGGGAGGAAGGACGGGTTAGGGAGGCAGGGACGAGCTGGACTGGTTTTGGGATGCGGTAGGGGGAGGGGAGATTTTGAAACTTGTGAAATCCACATTGATACCATTGGGCTGCAGGGTTCCCAAGCGGAATATGAGTTGCTGTTCCTGCAACCTT